>NW_006399809.1:15878774-15941963 GCF_000299155.1 Elephantulus edwardii | reverse complement strand
ATAGTCACTAGAATTTACTATACACCATAGTGTATCTGTGATGCTGAAGACTGTGACAGTGATGTGCCAGTCATGGTAATGGGTACCCATGGTGGACAGTGTTGGCTGGAGCTTCCCGACTAAAACAAGCCTGGAAGCAGGAGCGGCATCCACTTCCGAAACGGCATGCCTCCGGAAACTGTACGAACAGTGCTCAGGCCATTCGTTCATAGGGTCGCTGTGAGTCATCTACAACTCGATGGCACCAAACAACAACAACATAGTGTATCTAATTTTTATAGTGCTATAATATCAATTATATCTAAAAGTAATTTTAATAACAAATGTGCATTACCATAAACCTTTCAGATTTAAACTGTGTTTTAATTTAAGAGATTTGAGTGCCTGTTTAGTGGTGATTGACTGTGAATCTGCTTTTCTGTGATCAAGACAACTGCAGTTAACTATTTATAGATTAAACTGAATTATGATTTCTAATGGATTGAAGTCACCATATTACAGATCTAATTACATGTTTCCCATCTGTAGTTTTCCAGAAGGGCTGTGGGATGTTTGAATCATTGAATCTTAAATCTTTGTACCTCTGGGTACCTGAAATCTTTGGATACCTCTGGGATGCACACCTCTGCCCTGTGTGTCTTTCAATATGAAGCATGAATCACAACTTAGGACTCTATGGAGTACAGTATTCGATATTGTCTTTGTAACCTGAATTTTATCTACTAAATGTAATCTTTGCATATTGATTCCTCAAAAAGGAAATGCAGAAACTACATGAAAATATTTTTTGTTAGGAATTTGTCATGTTGAGTAACATTTCAATATGGGAAGTTCCATCACAGATCAGAAAAGAAAAAATAACAGGTCAGCAAATAAAATTCTACATAGATAATAATAACAATAAATTAATGGCCACAGTATAAGATAGTGTGGTGTTTCAGTTTTGATGGCAAGCCAGTTTCAAATGTCTTATACAGCAACCTAGAGCAGTCACTCAGAGATGTATTGGGGGAGGGATTGCAAAATAATACTTAGACTAAATCTGTTATCTGACATTTATGATCCAGTAAATAAATGTGACAAATTATAAGCATACTCTTATTTTTACATTGATTTGATAACATAAGAACTTCCTTTACTGTAACCCTTGCTGTACCTACAAAACACTCCTTAAATAAGACAAAAATATAAGGAGAGCAGAGATTATAGATGATGTGCTCTGTCACACAGTGTTGACAGGAGGAGACACCTGCACATGACTCAGCAGAAAGCTTAGGCCAGGTGATGATGATTTATGGCTTAGTGATTTTTCTTTCACGACTTCTTCCACCAGTTGTTGAGTGAGCCACTTATACTGTTTTCCTTTACCAGGTGTGGAGACATTTCTTTCAGTACCTATGGAACAAAGGAGTGTGTAATATTTGCCAAGAAGTATTTTCTTATTGTAGAATCATTTAAGATTTATGCATACTCCTTGGCCTTTCTGAAATTGGTAGGGGTTCTATTTATGTGATTTCTCTTAAAAGCTAGCATACGATTCAGTTGTTTGGGCTTTTATTTTTAATGTTACCTTTGTATACTTCTGTTAGGAATGTATGTTAGTTTTAGTGTAATGTCTAATTAAATCCTGATTCTCATTTAATTTTCCCCAACTTTTAATCTAAAAAAACCCCAAAACAACAAAGCAAACCTACAGAAAAGTTGATAGACTGATATAATGACTACCTTCCGTCTGTATTTACTGGTTAACATTTTGCCAGTTCTGCATTATATCACTTTCTCTGATGATGTGATTTTGTTGTTGGTATATGTAATTTTATTACTTTTTTAAAATTTTATTTTAATGAAAGTTTACAGACTTTGGATTTCCATTCATTCGTTGTTGCACTTTTTTCCCTGCCCACCCCTCCCTCCTAATTCACTTTTCTTTTTGAAAAGTAAAAGAAAAAAATTATTTTATTGTTACTTAGTCCCTCCCCTCAAGTCTACTCCACTATGCTACTTTCGTTCTGGACTCCTGTCATAACAATAGTATCTGATCATGTATCCCTTTTAAACAGTTCTCTCCCTCGTCTGTTTCAATGCAGTACACATTATCCCATCTTTCTCAGTCTCCCCCTAAGCCCTATGTCAATCCTCTTTTTTAACAGTGGCATTATGCTGTATTTGTCTTTTTTTTTTTTAATTAATGACAGTTTACAGAGACTTAGCGTTTTCATTCATTAATTGTTGCACTTTTCTCCCTGCCCACCCTACCCCCCAATTTTCTCTTCTTGAAAATTAAAAGAAAAACTTTTTAATTATTATGCAATCCCTCCCCCCAAGACCACTCCACTGTGCAGCCTTCATTCTGGACTCCTGTCATGACTATAACACCCAATCATATATCCCTTTTAAACAGTTCTCTCCCTCATTTGTTTCAATGCGGTCTACATCATTCATCCCCTCCTTCTCTGTCTTACCTCAACCCCGATATCAGTCCCATTTTACAACAGTGGCCCTATGCAATATTTGTCTTTTTGTGACTGAGATATTTCACTCAACATAATGTCCTGCAGGGTCACCCATTTTGTGAAATATTTCATGTGTTCCTTGTTTTTTCAATGAAGCATAGTATTCTGTTGTGTGAATATACCAGAGCTTCTCTATCCATTCATTTGTTGATGGGCACTTACGTTGTTTCCAGTTCTTTGCTGTTGTGAAAAAAGTCGAAATAAACATAAGTGTGCATTTATCTGTTTGGGTGGCATCTGTATGTTTGTCATTGTACCAGTACCAAGCTGTCTTGACCACCACGGCAATGTAGTAGGATTTGAAATCAGGACTGAGATGCCTCCTACCTTGTTTTTCTTTTTAAGGAGTGCTTTGCTTATTCAGGGCCTCTTTCCATTCCAAATAAAATTGGAGATAGCCTTTTCCATCTTGTTGAAGAATGGAATTGGTATTTGTGTTGGGATTGCATTGAATGTGTAAATTGCCTTTGGTAGTATTGTCATTTTCACAATATTGAGTCTTCCTACCCATGAGCAAGGATATTCTTCATTTCTCTGCGTCTCTTTTTGTTTCTTGTAGTAATGTTTTGTAATTTTCTTTGAATAGATCCTTTGTGCTTCTGGTTATATTTACTCCAAAATATTTAATCTTGTGGTTAACAATTGTGAAGAATTGTTTTTCTTAGCTCCTGTTCTACATTCACTTTGTCACTGTAGAGAAATCCAGTTGATTTTTGTATGTTTATCTTGTATCCCTCCACTTTTCTGAATTGGCCAACTGTGTCCACTAGTTATCTTGCTGAGTCTAATTTTATTACTTTTGATAATGTATACAACAGACCATACACCACTTCTGTAGTTTCTGCATGTACAACTCACTGGTATTGATCACATTGAGTTGTATAACCATTCTCACAGAGTTATTCCTTCCTTTAATGTAAATCTAATATTTCAAGTTGCTATTTTCTGTGTGATACCATACATAATTGTTGTACTCCATTAAGTCAGAATCAACTCATATAGCTGACCCTCTAGTGGGTTTACAGGGGCTGTAAATAGCACAGATGGAGATTGCCCATCTTTTTCCTTAGGAGCAACTAAGTTGGATTTGAACTGATAAGATAATCTGTTAGGATAATAAATTTGGTGTTCTGTGAAGATATCCTCTTTTCCTGACAAGGTTTATAGTATTTTTAGCATCTGCTGATTGATTTTTTTTCCCTCTCCCAAATCAGTGACAGGCTACAGATGATAATTGATAATTATTTTATTTTTTTCCACTTCTCCATGTATAGCTGCCAGACTTTTGGATCTTCCCCCCCCACCCCCCACCGATCTTTTTTTTTTTTAAACTGTACCACTTTTTTTTTTTTTTTAAATCATGGATTCACCATTATTTTTATTCTGATTAACTTCATTTATTTCTCTAGTGATAATTTGGTGAGTGCCCAGATGACTCTGGGACTCGATTTTCTAATTTAGTTTTCATTGATTCCATTTCAGGTTCTCTTTTATATTTCTCCTGTGAATAAATTAGTGGGTGCACTGATGACGGTGTTATCCCTTTTTCCAGGTAAGAGAATAGCAATATCTCCTCTTTCTTTTAATTAGCTTTTACTGAAGCTTTCCATGACAAGAGGTTTCAGGAGTAAACTCATTAGGGTTAGCATTCCTATTTTAATATAATCTTTTCTTTTTTACAATAGATTTTTCTCTTTTTCTGTTTGTAAATTAAAATGTATACTTATTAGTTTTTAAATTAATATATGAATTCAACTAATATGAAATACTCTAAGCAGCTGTTGTTTTCTCATATTTATCATTACAAGCCTAGCTCTTCTCCAATATTACATGTTTTAGGCATGATTGAACATGGTCTCAGTGATTGTTCTCAGTATAGACCCCGAAAAAGTATGTCTGAAGATGCTGGGCTTCAGGAAACGAATCCTCCTGCAGATGACTTTGTCTCTGTGTCTGCACCTGACATGTCAAATAGCATCTCAGAAACTGTTAAGAAAACCATGACAGGAAACCATGGAGGAGATACAGTCATCGGAACCGAAGAAGCATTGTTCCAGGTACAAAGTAAAAGCTGCAAAGGACTGGAACCCGGTAACACCAGCCAGTTTTTGAAGCCTCCTTCCCGCCCATCACCAGAGTCTTCAGAAAGTGACTGGGAGACCTTGGATCCTAGTATATTAGAGGACCCAAACTTGAAAGAAAGGGAACAGATGGGATCAGAACAGACACACTTATTTCCGAAGGACTCTGTGCCCTCAGATAGTCCTCCAATTACTGTACAACCTCAAGCTAATACGGGGCAGCTGGTCCTGATGCCAGGGCTTATCTCAGGTTTGGAAGAGGATCAATATGGCATGCCCCTGGCCATCTTCACAAAGGTAAACTTTAGTGTCCCTTACTTTTTGAGTCCCATAAAGAATATGACATAATCTTTTAGTGTTAAACTTTCAGTGTTCAGTGTATTTTACATTTGAAAAATTTCCTTAAAAACAGTTATAACTTTGGTATGTTTGACTGTAAAGTATGGTTCTAGGAAAGGGTGTTGCTCTTTTTTTTATTTGAAAGAATTTTTAATCTTAGTAGATAGTAGGTCTATTTTTACTTTTTTTTATTATTTTATTTGTTGGTCATTCAGATTCGCCTTTGTATAGTATCTGTTTCAAACTTCTGGGTTGTCACCCTTGTTATTAATTGTGTTGATTTCCTATAAGTTGTGTACTTTATAGTTAATCCTTTTAGCTTCTTGATAAGAAATCTTCCCCTACTTAACAGAAAAAAAATAATGTCCTCTATTATCATTTTACAGTTTTTATTTTCATATTTTGGGTTTTGATCTTTCTGCAGTATTTTAGTATGTAGCTGAAGCAAAGAAACTGCTTTGAGATTCCAATAAATATTCTTTTAATGTATTTGTCAATCCCTACTAAGGGGACAGTCCCATAAAGGGACTGTAATGTTATTTTTGTTTTGTTTTTTTAATATTCTGTATACATCTCTTATTAAGGACAAGTCATTTAGGATAACATGATGCTAAAGGAGCCCACACTATGTTATATTCACTACTGTACATGCCATTTTAGGTAGAGAAAGTCTTTCCCAGCTTGGAAGTGTTTTTCAAGAGTTTCTTACACCTTTGGATTACCGTTTTGGGTTCTATTTTGCATCAGTTTTAGGATCAACTTATTTGTTCTCATACAAATTTAGAATCTAAATTAAGTGGTAGGGATTACATGTGGAGAAACTACATCTTTTTAGTATTGAGGTTTGCAGTTCACAAATATTATTGTAGTCCTTGACTAGAGAAGAAAAATGGTGGTTGGTCTTGATGCTATCCTCTTTCCAAGTGTACTCTAAAAGTGGTATGTATGGGAAAATCTAAAACTACCTGTAGTCATGGCACCAAGCAACAAATAGTAAATAAAGGGAGTCCTAGTGGTACAGTCATTTAGTGGTTGGAGGTTTGAATCCACCAGCTGCTCTACACGAGGTTTACAACCTTTTAAACTTTATAAGACTGTTTACTCTGTTCTACAGGGTCATTTTGAGTGAGGGTCAGCTCGATGGCAATGAGTACATTAATAATTTATGTCAAAGTGCCCAGCCCAGGGCCTTAAGTATGGCAGGCCCTCACATGTCCACTTTTCCTCTCTCACTATAGCAGTAAAGACACATCCTCTCTCCACCACTTCCACATCAACTATAAATCACCGTCATGTGGGTGGGAGAGATTCTGATCATTTTTGGAAGACTTGAGAGTGTAAAAGCTATGTTTTTGCAGCTTTTCAGGAGAGCAGTTGATCCATCAGATTTACCATGTTGAGTTTTTGGTTTGTTTTAGCATAGTTTAGTACAGCTTCAGACATGGGTGATAAAAGAATTAAGAAAAGTGAAAAGCCAGAAGTTAGCCCAGGTGTGGGGCTGCATTCTTCTCAGCGTTGTTGCTGTTGCATGCTGTTGAATCATTTCAGTTGACCACCTCTTGATCTATGTACAGGTTCCACATGAGCCAAATTAAGTTTTGTGGAGTTCCCATTCTTTGACATATTATCCATAGTTTGTTAGGATTCATACATTCGAGTGCCTTTGCGTAGGAATTAAAACATAGGTAAATGTCTAATATTCAATGCTTTTAGCAGAGAGTATTTTCTATTCTCTATTACATGTGGAAAGGACCATATTCTCTAAAAGATCAGCTAAAATTATCTTTATTAAAAGTATTGATGGCAAAATTTTAAAGCTCATTTGAACTGCTACTTTTAAATTTTTGAACATGTAATACTTTGATCTAGTTCACTATTGTAAAGGCTTCAAAGCATCTGAAATGAGAAGTCCCTTTTCCAGTATATTCCCTGGTACCCAGTTGTGCTCTCTGGTGGCATCCAGTGTTAGCAAAATCTTATCATTTATTCTGGGAGTATTTAGTACATATATAAATACATAGAATATATTTTTCCCTCTCTAACATTTATTTAGTCTTCTAGTCACTAACAGGATTCTAGTCTTTTGCCTTAGTGAACAGTGCTATAATAAATAACTTCTTACAGACATGATGCCACACATAAGCAAGTTTAGGATAAATCGCAGGATGTGGTCAAGGGTAGGTAAATTTATCATTATTAAGGTACATTCTTAGACATTTTCATATTTTTAAATATCTTGAACTGCATTAGTATTCTTTAACATCTTAATTTTGATGCTGTTGAATCTGTGTAGCCAAAAATTATACTGTTGTTAATAATAAGTTTTTTATTCTCTAACAGAAACAATTTTGAAATATAATATGAACAAATAATTGGCATTATCTTAACTATTTTGCACTGTGTCCATTGGCAGCTCAGAGAATGTCTTTATCAAGTAGTAGAGGAGTTCTCTGCCCTAACTTACTTGAGGTGTGAGTACTAGAGGCACATGTGTGGTTTGAAAGAGTACTCAAGATTATATTTTCAGTTTGAAAACAGAGGAAGTCAGTTCAAGTCCACCAGTGGCTCCACAGCCTCTGAAACTCCCAGAGGCTCAGCCATGAATCAGTTCCAACTCCACAGCAGTGGGTTTTTTACTTTTGTAAGGAGCCCTGGTGATGTAGTACAGTATGTGTTGGGCTGCTGACCAACAATTCAGTAGTTCAAACCCACCAGCCATTCCACTTAGAAAGATGGACAGCCTGTAGATTGACAAAATCTGAAACCTGATGCTGGGTCACTGTGAGTCAGGTGACTTACAGTCCTGTCCTTGACTTATCCAGACACAGTGAATAGCATGAAGCCAAAATGAGATACCACCTACTTTCTGAGATTCACTTCATAATGTAAATAAGACCATGCAAAGAATTATAGTTTGGCATTTGAAAAATGACAATAATAAAAAGTAAAATTGTTTTAGACCTTGAGGCTGAAAAGACCTTTAAGGGCTCATCAGGAAATCTATTCTTATAGTCTTTTAGCAGAAATGTCATGTCTTTCTTCAGTGTTAATACCTTGACTTTCAGGAAGTAAACTGCTTTTTATATTAAACCCTGCTGTGACTGGCAATTGAGCTGTCATTCTCAGGCAAATTCTGTTTTCAAATACTTAAGTAGTGATTAATTCATCACTATTGGTAAAGCCATTTTTGCTTTAAACACATAGAAGCAATTACTTTGAAATATTTTTGCATGATTTTTATCTGTAGATAAATACAAGGACAAAACTATACTGAGCTCTTCTCTTTGATAGTATTTGATGTTTGTGTGCAGATGCATGTATTTAAAAGTCTTACTGAAAGAACTAACTACTTAACATTAAATAATTTATGTTTTAATGGCCTTAGTAATACTTTGTTTTTGAAGTTCAATCCATTTGTTACTGTGGAGGTCTTTAAATTGAACTAAAACCAAAGTGATACTTTGTGTTAAACCACCTTGACAGGATATGACAAAGCAAAATTGTGGAAAGGCTTTTTTGCAGTGAAAGCCTGAGGTTCCCCAAGAATCTTGTTTCAGGGAGTGAGAGCTAAGTTGCCTTAGAAAGCAGGACAAGGAAGAAAGAATGGGAGTTCCTTGTTCTGCTAGTACCTTCTAGGCTTTAAGAGAGCTAGTCATTCCTGTGCTATCCTAACATTTTCTGTTGCTCTTATAATTCATAGGGATATCTCTGTTTGCCTTATATGGCATTGCAGCAGCATCATCTTCTCTCTGATGTCACTGTTCGGGGATTTGTTGCTGGAGCTACTAACATCCTTTTTCGACAACAGAAACATCTCAGTGATGCCATTGTGGAAGTACGTTTACATGTGGGTGTGGATGTGTGTTTTTGACACTGCTTGTCCCTCTTTTCCTTTCCTTTTTTTTTGTTGTTGTGTACCGTCAAATTGGATCTGACTGGCACAGGAAGAGGATTGCCCCTCTTTCTCCAGCAGAGCGTCTGGTGGATTCAAACCACCTGTTTTCCTTTCCTAAATGCAATTGTAATAACACAAATAATTTTAATAGTAACTTACATATGTGCTAGACATTCTAAGCATTTGTGTTCCTTCTTCTTTTTGTTGTTGAGCACCATCAACTTGGAACTGACTCATAGCTGACCCTTCAGATTTTTAGAGGCATTAAGTCACTTGGGAGGAGATTGTCTATCCTACTCCTGCAGAGCAGTGGTGGATCTGAACTGCATGCGTTTGGGATTGCAGCATAGCTTCTTACCACTAGGCCACCAGAGCTCCCTTATGTATGCTTACTTATGTAATTTTCATAATAATACTGTAAGAAATGCATTGCTGCTATCCATATTTTCACCCCCAGAAGCAAAAGAACAGAAATGTAATGACTTTTGCAAGAACAAATAGTTTAAGAGTAGAAAAACTAGGATGCAGACTCAGGCAGTCTGATTGTACTACAATTCACTATTTAAGAGTACATTTTATATAGTGTGTAATCATTTAAATAATGACAAATGTCTATAATCTGTTTAATATCCTTATGATGTTAAAAATGAAGATGCTAGAAATATTTTACATCTATATATATTTAAATCACTTCTTTTTTTTAAATATTTTTTTATTTTATTTTATTATTTTTGTGTGCGTGTACCGTCAAATCAGATCTGACTGGTACAGGAGGAGATTGTCCCTCCTTCCCCGGCAGAGCATCTGGTGGATTCGAACCGTGCACCTCTGGGATTGTAGTTGCAGCTCATTGCCACTAGGCCACCAGAGCTCCCCTTATTTAAATCACTTCTTATATTGAAATAATTGTTTGTTTGTATTAAGTCTGCTTACATTGAGGTTTTTGTAATTACTGGCAGAAAATACCAAAATAAACTTTTGGGGAAAGTATTTATAATAAATGGAAAGGAAAAAAAAAAGGAAAGCCCAGGATTTCAAAGCCATATCATGTCCTCATAGTTTTGAGGGATAAAGATGCAGACATTTAGATGGACATGTGCACATGTGTATACATACATGCATATATCCAAACATGCCTTTTAAGACAGTAGACTGTGAATGAGAAAACCACTGAATTACTTTATCATTATTGCTTATATTGTTGTTCTAAAGTTTATTGGAGACTTATGGGTATTTCTTTTAGTATACTTAAATTAACCAATCCGTTATTTTAAATAGGTAGCTCTTTGTATAGCAAACAGTGCCATTTTAAAGATAACAAAGGATCTGAACACTCAAAGGAAAAATTTTAAGGACTTACGTGAATTAATAACTACTCACTTCTGCATGTGACAAGGGTGACTTTTATTCAACATTTCTGTGTTTTCAAAAACAAGTCACTCTGAATTTAAGCTCTATTTAAAGCTATATATTGTGAGTGCATCTACTAAAATAAAAATGAGCATATTTAAAATAGAGGAAGAAAAGAAAATCAGTGGAAAAAATTTCTTTCTTTTTAGGCTCACCTTTTAAGAATGCTAGTCCTCACATTTTTTTATTCCCAGTGGCACCTTCCCAATTGTTCTCTTGTAAAGTACGGCATGGGTTCTGTGTGAATGACCACCACTTACTTCCACCTGGCCCCCCCTAGGTCGAAGAAGCTCTGATCCAGATTCATGATCCGGAACTCAGGAAGCTACTTCACCCAACCACTGCAGACCTGAGGTTCGCCGATTACCTAGTGAGGCATGTGACTGAGAACCGAGATGACGTCTTTTTGGATGGCACAGGCTGGGAAGGAGGTGATGAGTGGATCCGGGCTCAGTTCGCAGTCTACATCCATGCACTGCTGGCTGCCACACTACAGTTAGGTAAGTAACCATGCAGCCACTCTTTTTGCAGTAATTTTTTATTTTGTAACATTTATGTCATTTTGAATTACATAACACATATTTATTTGTAGAAAAAAAAATTACTTTTTACCATAATCAGGCATCCCTGTGTAGCACAGATGGCTAAGCATTATCCTGCGAAACTAAAGGTTGGTGGTTTGATCTCACTGGAGGCACTAGAAAGACCGGTCTAGTGATCTGCTTCCAAAACTCAGCCTCTGAAAAACCTTTGGAGATTTTTTACTCTCTGTATGGTATCACACGAGTCTGAATAAACTCACAACAACTAACCACAGCATTACCTCATAGAAAGCTAACGACTCCTAGCAATTCAAATTCCACTGGACAAAGATTGGCAGTCTCCTCCTATGAGATTTACTGCCTCTGAAAACCCGCTGAAGGGTCAGTTATTCGTCGTTTTTACTCAACAGTACATGATAACATCACCAGCATTTGGATTACTATATATAAAGGGAGGTCAAGAGATACAAAAGTCACATTCTGAAAAATCAACCCTTCAGATTCATACCCCATCCTTATTTCTATTAACTGGCTAAAATGGGGAGAGTAAATATAAACTTACTTTTGATTAAACCATTTTCAATTGAGCATGAAATCCAAGTTGAACTTAAGTACTCATTAATTAAATCGTTTTCAGTGAAGCATGGAATCCAAGTCTTTTCTTAGAAAAGGTATAAAAGAAAACCGAGTGCTGCAGTTGGCTTTCCTGCCTTACTGATTTAATTTCTGCCTAGATATTGGCAGATATTCCAGTAGATTTCTTTTAATCACTCTCATCACTGCCTCTGCTTCCTCACAGATTAGCGTGTTGTTTTTGGTTTTGTTTTCTTTTGTTTTGTTTTTTGGTGTATGTGTGTGTACCGTCAAATCGGATCTGACTGATGCAGGAGGAGATTGCCCCTCCTTCTACAGCAGAGCATCTGGTGGATTCAAACTGGCAGGTTAGCGTTTTAAACTCAGATTTCAGAAAAGTTAAAGAATAATGCCGAGACCAGATTAAATCCTGTAACCCAGAATCATTAAACTAGAAAGAAAACTGCCACCAGGCATGTAGCTTTGTGAGTAATTCATGTGCCTTATTAAAAACTTTTAATTTGCCCAGGTAACTATAAGCAGTAAATGATAAAGTAGCTAACATTTCTTTTAATTATTTAGTATGTACACAAAGTTGTTCTGAGCACTTTAGGACTGTTAAATCATGGCATCCTCACAACAGTCCAAGAGGTAAGATACTTTATCCTCATTTCACAGAAGAGAAAACAAGATGGTAAGAGGTAAACTGGGTTTTCAGTCTTATTCATGTCTCGTCACTGTTCTTGACCAGGAAAAGAGTTACTTGTCCATCATCTGTTTTGAGCGTTCTGCGTATTTATGAAACTAATTGGCACTCCAGGTTTACTTGGTTTGTTTGCTTTTTGTCTTGTTTATAAACTAACAGAGTTCAATTCCTGTGCACATTATATATATGCTGGTATTAGAGTGTGTGTGTGTGTGTGTGTGTATGTGTGTGTGAGAGAGAGAGAGAGAGAGAGATCTGGTGGATTCGAACGGTACACCTCTGAGATTGTAGTTGCAGCTCCTTGCCACTAGGCCACCAGAGCTCCCCAACTAGTATTATTTTTAAGTGCATGCTTTAAACACAGTATGTTCTAAAAAGAATATTCTGCATTGAGTCCTAAAGAATATACCACATATGAGTCCTTCTCTTTAGATAGCACCCCTTCCTTTCCCGGCAACAAAAGGCCTTGAACACAGGCAACATGCAATAGCCATTTCCATCAGATCTCTGGACCTCTTTTATCTTCTAAGCTTCTCTTGGAAGAGAGGAAGTTAACAAAAAACAAACGACAGAAAATACTGGCTTAAAAGAACCAAACATAAATATATTCTTAATTGTTTTTAATAGAAAATATTATTTTTGTGAGAAAACAGAAAGATAAGCTAATGCCTGCCTCCCATGTGAAAACCCAAACCTATTGCCCGATGAGTCAGTTCCTACTCATGCCGGTGCCATGAATGTGCGCATACATCAGTACCTTTACACACTGTGAAGTCTAATTTTTGTTTACTACATATTGCTATCTTAGTAACCTTGATTAGGAGAACGTAGAAATATTTTGGAGTTATAAGGAACCTTGGAAAATATTTAGCTCAATTATTTTCTTTTCCAGTTAGGAAAATGATGTTCTGAGTGATTAACTGACTTACCAAAGGCCACATAGCTCCTTAGCAGGTTTTCTGGTACTAGACTCAAGTTCCTGACAGTCTAGTAGGCTATCCCCTAGAAACAGCAGGGTGACAAGGGGAGTCTTTACCCTGTTTGGTTGTTAATCTTGACATCTCTGATTACAGCCCAGCTCAACTTTCAAATATTTCCTTGACAGATAATGAAAAGATAGTATCGGACTATGGAACAACGTTTGTTACCGCGTGGAAGAATACTCATAACTACAGGGTATGGAATAGCAACAAGCATCCAGCACTTGCAGAAATAAATCCTAAGTAAGCACACTTTCTGGAGAGTGAAGTAGTATATAGTGTGACTGGTATACTGAATGTGGCCCCACCCCCTAAAAAAGCCCAACCAAACCTCTGTTAGCCTTGATAACATTGTGACAGTTTTTAAAAATTTCCTACCTTGAAAATCAAACCCACTGCTTTCAAGTCAGTCATGACTCATGGTGACCTTCCACTGGGTTTCCAAGGCTGTTAGTCTTTATTGGAGGAAACCAGTTGTCCTTCTCTGGAGCAGATGGTGGAGTTAGACGGCTTACTCCTCCTCCCCCTTAGTAGCCAAGCGTATAAAGCACTACACAACCCATCTCCTTAAGGAATCTCCTTAGGGAGGTTATAAAATTGCTCCCTATTGAAAAAAAGCCTGTAAGCAGCTTTACTATGAGGTGGATTGATTCAGTGGCTGGGGTAATTGGGATGGGGGTGTCGGAGACAGTGCGATTGGCACAGGACAGAGCGGAGTTTAGGGCTGTTGTACATAGGGTCGCTATGAGTCGCAGGCGACTCGACGGCACATAACAACAAGCAACTTTACTGTTTAAACTTATTATGTAAAAAATCTAGAGCAGATTTGGAAGTGCTAACATTTCTCTTAGCTCCCAATATAGTGTTTCTTTCCTTTTCCCCTAGAGCTATGTCTTTAGAGAAAGGTCAAATGAAGGTAGAAGCCTTGGAGGAAGTACTGCTGGTGTAAACATGGGAGATTACTTTAAAACATAAATTATGAAAAAACCAAATTAGAGTTGTTTCCATGTCAAATTCTATTTCCACATCAAATTCTGAAATTCAGCAAAATTAAAATACCTGTCACAACATAGAGTAACTAAAGCTTTATCACACATAGGCACAAAAGATATTTAAACATGCTCTGGATTGGAGCCTTTATGAAATAAATAATGATATCTATGTGTGCAGTCAAAAGCAGATGCAGTGATAGAATGCATACATCATGAGAATTCATTGTCTAAATTAAAAAGTTAACATGATGGGGTTTGTTGGTTTTTTGTTTGTTTGGGGTTTTTTTGTGGTTTTTTTTTTTTTTTAAATACAAACATACATTGAATGTTTATTGTCCGTTTCTAAAACTTCTTGGCAGGAAATGGACAGAAGTTGACTTTATTTTGACTTGTTGCTGTTGTGTACTATAGAGTTGGAACCGACCCATAGCCAACCCTCCAGCGGGTTTTCAGAGGCAGTGAATCGCATGGGAGGAGATTGCACATCCTTCTCTTGTGGAGCAGCTGGTTGCCTCAAACTGCATGCCTCCAGGATTGCAGCACAGCTTCTTGCCACTAGGCCACCAGAGCTCTTATTTTTTTACTACCATATGATTTTTGTGCTAGGGAGAATTTTACTGCGATAAACAAGCAAGAATAGCAAGTATGTGAGAACTCTGGGGGGCTAGTGGATAAGGAGATAGCATTGCCAACCAGAGGTGGACAATTCAGATCCACAGCTGCCCTGTGAGAGAGATGGGGCATCTCCTCCTACGCATGTTACAGCCTCTGAAAACCCACTGTGAGCTATGAGGTCAGCTCTGAGTTAGGTCAGACTCAACGGCAGTGCTAGAGAACGATGATAGGAAGAGGCCCCAGGTGGTGCGTCCTGCGTGGGCTTAACTATTAGACTACTAACTTAAAAGTTGGCAGAGTTTAGATCTACCCAGTGGGACCACAGAGTGAAGCTCTGGTGGTATACTTTGAAAGGTAACAGTCATTGCAAACCCTGTGAAGTGCATTTCTACTGCGATACACATGGTTGCACAAGTTAGAAAGGCTATCTGCCCTCCACCCAATAAATCATGTTTATGCCACATCAAGTTGGAAAAGTGTCGGCATCCTTAAAGTGTTACAGCAGAGTTTGGGGGAGTGTATCTGTGAAGATGTAGATCATTGACTTAGTTTCTTAGTGCTGAATACTAGAGATCTCACAAGTTGTTGTTGTTGTTAAGTGCCACTGAGTTGGCCCCAATTAACAGAGACTGTGAACTCCAGAATGAAACCCTGCCCAGCCCTGTGCCATCCTCGTAATCTATTTTGTGCTTAAATCCATGGGTGTCACATTGCATCAGTCCCATTTTACTGGGGTTCCTCTTTGCTCTGAGCTTTTTCTTTACCAAGCATGATCCCTTTCTCCAGGGACTAGCCTCTCCTGATAACATGCTAGGAGTACGTGAAATGGATTCTCGCCGTATTTGCTGACACACATATCATACTTCTTCCAAGGCAGACTTGTTTGTTCTTTGTGTTAACTAGCCTTTGTCTTTTCTTCAGTTTTCCTTATTAGGAGGCCATAAGTCCCAATTCAGGTGCTGACTCTGAAGGAGGACTCTTGTCCCTTTTCAGCTTCTCTTCCTCAGTTTCTTGGCAGTCTTGATGGTGTGTATCTTCCTCCTCATCTGTCCTTGCATCTAAGCTTATCTGTTGTGTACCACTGAGTTGGAACCCACCCATAGCTATCATTCTAGCAGGTTTTCAGAGGCAGTAAATCACATGGGAGGAGATTGCCCATCTCCAACTGGTGGGTTCAGTCCACATGCTTTCAGGTTGGCAGCACAACTCCTTACCACCAGGCCACCAGAGCTCTTAATCTACATCCTTCTAATCTGACTTTTTTTTAAAAAAAGACAGGAAACACCTCTTAAGTGAGATTGACTGAAAGTAATCATTAATAAAACAAAGAAAACTGTTTTGAGATGACATACATCTACAAATATAGGAATTACACATATTTTAGAAAGAAAAAAATTCAAGCCATAATTGTTATCTGTCATGAAATGTCCAGATTCAACATCAGTTTAATTTAATCAACATATTGGATTACAACAGAAGCCTGTACTGCCACTTAGATGTAATTAAGACAATTAAAAGACAGTAAAACCATTTTAATATTATTAAATGATAGAAAATCTGAATTCATTGCCATCTCCCTCCCTTGCTACCAGGCTTGTGTTCTACAGTGACTAAGGGAAGTGCCTGTGAGCTTGTTTTGCTGGAAGTGTTGCTGGGGAAACACTGAGATGCAGCTAAGATTGGCCCGTGGGTCCCGTTTGTTCTGCATGCTGGTCTAAGGTAGTAGCCAGTTGCTGATTCTGCTATTGTGCTTTAACATGAACATGCTCTACAGGCTGGGCCAACAGTCCCCATAGCACCTTGGACAAGGCCCCAGTGCTGTGTCAGGCCCTTTTGGCCAGGATTTCTCTTGCAGCCAAAAGCATATGACAGTTCTTGGCCCACTCCTCTCAGAGTGCTCTGCTGCACTTCTCTGCTTAGCTGCCACCTTCTCTTGCTTTCTGCTGGTATTTTCTCCTGCGTTTTTCCAAGTCCAGGGTTTCACCGCTTCTGGTGCAACTCCTTCCTGAAAACTCATCCAGTCAGTCTCTTCTTCTCCAGCAGGGACAAGAATTTGATAGGGATTGTTCTTCAGCATAGGGCTTCTGTGCAGATATGCTCACCTCTCCCTCTGAGAATGTTAGCACTTTGCAGCCAAGGAGAAGCTCCAATAAGCCTCCTCTTCCCGGGCTCCCTGAGGTTTAGTCTGCAACACCAGCTCATCCTGCTTAGCAGAATTGGTCTTCACTGGTCTCCGGAAAGGCCAGTCATTCACTACTGTTGTTGTTATTGATTGCCTTCAAGTCGAGCACAACTCATAGCGACCCTATGAACAAAAGGCCTGAAGCCATTCTATAACTGTCAACCTTTATCAAAATTCATAGTTTCCAGAGGCATGTTATTTAGGAAATGGATGCCAATCCTGCTTTCACAAAAGGTAAACTCACAAGCCTCACTCTTTCTCCCCATTGTATAATGAAAATAAGGAAGTAAACAGACTGTTTTCTTATACATGATAGTGCTCTTTTAAGGCTTGTCATTTGGGTTATTCTTTCTAATAGAAGTTAGGGCTTTTGCTGATCCATGACAAATCTTTTCATGGCTAATAGGAAATGTTTCTAAGATGATTACAGTACAGTCTGGATTTTTACTATATTGGTGAAAACGTCTTTTGAGTTTTGTTTGTGGTGAAAATATACACACCAAAGGGAGCTCTGGTGGCCTAGTGGCAAGACGCTGCACTGCAATCCCAGAGGTATGCGGTTCAAATCCACTAGATGCTCTGCTGGAGAAGGAGGGGGCAATCTCCTGTACCAGTCAGATCTGATTTGACGGTACACATAAAAATAATACAATAAAAAAAATTTTAACAAAAAGGAAAAGAAAATAAAATATACACACCAAAATAGTCACCAGCAGCTTGCCTGTTTGTAATTCAGCTGCACTGATTATATTTTTCATGTTGTGCCACCATTATTACAGTCTTTTCCCAAAATATTCTATCACTATTAATACAAACTTTCCCTTTTCCTCTCCTTCCTGCTGCTAGTTGCCTTTAATAATTTACTGTTTGTATATTTTTTCTTCCTATAGTTTTCCTTATTTCATATAAGTGAGATCATAGAATATTTATCCTCTTTTGCTGAATTATTTCATGCTTGGAAAAGTTAAATGGCAGCAAACGAGAGGAAGACCTTACAGAGGATGGATTGGCACTGACTGCAGCAGTAGGTTTAACGCAGCAAACATTGTGAAGCTGGCGTAGGATTGGGCAGGGCTGTGTTCACTTGTACACAGGGTTGCTACAAGTTTAACCAATTTGACCAAACCTAACAACACGTTTTCAGGGTTCAATTATTTTGTGATATACATGAGAATGTACTGTAAGAGCTTTTTTAAAAACACTGATAATCTGGGTCTACCCCAGACCAATTAGGGAAGACTATTAAAATAACACCACCACCTCCAAAAAAAAACACACAAACCCAACCCCACCTATTTTACAGGTGAGTACAGTAAAGTTCAGAGAGGTTGCTTTTGGGTCCCTTGGCACTAAGTGCTTGTGCTCCAAATCAGTGTGCCCCAGGTGTTACCAAGTTCATTGCTGCCACAGCTGTGTAACCACAGAGACTTCCTAATACTTAGCTGTAGCTCGTCTCTGCAGCTCTCTTGGTGAAATTTTCATGTCCTAAACTCAAACTCTGTTTTACAGCCATCCATTCCAAGGCCAGTACTCAGTGTCAGACATGAAGTTAAGATTCTCACAGTGAGTATTTCGAAAAATACTGGGCAAACGCTCACATCTGAATTCCTGCCATGTGTTTCATTGCTAATTGGGAATTGTTTTTCTCCACTTGTGAGACTTGTGCTTCAAATAGTAACCAAATATGTGCCTGACATTCTCCAGTGCAGTAGTGTGTATGCTTAAAGGGACAACACTGATGTTCTCTGCAGAATGGTGTGAACTAATAGCCGAATTTGCCATTTTTATTCTGACGAAGTGTGTTCAGCATGTTAGAACTGTGGGAGGAATTAAGCATCCATCCTGATGTCCTTACTTTTTGGCTCATTTGTATGTTCTTTTAGAATTTTCTAAAAATTCACAAGCTCTAAAAGTTGGTAATTAGTTTCTTTTTAAAACTAGCATATAGTTTCATATTTTCCCCCGATTTTTTTTATTTGGGATGGTTATCAGTGGTTGCCAGGGCTCAGATCTGACAATACTGTGCATGCACACATGAGAGTTTTTTAAGCATTTCCTTCTCTTTCTCAGTTCTGTTCAGAACAGTGAACGTGGCAAAAAAATTGGAAGCGTCATGGTCACAACCAGCCGGAATGTCGTACAGACAGGAAAAGCTGTTGGTAAGTCATGCCTTTAACCAGGAACAGATTGAAATCGTAGCATATTTATTTGTCTCTGGTATGAAGGAGCAGGCCCCTTATGAGGTGAATTAATTCAGTGACTGGGGTAATCGGGATGGGTGTATCGGAGACAGTGCGATTGGCACAGAACTGAGCAGAGTTTAGGGATGTTGTACATAGGGTCCCCATGGCACATAACAACAACAACATGTAAGGATAAAAACTAACTAGTAGAGATCAGGATCCCCTCGTGGGATAGCGCTTAGCTGATGAACTTGGATGTTGGCCTTTTGAACCCACCAGCCACTCCATGGGAGAAAGGTCAGCTTCCATAAAGATTGCAGCCTTGAAAACACTATGAGGCAGTTCCCCTCTATGCTGTGGAGTCACGGTGGTTCAGAATCTACTTGACGATAAAGGATTTTTTTTTTTAATTAGTAGTGATCTATGTGTTAACATGATGGAAAGTGGTCAAAAGCAGCTTTTTTTAAAAAAAGTTTTTACCTTATTTATTGGAAAACAATTTGTGTGGCACCACAAATACCACAAGTGTTGCCTTCTCTTACAGAGAAGTGAAATTTGCTGATTAGTTTCTTGTTCTGTTATTAATAATTGTTAATGACAAGGTTTTCTCTCCATTCTCTGAGCTTCTGTTTTTCTTTTTAAATGGCAGAGACCTATTATAAAAAGGACATTAGTAGTTTATTCCTTCTAAGATAGTATCACACAATAAAGTAAATCAATGAATCCTGTAGTTAGTGCTTTGAAAATATTTTCAGTATTAATGAAATCTTTCCTAGACTGATTAAGAGAAAAAGAAGACGCAAGTCCTTAATCCTGAGAATAAAAGAGCTTGTCAGTATAGAAAGGAGCTTTGGGTGGTAGTATGTGTTATGTACCAGTCAAAAAGATTGGCAATTCAAATCCGTCAGCCCCTCCCTGGGATAAAGATGTTTACATCTCCTCCCCGTAAAGACTTTTGGCCTCACAAACACATTGGAAGGGAGCTCTAGTGCCCTGGTGTCAAGAAACTGTGCTGCAATCCCAAAGGTGCTCCGTTCAAATTCACCAAATGTTCTTCTGGAGAGGGAGGAACAGTCTCCTCCTGTGCCAATCATATCTGATTAGACCTTACACAACAAGAAAGAAAGAAAAAAAAAATTGTACAAACCTGGTGGAAGATGGACAGAAAGTGGAATCACTGTGCTGGCAGTGGTTTTTATCATCATACATCTCACATAAATTAAAGAGATAATTAAGGAGTGCTGTGAAGAATTTAATGCCAGTAGATTCTGGAAAATTTAGATGAGATAGACAAATTTCTAGAAAGATTTAAATCACTAAAATTGAAGCAAAAAAGAAATAGAAAGTCTGAATAGCCCTTTTCTATTAGGTGTTAATTCTGAAATACCACCAAGGAAACCACTGAACTCAGGTGGCTTTATTTATTAATTCTGTTATACATTCAAGGAAGATAATAATGCTAATTTTTCCCAGACTCTGAAAAAATGGTGAATGTGTAATTCTCCGTTCATTTAATGAGACAGCTGTTACTCTGATGCCAAAGCCAAATGTGTGTGTGTGTGTATCTCTGTATATATGTATATATGTGTGTATGTGTATATATATATGTGTGTGTATGTATATGTATATGTACACACTCCTACATCCGTCTGTCTTTTCTCGTTTAGAGTATTTTTAAGGTTGTTTGAAGATATTGATTCATAAAGAAATTTCTCATTGTTTTAAACTTTTATGTAATTTCCAACTTGAGTACAAAGAACTCCTTATTACCTCATAGCCACCACTTCTTTAGATTTTGTTCTAATTTGCTTTCTCATACAAGTACTGAAAAATAGTATGCACCTTCTTCCAGAGCTTCTAAAACCAATTGTTAACCCTCTGGGGCCTAGTGGTAAGAAACCGACCTGTAAACTCCAAGACACATGGTTTGGAGCCACCAGCTGTGCCATGGAATTAGGATGTGCTGTCTCCTCCTGTGTGACTAACAGCCTCTGAAAACCCACTAGAGGGTCAGCTATGGGTCATTTCTAACTCAAAGGTACATGACAACAGCAAAGGCAGTACTGAAGCCCTAGAACTCTGTGGTCTTTACTTAGAAGTCTTCTTAGCACCAACATTCTACACAGAGCAAAAGTACACAGTAGATTCACCTTACTACGTGGCTAACAGAACAGATAGTTCTATCACCAGGCTTAATATTCCGTCACTAGAATATTGAAAATATTCTTCAACACAGATAAGACTTATATTTCCTGGTTATCCCTACACCAATAGTTTAGCTTAACTAGGAAAAAAAATGTGGACCTTGAGCATTGTATTCTTTCAAGAACTATCTATAATAGGATCAACCCAACAAAAAAAACTCAGCTGGGACATTTAGAAGGCAATGAGTTTCTATTAGTGGGGGACGGGCAATTAGGGAAAGGAGGTTGAGAGTGGTCCACTACTGGACAAATGTGCTGTCCATCTACGAATTGCTAAGTTGGTATATGTCCTCATTTTTATATTCTTAGCAGCAACAAAATATTTTTAAAAGGCCTGAGGCATATAGAATGCTCGCTCTCTGTATTTTTAATGCACCATTGTTTCAGATGACAGAAGCACATTGTCAGCAGGCTAGACCTTTCTCAGTGCTGACCGCTGTCTACTTGGTCCTTAGAGCATAGAGGCACACAGGACATGTTTTTACGCTCTCCAAATGGTTTTCGTGTATGGCCAGTGTTGAGAACCAGAGCCTCGCTTAGTGAGTATTGAGAAAGCTGTTGGACAAACACCTTCAGAATGCTTGAGAGTGGGTTTTATCTTTCCTTTAAGAAGTGCCCATGTTGTTGGATGCCATCAAATCAAGTACAACTCATGGCAACACTTAACAGCAGAGCTGAAATCCTATGGCAGACTCATCTTCTCTGACACACTTGTATCCATTACTACAGTCATTGTGTCAGTCTATCTTGCAGGAGGTCTTACTCACCCTTCCTGACCCTCCATCTTTCTGAGCATGCTGTTCCTTTCCAAGAAATAGCCTCACCTAGCTACATGTCCTAAGTATGGGAGACAAAGCTTCACCTTGTTTGCGTCCAGGGAGCAAAGACATACCTGTTTATTCTTTTGGCAGTCCATGGGATATTCAGTACTCTTCTCCAACACCACAACTCAGAGGCATCACTGCTGCTTCTGTCATTCTTATTTGCTGTCCAGCTCTCTGATGCATAGCAGGTGATTGAAAAGACCATGGCCTGAATCAGGCTCACCTGAGTCTTCAAACTGACATCATTGCTCTTAGATATTTTAGAGAGGGCCCTGATAGTGGACTTGTCTCCTGATTTCCTGACTGCTGGTACTAAGGGTGTTGATAGTTGATCCAAGCAAGATGAAATTATTACAGCTTCAGTCTTTTCTCTATCTGTCATGATGTTGACTGTTGATCCTTCATTGAAGATCTCTCTTCTTGATGTGAAGATGTAATCCATACTGAGGGCTAAAATGTCTGATCTTCAGCAAAGCATTGCATGTCCTTTCTCACTTACAGCAAGCAAGGTTGTGTCACCTGTGTAATGTTGTTGATGAGCCTTGCTCCAATCCTGGTGCCACATTCCTCTTCCTAGAGTTCAGCTCCATAAATTATTTGCTCAGCATACAGATTGAATAGGTTTAAAGAAAGGCTATATCCTTGATCCACATCCTTCTTGATTTTAAACCATGAAGTGTTCCCTTGCTCCATTCAAACAACAGGTTCTTGATCTAGGTACAGATTTGTCATAGCACAATTATGTTTTCGGGACTCGCATTCTTAATGTTAGCCATAATACGTCAGTGTACTTTTCTAGCCAGTTTTTTTATGATCTTCAGCAATATTTTGCTTACGTGTGATATTAATATTTTTTATAAGTTCCATGTTCTGTTGAGTCACCTTTCTTGGGAATGGGAACAAATAAGGATTCTTTCCAGTCAGTTGGTCAGGCAGCTATCCTCCAAATTTCTTGGCATAGACTGGTGAGCACCTCTAGGGTTGCATCTATTAGTTAAAACATGTCAATTGATATCCCATAGGTATTCTTTTGGCCTTATTTTCTGCCAGTGCCTTCAGTGCAGCTTGAACTTCATCCTTAATTGGCTCATGTTCATATTGTACTCACTGACATTTTCCAGTATCAACTAATTCTTTTTGGTACAGTGATTCTGTGTATTCCTTCCATCTTCTTTTGATGCTTCCTGAATCATTCAAGATTTTGCCCATAACATCTCTCAGTGTTGCAGCTTAAGGCTTTTGTTTTTCAGCTCTTTCAGTTTGAGAAATGCCAACAAAGTTCTTCCCTTCTTATTCTCTGATCTCAGTTCTTTACACATTCAGTAATTTGCTTTCTCTTCCTGAGATGATCTTTAAAATCTTCTGTTCAGCTCCTTCACTTCAGCATCTCTTCCCTTCCCCCCCCCCCCAATGCTCTAGTGCAATTTTCAGAGTTTTATTCTGATATCCATTTTGGGTTGTGTGTGGTTGTTTTTCCTTTCTCCTCTGTCTTTGTAATGGTCCTTTGCGCTGTTCATGGATAATACCCTTGATGTCCTCCCCCAGTTCTTCTGGTCTTTCATCATTGGTTTTCAATGCCTTTAGCTTTTTGTTGAGATTATTTTTATAATTCAGATCGAATATACTCAAAGTCATATTTGGAGTTTGTGGGCTTATTTTAATTTTCTTTAGCTTCAGTTTGAACTTACTTACGAATGAGTGCTTGACGGTCCATTCCATGAGGGGCACCTTGTCTTGTTTTGACTGCTGATACTGAGCTTCTCCAATGATTATTTCTGCAGACATAGTCAGTTTGATGCCTGTGCAATCCATCTGGGGAGGTCCTTGCATAAAATCACCTTTTGTGATTTTTTTTTAAATTTTTATTATTTTGTGGGGGTGTGTGTACCATCAAATCAGATCTGACTGGTACAGGAGGAAATTGTTCCTCCTTCTCCAGCAGAGCATCTGGTGGATTTGAACTGTGCACCTCTGGGATTGCAGTACATCTTCTTGCCACTAAGCCACCAGAGCTCGCCACCTTTTGTGATTTTAAAAAAGATAATTTGCTATGAATAAATCATTGAGTGCACAAATTTATATCAGTCTTTCTCCAAGCTCATTTCTGTCCGTACGGACCAAGTCTGTACTTCCCAACTACCAGTCCTTCCTCATTGTTTCCAGCTTTTACATTCCAGTCACCAGTAGTTATTAATACATCTTGATTGCATGTTTAGTCAACTTCAGACTGCAAAAATTAGTAGAAATCCTCAGTCTCTTCTCTTAGGCTTTAGTTGGTGGGTGTGTGTGTGTGTGTGTGTGTGTGTGAGAATATTAGTTTTATTAACTCTTCCTTGTGAGCATATGAATAGTATCCTCTCACTTCAACATTATACTTCAGTTTCGATCTTGAAATTACTTTTTTAACTATGAGTGCAACATTGTTCTTCAGTTTTTCATTCCAGATATAGTAGATCATAGGATTGTTTTATTCCAAGTAGCCCAATGCCAGTCCATCTCAGTTCACTAATTCTTAGAAAGTCAACCTTCATACATTCCATGTCCTTTTTCTACAACTTCTAGTTTTTCTACTTTCCTACTTAGTCACTCCATGCCAGTACTCCCACCTAAAACCCCATCCTGCCACACCACAATGGGCCTCAGCATGGGTCAGAAAAAGGTGTCCTGTATTGTGACATTTGTATACTTGATTGTCTTTACAGTTTGCTATTAGAGGTACAGCACCAGTCTGGCAATTTGTTATGTTGGAGAATTATTTACAATTTCCTTCTATCAGAGGTGCATATAGGCTGGTGTCTATTATTTCTTTAATCCGTACAGCACTTGCCTGTTAGCCATTTGTACTGGTTGAGCTTGTGGGATGCTGTAATGCTTGAAGCCGTGCCACTAATATTTCAAGTACTAGAAGGGTCACCTGTGGTAGACCAGTTGCCATGGAGCTCCTAGATAAAAACAAACTAGGAAGAAGGCTTGGCCATCCTTTACAGAAACTACTGACCTTCCCAAACCCTGTCAACAACAGGGGAACATTGGTAGTTATAGTATTGGAGGTCTAGCCCAGAGGAGAAGTCACTCACAAAGGAGGAGAGACAGCTGCAAACAACCATTAATAATTAGAACTTGGAATGTGCAAAGAAGTGCCCAAAGAAGGGATTATTTGGAAATTAGAAATTGAAATGATATATTCAACAGATGCTCTGCTGGAGAAGGAGGGACAATCTCCTCCTGTACCGGTCAGATCCGATTTGACGGTACACACACAAAAAATAAAAAACTAAAAAAAAAAAAAAAAGAGAAATGATATATTCATACCTGTCCATAACATTTCTCACTTGGTGTTGGTTTTTCTGTGTCTTAACAAAGACATTTTTCCTTTTGTTCACCTCTCCTTTCCCTCCAGGCCAGTCTGTCGGAGGAGCTTTTTCCAGCGCAAAGACAGCTATGTCTTCATGGCTTTCTACCTTCACCAGCTCCACCACTCAGAGTCTCACAGAGCCACCCGATGGGAAAGCCTGAGCATGGTGTCCAGAGGCTGCTGTCTGTCGCTTTCTCGGGTCTTGAGTGTTCCCTGTCCATCTGCTGCACCCACTCTGCTCCTTGTTTCTGGCCACAGGTCCACAGCAGGGGACCAGATGTCGACCTGTTTACACAAACAGTTGTTCCCTGTCCAGAATAATGTCACGGGTGCTGAAGGATGAAATCATAACCATTGCAGGGATGGCTTCCAGGTTAGGGGTTGAATAGACTACTTTCATTTCAGTCTGAGCCTGATTAAAACACACAGGGAAATGAACCTTGTAATGAGTTTTGATTTTGTACATTGTTTACTTTAGAAAAGTTTTCACTTATGTAAATGTTCTGTTTTGTTTGCTGTTTGAATATCCAGATGGTCACTGTAATTTATATTTGCTAAAATTAAGTTATATTACTATTTTATTTTCCCTAAAGTTGGCCTTAAATAGTGCTTATAAAATTAAGAGGCCACAAAGCCCAACCTTTTGTTAGTTTGCTGAATTATGGAATCCGTCTGTTTCATTGTTTGCTACTCACAGAATATAGTTTTCATTTTACTTCCTCCTAGAAACAAGAAATCAGAAGGGGATATTTCTGAGTCTTTGAACTTGTTCTTCCTAACTCCTTTAAAACTTACTCTGAGTCATCAAAGATGATCACTATGCTTTCTTTATTGTCTTAATTGTCCAAGGAGATGTGCAGAGAAATAGCACAGTGGGGATTATAATGGTGTCCACAAAGCTGAAAATGGTTGTATATAGGGCAATATTTTCAAAGACCTATAGGTTTTATAGATTTATCAAGTCTAGTCACGTCACAAGCATTTTTTAATCTGGAGTGTGTGCCTTCTGAGTTCTTCTGGGTAGTTTTCTATTGGGTATTTACACTCTTACAGGTCTCTCATAGTCTTTATTCTTCATGAAGGTAATCAGTGCTCACTCATTGTAAAAGTATGAGAAAAATGCAAGATGATCCATATATATTAAATAGAAATGCCATCATAGGTCAAATTTAGAAAAGAAAACTGCAGTCTCACATCAGTCATCTGTACTGCAGACCACCTGGATTCCTGTAAGGCCTGGGCCGGGGAGCCTGGTCTAGTGATGGTTTCACTCACTGGACCTCGAGCGCTGCCATGCTGAGCTCTCATGTGCTTTTCAAGGACATTTTGGAGAAGTGTTCTCAGGAAGTACTTAAGAAGGACAGACTGCCTTATCAGTGGCAGAGAATATATGGATTATAATCTACATGTACTATAAAGAATGTCATGAAAATGATGGGTCCATTTAAGAAGGACACTAATTACATTTTATTTATCCCCTATGAAATATTTCTCTTAAGAATCTCATCTTCCCAGGGCATGTGAAGTAAACATTTTCAGTTTGTGTTTTAACACAACTCCAGCAAATCTAAACAGACTTCCATTTGTGCATATGATCTCAAGAATTCAGATGACAAAATTAATAGGATAAATTTGAGAACTCCATTAGCTCCACTTCTGCTTGGAAAACTAACCTTCTCAGGAAATAGTATTTGAAAGCAGTAAAACCAAATAAAACCTTAAAATGTACTTTTATCAGTGTTGCACTAAAATGGTAAAGAAATTCCTGCTAACATCTTGTTGCTTCATGAGGCCAAGTCTTAGTTGGATTGTGATGGTGTGTTGGTGTACAGTTGTTACTTTCCGCTGTCAAGTCTGAATGGTTAGAGAACTGTGAAGAGTCAGCGGCCAGCTGCTGGTCTGTCAGTTTGTTTGTATGGTTTTCTGATTGCATCACCTCCACCTCTCTGGGCTTTCCTGAAAAGCAGTGTCCTGGTGGCGTGGACTATTGAGGGTGCACTGCTAACCTCCCCCCTCACAGTTTGGCTCTGTGATGATTTTCTCCTGAGGAGAAGGATGAGCACTCTCTTCCCATGTAAGTCACAGCCTTCGAAACCTGCTGGAGGGTCAGCTGTGAATCCTCAGTGAGTTTGCGAACTCAGTGACAGTGAGTTGGTGTTTCAAAAATTCATATTTAGGATTCCAATAAAATAAAAATCACTTGACATTTAGCTGTGCTTTAGTACCATTTTCCTCCAAGCCTTAGTGAAACTTTCTATTAATGTTTCTAATGTAGCGTTCACCTCTCTGATCCTTTAACTTCTAACAGTAAATGAGTGTTTTGAAAAGTAGTTCATCATGTAACCGCCAGAAGGCTGTGTGTGTATTTCCTTCAGGTTCTGAGAGGTGTTGGGAGTTTTCAGGGATTACAGGCCGTTAAATTGTTTGTGAGGGCCATGGGACAGTCAGTAAGGCTAAAGGCAGAAGCCTGGCCTGTTGGCTTCCGGGCTTGCACACATCAAGCGTGGGATCCAGTTTCCAGCTGAGTGGCAAGTCCAGAAACGGTAGCCTCCCTCTAAACAAGGTCTTTGTGAGCCATCAGCACACATTGGGCCATCTTCTGACAGTATCACCAGGAAAGGTCTGTGCTTTCGTGGCCATCCTTGTTCTAGAGCTTCCCAAGGCTCTTACATGCAAGAACAAAGCAAGTCTGAAGGGAACTGGTAGCCTAGTGGTAAGGAGTTACCCTGCCACCCCAAATGCACACTGTTCATGTCCACCAGCCGCTCCTTGGGAGAAAGATGAGCGGTCTCCTCCTGCATAATTTATGGCCTCTGAAAACTCACTGGAGGGTCATCTGGGAGCCGGTTTTAACTTAGTGGCACACAACAAAAAGAAGCAGGTCAGACAGAGGGAGCACAGGTCAGCCAGCCTCTGTCGGAGTGTACCACAGTCATGCTGCGGATAATGTAGCCTAATTGCTGTCCAGATAGCAACAGTGCTATTTGGGAATAGTCTCTGATTCGCTTTCATTTCTGCTAGGCACTTGCAGTGGCAGTGACCTAGGTAAGAGAGTCTCAATGCTACCTGGTGGTGTAGGCTAGGTGAATAGAAACAGTGTGCTCCCAAATAAGGTGTAGCTTTATTTCATATATGCATTTAGCTCGTGTAACCAGTATGAATAGTCTGTTGCAGAGCCCTTTAGTGATTCAGTAGACATAAAGATTGAAATCATTCTCGTCTGTGTCTTGCTTTAAGAAACACAGCAGCAGTATACTTCATCAGCAAGCCCGAGTGTATGCTGCCACTTCTTCAACCTTATTTTACCTTCCAACTTCTATGTATTAAGCATTTAAGCTCTTTTTAGGAAGTAAAAAAGGAAAGGAGAAGTAAAAAATAGAGGTGTTGCAAGCTGAGGAACAAAGCACTTAAAATCTGAATGAAAAATATTTTCTAGAGCAGTATTTAATATGCTGAAGTTTATTAGCATTAAAATTTTAATCTGCTAGTTTCAAGTTTTAAAATGAAGCTACGTTTCCTCCCTGGCAGGTAGTTTTTCTTTTTATTTGATATTTTGTGGAAATTACAGCCAGTGGTACTTTTCCTTCTTTGCTGGGGTGGGAACCCTAAGGCCCTCTGTTAGGGTCCTGTGGACTGACTTCACCACATAGTCCCTAACTTATGACTGTCTTAACCAGGGTATTGCTTAGAGCTCTTGGAATGCACTGCCGTTTGTGGTCCCTGATATTTTGATCACAGAACACACTAGCATCTGTGGCTTCTCTGTCCGGTTTCTTGGTAGCCCGCAGATGCAGTAGAGAGCGGAGCCCTCATTCCTAGAAGATTGATCTTCATTCCACGTTTCATTATGTGCTGCTAGGAGTTTTCTCATTCCAAGTCTTAGGGCTTCATGACATTGAGATACTTTTTCCCCCCTCTAATTTTTAACATTCCATGAATATTTGTCAAGGACAAAGAAAAGGAATGAAAATCCTTATTCTTTTCATATAAACAACTTTGTACATGTGACTTCCTGCTTTCACTATGAAGAAACTAGTGCCCTTGTATGGTAACTCCAAATTAAAAGACTGTGCGCGTATAAGGGGTTAGATATATTTTGTAAAACTCTAATGGCATTTGTATTTCTGTGCTGTTCTGAAGTTTTATCTTTTTACTTACATTAATTAAAGATAGAGAAATTATATATTTAAATCATGTAAATGGGTCACAGTCTAGGGGTTTTGCCTGTCTTAATTTTTCATCAGCTTCACAAGCACACATAGTATGCTGCTTAAATTTGTGTGTGTGCAATATAAACGTTTGAACATTTCAGTCTGGTACTGAGCCAGAAAGGGTAATTGAAGTTTTCCAAAAGCTTCTGTACTTAGAAAATATTTTTTTTTAATATTAATAATTTATAGCTAGAAAAATAGGATCAATACTTCTGTATCAGGCTCCTTGGTCATTGGTTCCTAAATTTAGGAAGTGTTTGAGTGAAGAGCTGGTGAAGGCCTTTAGTGGTTATAAAAATAGTTTAAATGTTTGAGGCTATAAGAGCTTTTCCACAGACCCTTTCTAAGAACGTTTTCTAAGGAAGTTTAGCTGTGGACACATACGTTTTGATCAGAAAAGTAGTTTTCTCTCTGCTAGAAAGTTTTATAATTTATACTAATTCTTGGTTTCTATTGTCATTTTTCTTTAAAAAAAAGATTAAACTAGAAATCATGTTTAATCATAATGAATTGTAAAACTTCTGTATGTATCTTTATTTTAAGGAAAAATTGAGAATAAAATTATCCTGTTTGTCCTGTATCAAGTTGTCCTTGACTTACTTTCTAGAAATAGTGTGTTATCAGTATAGCTTCTCTCCTGCTTCCCCATTGGGCAGCATTGTCAACATCTTAAAGAAGGAACGAACCATAGGAATCAGCATATTTAACCTCTTGGTTTACAGTACAGTATTGCCATTTTTAAGTGGTGGGTGTGTGAACTCTCCGGCTTCTGGGGATTGCTAAGTACAAGGTGCAGCAGAAGGACTGACGGAGATCGGTCCTGAGTAGTGGTAAATGATGGGCTTCATGAGCAGAAACTCCCGGGGCATAGAAGTTTGTAGTTTGTTGTCCTAAATAACCCATTTTTTTGCCCAAACTGGTGCAGTCAGTTTGAGGCTGATGAAGAGAAAACATATAATGACAAAATAGTAGTGTTGCCAAGAGGTCTGCCAGAGGCAAGCCACACAGAGCCACCATAATGAGAACAGGCAGGGAAGCAGAGGTGATGGGGCCATGTGCTTGGGTCATTCCTCCACAAGAGGGAGAAATCTGGGTCTAAGAACTCCAGAACAGCAGAGGATCAGGGTCCTCATGCCAGAAGGTGCCTTCTGTAGAGACGGCAGGTGTTAGGTGCTGTCTCACTGGGTTATAATAAGCAGGTAGCCTCTCTGTAACTAAATGGCTGCTTAAAACGTTTGAATGTGTACTGATGTATACAAGTTTGAGTATGGTGCCAGTGGGCATTTTTATTAAGGGTGGAGGCTAACAAGCCTCAGCTGCTACGAAGAAGTAGGCAACCTGGGCCTACTACAGAGTCCATCTTTCATTTATTAGTATAACAACTGGTAACCATCAAAAAAGGGAGCACTAGTGGCCTAGTGACAAGAAGGTGCATTGCAATCCCGAAGCCACGGTCCCCTCCTGTGTGATTAACTGCCTCTGAAAACCTGCTGGAGGGTGGTGAAACAACAACAATAATCATCAAAATAGCCTTTGATGGTTCCACCAAAGATCCCTAGCACATTTTCATGTGTATTTCCTTGTACTGGAGAATACTTAAATAAAGCTAACAGAATCAAACCAATGGCCTAGCAGTTCCACTCCCAGGTGGTAGTGATGGTTGTTAGGTTGCTATCGAGTTGAGGACGGCTCACAGCGACTCTGGACAACACATCTGAAGCTCGTCTTATCCCGTGCCGTCCTCAGTCTCTCACACACTCGAGCCCGTTGCTGCAGGCACTGTGTCAGTCAAATGTAGGCAAATTGATCAGTCTCTCCTATTTTGACTTTTTGTGTCTTATAAACTCTTCTTTACCTCAGGGTCATGGAAGGTTTTTTTTCATTTTGCCTTTCACATTTAGAACTTTATTCACCTATTTCTTTTGGGGGTTTTTTTAAGTGTAAAGTTGGAGGTCTAATTTTTTCCCCCTGTATAGATAGAAAAGTTTGCTGCTGCTTATTTGCACAAATAAGGACTTTTTCATAAAGCCACCTTATTGCTATCACTTCATACAAAGACACTTTACTAAAAAATATGAGAGGGATATAGATTCTGAATAAAAGAGAGGCCTTTAAATCAACTCATTAACTATTTGGGTTGTACCAACTTAATTTGGTCAAATTTTTCTCATTTTATTACAGATTTGCAGATAGAACCTTGCTTTGTTACCAGTTCATAAGGATGGATGATGTATGTTGTTGTTGTGTACTGTTTTGTGTCTTGTTGAGTCAGAACCTACCCATAGCTGATCCTCCAGTGAGTTTTCAGAGGCAGTAATCACACAGAATGAGATGACCCATCCTCCCGCATGCCTTCGGGATTGCAGTGCAGCTTCTTGCCTCTAGGCCACCAGTGCTTCTCTGAGGATGGATGAACTTCATTTTTGTACGTGAAAGTTCATTAATCACATTAGTCTCCAGGTATCTCCATCGCTGTCCAGGGCAGCCACAGAAGACTTACACAGGCTTCCAGAGACCCACGGTGTATACATCTTTAGTGATTTGCACTGAGAAAGCACTCTTAAAATTAAGCCATGTATCTCTTCACTACATTTTTCCTCTCATCCTGCTTTCCCTCTCAAGCATTCGAGTGCCTGCAGTATACTATGCGTGGTACTCGGGACCCACATCATCTCTGTCCCTCTGGGAGTTTGCTGGAGAGGGAGAGGCAGGGTTTTAGAAGAGATCACAGTGCTGGCATGGAGAGGAAACTGAGCCCATTATAGGCAGGTCACAGCTCTTTGGCAAGTCAGGTGTCTCTTCTGAGAATCTAAGACCTGAAGACTGAAGAGAGAGTAAAAGCGGATAGAGAAGAAGCTGTAAAGTATCAAGGGGCCTCAGGAGTAGGAATAACAGGCAAAAACATGGAAGTGAAAACTCACTTTCAGGAGCCAAATGTTTATGGTCTGGCTGAACACTCCATTTCTGTGGGCTTCAGGCAGAGGCTGTGTCTGGGAAAGGAAAGCGGGTGCAAATGAAGACTGCCTGCTGAAGGAAAGTGGACTTGATGGAAAGTCACCGTGAGGACCTTGGAAACGGACAAGCAGCCCATGTGGGGCTTCTGATTCCCTGGTGTATTACTCAGTTCACCTTCTCTGGACTTTTCACACCTCTTCCACTTGCTCACTGACCTGATTTCAGAGCTTTCCGCCATTAAGTCACATTTACCCCAAACATCAAAGGCCAGCTTTCAGTGCTCAAGAGCCAAATACGGCCTGGTCCTCAGACACCAACCAGTTTCTCAGGTTGTGCCAGAGGCTCTGCTAGAGGTAGCAGAAGCTGCTAATGAAAAGGAACTGGAAGGCTCCGTGGGAGGGCAGGGATGTCAGAGCATCTGTAAAAGTCACTCGGGCTGGCAAAGTGAAGACCCAAGAGACCATGTGTTGATGTGTTTTAACTTGGACAAGACTCCCTTTTTCTTCACATCGTTGACAAGCTTGTCTACCCATCTGCAATTCACATCTGGATTTTCACTTCTATTCCATCCAATCCATGGAAAGTTTTTTTTTTTCCCCAATAAACTTTACCAGATGGGACCATGTGCTTGCTCTTGGGGACAATCAGTTCAAAGTAAGACAATGGAGACTTTGAAGAGCAGCCTTTCCACCTGCCTCTTGGTTACTGGCTGTGCCCTAGAAAACAGTCATCTGGCAGGACTTCCTAGAAAACACTGAGACAAAAGTCAAACCACACCATCCTGGGCTACAGTAATCCTGAATCAGTTCTTTGTACAAGATCATCCACAAAGACTCATGTGCCCTCAATATGCCTCTCACTCTCCCTAAAAGCCTTCAACGTGGAAATTCCCAGGTGGAGCTTTAGCAGATGAAGAGAGGTGAATGTTTTCTGTGTCACCTCAAGGTCATCAGGGCTAGCATATTTTTAAATATATTTTGCAGTCATTTTGAGATTTAAAATAGAAAACTTTTTTGTTTTGGTTTGTTTTTGAATGCCTTTCATTACATTTCTTTAGGCATCTTGGGATTTTCTTTCTGGGCCCTTTCCTTTTTTTAAATCACTAATTTCAGCTCACTCAGCTCCACAATCAACACTCTTGGCACACCAGCAGTCAAGAAATAAAAGGTTCTGGGGAAGGTTGCTGTCAGTGAACTCTCAAAAGTGCTAAAGAGCAACAATGTCAGTCTGATGACCAAGGTGTGCCTGATTCAGGCCATGGTCTTTGCAATTATTTGTTGTGCATCAGAGAGCTGGACAATGACCAAAGATGACAGAAGAATTGATGCCTTTGAGCTGTGGTGTTGGACAAGAGTAGTGAACATATGGACCGCCAAGAGAACCAACACGTCTGACCTAGAGAGGTGAAACCAGGCTGCTCATTGGAGGCAAGGTTTTTGACCCTTTATCTCACATACTTTGGGCACATGACCAGGAGAGACCAGTCTCTGGAGAAGGACATCATGCTTGGAAGGGTAGAGAGACAGAGCAGGAGAGAAAGACTCTGAATGAGATGGATTTACATAGTGACTGGGATAATGGGGGTGGGTATGTCAGTGAGACTGACTCAGGATAGACCAGAATTCAGAGCTATTGTACATAGGGCTGCAGTGAGTTGCAGGCAACTCAATGACTGACACATAACAACAACAACAATACCATAATTAAAGGAAAACTTTTTTGCTACTCTAATTAGAACAAAAGTTACAAAGCATACATATTTTTTTCTACAACATTCATTTCAATATCCACAATGAAATTACACTGTTTCCACAGCCTCTCCGTAATTCTGATTTCCAATAATCTTTCTATACCTTTCTGAGTCTCCCCTTTCTTTAGTTATGATCATCCCCCTATTGGATATTGCCTTTCTCTGCACCAATCTTAATATGTGTCTGTCTTTTATTTACTACTTTTTACTCCTCATGTCCCATCTCTGGTAACCATTCAATATTGATTCTAGATGTGTGTGAATAATTCTTTGGCTTTTTAGAATAGTCTTCTTATACAATGTTTGTCCCTTGATGATTTACTTCACTCTGCATAATACCCTCTAGGTCCATCCATGCTACTCAGTTTCGTGAATTCTTCGTTTTCAGTTGCATAGTACTCACTCATGTGAATAGAGCATAGTTTCTTCATCCATTCATCCCTTGGACCTTTTCTTCTGGAAAATGAAAAATGTTTAGTCCCCCCTCAACTTGGAAAGTGGAGTTTCTCTGTTTACAAATCAACTTAAACTCTATGGCTTTTCTCCTATGAAGGACAAACCAAGATTTCAAAAATTCCTGATTTCATGGGAACTCAGATTTTTTTTTCCTTTTGGACAATGTTTACTATGAGACCTGTGTCTCACCTTATAAAAAGTCTACTTTTTTTATATATATGCCAAAGGACCAGTTAAAGGTACAATAAAACTAAAACACTTTGTACAGTAAACAAAACTATTAACTTACAGCCAGACAGCTGAAAACATAGCTCCCCTCTACAGCAGCCTCAGAAGGAGTAGGTCAAGATTCAGTCACAAAACCAGTTCCTATGTGTGAACTGCTGTCAGAAGAGACACCTGCACAAAACTGTGCACAACTTACCAAATTTACTAAAAATCATTCCGTTTTGCACTTAAAATAGGTATTTATGGTTTGTAATTGATATCTTAAAATAACTTGGTTTTAAACATAAAGAGCTTAAATCCACGAGCTTTAAATGACCTTTTAAATGTAAATATTTTGCTAATGAATCTGCAATTTGAACATATTGGCAGGGACTCTTCATTCATTCCCAAACAGTATTAGCTGACACGGTTCAGCTGTCGTTGGAGGATGCTCTCCCAGGATGCCTCACTCTCATACACACACAGAGACATACACAGACACAGACACACAGACACCGACAGACACAGACACACACACACAGACACAGACAGACACACACACTGGGACACACACACAAAGACACAGACAAACACAGACACAGACACACACAGAGACACAGACACACACCAAGCCTGGGCCTTGGGCTTCCCAACAGCATGCATGGCTACTGGGCCTCCAAGAGTGAGTGCTCCAAGAGACTCAGGTGAAAGCTGAACGCCTTCTGACTGAGCCTTCGAAGTCTCTGAATGTTTCTTCTGCTGGCCAACCAAGTCACTAAGCCCAGTCCAGATTTGAGGAAAATGTACTCTACCTTTCAGCTGAAAGAGTACAAAGCAGGGGGGTTCTGGTGACCTAGTGGCAAGAAGCTGCACTGCAATCCCAGAAGTGTGCGGTTCAAATCCACCAGATGCTCTGCTGGAGAAGGAGGAACAATCTCCTGTACCAGTCAGATCTATTTGACGGTATACACACACAAATAAAAAAAATTTTTTTAAAAATAAAAAAAAATAGTGCAAAGCATGTGGCTGTCTTTAACCTATGAAACAAGTAATGATACAAGTCATACCAGTAACGTGTTACCCCCTCCCCCTGAAGGATGCTCTTTTGAACCTCACCATTACTGGATGTTGTTGTTGTTAAGTGCCGTCAAGTCATGGGCGACTCATAGCGCCCCTATGAATGAAAGACCTTGTATAACTTTATTCCTTTCTCCAGGTTCATAGAGTTCCAGAGGCAAGCTATTTCAGAAGTGGATGCCACTTCTGCTTTCAAGCTTGTCCACCAAACACTGTCCATCGCATTTGACACATTAGTGTCACAGTATTCTGTTTATATATTTGAACTTTATTTCATTTTCAATTCCCTGATTTCCTCATACATTTGAAGCACCTTTTCCAAAGTTTATTAATGGTGTCAGGATTGGTGGAAGATCTATTAACAATCTGCATTATGCAGATGACACAACCTTGCTTGCTGAAACTGAGGAGGACCTGATGCACTTGCTGCAGAGGGTTAAGGACTGCAGCCTTCAGTACGGATTGAAGCTCAATGTCAAGAAGACAAAGATTCTCACCACTGGACCAACTGGCAGCATCAGGATGGATGGTGAAGAGATTTTGAGCTGTGGTGCTGGAGAAGAGTACTGAATGTACCATGGACTGCCAAGAAAACAAATAGATTCATCCTAGAGAGGGTTAAACCAGGCTGCTCCTTGGAGGCAAGGATTCTGGGGCTTCATCTGACATACTGTGGACATGTTGTAAGGAGGGACAGGTCCTTGGAGGACATCATGCTTGGGAGGGTGGAGGGACGGCGCAGGTGGGGAAGACCCTCTATGAGGTGGATTGATTCAGTGACTGGGGTAATTTGGCTGGGTGTGTCAGAGGCAGTGCGATTGGCACAGGACAGAGCAGGGTTTAGGGCTGTTGTACATAGAGTCACTATGAGTCGCAAGTGACTCGACAGCACATAACAACATTTCCTCTCTAGTGAGTGAAGTGATTGGTTAAATATTTTTTACCTGTTCTGTTAAAGTATACTTTGTCTTTTTTCTTGTCTATTTCAAGGAATTCTTCTTGTGTATTTTTCATACTAGTCCAATGGCAATTTTGTATATGCAATTTTTTTTTCATTTGTGGGATGATTGGTTGATTTATGGCATATTTGGATAAACATTCTTTTCATTTTGTTTTGAAATTATTTATTAAAAATATCTATTCAGGTAAAAGTGAAAACAAATACATCCAATAGTCCTAAAATAAGCCTGTCTAAAAGACATGATTTCATTAAGGTGCAGTTCAAGTATGTGATACCTGTTCTGATCACAAGGAGGCACAGAATAGGTGTTTGTATCTTTCAACCTCATCAGGTGATGACACACAATTGTTTTCTGTTTGAATTGAAAGTAATGTCACCTTACCTTGCATTTCACATGCCAGTTCCCATTGAGGCACTGTGTACCCCAAATGCAATGACATAACCTTGATCCCCCATTACCACAGAAGTCTTCCTTGGTGACTTTTCATTCACCTGACTTTCAGAAATCTTCAACAGAGATACCATTTGACCCAGCAATTCCACTACTGGGAATATACCCTGAAGAGACCATAGCTGACATCAAAGCAGATATATGCACTCCCATGTTTATTGCAGCTTTGTTCACAATAGCAAGGAGTTGGAAACAACCTAAGTGCCCATCAACAAACGAATGGCTAGAGAAACTGTGGTATATTCGCACAATGGGATACTATGCTGCATTAAAAAACAAGGAACTCATGCAATATTATTCAAAATGGTTGACTCTGGAGAACATTATGCTGAGTGAAATATCCCAGTCACAAAAAGACAAATATTACATGATGCCACTGTTGTAGAATGGGACTAACCTCAGGGTTGGGGAGAGACTGAGTAAGATGTGTTCAATAATGTATACGCACTGAAACAGAGGAGGGAGAAAACTGTGTAAAAGAGATATGTGACTAGGTATTTCTGTCATCACAGGAGTCTAGAGCGAGGGCTACACGGTGGAGGGGACCTGGGGGAGGGTTTGTAAAACAATGAAAGAATCTTTTCTTTTACTTTTCCATAATTTTTGACTCATGTACTTATAACTTGTCAGTTAAATTTGTGTCTTCTAGGTTGCAACACCCCCATGAGACATCTTCAGGGATATGAACATGTACGGCTAAGCACAATTAATAACAGTGCATCTAAATTCCAAAATCAATCTCCATAATAGTCTATGTGTTTCCTACTGCCAAAGGGGCCCTTTAGAGTAGTGAGAGAAGATCTTCACCCTGAAACCCACAGCGTCCCTTTTCAGCAGGAAGTAGCTAAGAGAATACGCCATCCCCTTTTCCTTATGAATCAGGGTGAAGTCTCTCTCAGGGAGGAGTGATAGGGAATGGCAAAGGACACACCGACAAAGGAGATTAATCAGAACTGACTTTGGCAAGCACTGTGGCAATTGGACAATTAAAACAGACATTCGGATGGCGGGGAAGAAGAACAAACTGGGGAGGAGGGTAGAGAGAATGGTGCAGCAATGAAGGAATGAAAACCCAAAATCCCTGTAAATGTTCATTAAAACTAATAAAATTTAAAAAAAAAAAGAAATCTTCAACTCCAAAAACTCAAACTCACTGCCGTTGAGTCAGAACCGACCCATAAGCTGACCCTCCAGCAAAGTCTCCAAGGCAGCAAGTTGCTCGGGAGGAGATCATTCATCTTCCTTCTGCAGAGCAGCTGGTGGATTTGAACCACCAGAGAGATGCTGCTTTTGGGTTAGCAGAGCAACTCCCTATGGACTAGGCCAGCAGAGCAGCCCATTAGAAGCCTTGGGACTTGGAAAAGAGAGCTAGACACTGCACTAGAAAGGGCTCTGTATGCCATGCTAAGGATTTAACATCGGGGTAAGGTTGTGGAATGAGAGAGGTTTTCACCAGAAGAAAATGATGAGATGTGGTTTTTGTTTTGTAAAGATTCGTTTCACCACAGTGTAGAAGAAGCCATACGGGAAGCAAGTAGACCTTTCATGGGAGCCTCCTCCCCTGGGCTCACAGTCTATTACCAAAAAAAAAAGTATTGTTGTGTACAGAGAACATCAAAGGGTGAAGGCAGAATATGGTCTAGTTGTATGCTCTTGGGAAAATTTAAAAAAGCTCTCCAAAACCATGCCCTGAAGAAACCCAAGAAGATGAATTTATGGCTTTCAAATGCTTTTTTGGATGTTGTTATTTGTGATTATGTGCTATCGAGTGAGTCACTTGTAACACATAGTTACTCTATGTGCAATAGCTCTGAGCCCTGCTCTATCATGAGCCAACCTTTTTGTCTCTGACACACCTACCTTCATTACCCCAGTCACTGAGTCATCTCATTTTGGGTCTTCTTCTCTTACTCTGTCCCTTCACCCTTCCAAACATGATGTCTCTCTCCAAGGACTGGTTCCTCCTTGCAACATGCCCATAGTATGTCAGACGAAGCTTCAGAATCCTTGCCTCCAAGGAGTGGCATGGTCTCACCCTCTCTAGGACAAACCTAGACTGTTCTCTAGCAGTCCATGGTATATTCAGTACTCTTCTCCAGCACCACAGCTAAAAGGCATAAATTCTTCTATCTTCCTTAGTCATTGTCCAGCTTTCTAATGCATAACAAGTATTGAAAAGACTATGGCTTGGATCAGGCACACCTTAGTCTCTAAACTGATATCATTGCTCTTCAGTGCTCTGGAGAGGTCCCTGACAGCAGACTTTCCCAGTGCAATTTGTCTTTTGATTTCCTGACTGCTAGTACCAAGAGTGTTGATTATGTAGTCAAGCAAGCTGAAGCTATTAACAATCTCAATCTCTTCACCATCTATCATGAAGCTGCCAGTTGGCCCAGTGGTGAGAATCTTTGTTTTCTTGATGTTGAGTTTCAATTAAATAAACCTTTCCCCAGATGAAAACAATGAGTCCAATGCATCTAACTGAAGTGGACACAGCCCCGGTCCCTGACTGCTCTTTCCTTACTTAGGTCCCAGGACTCAGAACTTCCTGGACTGGTTCTCACTCCAACTCTCCACTGGAGTTCTTTTTTGGATGTGTTTAAATCGTTAGCTGACACCTGTTTCATTTCTTTAAAAGAGATCTGCTTAAAAGAAGTATAGTCAATAAAGCAGGAATGACACTTTTTACAGATCTTTATATACTTTATTTCCCTTTGAGGTGTGTGTGTGTGTGTGTGTGTGTGTGTGTGTGTTAGGGAGCTCTGGCTGCAGAGTCCATAAACCCATAGGTAGTTTTGCTGCTCACCCAAAGGTGTTGAAACCCTCTCTGGCTGTTTGAATCCACCAGCAGCACTACAGGAGAAAGATGGCAGTTTACAACCTCAAAAACATGCTGGTTCTATGAGCTATGAGCTGATTCTGACTCATCAGCAATGAGCTTGAGTTTTGAGTCATCTAATAAGAAGCTCTGAGGGTCAAGGACTGCAGCTTTCAATATGGACTGAAGCTCAACGCCAAGAAGACAAAGATTCTCACCACTGGGATGATTGGTAGCATCATGATAGACAGTGAAAAGGTGGAGATTGTTAACAGCTTTAGTTTTCTTGGCTCCACAATCAACACTTTTGGTACCAGCAGCCAGAAAATTAAAAGACAAATTGAATTGGGAAAGTCTGCTGTCAGAGACCTCTTCAAAGTACTGAAGAGCAACAATGTCAATCTAGAGACTAAGGTGCACCTGATACAGGCCATGGTCATTGCAATTACTTGCTATGCAAAAGAAAGCTGGACAATGACTAGGGACGATAAAAGAATTGATGCCTTTGAGCTGTGGTGCTGGAGAAGAGTATTAAATATACACAGACTACTAGAAGAACTAACAGGTTTGTCCTGGAGAGGGTGAAACCAGACTGCCCCTTGGAAGCAAGGATTCTGAAGCTTTGTCTGATACACTTTGGACATGTTGCAAGGCAGGACCAGTCCTTGGAGAGGCACATCATGCTTGGCAGAGCAGAAGGACAGTGCAAGAGAGGAAGACCTTTGATGAGATGGATTGATTCAGTGACTGGGATAATGGGGGTAGGTGTGTTGGACACAGTGAGACTGGCACAGGATAGAGCAAGGTTTACAGCTGTAATACACAGGGTCGCTATGAGTCGCAGGAGACTTGTCGACACATAACAACAGCAACAACAAAAAGAAGCTCTATGTGGCCTCGTGGTATGAAGCTGCACTTCAATCCTATAGGTACATGGTTCAAATTCTTCAGCTGCTCTACAAGAGGACGGGCAATCTCCTCCCGTGTGATTTACAGCCTCTGAAAACCCACTGGAGGGTCAGCTATGGGTCAGTTCTGACTCGATATGCAAATAACAACAAGAAGGAATTCCAGTGTTGGGTAAGTGCATAAGTGCACAGCTGATAACGGGAATGCTAGAGGTTGGATGGAGTGCATCAAGAAGCACCTCAGAAGGCAATCTACTTCTGAGCTATAGCTACTGAAAACCTGAAGCACACACAGTTCTGCTCTGGCACATGCAAGGTTGCCATGAATTGGGGCAAGCTCACCAGCAGCTAAAAATAGCTTAATAAGGAGCTCTGGTGGCGTAACTGCATTGCTTGTCCATGGGCAGCGCCTACCTCTCTCTCTCTCGGTTTGAATCCACCAGCAGCTCTGCAGGAGAAAGATGGTTTACAACCTCTTGAAAACCTGCGAGAGTAAGCTGCAAATTCTAATTCGATGGCAATATGTTTGAGGGTTTGATTTAGTTTCAGTTTTAGGGTTGTTGGTTTCCCCATCCCCACCCCACTGAGGACATCTAGCTCATTTAAATGGACCTAATTCTGACCTGATTCTGATCAAGCCTTACATTCCTGAGTTTATAAGGAAAATAACTCCACGAGAAGAGCTGGTTGCATGCAGTTCTCTGCTGGTGGTATTCTTTCATAAAAGTAAAAAACAGAAGAAACCAATAGAGAAGGACTGAATTACGATACGTCAGTGTAACACAGATGAGTATGATGCTCCGTGTAATGTTAGACAACAAAACAATCAATGTGAAAGGTGGAGTGAGGTGGAGAAGGAGAGGGACCTCTGGTGGCCTAGTGTTAATCAGCGCTGCAATTCTGAAGGCATATGGTTCGAATCTACTAGCTGCTTCCTGGGAGAAGGATGGGCAGTCTCCTACCCTATGATTAACTGCCTCTGAAAAACCACCAGAGAGTCAGCTGTAGGTCCGTTCTGACTCGCTGGCACACAACAACAATAACATGGAGAAGGCAAGAGCACAGAACCCAAAGTTATGTTGAGGAAAACAGGAGTTCCATGCCCCCCCTCCTTTCTGTGACTTTTCTCATTGTTATGAAACAATATGAGAAATGAATTGATGCATTAGGGCAAGGACACTATGGTAATTTGCTTTTGAATGGCTACTACATTAGAGGAAGGGGACTGGATCTAAGCTCAATAAAGGGGGAGAAAGTGCTGCAAATGGGGGGATCCAGGGCAAGGTCTCTCAGGTCATTCCTAAGCTAGGCCAGCGCCATCCTGCTTCCCTCCCCCGCATGAGGCCCTGAATGATGTCTCTGTCCTGAGTGCTCCGGGGTCACTATCTGGCTTTGTCTTCATCACTAGATAATGAATGAGCTAGGAGGACAGGGAGCTGGCACATGGTGGGCACTGGATAAACAATTGTTACATGAACAAAGCATTCCTTTCCAATGTGAGACTCTGTGGTTATGGCTTTCAAAGGAGTACAAAGATAGAACTGGTGTTCTGAGATTATTTAAGCAGCAAAAAATACTAAGTGGGCAGAAGAAAGCAGTGATTTCAATGATTTTTTTCACGAAGTGCTTGGAGAAACTGTAAAAGGATATTTAGTACCAAGTAAAGTAGGCCAACAGTAAGAAAAACTCTCCCTACCCAAGAGAATTCAGCTGACCAAATTAAATCTGATCCAGAATAAATAGTTCTCTTCTGAAGATCTGGCCATTACAGAAAGAATTGTACTGCAGAAAAGACCCTGAGGTTAATTTGCATGTTCTGGGGTCAAGGAGGTGTTGTCGTAAGGGGCTGCAGCTGCTCTGAGCGTGAGCAAAGCCAGCACACCCGAGAGAAATAGTCTTCTCAGCCCTCACAGAACAGTGGGGTCATTCGTTACGGAAAAGGAAAGAGGGAAACATGCTCTTTACCACGACCTTGTCCAACCTCGATTCTCCCTGCGCTCACCCAACATCCAAAGCCTCAAACGAGGCTTCTATCACCAACTCCTTCCACTAATAATAACTTTGAAGTGGTCATGTGAGTAACATTACATGTCAGTGAACCCATCAGAAAGAAAACTCAGCTTAACGATTATGAAGAGTTAATGACTTTTCTTAATAGTTAATGTTCAAGTTGGTGGGGTGGGTTTTTATTTCTTTTCAGGAAATACATTTTCATTGTTTCCTTAAATAATTTTAAACATGAAACATCTCTAGATAGTGATGGCTGTTTATGGTGGTGGAGAAAGTGGTTTAAATATGTGTTAAATTTGCACAACTGGATTAGTTGATATCATTAAACTGTACAGAAGAAAAGGAACAAACTGGCAAATGTTACATTATATCTAATTTTACAACAGCATTTTCCCCACCAAAAAAGCTATCTTGATTCATAAAAGGATTTTTATATAGTTTTGTGATATTAACGAAAGCTTATAGAAAAGTTCACTTTTCATTGATTCATTGTTGAACATTTTTACCCCTCTCCCTCCTTCCTTTCCTCCTCCCCTCGACCACTTTTTAAATTTTCTAAATTAGTCATTCATTGTTGTTCAATTACCTCCCTCCCTTCCTCTCCCCAGCCCTCTTTTACATATAATGCCTAATCATATATGTCTTTTAAACAGTTCTTTCCTTCATCTATTCCAGTGCAGTGTTTATTATCTATCACTCATCCTGTTCTCCTCTTAAACCCTCATGTCAGACTTGCTTTAAAACAGTGGTGCTATGCAACATTTGTCCTTTTGTGACTGAGATATTTCACTCAACATAATGTCCTGAAGAGTCACATGTGTTGTATAATGTTTTATTAGTTCATTGTTTTTCAATGCTGTGTAGTATTTCCTTGTATGAATATACCATATTTTTTCTATCCATTCGTTTGTTGATGGGCACTTGGGCTGCTTCCATCTCTTTGCAATTGTAAATAATGCAGCAATAAACATGGATATGCATATCCATGTTTGGATGGCGCTTATGGTTTCTTTAGGATATATTCCCAGCAGTGTCAATCTTGGGTCAAATGATATTTCTATTTCCAACTTTTTTAGAAAATGCTAAACCGTCTTCCATAGTGGTTGCACATTTTACCCTCCCACCATCAGTGAATAAGTGTTCCAACCTCTCCACAACCTCACCAGCATTTATTGTTTGCTGTTCTGTTGAACTTTGCTATTGTTGCTAGGGTGAGATGATACATCATAGCTGTATTTATTTGCATCTCTCTGATAGCTTGGGAGTTTGAACATTTCTTCATGTGTTTGTTTGCCATATGAATGTCTTCTTTAGAGAAGTGTCTAAAAAAAAAAAAGAAGTGTCTATTGATATACTGTGCCCACTTTGCAATTGGGTTGTTTACCTTTTTCTTGTGGAGGTATGAGAGTATTCTATAATTTTAGATATGAGTTCTTTATCAGAAATGTCATCGCCAAATATTTTTTGCCAGTTTGTGGCTTTCCTTTTTACCTTGTTCAAGAAGTTTCTTAATGTGCATAGGGATTTGGTTCTTAGAAGGTCTCATTCATCTATTTTGTTGTCTTCTGGTTGTAGGTTTCTCATTATGCTTGGAAGACTGTTTATACCATGATTAATTAGGACTTCTAGAGTTCTTCCAAGTTTTTATCGGATAGTCTTTGGTTTTACTTCTAGGTCCTTGATTGACTTTGAGTTGTTTTTCGTGTATGGTGTGAGGTGTGGGTCTTGCTTTAATTTTCTACAGACAGTTCAAAACCATTTTGCCAATACCATTTGTTAAAAAGTCATTTCCCCACTTACTTGATTTCATTTCCTTGTCAAAAATAAGTTAAGCATAAATGGATGAGTTGATTTCTAGGTTCTCAATTCTATTCCACTGATATATGTGTCTGTCACTGTACCAGTACCACGCGACCACCATGGCTGTGTAGCAGGATTTGAAATCAGGGAGTGTGATGCCTCCTACTTTGATTTTCTTTTTCAGGAGTGCTTTACTTATTCAGGATTTCTTTCCATTTCAAATAAAATTGGGAATTCCATTTTCCATCTTTTTGAAGAATGGAATTAGTATCTGTATTGGGATTGTATTAAACTTGTAGATCGATTTTGGTAGAATTGCCATTTTCACTATATTGAGTCTTCCTCTTCAGATTCAAAAAAGGACTTTTTTTTTGAAGGATGATCTAGTAAGTTGGCCTATCATATTTATTGTTTCTGTTTTACCCTCACGTTCACCAAGAGGTGCCTAAAATTCTTAAAGCTTATGAATGGGCATCCATGATACCACTGATCTCCATTCACCAACAATTTTGTTGTAGAAGAAAACCGAGGAATCAGAGAAGGAACTGGAAAACAGGACTAATAGATCCATAAACTACTGCCTCCTCTGTCATCAGACCAGGAAAAATAGATGGTACCTGAATATCATTACAGAACATTATGACATAATACATGGATTCTGAACAAAGGAAGGAAACTGTGGAACAAAATTTCAAATTTGTAAAGATTGCAGATAGCTCTGAGATGTTCTTTAAACTTTCAATCAAATCTGCTTCCTGAAGTCACCTTAAATCAACTTACTGCCTTCAAGTCAGAACTGACTCATAGATAAACTTCAAGCTACCAAAGATAATTTTGAAATGTTTGAATGCTATGAATGGTACAGCAATACTGTTAGACATAGTGCTGGAGGTATAGCTCTCAATTGGAAGTCGCTCAAAAATGAGGACAAACAGCTTCAAATATCTATTAATATTTGGAATATGGAACATGCAAAATATATTCAAGGAAACGGAAAGGTGTCAAGTAAATAGAGCACATAAAGGCATTTCAGGGCATTAGTGAGTTCAGATGGCCTGGTTTGGGCAACTTTGTATCAGACAATCATATAATCTACTATGCTGGGAATGAAAAATCAAGGAGGAACGATGTTGTGCTCAGAGTTTATTCTGAAATGCAATACTGTGTGTATCAGGGGAAACCTATTCATACAACTGCTATTCAAATATATGTACCAACAATCAAAACCCAAGTTAAGGAAATTGAGGAATCCCACCAACTCCTATAGTTTGAAACTGATTGAACATACAATTAAGATGCATTAATAATAATTGGAGATTAGAATCCAAAAGTTGGAAACAAAAAAAGAAGAACAATGTTTGCAAATCACGGACTTGGCGACAAAAATGAGGCTGGAGAGCAAATGATTGAAATCAGTACCATCAATGATTTATTCAGTGAAAATGCCTTTTCAAAAAATACAAACAGCAACTATGATTAAGTGGTTAATGATTTCACCCTGCTTGGCTGCACAATCAAGACTGTTATCAACAGCAGTCAAGAATAAAAATATGGAGCCGTGGCTGCCCCCTGAGAGCACAGAGTATTGCTGGCACTTGGGTGGGAAACTTGTCCCGTGTCCTGTCTGTAGCGGACTCTGGTTAAGATATCAGAATGACTTCCATTTTGACTTGCACTTTTAAAAATCTTCCAAATACATCAAAATGGGCCCTCAGATTTTCTGTAAGACCTCTGAGTTGTTCTTCCCAGCTATGGGCTGCCCCAGCTCCTCAGACCAAGACAAAGAAGACCTTAACCAAGCCCAACATAAGGAGTATTGTGGTGGTTGATGGCGTTCACATTCCATTTCTGCTGTCAGGCACTGCATACAAGGACTTGATGCCCCATGATTTGGCTAGAGCAGCATTAACGGGTCTGTTGCATCGGACCAATGTCCCGAAGGAAACTGTTGGTTATCTCATCTTTGGAACTGTTATTCAGGAAGTGAAAACAAGCAATATTGCAAGAGAGGCCGCCGTGGGAGCTGGATTCTCTGACAAGACTCCTGCTCACACTGTCACAATGGCTTGCATCTCTGCCAATCAAGCCATGACCACAGCTGTTGGCTTGATTGCTTCTGGCCAGTGTGACGTGGTCGTGGCAGGTGGGGTGGAGCTAATGTCTGATGTTCCAATTTGTCATTCAAGGAAAATGATGCTTGATCTCAATAAGGCCATCCCAATTATCCCAGTCACTGAATCAGTCCACCTCATACAGGGCCTTCCTCTCCTGCGCTGTCCCTCCACCCTCCCAAGCATGATGTCCTTCTCCAAGGACCGGTCTCTCCTCACAACATGTCCAAAGTATGTTAGATGGAGCCTCAGAATCCTTGCCTCCAAGGAGCCACCTGGTTTAACCCTTTCCAGGACAAGTCTGTCTTAATTTGGATGCTTAGTTTTAGAACAATATCTGACAAACATTTTACCTAGCAGATGAAAGACACTTCTCTTACAGAAATAACCAATACATTCACTGTCTTCTCTACCCAAGGATGTGTGTCTTGTCTCTTCCCTTTCCCTGCTACATCCCCATTCTTTGCACTCCTGGCTACCTGGGGTCAAACCCTCCTTCCCCAGCCACTTCTCAATATGATCACCAGTCACTTCTGTGATGCCTTGCACTGCACTCTGCTACTGGTCTCTCATGCTGTTGTCTCTTGTTTAGGAGGATGTAAGCCCAAATTCCATGCACCAACTTCAGAGAAGGCTGTACTGAGGGAAGATCCTGGTCACAGAGCTTTTGCTAAGTTCTGTGACTTACTGTCTCTGTTTACATTGCTGACACACTGTGATAATTCCAAGGTCTGGACAGGTCTTTTCTAGATCTGATGCTGTTCGGCCGAGGGCCCGAAGTAGATTTGAGACTGAAAATACCCTTTCCCAAAAGATGCGATTAAGGTAGGTGACATCCTTCTGGGAGAAAGGTGTTACCTGACCAAAGAGATTAGAGAGAGCTCTCAGATACCATCTTGTGTGACTCTGTGTGTTCCTGACCCTGTGTGTGTGAAGAGGCCACCCAGCTCAAATACAGGGTAATAAATAAGATTCAGTGCCAGTGGCCCCTTTGGCAATTGTGTCTTGGTCTAATACCTTCCCTGCTGTACCAGAATTCCCTTCTCTGTTCACCACCTCCACTCTACCTAGCCTAGCCAGCACCTTCCTCCTCCCAACCAAGCCTTCCTATGACAGCCCAGGCCTCAAACCACTTCCGTGATGCCTCGCGTCTCGCACTGCTGTCAGTCTCCCGCATTGCTGCTAGTCTCATGATTTTAAGAAGCTCCAAGAAAGAATTCTTTGGCACCAGCAGCTAGGAAATTAAAAGATAAATTGCACTGGGAATAGCAGCTGTCAGAGACCTCTCCAATGTACTGAAGAGCAATGATGTCAGTCTGGAGACTAAGGGGTGCCTGATACAGGCCATGGTCTTTGCAATTACTTGCTATGCATCAGAAAGTGGCGTAGTGACTAGCGATAATAGAAGAAGATGCCTTTGAGCTGTGGCGCTGGAGAACTGGTGACTGTACCAAGGACTGCTAAGAGAACAGGTTCATGCTGAAGTGGGTGAAACCAGGCTGCTCCTTGGAGTCAAGGATTCTGAGGCTTCATCTGACATATTTTGGACATGTTGCAAGGAGAGACCAGCATGGGAAGGTGGAGGAATAGTGCAAGAGAGGAAGACCCTCAATGAGATGGATTGATTCAGTGACTGGGGTAATGGCGGTAGGTGTGTTAGAGACAATGAGATTGGCACAGGATAGAGCAGGTTTTGGGCTGTTTTACATAGGGTCGTTATGAGTCACAGGAGACTCAACAGCACGACAACAAGTCCAAATTCCAGGTACTGGCTTTAGAAAAGCATTTCTGTCTGAGACAGTTTTGGAAAAAGGTCCTTCCTAGCCTGAGAGTTTCTGCTCCAGCACTATCTTCTTGTGACTTGGTTGTCTCTGCTCTTCCATTTGCCACACACTGCTATCCCAGAACAGTAATTTCCCTGATGAGGGTGATGTCTCCTCTATATCTGGTATGTTGGTGTTACTTACTTTGCTTTCCTGAAACAAATTTGGTTTAATGGTCTTTGTTGCTTTAATCTCTTGACTGGAAATTTGAACAAATCCTGGTGGAATTTGAAGATAGGGTCACTATGAGTCACAGGTAACTCGATGGCACATAACCGTAAAACATCTTTTGCTCCTTTTCTGTTTCCTAAACTGTGCTCTTGCCCCCAATTTCACATATTGTGTATTAACCTATCCAGACAGTCCTCCTCCTGCAATTAAATTATAGCAAAGAATGATGCAAAGATCTCTCGAATATAAAGCTGATGAGGTGAAAACAGCAGCTGGAGATGGGGCTGAAGCCCCTACCAAGAGCGATGCCAAGGGCTGCATCCAGTTTTGCATCCACGACATCATGCTGAAGCCAGAGTTGCCTCATCCAGGGTTGACTATGGTCTTGAGCATCCACTAGAAGTCCAACATGAGGGTATCACACAGGTCATACTGGAATGAGTATCTTGTGCCAGGCATGGGAAAGACACAGGTGTCTGTCTGTGCTGGTTACCATACAATAGCTGGAGCCAATTACTGGGCAGGTGTCTGTCTGGTGGAAACCTGCAGGAGTTGGCTTTTATTTTCACTAAGCGGAGTTCTCCCTTAGGGTGAAACCAAATTTCTCCTTGGAGGCTAAGATTTTGAAGCTCCGACTCACATACTCTGGGCACGTGGTCAGGAGACACTGGTCCTTGGAACTATCCTTCTCATGCTCAGTAGGGTGGAGGGACAGCACAGGAGAGGAAGACCCTGGATGAGTTGGACTGATATGAGTGACGGGGGCAATGGGAACTGGTGTGTCAGAATTAGTGAGACTGGCTCAGGAGAGGACAGGCTTCAGAGCTGCTGTACACAAGATTGCTATGGGCCACAGGCAACTCGACAGCACATAACAAGGGAAGCTCTGGTGGCTTAGCTATAAGGTGTTACACTGCCAACCTAAAGACATGCTGTTTGAATCCACCTGCTACTCCTGTTAAGAAAGATGGATGATCTCCTCTCGTGTAATTTACTGGCTCTAAAAATCTAAAGGCAATATATTATAGGGCATTATGATTATCATGAGTCCGGAATGAAGGTTGCACAGTGGCGTATTCTCGGGGTGGGGGGTGCAGGGGGATTGTATACTAGTGAAGGAATTTTACTTTTCAAAGAGAAGAGTGAACTGGGGGTGGGGGGTGGGGAGAAAAGTGCAACAATGAATGGAAATCCAAAATATCTATAAATGTTCACTGAAATGAATTAAAAAAAAAAACAATCTGCTGAAGGCTAAGCTATGGGTCGGTTTATACCAACAAGTCATAAGATTGAGTGAAACCAGGATGCACCTTGGAGACAAGGCTGGTTTGTTTTCACATACTTGAGGCACGTTAGGCAGGCCTTGGAGGACAGCATACTTGGCAAAGTGGAGGAGCAGCGGAGGTGAAGACCCTCAATGAGGTGGACTGACACAGTGACTGCAACAATGGACTCAAGGATGTTGGTGATGGTGAGGATGGCACAGAATCCAGTCAGATCCGTTGTCGACGGCCATGACAAGGGTGAGTGCTTCTCTGAACACATGCTGAATGTCAAGGTTGTGGTGCAACACCCCCATGATACATCTTGAAGGATATGTACATGTACAGCCAAGCACAATCAATAAGAGTGCATCTGAATTCCAAAATCAATCTCCATAATAGTCTATGTGTTTCCTACTGCCAAAGGGGCCCTTTAGAGTAGTGAGAGAAGATCTTCACCCTGAAACCCACAGCGTCCCTTTTCAGCAGGAAGTAGCTAAGAGAATACGCCGTCCCCTTTTCCTTATGACTCAGGGTGAAGTCTCTCTCAGGGAGGAGTGATAGGGAATGGCAAAGGATACACTGACAAAGATTAATCAGAACTGGCTTTGACAAGCACTGTGGCATTTGGACAAGAACAAACTGGGAGGAGGGTAGAGAGAATAGTGCAACAATGAATGAGTGGAAGCCCAAAATCTCTGTAAATGTTTATGAAAATTAATAAAATATAATTATAGAAAAAAAAAAGAGCTAAAGAATCGCTAACATATGGGGACCCTTGGCTTCATCCTTGTCCTGATTCAATAGGACCCTCAACCTCAAACATTAAAAACTTTGTCTTGAATGAACATGCTGAGATGTTTGAATGGCTCAGTGTCCTGGGATATTTAAAGCAATTTTTCTTATGATCCACTGTGAGAAGTCATGGTATCTGGTGAGCAAAGGGATCTATCCAGTCAGTTGTCAGTTGCAAGTTTATGCAAGCCCCAGTGGGGATCTGTATGGAGGAGAGGAAGCAGATACTGCATGGGCTGCAGCAATACTATGTAAAGCTGAGTAACAGGCATGGTGTATAACCTATCAGATTGCTACTCAAGTGAGCCTGAACCCCCCAGCTGTTTTTCCAGGTGGGAAAAAATCACGCTATTTCCTCCCATAAAGATTTACAGCCTCAGAGACCAAGTGGCAAGTTCCTATAAGTTGGTCTCTACTGGATGGTGGTGGTTTTCCTTTGGCTTCTGGTAAAAAGGAAATGTTTATGCTTATGGAAAGACTTTACAAAAGACCATGGAAAGAGAACCTAGACTAAAAAAACCCCTTTAACTCCAACTCTTTGTACATTTTGTTAAAATACTTTGTCTTCTTGAGCTGTCCTTTGAAATACTCTGTTCACCTTTTATTTTGGTATTTCTTTCCTTTGTTTCAGCTTAACAGTCTAGTGTGATTGTCTCTTTTGACATCTATTTTGGTATCTTCTTTCTCCCTAGTCTTTGTAATGCCTTTTATTGTGGTTTGTTTTTTTTTCATAGATACCCTTGGTATTATCAGGCCTTTGATCATAGTCTTCAATGTATCAAACCTATTCTTGAGATGGTTTTTAAATTCAGTTGAGAGTTGGGACAGCCTCAGGATTGTTATCTTGGTTTTAATGTTATTGTTTTCATTTTCTTCACGGACATGCGTGAAAAGGTGAAAGGTCAGAGAAACATCCCAACATAGTCTGATATATTGACTGTTAACAGTGACTATAACAAACTTTATCAGAGATGGTGAGAATAGTGTAAAATAGGCCAAGGTTCCGATCTGTTGTTAATAGGGTCATGATGACTGGTGATCAGCTTGATGACACACAACAGCATCGTCTTTTCAGAATAGGAAAGAACCATGAATGATGGATGCAGACATACATTAACAGGTATTTGAGGGGTTTGTTTTTTCCCTGTGCAATGTAATTGCTTAACAGAAGAAAAGTTGGAGAGGGTGAAGATTTCATGAAATTGGATTGTCAAGAATGAACAGCAAACTTACTAGTGTCAATAAGCTGACACCATGACGTCTAGGTAGGATCCAATCTGTGCCATCCTGGGTTTTCTGAAGCAGTGTGTAGTTGCTCGGAGACTGAGATAAGGCAAATATAGTTGAACTTCTCCATTTCTGGTTTAGCTAAGGTTCTAAAATAGCAGACCAAGTAGAGTTTAGGACAGTAGTGTAAGATACAGCACAAGTATTGTGTTATGTGAACAACAAAAAATCTGATAGAACTCCTGACGAGAAGATGGTTATACCTGACTTTTTCAAGCTCTCCTGGCACATAGTTACTTTCATTGAACACTCAGGATACAACTATAAAAAAATAAAAGTCCCTACATCAAGAAGATAAGGATTCTCACCACTGGGCCAATTAGCAGCAACCATGAGTGATGAAGAGATTGAGGTTAAGTTACAGCTTGCTCAGCTCCACAATCAACATTCTTGGTACCAGCAGTCAGAAAATCAAGACGATTGCACTTGGTAAATCTGTCAGAGGCCTCTCCAGAATACTGAGAAGCAACAATTACCAATCTAGAGACAAGGTATGCCCAATCCATGCTATGGTCTTTGCAATTACTTGCTGTTTCAGAGCGCTGGACAATGAGTAAGGGTGACAGAAGAATTGGTACCTTTTGAGTTGTGGTGCTGGAGAAGAGTCTTGAACATACCATGGACTGCCAGGAATACAAATAGGTATGTTTTAGAGAGGGTGAAACCAAGCTTCTCCCTGGAGGCTAGCTTTTTACAGCTCTGTGTCACTTACTTTGAGCACATGGCCAAAAGGGACTGATCCTTGGAGAAGGACATCATGCTGAGAAAGGTGGAGAGACAGTGCAGGAGAGGAAGACCCTGGAAGAGATGAATTGATAACAGTAACTAGGGCACTGGGGGTTGGTGTGTTTGGAGCCAGTGAGATTAGCTCAGGACAGGGCAAATTTCAGAGCTGTTGTACATAGGGTGACTCAATAGCAGGCCTATTATGAACATTTGGAAGAACAGCATTATGCCCAGTAAGAATACTGAGTAGGATAAATCAGTACCATTAGCAAGATCAAAGCACAAGTTACTAAAGATATGAGAAAAGTGTTTTCCCAGCACATAGTTTTTGTCAAGGATGATTACATTTACAAAGTAGATGGGGATCTTGAATAATAGACAAGTCACAGTCACAGGCAAAGTCAGATGAAGAGACCATTCTGGACAGACACTTATATAAGGCCGCAATGTTCTAAGTAATTGAGATTTCTTTCTAGGCAGTAACTGTTAAACTCAGTAAATATGATCAAACGATCTAGAAGACTGGCAATCTAGAACCAAATCTCTAATTTAAGGGCTAGCCAACAGTTCTCCATTGAGACTACGAGAATCAGCCGCAGTGCTCTGAAAAGGGAATGTTAAGTCCACATGCCAGAGATTCTGGGCCAATGGGTTTGGATGAAGGCTAAGAAAAATGCCAAATTTAAAAAATACCCAATAATTTTAATATGCCACAAGGATTGACACAGAGAACTCTGTTGGCTTAGTGGATATAAAGTTACACTGCTGACCCAAAAGACTGGCAGTTTGAATCCACCAGCTGGATAAAGATGTAGGATAAAGATGGCAATATCCTCCTGTGCAATATAAGCCTCTGAAAACTGAAGGTCAGGTATGAGTTGATGTGGGCTCAAAAGCAAGCACTGAGTGAGTGGCCAGGTGTAGCAATAGCCTAAAAGTTGGCTTTTTTTAGCCGCTAGACTCCTCTGGTCTCCAACTACCTTAACTACAGACGTATGGTCTTGCAAATCATCAACAGCTATGGGACTAGGATAAGTGTGCTTCCCACACTAAGGCAGCAAGACTTGAGGGAGATTGGAGCAAGACCTTACTGAGAGCGAGATGATGGTGTTAAGATCTTGGTGATGGAAGAGAAACTGCCACAGGTGGGACCTGAGGTTTCTTGTGTTTGTGCTGGCCATAGTTAAAGGTTTTGTAGTTCTTGCCAGATGCCTGAAGGAGAAGCCTGTAACTTCCCTGAGGCAAACCTTGCTGGATGATTTGGATTTGACTGAACCGAAACTGGAGTCTGGACTAATTAAGGAATGGTGTCTTGTTGACTATTGAGCTAAAACTTGGGTTTGCACTGGGTGGTATTTTTGGCCCCAACTTCCTTCCCTAATAAACCCCATTGTTGGTACAATAACTGAGTCTGTGAGTCAGCAACAAACAAACCTCTTGTTGCTTTTGTGGCTCTAGAGGCACCATGGGGCTCTATCTGCTTTCTAGCCTGGGGGCAGTGAGGAGCTGTGCTTTTCTTATTTGCTCTGGCCCTTTCAGAGAAGCATTCACAGCCCTGTGCCTCCATGTTGTTTTCCCCCTTCAGACACCAGGATTGACAGTTTCTGCATTTTATATTAATTTAGCAAGGCTCAAAACAGACAATAGAAAAGGACAAATACACGTCAATTAAAATACTGAAACAGCAATCTTCTAACCAAGCTAAGCTAAAGCAGTAAACCAAAGTAAAAGCATTTTCATATCCCATTTAATCACAAAATAAAAGATATTGAATATATACAATTTATTTAATAAATTAATGTCATTCAAAATACAGTGCCAGAACATTATGCAGTTTAACATGCTAGTAATGTTTGTCCATGAAGCACCTGTGCTCATGTTAGATTGGCGGCGCCCCGCTACTGCTAGTGGTTCCTGGGATTAATGCCAGAGCAGCACTAGTTACCTGCTCTTCCGCACAGTTAGTGCAGAGAATTCCTGAACAGTTCACCTTCCTAATCCTAATCCCCCCAACACACACACAACAGGTTAAAAAACAAAACAAAAACACACCCAGACAACTAACGGATATCTACACACAATCACTCTACAGTAATGCTTTATTAAATTAACAAAGATTTAATGACCTGGTTAACCCACTCTAGTCTTTAAGATGGAGAAATACATCAGCAGCAGGTAGTTATATGCATGAGCCAATGTTACTGTAATACAGAAAGTGGAGGCATTTATTAATTAAAGCTCCACCCAGACCCGCACAATGAAGGACTAGCAATACTTTTTGCAAGCCCAGCAACTTAGTCCACACCTGGTAAATGACCAGCTGATTGGAAGACCTGTACTCTAGATAGACAAGTATAAGTTAGTGAAAAGAGAATTCATGCACCTAATAGTATAGTTAGACTGATCCTGCAGTCATAGCTTTCCCTGTGTAATACCATAAAATGGAAGAACATCCTCAAATATAGTACAGGACTCAGATAGCATTTCTATACCAACATGGACGTTAGTGTTATGTGCAGATGAATTACACTGGGGAAGGAAAAAAAGCAACAAAACCAAACCAAAAACTGTATCCCAGGACTTCAGAAGTACAGGAATGAAAAACATACACTGAAATAAACTCAGCATAGTGTCATATACCACACTAGGAACAAGAAACTATAAGTGAACTTTTTGAGCTGTACATATATAGAGCTAATAATCTGTTAGATAATCGAGATTCTTACGCTCTCATGATACACATAAAAATTTCTCAATTATTGGATAATCTATTTCATATTATGGAAGCTTATCTTTCTGTATGACTCATTGAGATATATATATATATTATACTGATGCAAATATTAAGGGCATAAAAATAAAATTTATCAAAGATAGACTTTTCTGTACTTTCATTTAGTCCTTTCAGAGCCACTCTTGCTAAGCAAAGAAAATAAAATACATTATCAGGTGTGCACTCTTTAAACTCCCAACTATACAGGTGGCAGTGCGACCATTTCCCCATCCAGTTCAAATTCATCTGTCCCATCTGGTGAAAACAGGTAAGTTGGTGGTTTCCATGGAGATTCTTCAAGGCAAGATGGATAAAGTTTCCCCACAGTGCATCGGAAATCTCTTCCCAAGTCCCACAGTACACGTTCAGATATATGCTGCCGCAGAGACCACCGGTCAAGTTCCAGATCATATTGGTAGGTAACGTATTTAGCTCTCTCATTTAAGTGGGTTTCTCGCATAAACACGCAGAGAGAATTTGAGATTACAACAGCTCTTACACAAGGGTCAGAGTATCTCTTAGCAGGGATGTTGGCTGCCATTTTCCACTCATTTTTATTCACATCATAAACTTCCACAGTTATTGAAGATCCATCTACAGTGCCAGAGGGGAGTCTTATGCCAGAATTTGTAGCAATATGCAACCCCCCAATATAGAAAATTTTATCACCAAAAGCTGCTACTGAAGCAAAGGACCTGCTTGTCTGTCTCATGGCCATTTCAACCCATGAGTCAGACCTTGGGAAGTAACAGTACATGAGGTTCAGCGTCATGACGTAAATGCAGTCATGAACCACAACTGCTGCACTCCACTGCCAAGCACAAGGCAAAGGGCTTACCATCGTCCACTCATCCTTTTCAGTGTCATATCGTTCTACAGTCCTCCTATTAAGTTCTCCACCTACACTATCTCCTCCAATTGCATAGATAAAGCCCTCACAGCACACCAAAGATGGTTTTACACGGACAAAAAGCATTGGGGTCTTTGGGAACCAGGTATTTTGCTGTGCATCAAACCAGTAAAAGCAATTCACAGTTCTGAAGGCAGTCTGAAGTTTGCTTGTTTTACTGTGATTTGTTTTTGTGTTTTTCAGGGGAATTTGACCCCCTGCTATATAGATGTCATTATCAGGAGTTACAACGGTTCCAACCTTATGCAAATCAGCTGGTGGGCTGCAGAGCTTGTAAACTTTTTCTGCTTGGGGACTGTAACAGACTGAAGAGTAAAGACTACAAGGATTTTCTGAAGATGCTTCAATAAAAATCATCATTTCCTCTTTAGTCATCCCAAGTCTTGGTTTGAAAAATTTAGGCATGGATTTATACAAACCTTGAACCACCACAGACTTATCATTGGGTGGCAGACCTTGAAACCAAGCTCTCTGTGTTACTTCTGAAAGTGCATCAATTCTAATTTGGCTAAGAACTGAAGACAAATACTGTGATCTTGATTCTGTGTTGTACTCGAGCCAAAGCATAGCAGCTTCACGAACTGTCTCCTCCTTTTCTACATTTAAATTGTCACTACTGAGAATGTCTATCAGTAGGTCATGTGACAACTGCATGAAAGCCTCCTGGTGATACACAGAAGTGAACTTGTGCTCCACCATTCTTTTAGCACTTTGTTTTAATTCTTCGCAACTGAAGAGATCAGCAAAACTCAGTAAGCGCACACAATTCTCTGCATTTATTTTTTTAATTAAATATTCTCGGCAACGTTGTAACACATCTTCTACCTAAAATGAAAAAGAAAGGCTGGTGAGGACAAGATAAATCAGAAACCAAAACAGTTGCTGTAAGTTCAGACTTGTGGCACCACGTATGCAGACTACGCAGAGTTTTCAATATCCTTTTGAAGATCACTGTTAAGCCTTTCTTCCAGTATGCCTCTAATAGTAGTGGAGTATTAACTATATGCACTACCCAGGACACATTTTATTTCTATAAAAGGCATTAAAACATTAAACAGCCCACTTGTTATACATGTTTTCAGAACTCTAGGGCTAAGCTAAAAGGAATTTCTTCCAGTAATAGTAAAATTATGAACCTGTGGGTTGTTTGGCTGTTCTTTTCCCTTCCTAATGGCCTCCTTCACTGTCCTGTTTCAGAGCAGATCAGCATCAAAGAGGTTCCTGGGGTGGGATGAGGTCGGAGTTGGGGGAACAAAATAAAAACCAAACTGCTTCAAGGAGAAAGAAATTTGTTTTAAAGGTTTTAAAAATTTTCCAGACAAACCAAATAATAATATAAAGAAGTCACAAAATTTTTTTTTTAAAAAAAGAATTATTACCAAGGAGCTAAACTAGAGTTTTGTCTATTAGGCTAGACCAGAAAATCATGCACAATGCCTATGAGTAGTATTATTATTATTTTGCCTTTCTTAGCTACAGAGGTAATATAACCAACAATGAATACAATTATTGGCAGCTATCAACTACCTAAACTTAAATGACCCAAGTTATCCACTCCCAAGATTCTTGATTTGCTTTTCTTATAAAGAAAACAGAATTCAGTGGAATCAGAAGTACTACCTACAATGTGGTCATGAGTACCTATTCTACCCAGTTTACAGTGAGGAGTCAGGCTGCTTGGATTAAAAACTTGGACTGTTCAGCCAGGACTTATTGGCAGTGTGCCAGGCAAGTATAGTAAAAAATGGGGATATTATTTGCCAACCTCAAAAAATCACGGCGTTTAGATGGGAATCTATGTAAAGAATCAATGTAGCATCTGGCACATAAAAATATTACCAATTCATAGCATTATCAGTGAAAGTAATGGTGACAGTCGTAAAACGTGCTACCTCAGGCTTGCTAGGGTCACTCAGTCCAAAGGCACAGTCTTTTTTTGCATCTGAACAAATTTATGTGCATGCGGACACACAATTCATTAACATGGGAAGAAAAAGTTAACTGATTTATAATCAGCAAAAAAAATATTACGGAATTTAACTTGTTACTAATTTTGAAAATTATGTTTTTAACTTAGCTTTGAAAAAAGCTAGCAAGTTTTAGAAAGGTAATGCTTTATAGTAAGTACATTTTCCTTTGCAAGCTTAGATCCATGTTGTGAATCTTTCTGATTGTAAAGGATGCCATACAACTTTAAAAAGGGGACAGCTGAGTTGTTTTCCTGAACTACTACTTCTATATATTTACATACAGGCATCTAACCAGTATTAGTCACTCATTCAGTATAGAATTATCAAGTCCCTACTATCTATTATGATCTATGCTACCAAAATATACCCTTTCATCTTCCCCTGCCCCAATGTTTACATCTAAGTTATATTCTAAGGGCATTATAGTTTTGTGGTATGGGGTGGGTTTTTTTAAAAAATAATTTTAATGAAAGTTTACAGAGACTTAGGGTTTCTGGTCATTCATTGTTGCACTTTTCTCCCAGCCCACCACACCCCTCAATTCACTCTTCTCACTGAAAAGAAAAACTTTCATTGTTCTGCAATCCCTTCCCACCAAGTCCACTCCACTATACAGCCTTCACTCTGGACTTCTGTAATGACAATACCCATTCATATATCCCTTTTAAACAGCTCTCTCCCTCATCTGTTTCAATGCAATAAACATCATTCCTTCCCTCCTTTTCTGTCTTCCCGCAACCGTGATGTCAAGTGTTGTTATACAACAGTAGCCCTGTGCAATATTTGTCCTTTTGTGACTGAGATACTTCACTCAGCATAATGTCCTCCAGGGTCACCCATTTTGTGAAATATTTCATGAGTTCCTTGTTTTTCAATGCTGCATAGTATTCCATTGTGTGAATATACCAGAGCTTCTCTATCCATTAATTTGTTGATGGGCACTTACATTGTTTCCAGCTCTTTGCTATTGTGAACAAAGCTGCAATAAACATGGGTGTGCATATATCTGCTTGGGTGGCAGTTATGGTTCCCAGTAGTAGAACTGCTGGTATTTCTATTTGCAACTTTTTGAGAAAGCACCATACATACTTCCATAGTGGTTGCACCATTTTACACTCCCACCAACAGTGAAAAAGGAGGGTTCCAGTCTCTCCACAACCTCACCAGCATTTAATGTTTGCTGTTCTGTTATATTTTGCTATTCTTATTGGGGTGAGATGGTATCTCATAGTTGTTTTGATTTGCATCTCTCTTAGAGCTTAAGGTTTTTGAACATTTCATCATGTGTTTGCCATCTGAATGTCTTCTTTGGTGAAGTGTCTGTTCATATCCTGTGCCCATTTTTCAACTGGGTTATTTACTTTTATCTTCTTGTGGTGCTCGAGTGTTTTATAAATCCTAGGTATAAGTCCCTTGTCAGACGTGTCATTATCAAAAAATATTTTTTCCCAATCTGTGGCTGCCCTCTTTACCCTGTTGGAGAAGTTTTTCGATGTGCATAGGGATTTAAATTTTTAGAAGGTCCCATTCATCTATTGTATCCTCTCCTGGATACACATTTTCCAGGATGCTTGGAAGACCGCTTATGTTGTGGATTAGGACTTCTAGAGTTCTTCCAAGCTTTTCTTTAATGGAGTTTATTTTTAGTCCTTGGTTTAGTCCTAGGTTCATAATCCACTTTGAATTGGTTTTTGTGTTTGGAGTGAGGTGTGGATCTTGCTTGAGTGTTCTGCAGAGTTTGCAACTTTTGGTCTTCTTGAGGAAACTTTCTGTTACTGAATATAAAATGATATTCTAAAATAAGAAAATACATAAGGAAAATATGTTTATAATCCTCTTAAAGTTTAAAGAGAATTAAAAGGAAAACAGCTTATCATAGGCAATTAAGACAACAATAAACTTTTAGTTTTTGTTTAAAACTTCCTCTTTAGGCTACAACCAGACAACACCCAACATCCTGGCCCATAGTATGAGAAAGCGGAGTCCCCTTCAGGCTTAGTGGCAAAATTAATGTCTTTGGGCATTTGTCAGGCTAGATTCACTGACCCAGTTAGAGCTGGACTACTGGCGGACTGAGTTGCTTCAAAGAGTGGAGCTCAAAAAACTTTTACCACTTGCCCAAGCACTGTAGAGGCTCAATCTTTGAAGTTAAAGATCCAAGAATGTCCTTCCCTTGCTTCAGCATGGCTGAAGAGAGAAGTTGTGTTTATTGAGGAGCTATCAGATTGTTTCTGATCCTGAATTGGAATCTATTACATCCCTAATAAACTCCGTAACTGTAAAACAAAAAAACCAAACAAAACAAAAAAACAACCTTCCTCTTTCAATATGGTCCTTTGACCATAAGTGATACTGAAGCTCTTAAATTCCATAAAAACATTAAAATTTTCAATGAAAAACAGTGTCATCAAATTAACACAAAAAATTAAAGCTTCAAGTTCAATGTTCAAAATAATTACTTGAAATCTAAAAACTTAAGAATAAAACTAGTATGCAACTTTCTGTTGTTGTTGTGTACCGTCGAACTGGATCCAAATGGCACAGGAGGAGATTGCCCCTCCTTCTCCAGTACAGCATCTGGTTGATTCAAACTACGTGCCTTTAGTATTGCAGTGCAGCTTCCTGCCACCAGAGCTCCCTCTTCCTATATCTTTTTAATGAATTAAGTCCACTTTAAAAAAAAAATTATCTAGTTGATGAACTGATCAAATCCTATTTTGTTTTCTCATCCTTCTTAAAGAGAGAAATTTGACATCATACAACTGCAATAAGACACCAATGTTCTTTGGAAAAACATGTAGCATATCATATATATCTTTGCTCTTCAGTAATTTGGAGGGGTCTCTGACAGCAGTCTTTGTCAATGCAATTCGTCCTTTAATTTCTTGGCTGCTAGTATCCAGAGTGTTAATTGTGGAGCCAAGCAAACTAAAACTGTTAACAATCTTGATCTCTTCAACAATGTCAGTCTGGAGTCTAAAGTGTGCCTGATCCAGGCTATGATCTTTGTAATTACTTGCTATGCATCAGAAAGTTGTACAATGACTAGCATGACAGAAGGAGAATTGATGCCTTTGAGCTGTGGTGCCTGAGAAGAGTACTAAATTTACCAAGGACTGCTAGGAGAATAAACACGTTCATCATAGAGAGGGTGAGATCAGGCAGCTCCCTGGAGGTAAGGATTCTGAAGCTTCATCTGACATGGAGGTAAGGATTCTGAAGTTTCATCTGACATACTTTGGACATGTTGCAAAGAGTCCTTGGAGAGTGACATCATGCTTCAGAGGGTAGAGAAGCAGGCAAGAGAGGAAGACCCTCGATGAGATGGACTCATTCAGTGACTGGGGTAATGGGGGTAGGTGTGCCGGAGACAGTAAGATTGTCATAGGATAGAGTAGGTTTTAGGGCCATTGTACATAGGGTTGTTTTGAGTTGCAGGCAACTTGATGGCACATAACAACAACAATGTATGTATGTATGTATAGCATACATATGTATATATGAAACAAACTTAAAGAGAAAAATTGCTTACCTGCAAAAAGCAAGCAGTTTCATAAAGCTGTTCAACAGTGCTATCACTTATTGCCAAGTTACCCGTGTATGCGTAAGTTATTATTATTTGTAAGGTGGCTGCATCCACGTTCCTCAGATGTACATGTGTCTGTTTGCTTTCACTTAGTCCACTCATGAACATGGCCCTACAGAACAGAAAATGAAAACCTGTTAAAAGCTAGAGTAAAACAAATAAAGAGTTAAAAAGAAACACTAGGTAACACAAGACACTTACTTAAGGCTTTTGTTAACATACAAGATTTTTGAGGATGATAAAGTATAATCCAACGTCAAATAATCAATGAAACCACCAAAGTTTATGTATTCTGTAGCCATACAGTTCAGCAACAACAAAGAACTCAGTATTTAGACATATAAAACAGATCAACCTGCCTTACACAGATGACACAACCTTGCTTGTTTAAAGTGAAGATGACTTGAAACTGCTTAAGATCAAAACCTTCCAAAACAACTATGAGATATCATCTCATCCCAGTCAGAATAGCAAAATTTAACGGAACAGCAAGCAACAAATGCTGGCGAGGTTGTGGAGAAACGGGAACCCTTATTCACTACTGGTGGGAGTATAAAATGGTGCAACCACTGTGGAAGGCGATAAGGCACTTTCTCAAAAAGTTGCAAATAGAGATACCATTTGACCCAGCAATTCCACTACTGTAAATATATCCCAAAGAGACCATAACTGACATCCAAGCAGATATATGTGCACCCATGTTTATCGCGTTCTGTTCACAATAGCAAGGAGTTGGAAACAACCCAGGTGCCCATCAACAAACAAATGGATAGAGAA
>NW_006399809.1:15869954-15878347 GCF_000299155.1 Elephantulus edwardii | reverse complement strand
TAAAAAAAAAAGCAGCAAAAACAAACAAATTAAAAAACCCTGCCACAAAAAATAAAAAGAAATACAAGTTGGACAATTTAATACGACAGCTAAAAAACAAAAAAACAAACAAAAAAACCCCTTCAATATAGATGACATCTTACTATCAAGAATACAAAAATTCTTTCACTGAATCACTGAACCAAGAGGAAAAATCATGATAGGAGAAAAGATTGAAGTTTTCAATATCTCATCTTACTTGTATCTACAAGCAACACCAAAGGTAACAGCAGTCAAGAAATTAAAAGATATGGGGCACTAGGGAAATCTACTGTCAAAGACTTCTCCAAAGTGTAAAAGAACAGGGATGACTTTTACTTTTCAAGAAGAGAGGAGCGAACTGGGGGGAGGACTGGGCAGGGAGAAAAGTGCAACAATGAATGAATAGAAATAGAAAATCTCTGTAAATGTTCATTAAAATTCATTTTTTTTTTTTAAAAAAAAGAAAAAGAACAAGAACAGGGATGTCAATTTAAAAGCTAAGGTGAGTCTGATCCAAGACAATGCTGATTGCTTATTATGCATCTAAAAGCTGGAATATGAATAAAGATGACTGAAGAACCACTGTCTTTGAATTGTGGTGCTGGAGTACTCAATCAATATTCCAAAGGCTGTGAAAAAGAAACATGTCTTGGGCAAGATACAACCAGGGTGCTCCTAAGAAGCAAGGATGGTGAAATGCCATCTACACTTTGAGCCATCAGGAAGGGCCAGGTTACCCTTGGAAAAAGACACCATGCTTGCTTGGAAAGACATCATGGAGGATCAGAGAGAGGAAGACCTTTTACAAGCAGGACTGGTTATTACAATGGGGTGGAGCACAGCAGAGACTGTAGGATGAAACAGGATAGGGGTAGGATTTAGATCTGTTGTTTAGAGGGTCGCTGTGAGTCATAGATAACTAGATGGCAGCTCTACCACCACCAAAACCACAATGACACAGATGAACACCAGGCTCATTTTATTAGTTTGGCTGTTCAGGGTCACTGCAGATAACTAGCCCAATAATGTGTTTAGAGCTTCTATTCTACCTTCTAGTTCACTGGGGAACAGGGTGGCGGTGGATGCACTTAAAACTTAGCAAGTATTCATCCAAGGCACAACTAGTTTCTACTTACCTGATACAACAAAGTGGAGTGGGGGAATAAGGAGGAGGATATGGAATGGTGGCTAATTAGTCCCTATAGCTAACTGGTCTCCTTTGCTATGAGCCTAAAGAAGTACATGGTGCCCACTCAACATTTTGATCATAGACTCCACAGGAAAGTTTCTATGAATCAACAGGCAGGAAAAGAAGAACAGAATTTTTAAAAGTTCTTATGGACCCCAGAAGCACTGAGTGAAGCGACAGAGACTGGATGAATCCCTGAAACTACTGTCCTGAGACAACCTTTAAACCTTATAATAAAAGTATCCCTGGAAGTCTTCATAAATCAAACATGTTTAGATCAACTAGTAAAGAATATTTGCTTTGAGCATTGTGCTCTATCAAGTTCTATCAATATGAGATCAAACTGATAATACCAATTGGAAAGATCAGATAGGAACTAAAGAAGACAGCAAGTTTATAGTACGGAACTCTGGTGGCCCAGTGGGAAAAGACCTGCACTGTTAACCAAAGACAGGCAGTTCAAATCCAGCAGCTTCTCCATGGAAGAAAGCTGGGTAATAATCTCTTCCACTCTACACCCTCTGAAGACCCAAAAGAGGTTTAGCTATGAGTCCATTCCAACTCGATGGAAATAAGTTGAAGTTTCTATTAATGGGGGGGGGGAACCCAATTCAGAAAAGAAGAGAAAGAAGACTACAAGTATGGAATCTATGTCACTAAATCATACATGTAGGAATGGCTCTGGTGCATGTTTGGTTGTATATATTATTGAGAACACAAATAGGTGGTGTTTTGTTTTTGGTTTTTAAAAAAATTAGGCTCAGTTAAAAAAAGATACTGAAAAGCTAATGTATTTATTAATTTATAGGCAATATCCTACAAAGGCATACAGACACCTAAGATTATTAGTTACCTAGGCCTGTTGGGAAGACTAGGGAGCTACTGTCCAAGGGGACATGGTGATATAAATGCCCTAAATCAGATTATGAAGATGGTTACACAACTCTGTAAATATACTAGACTTAACTGTCTACTTAACACAAATTTATAAAATGTAAATTACATCTCAATAATGTTAAAAATTCATTTACTGAAATGATATTCTAAAATATGTAGGGCACTTCCTGAAAATCTGTTATGTAGGGAAAACTAAACTGGGAATCCAACAGAGGCAGAGAATACACAACCAACTCATACTTATGTATAAAAATGGGAGGAGATCCCAATGCACAACACAACAGCATATATGATGAGAAATGCCTCTGCGGGTTCCACAATAGTTACTAGCCTTGTCCTAAGGCATGAGGAAAACACTCAACATAATGTATAAAATAGTTAAGGGCAAACCATAACAACAGCCCAGGCAAGGGATGTCATTGATCAGAGTGCTTGTAAGATATGGAAAATTAGATTGGAAAGATGGAGAATAGACAGATCAGAGGCTTTAAGAGGACACAAAAAGGTAAGAGCTCCCCCCCACGCCCCCATGGAGGACATATGTGGGTTGCTGAGTACGGCTTTAGGATGTGAAAAGAAATTCCAAGGCAAATTATCTATACCCACAGTCTTCAAAAGCTGAAAGGCAAGAAAACTGACTATAAAGCTATGTAGTGATGCAAATGAGAGCTCAGAAGACCCTGAACCAGGGCATAAGAAACAGATCTGAAAATGACAAAAGCCAAGACGTGGTGATTTTCTAAAAACGGGGAATGAGATGCATGTATAAAAAGTAAAATTATTTCATTTCTTGCATAAACACATACGGTTGAGGCAAGACTGAAGGAACTGGAAAAGATTCAATGTGAAAAATAGTATATATGCACCTTATAAATAAACCAGTATTTTTTTTTTTAAAAAAAAAAAGGTAAAAAAAGAGAAGTGCAACAATAGTGGTCCTTAGGGAGAAAAGCATATTGTTTACCAATAATAAAAAATCCTAAGATTAAGGAGGAAAAGTCATTGAAGTAAAATTGAGTAAAATGTAAATATTTAATATATTGAAGCTCTGGAGAAGACAAACACTGATACAGTGTACTGACCCATCTATAAAGGGACATGGTTAATTAAAGCTGGATAAATTATCTTCTGTTGTTATGTGCCATCAAATCAATAGCACTCATAGTGACTACGTACAATAGCTGTGAACCCTGTGCTATGCTGAACGAATCTCACGGTCTCCTCTATCCTCATTACACCAGTTACTGTGTCAATTCATCTCATCCTATTTTCCTCTCTTGAGCTGTGTCCCTCCATCCTTCTGAGCATGAAGTCCTTCTCTAAGGACTGGCAACATGCCTAAAGTATGTGAGATGGAGCTTTAAAATCATTGCCTCTAAGAAGCAACTTGGTTTCACCCTCTTCAGGTTAAATCTGTTACTTCTCTTGGCACATGATATTTAAATACTCTTCTCTAGCACCTCAACTCAAAGGCATCAATTCTGTCATCCTCAGTCATTGTCCAGCTCTCTGAAAAAAGCAATCATGAAGACCATGGCCTGGATCAGGTGCACCTTAGCCTCCAGGCTAACATCGCTGCTTTTTAGCACTCTGGAGAGATCCCTGATAGCATATTTTCCTAATAGCTGGTGCCAACAGTATTGATTATGGACAAATTACCTGAGGGGGATTGAAAAATTAAGGAGGAAAACCTATGTAGAATACCAATGACCAATCTGAGGTAAAAGAGTTCAATTAGGCAAAATTTTAATAAGAGGTTGAAAAAATTCCTGAAAAATAAGTGCAAAAGATAAAGAAAGAGAAGAGAGGCAGCAAACAAGGAAACAGAGGCAACCTTAAAAAGATGCTGTTGCCTTTAAGATTGTAATAAAATAATCAGCTTTCTGGATTACAAGAACAATTCACATTTTTAAAGATAAATAATAACTATATGGCTAGAGATTAACAGCTAAGAGTCTCTCTGTTCTTGCACTATGGGCTGGTGGTTCAAGGGATTCTTATTCTTTAGAAGCCATGTGAACCATCAGGTCGACCACCCTGTTGCAGTAGCCAAACTCACTGTCATACCAGGAAATGAGTATGACTAAGTGGTTGTTCCAGGCACAGAGAGTGTTGCTGTTGAAATTACAGGAGAAAGGGTCACTGATGGCAACATTTACTTTGTCAGAGTTAAAGGCAGCCCTGATGACAAGGCATCTAATGAGGCCAAATCTGTTTACTGTGACCTTCACCACTGTGTCTCGGGTTTGTGGCTGAGGCTGCACGAGAAGAGAATCAACAAGGAACAGAGAGCCTTTACCTTTTAAAAAATAGTGACCTGTTGCATGTACCTGTGTTGTTAGGTATTTTGTGAATTCATAATTTTCTTTATTGTTGTATAGTATCCCAATGTCTCAACTGACATATATTTACACTGTTTCCATCTTTCTGTTAAATAGAGTTGCAATCAACACAAGTATGTATATATCAATGTGTGTTACTGTTCTTATTTTTTAAAGATATATACCTAGGAATAGTATTGCTGGATCATAGAATATTTCTGTCTCTTATGTAATTGTGCCCATGTGAAAACCTATACCTAGACCAACAGGCTGTTGTACAGAGCAAGGGAACACGGACTGATTTAAAATTGGGAAAAGTTTGTTATCAGAGTTGTATCCTTTCTCCAGACCTATCTGATCTGTATGCTGAGCAAATTATTTGAGAAGCTGGGCTCTATGAAGAAGAATGTGGCGTCAGGATTAGAAGACTCATTAATAGTCTGCATTACACAACCTTGCTTGCTGAAAATGAGGAGGACTTGAAGCACTTTGCTGCAGAGGATCAAAGATTGCAGTCTTCAATGTCAAGAAAACAAAAATTCTTATCATTGGAAAAACAGGTAACATCATGACAAAGAAAAGACTGAAGTTGTCAACTTCATCTTACTTGTATCCACAACCAATATACTTGGTACCAGCAGTTAGTAGTTCAGGAGACATATTGCACTGGGAAAATCTGCACTCAAGAGACCTCTCTGTATTATTAAGAAGCAATCATGTCAGTCTGAAGACTAAGGTGTGCCTGATTGAGGCCACTGTCTTTTCAATCACCTGCTGTGCATCGGAGAACAGGACAGTGAGTAAGGATGACAGAAGAATTGATACCTCTAGCTGTGGTGAGGAGAGTACTCAATATCCCATAAGCGTCCATAAGAACAAACAGATATGTCTTGGAGAAGCTGCAGCCATAGTACTCCATGGAGGCAAAGATGATAAAGTTTCACATCTTACATACTTTGAGCATGCTGCTACCAAAGGCTATTCTTTGGAGAAAGACATGCTTGGTAAGGTGACGGGACAGCCAAGGAGAAGACGACCCTCCACCATGTAGACTGACCAGTAACTGAGGCAATGGACTCAGATGTTTCAGAAATTGTGAAGATGGCACTGGACAGGAAAGGGTTCAGATCTGTTGTTCACAGCATTGAAGAGTTGTACTCGACTCAGTGGCACCTAACAACAACATATCATTTTCCATAATGGTTGCACTATTTCACAGTTCCACAGGCAGTGTTCCAATTTCCTGGAGCCTCTCTGGCATTTATCATTTTTGGTTTTCAGTGCCATTATTGTGAGGATGAAATGGTATCTCTTTGTAGTTTTTATTTAGGAACTCTGGTGGCTCAGTGGTAAGGAACTGGGCTACAACACAAAAGTATACTGTTAGAATGCACCAGCTGCTCCACTGGAGAAAGATGGGCACTCTTCTGTGCAATTTACTGTCGCCTTCAACTCATCAGTATGTAACAACATTTGATGAGTACAAACATCTTTCATGTGTTAGCATCTTAAGCGAAGCATCTGTTAATTTTCATTATCCATTTTTTGACTGGATAGTCTTTTTGTTGTTGAGGTGGTCCTGAAGTTTCATAAATATAGTGGAGATTAACCTTTGTCAGATATGTATGTTATTGCCAAAAACATTTGTTAGCCTGTAGGTTCCTCCTGCCACCTCCCACCTCCCACTCTTTTAGTGAAAGCTTGTGATGAGCTTAAGTTTAATTTTAGGAAACCCCAGTAATTTAGTTTGTCTCCTGCTTTGTGTATTTTATTTGTCTGATACTCATCTCAAAGCTCTGGTGGTGTAGCCCATAGCAGTGTTGTACTGCTAACCAGAAAGCTATCTGTTGCTGGCGTCCTGAACCCACCAGTTGTTCTGTGCAAAAAAGATTTATAGTTATAGTTACAGAAACCTGACAGAGGGTCATTATGAGTTGGAACTGACTGAATGGCAGAGAGAAAGTTATGTGTGATATTCTGTTACTTGTCAATAGATTGGGGTTCGATGCACTGCAATCTCAACGGCATGCAGTTCGAATCCACCAGCTGTTCCATGAGAGAACGATGAGAGCTCTCCTCCTCTGCCCTTTACGGCTCCTGAAAAGCCACTGACTTGATGGCATACAACAACAACATAGGGCTACAGAATGTAAATAAAGTCTTATTCAGAACAAAATAAAATAGGGGTGGGGAAACTCCAAAAAAAGGATAAATTTAATGAGAAAGAAAAGGCAACCTGATAGTATAATGGTTAACATCCTCAACTGCCAACCAAAAGGTTAGTATTCACCAGCCAATCTGCAGGAGAAAGACAGGGTAGCAGAATTCTGTAAAGATTTACCACCTCTGAAACGCAACTGAACAGCTCTATTCTGTCCACAGGATTGACAGAATCGGGTTAAAGAGATAGGAAGAGAGAAAAAGAAAAAAGACATCTAATTGAGCCAACTTTTTCAATTATGTTATTAGGCATACAAAGATGGCAAGTAATTTATTATTAAAAATCACTAACAAAAAGGAAGAGGGTGATTCAAGTATTGGTTAAATTTGTAATCTTGAATTTCTAACATTACTAAGTCAATGCATGGCAAAAATGTGCCAGTTATTTGGAGAGTCTTTTCTTTTTGTTTAAAAATTTCTATCATGTTAAAACATGTAACAAAATACCTAGACATTGTAACAATTTTAAACTGTATGATTCAGTAACATTAATTATATTTACCATGTTAAGCAAATAACACTAATACTTACTCTCAGTTTTTCCATCATTTTAAATTGAAGCAGAGTATTCCCTTAAAAAAAAAACCCAACAACAAACTTTCCATTTCCCTCTCATTTAGAGCTAAAAGATTAAAAAAAAAACCAAGAGAAAAACATATTTATGCAAAAGAAAGTTCTTAATGTCTGAACAGCAATTATCCTCTTAAAAAAAATTATCACGCCTATTTTAACTCATGAGTTTATAAGGACCAGTCTTCTAATGGAAGAATTTAAAAATTTTAAGGGTAAAAATATTTTTCTCTCAATAGGAAAATAGTACCCTCAATCTTTCTGCCTCTGTAGAATTAGAGTATTACATTTAAACTTTCTTCTGTTCTAAACTTAACTCATACAAAGATATGATCTGGCACACACTAAATCATCTCAATACAAAACTTTGGCAAAACACAGTATCTATTTTTTACTTAAATTTAAAATGCATTAATTTGTCTTAAACTAAGCTAATATGAGTAATCAAAACTAAAATACTTACTTACCTGAAATAAGAGCTACATGTTGCAAGAACCATCTTATGACAAGGGAATTCAGTGCCCTCAACAATTAACACTATGTCAGTAAACAGCTGCTGTTCATAAAAGAGTTTTAACTGTTCCAACAAGGACACAGCATATTCACTATTGACCTGCCTCTCGTCTTGAGTGGACATGATTGTATTCCATTAATATCTCCAGGAACAGATTAGAAAAGTCAATTTTACTGATGGAAGGTCAAGTGAATGCTTCAGAAATAAAGGAGATGCTCTATGTGCTGTTCTCTGCAGCATTCAGAACCAAGACTGCCACATTCACTAATGAATCAGTGTCTTGTTGCAGACTTAAGAGTCACTCCTAGGTCATCCCGTGTTAATGAGGTTCTTCAAAGCTTTTCAACAAATGAGGTTCTTCAAAGCTTTTCAACAGTCTGTAGACATCCTGTTCCAATACGCAACCATGCAGCTAGTGAGTGAATGAGAATAATCCATGAGGTAGTTTGTGGCAACATCTTACGTTCTGTAGATCCTCTGGAATAACTAAAAAGAAAGTAAGTTCAGTTAGAGCATCAAAGCCAAAACATTTTTAAGACAATAAATTTAAAATGGCAGTCTTAAATAGTAAAAATTTTCCCCACAGGAATCACCATTTCATAATTATATTTTAAATAAATATATATATAAATTAAATTACTTAAAACTATATGGTAAATGA
>NW_006399809.1:15850028-15869749 GCF_000299155.1 Elephantulus edwardii | reverse complement strand
ACACACACACACACACACACACAAATATACACAATAAAGACAGCTTACATGATTACCTTTGTACCATGGTTCATTCCTAGGAAAGAACAGTATACTACAATTTCCCCCTACAACAAAATATATAGCTAAGTGGAGAGATGTGTTCCTACAAGGGAAAGGTCTATATTATACAATTAAGAATGTTCTCCAAATTTATACATAACTTTTATGGGAATCTAGTCTAAAGCCTATCAGCAGGGCTATTCATCTGGAAGAACGATACAAGAATTGTTGACATTTGGGAGAGGAGACAGGAGCTTCCTGTGAATATAAAATACACTCAAAGTCTGTAATAAACCTAGTATAAATAAAAAATTAATATATCACAAGGAAACATTAACACTTCATGTAGGGAAGAATGGCCAATTTCAACAAATGTTATAGACACAGACAACCATTCGGGGGGCTCCTACTTTCGTTTCTGGGAACTCTGGTGGTGGCCTTACTCTGTAGCGAGTTAACCCAAAGGTCACTTGTTTCTGGTAGCTAAAATCCAACAGCAGCTCCTTGGAAAAAGCCGGTCAGTCTCCTCCCACTTAGATTTATAGCCTCAGAAATCTGATGGAGGGTCACTAAGAGTCAGAACCAACTCAAGTTTAAGTACAATTTTAGTCATGTTGCTGTTGTTGAGTACTGTCAAGTTACAATCAACCCATGGATGACCCTCCAGCAGATTTTCAGAAACAGTTAATTGCACAGGAGACTGCCCATCCTTCTCCTGTGGATTAAAAAAGCATGCATTTGGGATTGCAGCGCAGGTTCTTACCACTAGACACCAGAACTCCCTAATTTTAGTCATACTGCATAGTAAATAAAATGCAATACATACAATGGAATAATACTCAGAAGAAGCCTTGATATATGCTATAGAATGGCTAGATCTTAAAGATATTATGCCAAGCAAAATAAACCAATCACAAAAGGACAAATCTTGTATAACTTAATTCACAGGGGTACTGGAGAAAAGTGTTGAACATTCCACAGACTGCAAAGGGAACAAACAGGTTTGTTTTAGAGAGGGTGAGACCAAGCTGCTCCTTAAGAGGCAAGGATTTTGACACTCCCTCTGAGATACTTTTTGGGCATGTTGCCAGGTGGGACCAGTCCTTGGAAAAGGACATTATGCTTGCGAGGGTGGAGGGACAGCATGGGAAAGGAAGACCCTAGATGAGATGGATTAACAGTGACTGAAATGATGTCGGAAACAGTGAGATTGGCTAAGGATAGGGCAAGATTTAGAGCTATTGTACAATGGGTCCCTATGAGTCACAGGTGACTTGACAACACATAACAATAATTCATTTAAGAAGAGAAGGCAAACGTATAGGGATCAAAATTTATTAAAGGTTACCAGTAATAATGTGCAAAGAGCAGGAGCCAGAAAATCAAAAGGGATGAACTCGTTTGGCATTTTTTAAGCTGAAGGAACTGAAGAACAAATTCAAAACTCAAGTTGCAATATTTAAAAATGCAGGATACTGAATGATCCAGAAAGCATCAAAAGAACATAAAAAGAACAAAGTCACTGTCCCAAAAAGAATTGGGTGACAAAAGACATTTTCATGATATAGTATATGATTAAGAAGCACTGGTATTAAAAGAAGTTCAAGCTATGAAGGAACTGGCAAAAAATAAGGCCCCAGAAGTGAGGGAATAAACAGATATTTCAATAAACAGGTGCAACCCTGGACATGCTCACTAGGTTGTACCAAGAATCTGGAGGACATGGCCAACTGGAAGGGACCTATATTTATTCCCATTCCCAATAAACATGTTCCAACAGAATGTGGATATTATTGAACAATTTCACTAATATCATATGCAAGCAAAATCTTGAATATTTCCCCAAAACAACTAGAACAGTACATTGACAGAGAACTACCACAAATACAAGCTGGGTTTAGAAGAGATTATGGCACTAGGGATATCACAGCAAGTATCAGACGGATTTTGGCTGAAAGCAAAGTACTACAAGAATGTCAATCTGTGTTTCATTGACCATGCAAAGGTAATTGATTGTGTGAATAACAAATTGTGGTTAACATTGAGAAGAATGGAATCTCAGAACATTGATTTGTACTCATGCGAAAACTATACTTAGTCCAGTCCAGGAAGTAGTTGTGTGTGGACTTTTTGAAGAAGAATGTGGTAGGCATCAGGACCGAAAGAAGACTCACTGACAACCAGTATTACACAGATGACACAACCTTGTTCACATAAACTGAGGACTAGAGTCTTGGGATGCAAAAGGGCAAAGACTGTAGTATTCCATAGATTGAAGCTCAACATTAAGAAAATATAAATTCTCTGCACATCCATATTTACTGCGGCTTTGTTCACACAGCAAGGAGTTGGAAACAACTTAAGTGCCCATCAACAAACGAGTGGATAGAGCAGTGTGGTATATTCACACAATGGAATACTATGCTCCATTGAAAAACAAGGAACTCAGGCAGTATTATTCAAAATGGGTGACCCTGAAGGACATTATACGAGTGAAGTATCTCAGTCACAAAAGGACAAATACTGCACGGTGTCACTGTTGTAAAACAGGACTGACCTTGGCACTAAGGGGGAGACTGAGAAAGATGGGATAAATAATGTATAATGCACTGGAACAGATGAGGGAGAAAACTGTTAAAAAGAGATATGTGATTAAGTATTATTGTCATGACAGGAGTCCAAAATGAAGGCTGCATAGTGGAGTGGACCTGGGGGGAGGGATTGTAAAACTATGAAAAGAATTTTTCTTTTACTTTTCAAAGAGAAGAGTGTACTGGGGGCTGGTGGGGGGCAGGGAGAAAACTGCAGCAAGGAATGAATGAATAACCAAAGTATCTGTAAATTTTCATTAAAATTAATAATAATAAAAAAAAATATAAATTCTCACTACTGGGCCTAGTGACAGCATCATAATAGATGGAGAAAGGACTGAGGTTGTTAATAATTTCATCTTTCTCAGAGCTACAATCAATATTCTTGGCACCAACCGTCAGGAAATCAAAAGACGAGTTGCTTTAGGAAAGTTTGCTGTGAGATATCTCACCAGAATGCTAAAGAGCATTGATGTCAGTCTATAGGCTAAGGTGTCCAATTTCAATTGCTTGTAATACATCTAAGAGCTAGACAATGAATAAGGGTGACGGAAGAAAAATTAATGCCTTGAGTTGTGGTGCTGGAGTAGAGTATTTAGCATACCATGGACTACCAAGAGAATAAGCAGGCCTGTCCTAGAGAGGGTGGAACCAGGTTGCTTGGTGGAGGAAAGGATTTTGAAGTGCCATTCCATTTGGAATGTTTGTATTTGGGCATGTTGCCAGGACAGACAAGTCTTTGGAAAAGGCAACATGCTTAGAAGGGTAGAGGATCAGTGTGGAAGGTACTAAACGAGATGAACTGACATAGTCACTGCTGCAATGGGGGCAGGTACGTCAAAGACAGTTGAGAATGGCTCAGGAGAAGACAGCGTTCAAAGCTATTCTTCATAGGGTCACTAGAAGTCATAGTCAACTTGCTGGCACGCAGCAACACCACTGGCACCAGGCACTAGTAAATTACTGGGCGAGCAGGAGAGAATGAGAAAAGTGGGATTAATGGTTATGGATATAACACATTAATGGTAGGGTTGCATAGGTGACTATTCTAACTGCTGTCAGTAAGTTGTACAACTATAAGTAGTTTAATTGGCAAGTTGTGTGACAGGTCAATTTATAATAACGAAAACAACAAGAGCAGTTGTTGAAGGGGTTATATAGAACCAAACAACTCCCATTGATTGTGGTGGTTTAGGGTTTCAAGGGCCATTTCAGTTAATTGAACTTTGCCTAAGAATGTATCAGTGTTTCTGTTTACCTCCTAGTTAGTTGCTTAAGTCTTAAAATCTTGCAAGCGTCAACCAAAGGCACAAATGGGTTTCTAGTCACCTGGAGCAATGGAGGAAAGTCAATCAGTAGCAGGAAGATATGGAACCCCCCCACCCCCACCGCTGCAGAGTAGATTCTAACTCAGTGACCCTCTAAATGGGTTTCTGAGGCTGTAAATCTTCATGAGAGGAGACTGTCAAAAGCAGAGCACCTGCGGGATTAAAACTGCTGACTAACATGCAATGCACACATGTGTGGCGGCCACCTGCCTCCTGTGCTAATAGGCCAGAATTAGAGGATGCCTGGCAAACACTGCAGAATACTTTAATCAAAGACTCCACAGAATTGTGATCAAAGGGAGGGATGCAAGCAGAGCAGAATTCAAATTCTCATGGACTACAGATTTTCTGGAACCATGGCGAACAGATCAAACTATTGCCTCAAGATAACCTCTGGGCCTTAGAAAAAAATTTTCCCTAAAGTCTTACAACCAAATGATAATAAAACTGTCTACTTTCTGCATTATGTTCTTTAAAAAATTATCATACAAGACTGTTCAAAGTGAAGCAGAAAACTTAGTTTATGTTAATGAGGAAGGAAAAATAGAGCGCGAATGTTTGTATAATGTGAAGAATATAATGTCACTAAGGTATTCCTGCAGAAACTAGCTGTGCATGTTCTCAACAACAAAGTAAAATTTAAAAGGGGAAAAAATAGACATTTCAATTGAATTAAATGGTAAAATCTTATCTGGAAATTTGTATTTACAAGACACGGCCACAGAATTGAGGCATCAGAAAAACAGGAGAACTACTATATTAAGCTAGGTAAGCAATTCCCCCCTCCCCACCTTTTAGGTCAATTTTACAGTTCTCATTATTACAAAGGGGCTGTGGTGGTCTAATGCTAAGGAGTTATGCTGCTGAGCTAAAAGTACACGGTTTGAATCCACCATCTACTGTGCAGAAGATGGACAATCTTCCCCCATGTGATTTACAGACTAACAATCCACTGGAGCGTCAGCTGTGGGTCAGTTCTGACTCCATGGTACATAACAACATTATCACAAAGTGTTTTTTGAAAAAAAAAATTTATCTCTGAAACCAGTTAATATTTTGCCTTACAAAATGTCTTCCATTATGTGAAGGTCACATTACTTCCTTCCAAACTATACTATTACATGAACTGCTAACTTGACATAGACTGACAAGCTCCTAGCCAAGTTTACTATTTCAGTAACTAAAACGAGACTAAAAGGTCATTTAAGGTAATGATTTGCTCTTCCAAATCTCAAAAGTTATACTATAAATCTAAATTCTACTACCACTATTACAGCCTGAGGTCTATACCTGAGGATGCGAAGTTCACTACTAGACTATTACATATTAATAATTTAGCAGGTAGCATGAATGTGGAAAAACGAGTATTATTACACATTATTAATGAAAATCTAAGTTGATACATTACTATATTGCTGTATTCAAAACCACTGAGCAACATATGGTCTGGAATGTATAGTTTTTCCATATTTTGTAGAGATTACATTATAAAAACACTCTCAAGGAGTCGAAGGCAGCAATCCATAATGCAATCCGCTAATGTCTTTGCCACAGGAATTAAAAATAGTGTAAAGCCGTATATTATCTACAGTCTCATGTCATTTCAGGTGAAGTTTGTAGACAAATGACTTTTTAATAAAACCTGATGCTAGGAACTTTATGGATTTCAGAATTATAAATTCTTATAAAGAATGTGTTGCAACTTTTCTCCCTCTTTCTCTCTGTCCATTGGATGACAGATGCCACCAGTATATAGAGTCCCAGGGCAAAGATGCAACCAAGGTTTTTCTTTCAGCACCAGCTACCAAATCCTTGTCCCACAGCCTGGGGGAAGGACCTGGGAAAGTGCTGGAATGCTTTCAATCCTTCGATGTCTAGAAATTTATTTTACAGAAATACTTGTCTGCATTAGTAAACTAAAGTCCCAACTCCAGCTGCAGGACCCAAAACTGTCTCCACTTGACAAGCACTGTGGCATTTAGACAAGAACAAACTGGGAGGAGGGTAGAGAGAATGGTGCAACAATGAATGAATGGAAACCCAAAATCTCTGTAAATGTTTATGAAAATTAATAAAATATAATTATAGGGGGGAAAAAACCTGTCTCCACTCATATCTGAATCCTGACAATGGGACCCAGGAGTCTTTGCACACTAGCCGGACAGGCTATTGTTCTGATCATTTCATTAATCTTGTAATAACTTGATTTTATCATTTGTTTTGTCGGGGCTTTACAAAATTTTATTTTTTAAAAAAAACCATTCAAATAATCATGTTTAAAAACACACTTCTCTGGGATCACAAACTTTAAGTGTATTAACTAAAAATGTGGAAAATTTAGATAAGCAACAACTCTGAAACTGTTCTATAAAAAAGATTCCTTCTCCTCTAAAAACAAGTTGGAAAACCATCATTATTCCTAAGTACACTAAAGTTTCACAAATTTTGTACTGTATTACTTATCAAGTGATTTCATATACTTTATAAATTTCCCCTTTCAATAATTATAATTTCCAGAAAAGGAAGTTGTTGCTTTATTTTCCTATTATAAAATTCATTTAACTAAGCCAAATTTCTATTGAGTACTTAAGTACCCAGTTACAGGAGATTGAAGACTGACATCCACTGGAACTCCAAGTACTGAAGACCAGAATCAAAACCATGACTATTATTTAAAACATCCTAGTGGTGTTTTTTAAGACAATTTATTTTGGATAATCTCAAAAACCAAAAGAAGTCCAGTGAATGACTCAGGAAATATATTTCTTTAAATCTAATCATCTTAATCTTTTATTCTCAAATTTCTGAGTTAAGAGTACAAGAAATCTCACTCTATCCTAAGAAAATTTGTAACATAAATAAATAAAACGATGAAAAGTAGTGGGGCTTAGCCTGTGAACAGTGATTCACAACTTTCAAAATTTCCTTAACACCCACTGAGTCCCTATTTTTGCTTGTTTGCTTTTAAAAAGTCATTTTTCTTATATAAAGACAACTTTAAAGCTCTCTTTTCTTATCCCAAACTAACTTCTTATATTCTCCATGGAGTTCTGGTATAGTTTCTAGTATGCTGTCTTGCTAACCAAAATAGTTTTCCATTTCACTGATAGTTCAAATTCAGTAGCTGTTATGAGGGAGAAAGATGGGCAGCCTCCTGTTAAAATCTCTGGCCTGAGAAACCCAATGCAGGGTATCATGGGGATTTGAATCAACCGCATGGCAGTGAGTCAATCAAACAAAACATTTTAGGCAATTTGGGCCCTAAGGTTTCCATTTATTTACTTTATGTTACTGTCCCTTGACAGCAATTGACAGTACGTAAACAAACTGATCTGCAAACATTTTAATAAAACTATAAAAACAGGACAAAAGACACGTTAAACACTGCTTTTAAAAGTCATCATTACAAACATCAAGAGTCTGTGATAAAAAAGATACTCATTTTGACAGAATATGTGTGCAGATAACACAACCCTGCTTGCTGAAACTGAGACGGACCCGAAGCGCTTGCTGCTGAGGGTCAGGACTACAGCCTTCAATATGGATAGAGGCTCAATGTCAAGAAGATAAAGATTCTCAGCACTGGACCAATTGACAGCCATCAGAATGGATGGTGAAGAGACTGAGATTGTTCACAGCTTTATTCTGCTTGGCTCCACAATCAACACTCTTGGCACCAGGAAACTAAAAGACTTATTGCGATGGGAAAGTCTGCTGTTAGGGACCTCTCCAAAGTACTGAAGAACTGTGGTGTCTCTCTGGAGACTAAGGTGCTTCTGATACAGGCTGTGGTCTTTGCGATCATTTGTATGCATCAGAGAGTTGGACAATGATTAGGGAGGATAGAAAGAGCATTGATGCCTTTGAGCTTTGGTGTTGGAGAAGAGTGTTGAGGGTACCACAGACTGCTAAGAAAACAAACAGATTCATCTTGGAGAGGGTTAAACCGGGCGGCTCCTTGGAGGCAAGGATCCTGAGGCTTCATCTGACATACTTTGGTCATGTTGTTAGGAGAAACTGGTCCTTGGAGAAGGACATCATGCTTGGGAGGGTGGAGGGCAGGCGCAGGAGGGGAAGGCCCTCTAGGAGATGGATTGATTCGGTGACTGGGGTACTCAGGATGAGTGTGTTGGAGACAATGCGATTGGCACAGGACAGAATAGAGTTTAGGGCTGTTGTGCATAGGGTCGCTATGAGTTGCAAGCAACTCGACAGCACATAACAATAACAACAACAACAACATTTTGACAGAAGAATGTTTTTTATTTCAGATAGTAACAGTGATTAAAAGTACAAACCTTAAAATTAAGTATTAATTCTTTGTTAATAAAAGATTGAAGTTGTCAATGATTTCACCATACCTGGATCCACAACCAACACCCTAGGTACCAGGAGTCAAGAAATCAAAAGATGAGTTGCACTGGGAAAATCTGCTGTCAAGAACCTCTCCAGAGTACTAAAGAACAATTTTAACAGTTTAAGACTAAGGTGTGCCTGATTCAAACCATGGGCTTTCCAATTACTTGCTATGTACCTGAAAGCTGAACAATGATTAAAGATGGCAGAAGGACTAATGCCTTTGAGCTGTGGTGCTGGAGAAGAGTAGTCATGCAAGTACAAACGGAAGCCATGCAAACAAAAGATTTTCTCCTGAATAATTACTGTGAATAAATAAAGCAGTTTGTTTTTCAATTTCAGCACAACGTCAGATGTTCCTAAAGTCCAATTATCAAATTAGTTGTACTCCAGAACTTTTAAGTTGATTGTCTTTGTTTGATAAAATAATGGTAAACAAATGTTTAAGGTCTTAGAATGCAAAATCCAAAGCATACTTGAAAACACAGCTGCAAAGAAAACTTATGCAGAGCAAATAATACACTTAACTAAAATCAACAAAAAAGAAATCAAGTTATTTTTAAACAGGAACCATGACTGATTCTAAAAAGGTATTAAAAATATGTGGAAATGTTGGCGAGCTCTGGTGGCCTAGTGGCAGGAAACTGTACTGCAATCCCAGAGGTGCGCAGTTCAAATCCACCAGATATTCTGCTGAAGGAGGAGGAACAATCGCCTCCTGTACCAGTCAGATCCAATTTGACGGTACACACATAAAAAAAAATAAATAAATAAAATAAAAATGTGGAAATGCTTGCTGAAATTTTAAGAAAGAATTCCAAATTAATTTTAAAGATTCCCAAAATTCATGGTTGTTTTTGGAGAGTTCTGTTTCCAAGTTGAATCTTGAGTTTTCATTGCTACAGGTGTATCATTTGTAGTACTCTTCCAAGGTATAGCTATAGAAACAACAGTAGCAAACTTTTCTAATGTTAATCAGGTAAGATTCTGAGGATCAAGAAAAGGAGAAATTAAAAACTTCAGAATGCAAAAGTGAAATTAACTGAGCTGTACATGCAGATTAGGAGATGGTGAGAAAGGTGTGAAAAGGACTGCACAAAAACATCAATCAAAACCTCACTACTCAGGAATCTCACATTTACCAATATGCTACCCTAAAATGAGCACTGTCAAGTGTTTTTGTGGTTTTACAGACATGTCCAGAGAATTGAAAGATTTGACATCCCTGACAGGAATGGTCCTGGCTAAGGTTGAATAAGGCCTCTTGTTTCAGCTTTCATTTTGTAAACAAGCATCTTTTTCTCGGTCTATTTAGTACCACATTTTCTGCATTCTTGTTTTTTATTCATTTCACTATTAGCAAGGCCTTCCTCCAAGTGTAGTGCTTAAGTGTTGTTTAGTTTCTTAAGCATCTGAACACTGAGGTGTTTCAGAGAGAAAATGCATGTGTTCGATAGTCACTCAAGCATGAATTAGTATCTTTGGCCATAATGTCAATATTCATAAAATTAGTGAAACTCTGAAATCTGTAGCTGTCAATTCCAACTCACAGTGATCCTCCAGGCTAGAGTAAAACTTAGGTTGCAATCTTTATGGAAGCAGAGAAACACATCTTTCTGCAACAATCACTGGTGAGTTTGAACCATTGACCTTATGGTTAGCAGCTGAGGGCTACTAAACTAGTAATTAAAGAAAGTATCATTAGATAGAAACACACATTAAACAAAGCTATGTATTGCTTTGACTGATGAAATTGCTGTTGTGACCAAAAGTTTGCAGTAACCTAACCTTTTATTTCAACATTCAAGGTGACTTCATAGAACTACTGTGAATAGTGGAAATCAATCACACATGGTAGGGATGAAATGGTAATACATACAGTAGTGGGTTCCATCAGAATTTCATGATCATCTTAAGAAAAGGTTTGCGTTGCAATCCCAAAGGCACTTGGTTCAAATCCACTAGATGTTCCACTGGAGAAGGAGGGGCAATCTCCTCCCGTACCAGCCTGATTCGATGGTACACATACACGCATACTTGCATGCGCGCGTGAACACACACGCACACGTGTTTGAAGCACTTAACACCAATGACAGAAGACCAGATGAGTTGTGGGATGATATCATCCATGAAGAAAGCAAAAGCATTTCAAAAACAGGATAAAGAAAAGTCCAAACAGGGGAGGGGGGGGAAGCTCTGGTGGCCTAGTGGCAAGGAGCTGCAACTACAATCCCAGAGGCACGCGGTTCGAATCCACCAGATGCTCAGATGCTCTGCCGGGAAAAGGCGGGACAATCTCCTCCTGTACCAGTCAGATCTGATTTGACGGTACACTCACACAAAAATAAAAAATAAAAAAATTTTTAAAAAAAAGTCAAGTCAAAACGGATGACAGGAGAGACTCTAAAGACTGCACTGGAATCTTGAGAAGCCAAATCTAAATGAAATCATGTTGAAGTGAAAGAACTGAACAGACAGTTTCAAAAGGCAGCTCAGGAGGACAAAGCACAGTATTATAACGGAATGTGCAAAGTGCTGGGATTGGAGAATAAAAAGGGAAGAGCTTGCTCTGCATTTCTCAAGCTGAAAGGACTGCAAAACAATTTAAGCCTTGTGTCACAAGGTTGAAAGGATGCTATGGGCAATATACTGAATGACCAAAAAGCATCAAAAGAAGAAAGAGGGAGTACACAGAGTTACTATAACAGAAAGAATTGACTGACATGGAAAAACTTCAGGGAGTATCATATGAACAGGAGCCAATGGTAATAAACGAGGGAGTAGAAGCTGCACTGAAGGCACTGGCAAAAAATAAGGCGCCAGGAATCAATGTGATACCAACTGACTTGTTTCAATTAACAGATGCAGCCTTGGATGCACTCACCTGTCTATGCCCGGAAATTTGGAGGATGGCTATCTGGCCATCCAGATTGGAAGAGGTCCTATTTGTTCCTGTTCCCAAGAAAGGTGATCCAAATGAATGTGGAAATTATTGAACAGTACTGCTGATAGCACATGCAAGCAAAACAGTGCTGAAGATTATTCAAAAATGGCTGGAATAGTACATAGATAGGGAACTGCCAGAAGTTCAAGTGGCATTTAGAAGAGGCCGTGGCACCAAGGATGTCATTACTGATGTTAAGATGGATCCTGACTGAAAGGAAGGAATATCAGAAAAATGCCAATTTGTGCTTTATGACTATGCAAAAGCATTTAACTGTGTGGATCACGACAAGCTGTGGCTGCCACTGAGAAAAATGGGAATCCTACAGCACTTTGTGCTCATGAGGAACGGGGCTGCTGTGTGAATGGAGCAGGGGAGCAATGCATGGTTTGGAACTGGGAAGGGAATAGATCAGAGATGTATTCTATCTCCATATCTGTTCAATCTATATGCTGAGCAAATTATCCAAGAAGCTGGACTTTTATGAAGAGGAATGTGGCATCAGGATTAGAGAGACTCATCAATAACCTGTATTATGCAGATGACAAAACTTTACTTGCTGAGAGTGAGGAGACTTGAAGCACTTGTTGTGGAAGATCAAGAAATGCAGCCTTCAGTATTGTGTCTCAATACCAAGAAAACAAAAGATTCTTACCATTGGACCAAAAGGCAGTGTCATGATGGATGGAGAGGAGACTGAAACTGTCAAGAGCTTCATCTTACTTGGATCCACAATGAACACTCTTGGTACCACAAGTCAGGAAATAAGGAGACACACTGCACTGGGAAAATCTGGATTTGAGGCCTTTCCAAATTATTGAGGAGCAGCGATCTCAGTTTGAGGACTAAGGTATGTCCAATTCAGGCCATAGTTTTTCCGGTTACTAGCCATTCATATGAGATCTGAACAATGAATAAGGATGACAGAAAAAGAATTGATACCTTTGAGCTATGGTACTGGAGAAGAGCACTAAACGTCCCATGGATGACCAGGAGAATGAATAGATGTTTTGGAGAGGGTACAGCCAGAGTGTTCTTTGGAGACAAGAATGAGGAAGCTTTGCTTCACATACTCTGGACTTGTTGCTAGGAGGTGCTACTCCTTAAAGGACATGATGTTGGGAAGGGTGGTAGGTCAGCAAAGGAGAGGAAAACCCTCAACCAGGTAGACTGACACAGTGACTGCTACAATGGGCTCTTGTGTGTCAGAAAGTATAAGGATGGCGCAAGACAGGACTGTTGTCGTTACTGTTATGTGCCATTGAGTCGCTTGCGACTCATAGCGACCCTATGTACAACAGCCCTAAACTCTGCTCTGTCCTGTGCCAACTGCACTGCCTCTGACACACCCATCCCGATCACTCCAGTCACTGAATCAATCCACCTCACAGAGGGCCTTCCCCTCCTGCGCTGTCCCTCCACCCTCCCAAGCATGATGTCCAGAATTCTCCAAGGACTGGTCCCTCCTTACAGCATGTCCGAACTATGTTAGACGAAGCCTCAGAATCCTTGCCTCCAAGGAGCCGCCCAGTTTAACCCTCTCCAGGATGAATGTTTGTTTTCCTAGCAGTCCATGGTACCCTCGATACTCTTTTCTAGCACCACAGCTCAAAGGCATCAATGCTCCTTCTATCCTCCCTAGTCATTGTCCAACTCTCTGATGCATACAAGTGATCGCAAAGACCACGGCCTGTATCAGAAGCACCTTAAGTCTCCAGAGAAACACCACTGCTCTTAAGTACTTTGGAGAGGTCCCTAACAGCAGACTTTCCCAGGACAGGACTAGGTTCAGATATTTTGTTCATAGGGTCACTGTGAGGCGTACTCAACTTGATGGTACCTAACAACAACAACGGGTTAGACATTTGTCTTTGTGATGCCCTTCCAAATTATTGCTAATTCAGGGATTGCAGTACCTATCATTGCTTTTAAAAAGTCCACTAAGGAAACGGAAAGTTCTTGTTGGAAAGATTCCAAGGTATTCTGGAAGGTGCAGGCTGCCAAAAACCTAAGAACAAGGATAGACTATGCAGCAACTGCGGAGATGAAAACGAAGTTCTACAACTGACTAGTAGTCTGATGTAAGTCACTATCAGTTTCATCTGTAAAATGAAAAGCATAAAAGAACTCTATTCTGCAGACTACTTAAAGATTAAATAAGTGCAGAACAGAGTTCTACATAAGTATCTGTAATTACTATTATTAAGGGACGTGGACCTATACAAGATCTAGTGGTCTCAACCATATGGTCTCAACAGTCCAAACAAGAGTTTTCTCCATGGTATGTAACAATGGAGAAATGAATGGAAAGTTTTTAGAGACTACTCTGATGGTACAAAACATGGAACAGAATAAACAATGATTCATTTTGATAAAGCTGATGTTAATGTAGAAAAACTGAATCAGAATCCAGAATGCAAAAAGCCAGCCTTTCCACATTTGAGAGAGGAGACTGAGGTGAGGTCTCTTCTCAGGAAGACAACGTATTAGTGCAGAGGGTTTGGCTTTCAAGTGATAAACCATCCTGACCAAGTGAGCAAAAAGATCATCTGGTCCTTAGATTGTCAACTACTACACAAAGAGAATTCTCTGGAGATAGGGCAAGTTATCAATTTTGATACATTTAAGAAGAATATTCCTAATTATGGCCATACTACTCTGAACACATTTGATCTCGTCTGATCTTGGAAGCTACTCAGTGTTAGGTCTGGTTAGTACTTAGCTTGGAGATTGCCTGGGAATACCAGGTGCTACAGGCTTTAAAAAAACTGTTTGAAAAAGTATATTCCTAGACTTTAAACAAATTTAGAGTTCGGATGGGAATCTTCCTCGTTTTCCTGAAGACTACACTGCTCTATCATGGTGATATAACCAGTACCCAGAGTAAATTGAGGTTTATAGGTATAAGCTTTGGTACTATATTAGATTCATTTTATCTTAATTTTAAAAAATTATTTCAGTCCATAAAGGGCATGTCATTTGTGTGTGAACCATTTTAACAGTGCGGTATGTCCTTTCATTCTGGCAATCACTCCTCTCAGCTATGTTCAAAGACTAACTAAGAAAGCTGGGGAAATTAAGGGAATGTACAATGGCCTTCAATGTATTTCACCGGAATTTCATTTTTCAGAAAGTCAATGACTTCTTCTTTAATCACAACAGTAGTAGAAAATACTTCCCAGATATCCAAACACATTCATGAGGTTAATGGCAATAATTATGCCTACTGATCTTTTCTTTCTCTTATCTCTCTCTCTCTCTCTCACACACACACATTCTTAGTCACTCACTCTTTCCTCTCTCTGAAGGTAAACAGAGAAATACTTCATTAGAGTCCCGCTACTACATGTCATACATATTGGAGAGAATGGAATATGATAAAGTAATTTTCTTAAAATTCTCTTGCCAACAACAAAACATCAGCTGGGCTTTTTATCACTAGAAAAGAGAAATGTGAAAGGGAAATTAGGGTAACAATCCAATGTACAGCTGCACCTAAGAAAATAAAATACCTATGACTAAATCCAAGTAGGACATTAGCACTTAAAACACTGTAAAAAAAGAAAAGCCCAGAGCCATTAAGTTGATTTCAACTCTTGAGCCTGTACAGAAACAGAGAACTGGTGAGAGAGTTTCTGAGACTGTAAATCTTTAGGAAGCAGTTGTCTGCTCTTTCTCAAAGAGAGTGACTGGGAGGTTTGAACTGCTAGTCTTATTCAGCAGCTGAATTCTTAAGATTTAAATAAACAGAAAGAAACTCCATGTTCATGGATTGGAAGACATGGTATCATTCTAAAAAGTCAATACTATCCAAAGTGATCTATAGACTCAAGAGTTTTGACTGAAAATTCCACAAGCTTTCTCGGCAGAAATAGTATAGTCCATCTACAACTTTATGAGTAATAGTGTACTCTTGTTACTGAATTGAAACGGACACATAGCCAACGCTCCACTGGGTTTCTGAGATTGAAAATGGCACAGGAGATTCGAACTCCCAGAGGCACAACTTTTTTGTTAACAGCACAACTCCATACAGACTCCACTACCAGAGCTCTCCACACAGAAAGAGGGCTCAAATAGATAAAGCAATGTTGAAAGAGAACAACAGAAGAACTGAACACTCTTTTTAAATACCCTCTACAGCTGTAGGAGCTCTAGTCGCTTAGTAATAAGGGAACGCTTAGTAATAAGGGAACGCATCAACAAAAAAGTACAGGTATGCAATTCAGCTCCACCTGCTGCTCTGTGGAGAAAAGATGGGCAATTTCCTATGTGATTCACAGCTTTTAAAGACCCACTGAAGGATCAGCTATTATTATTGGTTGATTCCCTCTCTACCATACATAATCACAACAATATACAGCTTTAAGGAGCCCTAGTGGTCTAGACTTGCATATTGAGCTGCTAAGCAGTTAGTGGTTCAAATCTACCAGCTGCTCCTCAGGAGAAACATAAGCATAGTTTCTTCCCACAGATTTACAGCCCCAGAAGCTTACTGCAAGGTTGCTATTAGTTGGAACCAACTCCACAGCAGGTTTTCTACATCTATAGTAATCAAAACTGAGCTCTGGGGGCCTAGTGGGTGAGGAGTTGCATTGCCAATCCAAAGGTTCAAACCCATCAGGTGCTCCATAGAAGAAAATGGGCAATCTTCTCCCATGTGATTTACAACAGCCTCTGAAACCTGCTGGATGATCAGCTATGAGTTGGTTTTGATTTGATAGCAATGAGCTGAGTTTTGAACTTTGTATCAAGACAGCCTAGTGCCTACATTAACAAGAGACACAGACCAATGGAACAGAATAGAGTTCAGAAATAAACTAATCTCTGAACTGATGTTTTACAAGAGTGGAAAGTTGAATTTCTTTATGAACAATGTACATTTCCACATGTTCTTTGCTTCACACCATACAAAAAACCCCAAACAAATTAAAAAATTAAAGACCTAAATGTGTAAACTTAAACTATAATATTTTAGAAAAAAAGGGGCCTAGCTTTCAACAATGGATTATCTAGTAACAAATAGCACAACACACAAAAGACAAACTAAGAAAAATGATCGCATGACAATTTAAAACTTTTGTTCATCAAAAGACTATCACAAAAGTACCCCAAATAAGCAAAACACTTCTGAGAAATAAAAATGAAGTTGGAGGCATAGCACTCCCTGACATCAAAACCTACTATACAGTGGTAGTAACCAAAACAGCATGGTACTGGTACGATGACAGGCACACAAACTCATGAAACAGAACTGAGAACCCAGAAATAGAACCAGCTATCTATGGTCAACTGATATTCAACAAGAATATCAAATCTATCAAATGGGGAAATTAACAACTTCTTCAACAAATGGTGCTGGAAAAACTGTACTTGCACCTGCAGAAAGCTAAAACAGAATCACTACCTCACACCATACAAAAAAATCAACTCAAGGTACATCAGAGACCTAAGAATAAAGCCTAAAACCATAAAGTTCATAAAAGATAAATGAGATCAAGCTTAGAAGACCTAGTCTACAGTATAAAGAGACTGCAAAGACAGCCAGAAATGCACTAGATGAAGAGGATAAAATTGATGAATGAGAACTTTTAAATATTAAATCCCTGTGCATATCAAAAACTTTCCCCAACAGGGTGAAAAGAAAACCTACCGACTGGGGACAAACATCTGGCAATACTATCTCAAAAAAGTCAATAAATGAAAGTTGATTGAATACTCCTGGGCCTCCATAAGGAAAAGACTGATAATTACAAAATGGGTGAAAGACATGGAAAGTATTTTCACAGAGGAAAAAATTCGAACACACACATGAAGAAATGCTCAAAATCACTGGCAGTAAGAGAGATGCAAATGAGAACCACAATGAGATACCATCTCACGCCAGTAGCAGTGGCAAAATTCAACAGGATAGCAAGTAATAAATGTTGGAAAGGATGTGGTGAGATAGAAAGTCTTATACACTGTTGGTGGGATTGTACAATGGTATATACTACTCTGGAAGGTACAATGGTTCCTCAAAAAGCTGAACACAGAAATTCCGTATGACTATACTCTGAGAAAATGAGAACTGAGAAAATGAGAACCACTGTCCATAGCAGCATTATTCACTATCTCAAGAACATGGAAACAGCCCAAATGTCCAGCTACGATCGAACGGATTGAAAAATTATGGTACCTTCACACAATGGAATACTACACAGCATGCAGAAGCAATGATTTTGTAAACTGTTATCCAATTTGGGATGAACTGAAGAGCATTATGCTGAGTGAACTAACTCAGCCATACAAGGACAAACACTGTATAAAACCATTATTGTAGAATGCATATGAGGATTCAGGGAATGTAGGATGGAAGCAGAGGGTGAGGATGTGCAGCAGTAGGGTGGTGGGGGTGTAGGGATTAATCATGACATTGTACAATTTGATGGGGGGGAAGGGAAATGGGAAGGATCTGATGCGAAAACCAATGTTTTCAAATTCTGTAAATAAACTAGTATAAAAAAATGTAAAATAGAATATATATGAATGATTGTATGAAACACAATATATATATATTAAAGAGTGCATAAAATATATTTATGAATAAAAAAAACTATCAAAGAGTGAAGAGTGGCAAAGTAGCTTCAGAAACCATGTAACTGACAAAAATCCATAGCCAAGATACATAAATTACAATAATCAAACAACAAAAAGGCAACTTAATTATAAAACAAAGGATGTGAAAAGATACTCCACCAAAGAGGATATTCAAATGGCCACCAAACATTTGAAAAGATGCTCACTATTTTAGTAACCTGAGAGGGGCATGAGTGAGAATGTTTTCACAACTTGAAGAACATAATGTCACTGATATGCATGCTTGAATTTGCTTATGTTACTGTGTATATTTCTTAAAAAGGCAAAATAAAATTTAAGGAAAAATAAATCTCTTAGCAAATGATTCTATTTTCATTAACTCTCCTACAATACTACCTTCTTAACAGAGCAGTCTCTCTACTACATACCCAGAACAACTATCAGATACCTAAAAAAATTCCTTGAATCCAACCTCTCAAGAGTTCTGAGTTACCTAAAGTCCACAAAATTAAGGAAGATAATGATGGCCTTAAAAATCTTCATTTAATGTTTGGATCTTTTAAAATAGCTCCGTGTTTTCACTAACAAGGAGAAAAGAAAAAACTATGGAGAGAATTTGAAACTAACTGTACTGTGACCTCTATTTCCTCCTCTCCTTACAGGCCCTGTGAAATTAACATATCTTGTAGTAATGCTTCCTATGGGAGCAAAAAGAATGTCTGCACTTATAAACATCTTCTACAAAACTATTTGCAGAGCAAATACTGCTCTTTAGAAACATGTAGACAATACAGTACTGAATAGAAATGCAGTCCTCCTGAGGTACTGAGAGGCACCTTACCCAGGGCGCAATATGAAAAGGCTTCAAAAAAAACACCAGAAAACATAAAAGTGAAGCGGTAAGCATAACACTACTTAGCAGCGAGATAGAAATAACCGCTAAAGTGGGTATCATGATTGGAAAACCACCTAGCAGTTTTTTTCAATGTACTTCCTAGCATAAAAAAGGTCCTCACCAGAGGCCATTCACCACTGCAAGGTATTTTATACGTCCATCCAAAAACCCAGAGGCCAGGGAAGGGGACGGGTCTTCGCGTTAATTAGCTCCCTCAAAGGAATATTCAATCAGATCACATGCGAGGGTTTTGGTTTTGAATGTCTAAAACGCTCAGTGAGCTAGACCTACAGATTCAGGCATAAACAACACGTGATCAGCCCTGTCCCCCTGCGGTTTCAGAAAGGAACCAGCACAGAAGATGAGTTATTTCACACAAACGTCTCCTTTTTAATGTTAATTTCTCATCTGGGATTGCTTTTCTATTTGCACTTGAAGGACTCATCAAGGTAGCTACATTTCTTACCAATCTCTACCAGGATCTGTATGTGGCCTGTGCAGTAGAGGGATATCCCAGTCCCTTCGGTTGAGATGGGGGGGTTAGGAGACTGTAGATGGATCAGAAAAAGACAATTCAAAATATCTGTCCCACATCAAACTAAGGTGGTGTTCTACTCTGAATTCATCCGAGGAGCGAGGTGGTCGAGTTCTGCTAAGTTAACGATTTCAGTCTAAAAGTAAACACGTACACAAATTTCCGTTTCAAAGGGCAGTCTCTGTTGTTTTTAAAAAATAATTACTAGCACCATGGAGTCTGCTCATCTAGAAACCTCTTGGTAATTCTTGATGTACCATACCAGGGTGGGGAATTTTAGCGCTGACCCTGCTCGGGCCCACCACCTCGGGAAAACGCAGCGAAGGGTAAAAAGCAGCACTTCTCCGAAGGCAGAGGCAGGCTCCGGTCCCCGATACCGCCGCCCTGGGGGCGCCCCGAGCCGGAAGCCGCTTCCCCGCGGAGCGGCCGAGGGGCAGGCGGCGGGGAGCGC
>NW_006399809.1:15836488-15849468 GCF_000299155.1 Elephantulus edwardii | reverse complement strand
CGGCCGGCTCGGTTGTCCCTGGCGGAGCGCTGCCAGCACGGAGCCGCCCGCCAGGCTCCCCGCTTCTCCCCTCCGCTTGGCGCGTCGGGCGGTGAAAGCGGCAGTTTTGCAGTTTCCCGGGTTTCCGAGATCTCCCCCTCCCGCCCTTACTCGAGCTCCCCCCGCCCTTTTCCTGTGCAGGCTCCCACCGGAAAGCCAAAACAATCGGCTCTGCGCAGGCGCGAAAAAGGAAGCGGAAAGAGCAGGAAGGGCGGGGGCGTCGGGGTGACGGGGGAGAGTTAATGAAGGGGGTTCCCGGGAAAGGTCAGCGGAGGGCGCGTGCGCAGCGGGCGGGGGCCGCGGCCGGACCTGAACCCGGCTGGAAGGACGGAGATCCAGACAGCAAAGCACCAGAGTTTATGCCGTAGTTGTTTTCCCCCTCGAGACGCCCACATTTTCCTCTAAGCAAAAATTTGCAGGCTGAGTTGAAGAGTGGGACAGAGTAGGGTAACCCCTGCTTCAGGAAAGGGAAAGACTGGGGAGAAGTTAAGCGCTTCTCTGTGGGAGCGTTGTCTCTATCCCGTGTGTCCAAAAACGCGCCTCCACTTTCCAGAGCATGTTCAGTTTTTCTGAACTTTTAAAAAAGGCTTCTAGTGCTGGTCTCGAGGCCAAAGAAAAAATGTAACGCAGCACCTGACAGCGCGAGCTTTGCTGGGGAGGGACCCATTGGGGTGCAAGCGAAATGTAGACATTTTGCTGCAGTGCGGAGGCGCTCCAGCTCCACCTCCACCTCCGCAAGTTCTAAAGGAGCCCTTGAAGTTTGGCTTGAGCAGAAAGTGTTTGTAGCAGCTAATGGCTGTGGCCCACACTGGGGATTTGACCCGGCGTGCAAGCAAACAGGAGGTTGCAGGCTTGCTCTTTCATTTGATAGGAGTTATTAATGGGTGAAAAATTGTCATAAATGCCTACGCAGACTCCACCTACCTTTGTAACTTACATTCTTGGCACCAGCAGACTGGAGATGACTAATTATAAACTAAAAGCATATACTTGACTGGAAGGAGCCTCTTCCTGTGGGAAGAATGCCACACTAGCCTGGATGTGTGTATCTAGGACAACTGATAAAGGATTTGTTTTACAGTAGAATTTAGAAAGTAGATTCACTGAACAAATCTTTATTGAGCCTAAAAAAAAAAAAAAAGGCTGTACTTGTTGACATTACTTGTGTGCTTACTAAACACTTTACAGGAGGAGGTTTCTCAGTTTGGAAGTTTAGGGCTTATCCAGTCACTTGGTCTAACATTGTTTTTAGAGTTTCTGTCTACTTTTTAGTCTAGGGAGTAGCACCTGAGGGCTTAAAAGCTTGCATATAGCCACAGTTGGTCGCTTTTTACCTATAGAAATAAAGGAATACAGGGAACTGCCGAAAGTTCAAGGTGGATTTAAGAGAGTGTTTGGAACCAGGGATCCCATTGCTGATGTTAGATGGAACTTGGCTAAAAGCAGAGAATACCAGAAGAATTTCTGTCTGTGGTTTATTGACAATACAAAGGCATATTGTGAGGGTCTCAACAAATTATGGCTAATGTAGAGAAGAGTGGGAATCTCAGAACCTTGATTATGCTTATTCAAAACCTATACTTTAACCAACAGGCCAAGGGAACAGAGCAAGGGAACTCTGCATAGTTCAAAATAAAGAAAGGTTTATGCCAGGCCTGTGCCTTTTTTCCTTACCTGTTTAGTCTATACTGAACAAATCATTCAAGAAGTTGAACTTTATAAAGAAGAATGTGGCGTCAGGGTTGGAGAAGTCTCATCAACAACCCATGTCATGCAGATGACAATCTTGATTGTTGAAAGTATGGAGGACTTGAAACACTTGCTGCAGAAGATCATAGACGACAGCTTTCGATATTAATTACATCTCAACATCACGAAGACAAAAATACTCACCTCTGGGCCAAGAGGCACTATCATAGTAATTGGAGAAAAGATCAAAATTGATGATATCAACTTAACTTGCATCTGTAATCAACATCTTTGGTTGTTGTAGTCAAGAAATCAAAAGTTGTTTTGGACTTGGAGAAATCTGCTGTCAAGGACCTCTCCAAAATGCAGAGGCCAGTGATGTCAGCTTGAAGACTAAGGTGCATTTGATTCAGGGCATAATCTTTTCAAACACTTGCTAAGCATTTAACGGTGGAACAGTGAATAAGGATGACAGAAGAATTGATGCTTTTAAGTTGTGTTATATTAGAGTACTGAATATTCAATGAACTACCAAAAGAACAAATATATCATCTGATGCACACCCATGTTTATTGCAGCTTTGTTCACAATAGCAAGGAGTTGGAAACAACCTAAGTGCCCATCAACAAACGAATGGCTAGAGAAGCTGTGGTATATTCGCACAATGGAATACTATGCTGCATTAAAAAACAAGGAACTCATGCAATATTACTCAAAATGGTTGACTCTGGAGAACATTATGCTGAGTAAAATGTCCCAGTCATAAAGGGACAACTATTGCATGGTGCCACTGTTGTAGAATGGGACTGTCCTTGGGGTTGGGGAGAGACTGAGTAAGATGGGTTCAATAATGTATGCTGCTCTGAAACAGAGAAGGGAGAAAACTGTTTAAAAGAGATATGTGATTAGGTATTTCGGTCATGACAGGAGTCTAGAGCAATGGCTACATGGTGGAGTGGACCTGGGGGAGGGTTTGTAAAATAATGAAAGAATCTTTTCTTTTACTTTTCCAAGAGGGTAGTGTCTGGTGGGGAGAAGCCTTGGGAGGGGACAAATCTACAACAATGAATGAATGGAAATCCAAAGCCTCTGTAAATTTTCACTGAAATTAATAACACATTTAAATTAAAAAAAAGAATTAAGTTAGAGTAAGGATGGTAATGGAACCACCTTACCTCTGTAACTTGATTTGTGCCACTATTAGAACCTCTACTCAGAATATTATTGCTTTTCAATTTTTGACTCATGCACTTTTAACTTGTTAGTTAAATTTGTATCTTCTAGGCTGCAACACTTCCATGATACATCTTCAAGGATATGAACATGTACGGCCAAGCACAATCAATAAGAGTGCATCTAAATTCCAAAATCAATCTCCATAATAGTCTATATGTTTCCTACTGCCAAAGGGGCCCTTTAGAGTAGTGAGAGAAGACCTTCACCCTGAAACCCACAGCGTCCCTTTTCAGCAGGAAGTAGCTAAGAGAATACACCATCCCCTTTTCCTTATGAATCAGGGTGAAGTCTCTCTCAGGGAGGAGTGATAGGGAATGGCAAGGGACACACTGACAAAGGAGATTAATCAGAACTGGCTTTGACAAGCACTGTGGCAATTGGACAATTAAAACAGACATGGGGGGGGGGAAGAAAACGAACTGGGGATGAGGGTGGAGAAAACAGTGCAACAATGAATGAAAACCCAAAATCTCTGTAAATGTTCATTAAAACTAATTAATTTAAAAAAACAAACCAAAAAACCAAATATATCATCTGTAAAAGTGCAACCAAGGAGGGAAATGCACAAATAGGATACTCCATAGAGGAAAGAAGGATGGTGAAACTATCTCACATTCTTTGAGTATTTTATTGGGAGGGACCAGTCTTTCCTTTCTTGCTCTAGATGAATAGAAACTACTTGTTTTGCCCTGAGTGGTTGCTTGCAAGCTTTTAAGACCCCAGACACTATGCAACAAACAAGGGGGTAAATTATTAAATATATTAGACCAATTAACTGTAATGTTCCATGAAACCATGGCCCCAGGCATTCAAAGAAAGGAGCAAAATCAAAATCTCAAGCAACCACCACTTAACTGTCCATTTGCCTTGCTGTGATGGCTTGCATGTTGCTGTGATGTGTGAACCCGCACCATTGGTATTTCAAATACCAGCAGATCACCCATGGTGGATAGATGTTAGTGCCTTCCAAACAAAAGCACACGAAGAAGTAGGACTGGTGATTCATTTCTGGACCAATGGCCCATCAGCAGAATATGTCTGATAGAATGCCGAAAGATGAACCCCTCAGATTGGAGGGCACTCAAAATGTACTGATGACATGCCCAAAGAATGTGAAATTGACAGTGACTTAACAGTGGCCTAACTTGGCAGAGATTATGAGGATGGTGTGGAATAGGAGAAGCTTCAGACCTGCTACACATGGGGTCCCCATGAGTCATAGTGGACTCCACAGCACCTAACAATGTTAGAAGCCTTTCTAAAACTTGGATCATGCTACATGAATACTTAGTTTAATAACAGCTAATGCTTTACCCTCACATATTATCTGGTCTGTGCGATCAATAGAAGTACTTATATTAGGTTGTATAAGATTGTGTTTCCATCTTGGATTCCATCTCTTTCTCTTCCACAGACTGAATCAAGAGCATCTGGATTGGAAAGAGTTCGTCATTTATACTTCATGTATTCCTGACAACATTAGAGGTATCTCAAAACAACAACAGAACTGTAAAATGACTGTTTAAATGAAAATTTAACAACCCTTTGGAGGAGTCAGCTCTTTTCTATGGAAAGAAGAGGAATTAAAAATGCCATGCCATGTGGTGGAGAAGGGCAGTTACTAGTCAACAGCCCATGATGAACAAACACTGAGTGATTGAAGCAGATTCTCCAGCCCCAAGCCCCAATCAGGTCTTGAGGTGAGAGCAGTCTTCGCAGACAGGCTGAAAGAAACCTGACTAAACCACTCCTAAATACTTAACCCTCAAAAAAATGCCATATAATAAATATGTGTTGTTTAAAGGTAGTTATGACTCATTAGTTACCATTGTTGTATTGTTTTCTCTTTAACCCAAACTTACTCATAGCTGACTCTGCAGCAGGTTTTCAGAGGCAGGAGATTGCCCATCTTCCTCCTGTGGAGCAGCTGGTGGATTGCAGCCCAGCGTTTTACCACTAGGCCACCAGAGCTCCCTAGCTACCACCAGTTACCACTGAGTTGCCTCACATTCATAGCAAGCCCAACCACTGGGGTGGGGGTGGGGGGTGTCAATTTTTTCACCACCAGAGGTTTGAATTTTTTTATTGGGGTTTTGTTGTATTTTTTACTCCCTTTCCTTAAATGAAACTAACCCAAACTTGTCTTCTTGTTGTTATGTGCTGTGGGGTCAATTACAGCCCTCAGTGACCCTGTGAACAACAGATTGGAACCTTGCTGTATCTTGCCCCATCCTCACAATGTCTCCCATGCTTGAGCTCATTGTTACACATTGTTATGTCAATCCATCTATTTTTTTGTGACATTATAGGTTTGGTTTTTTTAGGCATAAAGCATATCCTTATGTTTATTTTTTAAGGGTCTGCTTTCTAAGATAAGACCTAATGTGCCTCTCTATCACAGTTTCTTGGGGAACAAGTTCAGCTTGGAAAGAAAATTGTGGTTTGCTGGGAAGTTGCAACGAAAGAGAAGGGTTTATTCAAACTATTGTACTGAAAACTGGAAGCAGAAAGGGGAATGCAGGGGCTCACCCCCAAACACATGGCAGGATGGATTTGGCAATGGTGACTTAGTATGGTCTTGGGACCAAGGGTTCCCCACCTTCCTCCCAAGATTCACAATTCAGCTGCTGAGGAATTAGAGGAAAGACAGGACCTTTATTATGGACATCGGTACTTGCTCAATGAAGCTGGCCAGGTTTATGTCCTACTCTGAAAGGCCTGCACATTCAGGGGTTCTCAGTGTGATCTAGACCTTGTATATGTTAAACCATTCAGGATGGTAGTCTATTTTCCCAGCCTGCAGGTGCCCCCCCTTTGTCATGAATACAAAAGCTCTACTGAAATCTTTGAAATGGAAGTCATGACTTTCCAGCTCACTGCAGCCCACAGCTCTCAGGCTGGGCAGCAGTTAGTTCCTCTCTTCAGCACTTAGCCTGTGTGCTTTGCCAGCCAAGTCCACGTGGGGTCACGGTGAGCAGCAGATGGCCAGCCCGATGAACTGAGCCTCTGCCATGTCAATCCATCTTATTGAGGGTCTTCCTCTTTCCTACCTTTCCTAGCATAATGTCTTTGTCCAAGGATTGGTCCCTGCTGACAAAATGTGAGATGAAGTTTCACCATCCTTACTTCTAAGGAACAACTGGTTTTTACTTACTCCCAAGACACAGTTGTTTATTCTTTTTCCAATCCATGGGATATCCAGTACTCTTCAATGCCACAATTCAAACGCATCTACTCTTCTATCATCCTTAGTCATTGTCCAACTTTCATGTACATAGAAAGTAATTGAACACATAGTATTAGGCACACCTTAGTGTTTCAACTGATATCATTGCTCTTCAGCACTTTGGAGAGATGCTTGACAGCAGATTTTCCCATTAGAATATATCTATTGGTTTCTTGACCACTTTTACTGTGTTGATTGTGAAAGCAAGTAACGAGAAATCATTGACAACTTGATTCCTTCTCCATCTATCATGATGTCCAGTGCTAAGGATTTTTGTTTTCTTGATGTTAAGGTGTAAATCCATATGGAAGGTTGTATTCTTTGTGTCTTTTGAGTAGATTTCAACTTTTGGTGACTGTATGTGTTAGAGTAAAGGTTCCATGGAGTTTTTTCTTAGCTCTCATTGTTTATGGAGGGAAATCATCAGGCATTTCATCTACTGGACTCCTGGGTTAGTTGTTTTTGTTGTTAGATGCCATCAAGTAGAGGATGACTTTTAGCGACCCCATGAACAGCAGAACTGAACCTTGTGCTATCCTGTGCCATCCTCATAATCTCTGACGTACTTATGCCCTTTGCCAGAGTGACTGTGTCAATCATCTCGTGTTAGAAGACACATCGCCATCCTTACCTTTAAGGAGTGCTCTGGCTGCACTTTCTCCAAGACATATCTGTTTGTTTGTTTGACAGCCCATGGGATATTCAGTACTCTTCTCCAGTACCACAACTCAAAGGCATTATTTTTTTTCTGACCTCCTTATTCATTGCATAGCTCTCACATGCACAGCAAGTGATTGGAAAGATCATGGTCTGAGCCAGGTGCACCTTTGTCTTTAGCTCATTGCTCCTTAGTACTTTGGGGATGTCCCTGACAGCAAACTTGCCCAATGCAATACATCTCCTGATCCTGACTACTTGTACCAAGGGCGTTGACTGAGATTCCAAGTAAGATGAAGGTGTTGACAGTGTCAACCCTTTCTCCATCTTTCATGGTGTTACTTAGCCCAGTGTTAAGGATGTTCTGGATTGGGTGTTGTGCACAAATTTTGGGTGCCACCCAAGGATAATTCTTCAGCACTCTAACTGACTTATTCTGTTGTGGTCATTTTCATTAGATAATGTGAAAATTTATTGCCAGTCCTTTTTTTCCTAATCCAAGCTCTGCTGAAGCAAATTTACCATGTGTGACCTTGCTGTTATTTGAGAAAGCATAGCTTCCAGAACCATAGTAACACAAGTTAGCCCCAGTACAGCAAACAGATGGTAGAGAAAATATGATACACTAATGATATTCAAATATAGTTTAGGTTTAGTTACATTTATTAGAAGTTTTCACTAATTTTTAAATAATAATCTATAAACTCAGTATTCATTCAACAAATATCTTAAATTCCTATGACTTTATACCAGAGACTACCCATAATCCCATGTTATTGAGCTGATTGTGACTCCACAGACACACTCTTGAACAGCATAGAGCAGGGTGCCAAGGCTTGAATCTTAATTAAGGCAGACTATCACATCTTCCTGATTGGCAACTGGTGGGTTTAAACCACTGATCTTTGAGTTGGCAATCAAGTGCCTAACAACTGTACCACCAGAACTCTTGTTTAAATTACTGCTCTGACATGTTTATTTCTGTTGCCTTGAGCACAGAATTAGGGAGATAGAGTTGAAATCAGAGGCAGGTGGGGACAGTCACTGGAGAAGGACATCATGGTAGAGGAAAATCGTCAATAAGTTTAGATTAATACAGTGGCTACAGTGATGGCATCAGGTACCTTGGTGAGCGTGAAGATGGAGGAGCAGTATTTTGTCACAATTTATGTGAAGTTGCTTCGTTAGAACTGACTCAATGGCATCTAACAAGACATGATTTGTTTCTCCTTGTTCTACCTAAAATGTTTGAGATTTCTCTACATCTGGTTCCTTAACTGTAGAAGGAATATATAGCAGTAGTATGATGAATAATCAAGGACTGAGGTTTACAATAAAAACAATGGGAAAGTCAAAGTATAAACAGACTTTCTAAAACTTTTGGTCAATGTATAAAACGGAGCATTCCTTATTTTAATAATGATTCTTTTTGTGGTGGTTGTTAATCACTCTTATCTCCTTCTTATGGGGGAGAATATCTTTAGACAAGACAAATAAATATAGAAGTTTAAACACAGTCACCTAAACATTTATTCTCAAAAGAGATTTTTTAAAAATATAAACAAGTTTATTGTAACATTGTGTTAATTATATTAACTAATTTTAATGAATATTATAAAGCAGAATGACTGTGAATGATTAAATAAAAAAACAGTATGACTTGGAAACATCCAAATTAAAAAATACATGAAGTAAAAAAGAAAATAAGTAAATAAATAAAAACAGACATAAAACAAGAAAACATTTTGAGATAATTTCACTCACATTAAAGCTTGGGAAACGTTAAAAATACCACTTCTCCCTAGATTTAGTCAATGAGATAGCCTTGTACCTCTCCTACATCTCTTTCGCCAGTACTGCCTTGTTTCTAGGGTTCTCACCTCCACTATTAGTTCCCTCATACCTTTAAACTGCCTCCTTTGTGACTTCATTCATGACCAAACCTAACACCACCTGGAAGAATCTTGGGGGTTTCCATGGAGATATGTGTCAACAAGTCTGAATCACTGAAGGTGAAATTAGTGACCTTCATACTGGTCTCAGGTTCTCTTTGGTGTCAGATGCTCAGACCCTTTTGAGTATTGTATCTTGAGCCTTCTCCAGTTGACATTTCTTTTTCTTTGGCCATGTCAGTCAGGTAAGGAAAGAAATGATTTTCAAAATTTTGCTATGTGAGTCAGGCAAGGAAAGAAATGGTTTTCAGAATTTTACTGTGTTTCCCTTTTGTCCCAAATTTAATGGTAAATTCAAAATAGCATGGCACTAGCAGGGAAAGATATTGAACTAGAAATCTGAAACCTTAATATTTACTTGAAATTTAGTATTTAAAATTAGGCCATCTTTTATCAAGGGAATGACTAATTGAATGAGGATGGTGCCACATTCCCAGTCAAAAAGAACATGTCAGCATCTTCCCTGAGTTTTAATGTTGGGAGTCATGGAATCCTATCCACCTCCAGGGAGGATATTACTGTTATTCAAAAATATGTCCCATCCACTAAGCAAAATGATGATTAAATAGAGGACATCTAGCAGCCTTTACTTGTTGCCATGCATCTTAGTGAGAAATGATTCTTAGCTCCAGTGGGTTTTCAGAGGCACTAAATCTTACCAGAGGAGACTGCCAAATTACTCCCAAGTTGCAGCTGGCAGATTTGAACAGCAAGATTCTGAGTTGGCAGGGCAACTCCACAACACTAACCCACCACAGCTTCCCATTTTGAAGAGGACCACAGTGGGCAGGGCAGGGAGTGTCAGGGCCACAGCAGGTCAGCAGCTTGGCAAACCGCAGGGTGGTCCTTGGGGATGTGTTTAAATCTCTCTCCCATCTCAGGAAGGAGTGGTCTGAGACATGCAGCGTCATGGCTGCAAGCCACCCTTGAGTCTCCCACCCAGGACTTGGGGAGCAGCACCAATTATCAGGAGAGAGAGCTAGATACACTGCTGCCACAGTCAAAAGCTGGCAGTGAGTCGGCATGGCAGAGCCAGAACCGCAAGCCAGCCAGCACCTGGGAGATGATAATAAGCCAGGGAGTCTTGGGCCCAGGTCTAGAGTCCAGAAGTTTGAGGAGACCAACTAGAGCAAGGTGGGCACTGCTGAGGTGAAAAAAAAATTAAAGTTGTTGGAAATAGCTCCCTTTGTAAAAAAATAGAATTTTTATTTTATTGTGGTTTATTTACAAAGTTCATATACATTATTTTTTCACACCATAGCTTATCCATCTCCTTTACCTATCCCTCTATCCACCCATCAAATTGTGTGACCCTATGATTACTCCCCCAACCATCCTCACCCCTCTGCTCCTACCCTTTCCACCTTGGATCCTCATAACACTAGTTAGCTTTCTATTTCTACTAGATGGCCTTGTATGTTATTTGTCCTTATGAGTATGAGTTAGTTCACTTAGCATAATGCTCAACATTCTCTGCCAAGTTAGGCAGTAATTTATAAAATCATTTCTCCTGTGTGTATGTACCACAGTTTCTCGATCCATTCTATTGTGGTTGGACATTTGGGCTGTTTCCATGTTCTTGTGATAGTGAATAATGCTTGTATGAACACTAACATACAAATCTCGGCTTGTGCCTCAGTTCTAACCTTTTCAACTTGTATGTTAGAACAGATTATCCGAGAGACTGGGCTCTATGAGGAGAACTGTGGTGTCAGGATTGGTGGAAGATCTATTAACAATCTGCGTTATGCAGATGACACAACCCTGCTTGCTCAAACTGAGGAGGACCTGAAGCGCTTGCTGCAGAGGGTCAAGGACTGCAGCCTTCAGTATGGATTGAGGCTCAATGTTAAGAAGACAAAGATTCTCACCACTGGACCAATTGGCAGCATCAGGATGGGTGGTGAAGAGATTGAGATTGTTAACAACTTTAGTATGCTTGGCTCCACGGTCAACACTCTTGGCACCAGCAGCCAGGAAATAAAAAAAATGTATTGCGATGGGAAAGTCTGATGTTAGGGACTGCTCCAGGGTACTGAAGAACAGTGGTGTCACTCTGGAGAGTAAGGTGTGTCTGATACAGGCTATGGTCTTTGCAATCACTTGTTATGCATCAGAGAGTTGGATGATGACTAGGGAGGCTAGAAAGAGAATTGATGCCTTTGAGCTGTGGTGCTGGAGAAGAGTATTGAATATACCTTGGGCTGCCAAGAAAACAAACAGATTCATCCTGGAGAGGGTTAAACCAGGCTGCTCCTTGGAGGCAAGGATTCTGGGGCTTCATCTGACATACTGTGGACATGTTGTAAGGAGGGACTGGTCCTTGGAGAGGGACATCATGCTTCGGAGGGTGGAGGGACAGCACAGGAGGGGGAGGCCCTCTATGAGGTGGATTGATTCAGTGACTGGGTTAATCGGGATGGGTGTGTCAGAGGCAATGTGATTGGCACAGGATAGAGCAGGGTTTAGGGCTGTTGTACATAGGGTCGCTATGAGTAGCAAGCAACTTGACGGCACATAACAACAACAACAACAACATATTCCAAGCAGTGGAATAGCTGGGTCATATCAAGATTGCTTCTTACTGCAAATCACCGTCAACACCCTTGATACCAGGAGTCAAGATATTGAAAAACACCTTCTTGCAATAGGAAAGTTTGCTGTCAGAATTCTCTGAAGAGCAATGATGTCAGTTCCAAGACTGCGGTGTGCCTGGTCCACATGCTACGCTTCTATGAGTTGGATGGTGACTAGTCACCTAAACTTTTAATGTCAAGACTTGCCATTCGATGTTGTCGCATGCTGTTGAGTCAAGTATGACCCATAGCGATTATATGAACAACAGATCTGAACACTGTCCTATTCCACACCACCTTCACAATCTCTTACACACTTGAGATGATTACTGCAGCTAATGTATCAATCCATTTGGACAAGGGTCTTCCTCTGTTTCACTGACCCTCTACTTTGCCAAGCATGATATCCCTCTCTAAGGAATTGCCTCTCCTAGCAGCATGTCCAAAGTTTGAGGGACATACTTGTTAGTTCTTCTGAAAGTTCATAGTATATTTAATATTCTTCACCAGTATGATAATTCAGTGGCATCAATTCTCAATTTTTCAGTTTGCAGTCTAGCTTTTGCATATACATGGGTAATTGAAAAATACTGTGGCTTGGGTCTGGTGCATCCTTAGTCCTTAAAATTCTATCTTTGTCTTTGGTTTTTGGCAGCAGACTTCCCTAACCCAACATGCCATTTGATTTTTGACTGCTGCTTCCATCCATGTTGATTGTGGATCCGAAGTAAAATGAGATCCTTGACAACTTCAGCCTTGCTGTTTATCATTATGGTTGTTGATTCAGCTGGAAGATTTTTGTTTTCCTAATGTTAAGGTACATACATAGGGTTTTCAGAGGCCTGCCATTTCAGAAGTGGATGGCCAATCCTTTTTCCTAGTCTGTCTTAAGCTGAATGTTTAGACTTAGAGGAGTATCTGACAGACAGCAATTTATGGAGTAGTGAAAGATAAATCCCTCATTTTGGAGTTGACCATTAGTTGCAGTGTAGTTGACCCACTATTTCCCAGCTCCACCCTCCAGCAGGATACCACTTCACTTCTACCAAATGCCTTCAAAATTAATGTCCCATTGTTCGACCCATGACTTGACAGCTTGTCAGAGAGATTTTTTTCCTGTGTCCAGTGTCTCAAGTTTACTTGTACTGTCTCCGAAGGGAAGGTGATGTGTCCTGTAGAACTCCTGTATAGATTGTGTTTTCCTTTTTGGCCGAGGGCCACAGGCCCAAGGGCCCAACCGGTTTAGGCTTCGCCTTGGGGTTTGTTACCTGGAGGCATGTCAGAAGCTATTGTGGGAGTCCTCTGTGTTGCCTGGTCTCAGCATTTAATCGCGCTAATGTGAAACCTATACTTGGACCAAGAGGCAGTCGTCAGAACAAAGCAGGGCCACACTGTATGGTTCAAAATTGGGAAGGGGGTACGTCATGGAAGTTTCCTATCTCCATACCTTTTCAACCTATATACAGAGCAGATTATCCGAAAGGCTGGGCTCTATGAGGAGAAGCATGGCGTTAGGATTGGTGGACGATCTATCAACAATCTGCGTTATGCAGATGACACAACCCTGCTCGCTGAAACTGAGGAGGACCTCATGCACTTACTGCA
>NW_006399809.1:15832931-15835858 GCF_000299155.1 Elephantulus edwardii | reverse complement strand
ATTCAGTGACTGGGGTAATCGGGATGGGTGTGTCAGAGGCAATGAGATTGGCACAGGATAGAGCAGGGTTTAGGGCTGTTGTACATAGGGTCACTATGAGCCACAAATGACTCGATGGCACATAACAACAACAACAACAACAATGTTAAGGTGTAACCTGATGAAGATTGTTGTCTTTGATCATCGTCAGTGTTTCAACTTCTCTTCGCTTTCAGCAAGCAAGGTTGTGTCATCTGCATATCAAAGGTTGTCAGTGAGTTATCCTTTAATCTTATTGCCATGTTCTTCATATAGTCCAGCTTCTAGGGTTATGTACTCAGCATACAGACTGAATACACATAGAAAAAGAATGCAATCCTGGTATACACTTTTTCTTGATTTTACACCATGCTTCATGTTTTGTTTGCCTTTTGATCTATGTGTAGATTCTTCATAAGCATAATTTTTTTTCCTCATAAGCACTCTTAAGTGTTCTGGAATTCTCATTCTTTTCAATGTTACCCATAATTTTTTTATTTGTTTAGATCATATCTATCTATCTATCTATTATGTATTTATAACTGGTTACACATTGGATTCAAATTAGGCATCACCAGTAGTAGTTGGCACAGTTAGTTTCTCATTTAAGCTCAAGATCAAGTTCTGTTTAATTTTGCTGTTCCAAAGTACAAAAGAGGGGGGACAATAGGGGAGGGGAGGAAAAACAACCTCAAGGCATCTCATCTCCATGGTGTTTTCTTGAATACAGTACCTTCATAGGTAATGATATGTACAGTTCCATGGTGCATCATGAGCCCTCCCCCTTCTGTCACCTTGAGATCAGCCGAGGGGCTGCAGAAAGCAGAGGTGAATGGGGTCAGCTGCTAGACTCTGACGCCTGCCTCTTGGATGAAGGGGTGTAGCCGTTGAGATAGCTGTTGGTCGTTTGCAGAGTCCACCATTCAGAATGTCTTGGATGTGGGGTACCATGAAGTAGATGGCCACTAGATTATCTGCACCTCTAGGAATAATCACATCAGCATATTGCTTTGTTGGCAAGTAGAATTCCTCAAAGGCAGGCTTGAAGAAGGTAATGTACTGTGATAAAATCTGCTCAAGATCCCGTCCTCTCTCGCTGATGTCTCTCAATACTCTGCGGGAGAGCTGGGTGTCCGCATCTGTATCCACAAAGAGCTTCATCTGCAACAGGTCTCGTACCTCTTGGGAATAGAAGGCCAGGATTCCCTCAAAAAGCACAACATCGGCAGGGTAGACAGTGACTGTTTCCTCCTTCCGGGAATGGGTGACAAAATCATAGGCAGGAATCTGGACTATTTTCCCTTCTGTTAGTTCTTTGAGTGGTTTGAAGATGAGTTCATTATCGAAGGCATCTGGGTGATCGAAGTTGAACTGGCCCTTCAGGGCTTTGGCCTTCTGCTCTGGAGTGAGGAGGTGGTAGAAGCTATCCTGGCTAAAGATGACTACTTGCTTCTGGTGATAGTCGAACTCATTCTGTCTCAGGAGTTGCACAATCTTAGCACAAACGGATGACTTGCCGCTGGCTGTGCCCCCGCTGATGCCATTGAGGAAGGGTTCACTGCTGGGCTGCTGGTGGTCCTGCAGGGTCTGATCGCTGTCCCCACCATGGCTCACGCCCTTTACCCATAATTTTTTATGATTCACTTAGTTGAATGTCTTTGCATAGGCAATATAAAATGGATACACATCATTTTTCTTTCAGCCAAAGTCTCCGACATCACAAGTGATCTTTCTCATCCTACATTCTTTTCTGATTCCAGCTTGAATTTCTTGAAGATCCTTGTTAATGTACTGATACAATAATTTTTTCATTATCTTCAGCAAAATCTTACTTTCTTTATAATATTTTCATTATCTTCAGCAAAATTTTGTTTTCTTTATAATATTGTCAACAACCAGTCAGTTTAGGCCAGACAGGACATTCAGGCCCAGATCTGTGTCAGAAACCCAGAGCTGCTCACAGAGCCAGAGTCTGGTTTCATCTTTTGTGCCCCTAATTCGCATCAGGAACAGCACTAACATGCCAGATCTAAAGGAAACATAGCCCTCACCTTGGAAATTATTGTACTATGACAGCCATTTGGTGCAAACTAAAGAAGAGAGACACTGTGCCACAATATAACAGTCCTGGAGTTAAGGGCAAGAACCTTTCCCCAGTGCTGCCTGAGACAAAAAGCCCTCCCTGAAACTATATTTGGGATCTGGACTTAAATACTTCTAAATGTGAGACAGAAATCAATGTGAGAGACCAGAAACATTGTGATGTGCAAGACATCACAGAAGTGAATTGTGGCCTAAGCCATCATATCAAAAGGTTGCTTGGGGAGAGGGGGATTGCTTGACAGGGTAGGAGGGAGTGCAAACAGTGTTGATATTCAGGGAAAGGGAAGGGACAAGACACACATGTAGGGGAGGACACTGCATGTCTGGTCACCTCTGTAAGGGAAAGTGTCTTTCATTTGATCCTTTCACTAAAATACTTGTTTGGCAGGTATTGCTCCAAAGCTAAGCATCCAAATTAAGACAGACTAGGAAGAAGGATTGGCCATCCACTTCCAAAATATAACAGGCCTTCAGAAACCCTATGTACAGTGAAGCACACTTAGACTAACAGATATGGCAATGAGGCTGAGCCTTCAAATCTGGAAACACAAAGGAGGAAGAACAGTTGTAAGCAGAAACTAATGATTGGAACATGGAATATGAGAAGCATGAATGTAGGAAAACTGGACACCATTAAGAAAAAAAAATGTTTTTGTTGTTGTTATGTGCCATGAAGTCATTCGCAACTCATAGCTGCAACAGCCCTAAACTCTGCTCTATCCTGTGCCAATCGCATTGCCTCTGACACACCCATCCCGATTACCCCAGTCACTGAATCAATCCACCTCATAGAAGGTCTTCCCCTC
>NW_006399809.1:15827461-15832361 GCF_000299155.1 Elephantulus edwardii | reverse complement strand
GAGGTCCTCCTCAGTTTCAGCGAGCTGGGTTGTGTCATCTGCATAACGCAGATTGTTGATAGATCTTCCACCAATCCTAACGCCACACTTCTCCTCATAGAGCCCAGCCTCTCGGATAATCTGTTCTGCATACAGGTTGAAAAGGTATGGAGATAGGGCACATCCCTGGCGTTTACCCTTCCCAATTTTTAACCATGCAGTGTTGCCCTGCTCTGTTCTGACGACTGCCTCTTGGTCCAAGTATAGGTTTCGCATTAGCATGATTAAATGTTCTGGGATTCCCATTCTTCTCAGAGAAAGAAATGGAATGCATAAATATTGACATATGAGATATTGGTGAAATGAAATAGATTGGTATGAACACTTTGAATCAGACAATCATATGATCTACTATGCTGGAGATGAAAAGGTGAGGGGAAAACGGGGTTACTTTCATAGTTAGAAAAGCTGTTTATAGACCCATCTTGAAATAAAAGGTTGTGAATGATGGAATACTATCCATACGCATACAAAGAACACCTGTTAATACCACTATCATTCAAATTTATGCACCAACAACCAAAGAGGAGGAAGAAGATGATTTCTACCAATTCTTGAAGTCAGAAATTGATCAAACACACAATCAAGATGCATTAATAATAATGAGTGACTGGAATGCAAAAGTTGGGAAGCAGGAAAAAGTATCACTAGTCAGAAAACATGGAGTTGGTGACAGAAATGAGGCTGGTGATAGAATGATAGAATTCTGCACAATGAATGACTTACTCATAGCAAACACCTTTTATAAGAAACATAAACACAGACAATACACATGGATTCCATTTGATGGCATGTCCAGGAATCAAATTGACTACGTCTGTGGAAGGAATTGTTGGAGAAGTTCAATATCAGCAGTGAAAAATAGGCCAGCTGCTGGTTGTGGAACAGACCATCAACTACTCATATGCAAGTTCAAATTAAAGCTAAAGAAGGTCAATTCAAATCCACAGAAATAAAAATTTGACCTTGAGTTTTCCCACTTGAATTTAAAAACTAACTTAGGAACAGGTTTGAGTCCTTGAACACAAATGAAAGAAGGCCAGATGAGCTGTGGGAGGAATATCATCCACGAGGAATGCAAAAGGTCTTTGCAAAGATAGAAGAAGAAGAAAAGACCAATATGGTTGTCAGAAGAGACTCTGAATATTGCACTAGAACACCAAGAAGCCAAAGCAAAGGGAAGAAATCAAGTTAAGGAGCTGATTAGAAGATTTCAAAGAACAGCTTTGGAAGACAAGGCAAATTATAATGAAATGTGCAAGGAACTGGAGTCAGAAAATCAAAAGGGCTGAACTCACTCAGCATTTTTTAAACTGAACTATCTAAAGAACAAATTTAACCCTCTCGTTGCAATACTTAAATATGCTATGGGTAGAATATTGAATGATCCAGAAACTATATCAGGTATAGTTTTGAGGCCTTGAACACTTATGAATGAAGACCAGATGAGCTGTGGGAAGATAACATGAGTATCATTGGTGAAGAATGCAAAAAGTCATTACAAAGAAGGAAGAAGAAGAAAAGACCAAAATGAATGTCTGAAAACATTCTAAATATTGCACTAGAGCTCCAAGAAGCCAAAACAAAAGGAAGAAATCAAGAAGTTAACGAACGAGCTGAATAGAAGATTTCAAAGGGCAACCTGGGAAAACAAGGCAAAGTATTATAATGAAATGTTCAAGGAGCTGGAATTGGAAAATCAAAAGGGCCGAACTCGCTCAGATATCTTAAGCTGAAAGAACTAAAGAATAAATTCAAGTTGTGAGTTGAAATGCTTAAGGATGCTATGGGCAGAATATTTAATGGTTCAGGAGGCATTAAAAGAATTAAAATGGAAGGAGTATACAGAATCATTGTACAAAAAGGAATTGGCTGACACAAAAGAATTTCAAGAAACAATGTATGGTCAAAAGTCAATGAGGGAGCTCTGGTGGCCTAAGTGGCAAGAAGCTGCACTGCAGTCCTAGGGGTATGTGGTTCAAATCCACCAGATGCTCTGCTGAAGAAGGCGCAATCTCCTCCTGTACCAGTCAGATCTGATTTGATGGTACACACACAAAATAATAAAATAAATTTTTTTAAAAAAGAGTCAGTGGTGATGAAGGAGAAAGTTCATACTGCTCTGAAGAACTTGCCAAATAATAAAGCCCCAGGAATTAATGGAATGCCAATTGACGTATTTCAACAAACAGATGCCACCCTGGACTTGCTCACCAGGTTGTGCCAAGAAATATAGAGAACAACTACCTGGCCAAATGACTGGAAGAAATCCACATTCCCATTACCAAAAGTGGTGACTCAACAGAATATAGAAATTATTGTAAAATGTCACTCATATCACACGCAAGCAAAATTCTGCTGAAGATTTTTCCAGAAACGACTGGAATAGTACATTGACAGAGAACTACTAGAAATACAAAGCTGGGTTTAGAAGAAGTTGTGAACCTAGAGACATTATCACCAATGTCAGATGGATCTTGGCAGAAAGCAGAGAGTACCAGAAGGATATCTATCTGTGTTTCATAGGCTATGCAAAGACATTTAACTGTGCAGAACACAACAAATTGTGGTTAACCTCGAGGAGAATAGGAATCCCAGGACACTTGATTGTGCTATTCAAAACCTATACTTTGACCCAGGAAATAAAAAAAAATGTATTGCGATGGGAAAGTCTGCGGTTAGGGACCTCTCTAAAGTACTCAAGAGTAACGGTGTCTCTCTGGAGACTAAGGTGCGCCTGATACAGGCCATGGTCTTTGCAATCACTTGTTATGCATCAGAGAGTTGGACAATGACTAGGGAGGATAGAAGGAGAATTGACGCCTTTGAGCTGTGATGCTGGAGAAGAGTATTGAATGTTCCATGGACTGCCAAGAAAACAAACAGATCCATCGTAGAGAGGGTTAAACCAGGCTACTCCTTGGAGGCAAGGATTCTGGAGCTTTGCCTGACATGCTTTGGACATGTTGTAAGGAGAGACAGGTCCTTGGAGAGGGACATCATGCTTGGTAGGGTAGAGGGACAGTGCAGGAGGGGAAGACCCTCTATGAGGTGGATTGATTCAGTGACTGGGGTAGTCGGGATGGGTGTGTCAGAAGCAATGCGATTGGCACAGGATAGAGCAGGGTTTAGGGCTGTTGTACATAGGGTAGCTATGAGTCACAAATGACTTGATGGCACATAAGAACAACAACAACATACTTTGACCAGAAAGCAATCCTTAGAACAGAGCGGGAAAACACTGCATAGTTCAAATCAAGAGAGGAGTGCATCAGAAATGCATCCTGTCTCCATATCTTTTCAATCTATATGAAGAACAGATCATTCGAGAGGCTAGGCTTTATAGGAGGAATGTGGCAATAGGATTGGAGGAAGGCTCATCAACAACCTACATTATGCAGATGACACAACCTTGTTTGCTGAAACTGAGGCAGACCTGAATCACTTGCTGCAGAAAAATCAAGGACTGTAGTCTTCAATATGATTGAAGTTCAACATCAAGAAGACAAAGATTCTCATTAATGGGCAGGACCACCATGATGGATGGAGAAGAGATTGAGGTTGTTGACAGTTACAGCTTGCGTGGCTCCACAGTCAACACTATTGGCATCAGCAGTCAGAAATCAAAAGATGAATTGCATTAGGTAAATCTGTCAGAGACCTCTCCACAGCACTGAAAAATGAGGATGTCAGTCTGGAGAGTGTGCCTGATCCAGGCCATGGTCTTCACAATTACTTGCTGTGCATTAGAGAGCTGGACAATGACTAAGGAAGACAGAAGAAGAATTGATACCTTTGAGTTGTGGTGCTGGAGAAGAGTCTTGATGCATGGATGGCCAAAAAACCAAGTAAGTTTGTCTTGGAGAGGCTGAAACCTGGTTTCTTCTTGGAGGCTAGGATTTTGAAGCTCCATCTCACATAGTTTAGGCATGTGGCCAGGAGGGACCTAGCCTTGGAGAGGATCATCATGCTTAGAAGGGTGGAAGGACAGAGCAGAAGAGAAAGACCCTGGATGAGATGGATTGATATAGTAACTAGGGCAATGGGGGTAGGTGTGTTGGAGTCAGTGAGACTGGCTCAGGACAGAGCAGGCTTCAGACCTGTTGTACATAGGATCTCTATGAGTCTCAGGTGACTCAACAGCACATAACAACAACAATAGTATTATTTTATAATTTTCACATTTCTTGGATAATGTTTCTTTGGAATAAACACACGTATGATTCTCTGAGAGTTGGTTGAACAAAAAGCTACCTCCTAAATTTCTTACAGATAAATAAGCAACATTCACATTAAATGTAATTACTGGTAAGGCCTTTTTTTATTGTGGGAGTCATATTTACTTTGCTTTTTAAATTTCATTTTCTTTTTTCATTTTTTTATTAAAATAGCATTTAGTTTATTACAAATATTTGGTATTGGCTTCCCATGTTTCCCCCCTTTTGTTTGTATCATAATTATGTTACCATCTAGATGAGCATCCTTTACACACAAGCAAGCAAATAAAACAAATTAAACATAATAAACTCAAAGAAGTAATTAAAAAAATCTCCATATGATCAGAAGGATTCAGGTTGAATATTCCTTGAAAGTCTGTTTCAATTGTCCCATTGCCACAGTACTTGTCAAAACAAGTTCTGATTAATCTCCTTTGTCAGTGTGTCCTTTGTCATTCCCTATCACTCCTTCCTGAGAGGGATTTCACTCTGATTCATAAGGAAAAGGGGATGGTGTATTCTCTTAGCTACTTCCTGCTGAAAAGGGATGCTGTAGGTTTCAGGGTGAAGATCTTCTCTCACTACTCTAAAGGGCCCATAGGAAACATGTAGACTATTGTGGAGATTGATTTTGGAATTTAGAT
>NW_006399809.1:15818074-15819907 GCF_000299155.1 Elephantulus edwardii | reverse complement strand
GAGTTCTTTTTGGTGTTGTTGCTAGTTACTTTGGACCATGGAGCTTTCTGTGGTATGTCTGTAAGAAGGACGTCTCTGAGTCTCTCCTGCAACGCTGGTCTTGTTTTTACAAGCTCTCTTAGGTTCTGCTTTTCTAGGAATATCTTGATCTGTCCTTCATATTTGATGGATAATTTTGCTGGGTACTGTATTCTTAGTTGACAGTTGTGTTCTTTGACTGTTTGATATATGTCCTTCCACTCTCTTCTTGCCTGCATAGTTTCTGCTGAGAAATTGGCACTTAATCTTATCTGTTCTCCCTTATAGGTTACTCTTTGTTTCTCCATTGCTGCTTTCAGGATTCTCTTCTTATCTTTGGTTCTGGCAAATTTAACTACGATATGCCTTGATGTTTTTCTTTTGGGGTCGAATCTATATGGTGTTCCCTGAGCTTCCTGAATACATATTCTCTCCTTCTTCATTATGCCTGGGAAGTTTTCTTCTAGTAATTCTTCCACAACTTTTTCAATGCCTTTACTTGCTTCTTCCTTTCCTGGGATTCTGATGATGTGCATGTTATTTCTCTTGATGGTGTCCCACATTATTCTTAGGTTTTCTTCTTTTTCCTTCTTTTTTAAGTCTGTTTTTTGCTCTAGCAGATCAGTGGTGACAATTCTGTCTTCAATTTCAGTGGTTCTGTGTTCCATCTCGTCAACTCTGCACATGTGTCCCTCCATCATGTTAACAGCCTCTGAAACATTGGACCTTGTATTTTGAATAGTGGATTCTTGTTTTTCCAGTGCCACTAATGCCTTGTTTGTTGTTTGTTTTCTCTGTAATGTTCTGCATTGTTTTTTGCTTGTTTTTTTTTTTTAGCTCCTCCTGGTCTTTGCCTGTACTATCCTGTAATTCATCAAGTTTGTCTTTCATGCATTGAATATATTCAATCACTCCTCTTTTAAATTCTGTTTCAGAAAGTTCCATGAGACTTTCTGGCTTCAGGGAATCCACTGATACTGTGTCACCCTTTGGGGATGACATCTTGCTTTGTTCTTGTGTATTGTGTGGGATAGCTTGCTTTCTTCGAGACACTGATGTATTCTTGATCTGAAAACAATGCTCTAGGGATCAGTTGGGCAGCTACCCCACTTGTGTGTTTCTCTGAACTTCTGACTTCAGGGAAATGTCATTTCAGAGCCTGTGAGGGAAATCTCTTGTTGGTAAAACAGGTGAAGGTGCTCCTGATTAAAGGCAAGTTGATTGCCCAGACATGTAGGCACCAGTGTGGAGCCAAATGGGATGAGGCAGGCACAGGTTTGGGGTGATCACAAGGGCAGGTCAAACACTTATGGGACCTCGCTCAAACCTCTGCTATCTGAGTGTGCTCACGATTGGGGTCCCTACTCAAATTCCCACTGTCCGTTTCCCACCCAGTGGTTTTCTCAGTGTTCCCTGCCCAGTGGCACTTACACAGGTGCCCCCACACAGCAGCCCCTGCCCAAGCAGGGTCCTGGATCCAACAAGACCTGTAAAGTCAAGGCCAAATTCCCACCGACCCACTAGCCTCTGGCTGGTCTGCAGAGTCCACAAAAGCCAGCCAGTTGCTGGTTTTGTTTCTGGGCAGGTGGTGTGGCCCAAGAGAGCTTGGCCAAATTCCTCACCAGTGGACATGCCCTTGGGTGCTCTCCCAGGTAATCAGCAGTGCCCCAGAAAACCTAGCCAGGACCCTACTGGCCTTTCTCCTGCCAGATTCGTTCCACAGCACCTTGGCTGGTGGCTCTGGATGATGGCTGGATCTGTGGTGGTGCCCTGGGGTCACAGGGCTGTGGCTGGAGTTGTGGAGCTGCGGGGGGG
>NW_006399809.1:15793985-15817974 GCF_000299155.1 Elephantulus edwardii | reverse complement strand
CCGGGTAATCAGCAATGCCCCAGTAAATCCAGATAGGATCCTACCGGCCTTTCTCCTGCCAGATTTGTTCCATAGCAGCTCGGCTGATAGCTCTGAGTGATGGCTCTGCAGTGGTGCCCTGAGATCACAGGGTTGTGGTGGGAGCTGAGGTGCATGGTTGTGGACCTGCAAGGGGGGGGGGGGGAAGGGGGAGGAAGCAAAGGGTTGGGGGGCATGGAAGCACAGGGCTTGGACACTACCACCAGGAGGCAGGGGGCAGGTCTTGGGGTGCTGGGGTTTATGCAGCGGCACCCTGCAGTGGTGGGGTCATGCAGGCGCAGGCTGCAGGGGCATCCCACAGTAGCAGGCAGTCTTCGTTCCTCTGGGGTCACACAGTGGTAGGAGGTGGTCGCTCCTCTGGGGTTCTGCGGTGGCTGGCAGGCTGTTGCTCCTCCAGGGTCTCCTAGAAGCTGGGGGCAGTCGGTTGCTCCTCCGGAGTCACAGGGTGGCAGGTGGTTGCTCCCTACTTGCTCCTGGTGGCTGGGTTCCACAGTGGCTTGGCTAGTGTCTTTTGGCTGGGACTCAGCTGTCCTGTGTGTGGTTCAAGTTCCACCTCTCTGGCAGGTTGCAGGTTGCTGGGTTGCGCTGGGCCACTTGTAAGGCATGGTTTTGTTGCTGTTATATTTTATGGTGTTATGGATTTTTTTATTCCATTTATTATCTTGAGGTGAGTTAATTTCACTTATGACTTTTAAAATAATTTATTTTGTTGCTGTTGCTTTATTGTTTACTAATCCTTTATCATTTTTCTCTGTTTTATTCTGATGAGAAGTTTTATTCATTTTCTTTTATGTTATCCTGTAAGTTACTACTTATTCCAGAGTCTGCAAGAGTTCATTCTTGATGACATCCTCTTTATTTGAAAACTTTCTGTCCACATTATTCTCTCTTTTGTCTTTAGAGTTGACCTCATTTACAGACTGATGTCTCAGACTCCCTATTTTGAGTCTCCTAAGTTTTTTTACTTTGTGTGTTTCTGTGTCTGGGTTGGTTTCTGGATAATGTTGTTGCCATAAATTTTAATTTCATGTTATCTGCTGCTGTTTCTTTGTCCAAAAGACTGTCTTTATTATTTATTGTATAGTTGATCTAGTTTTTACAAATGACTTTCATTTCTGTTTATCTGGAAATGTTATAATTTCATCATCATATTTGAGGGATAATTTTTCTGGGTATTAATTCTTGGTTTTTTTATTCTTGTTTTTGCTTCCAGCGAATATGCTATCCTGCCTTCATGTTTTCTGCTTCATTATAAGTAATCTTTCATTGTTTTTCAAGCTGCTGTCAGTGTTCTTTGTCTTAAATTTTGGAACATTTAATTATGATACATATTATTATGGGACTCTGTTTATTTGGGGTCAGTTTTATTTAAAGTAGTACCTGGAATATGCTACCAAGTCATTCCCCTGGTCTTCTAGGGAGCAAGGAGGAGATCACAACTTTCTTGTCATCAGCTAGCTACTCATACAGGAACCACTGTGTTCCTGTGCTGATAACAAAGCTGTTTATAAAAGATGAAAATGACTGTACTGTGTCAGGTTTGTTCAAAGTTCACCACTCTGCTTGTCCCCTTATTCAGTGTCTTCATTCTGTTTCTTTTTTCATTCAATATTTGGACTAGTTTTTTTTAAATTTTATTTTATTATTTTTGTGTGCGTGTACCGTCAAATCAGATCTGACTGGTACAGGAGGAGATTGTCCCTCCTTCCCCGGCTGAGCATCTGGTGGATTCGAACCGTGCACCTCTGGGATTGTAGTTGCAGCTTCTTGCCACTAGGCCACCAGAGCTCCCCTGGACTAGTTTTTTTAATATTTATCATTTCCTTTGAAACTAAGGTTTCCAGGATTATCATCAATAACTATTACTTTCTTTTCTGGCATCTTAGAGACTCTGGACTGTCTGCTTAACTCACCATCTTACTGGAAACCCAAAATCCTTTTAATTTTTTAGGGGAAAAAGTTACAAGAATAGTACAAAGACTTTTCATATACTCTTCATCCAGATTCCAGAAATGTTAATATTTTGCCATAGTTGGTGTGGCATTAAAATTTTTAAGAATGACGATTTATTTCTATTCATTGCCTTAGACCTGATCACATGGCTAGGTGGGGACATATACATAAAATAAATCTTTGAGGCTCCACCTGCCATCCTTAGATCTCCTGGAGGCTGCCTCATCTGCAGACGTGTGAGTTGCCACTGACCAGCGGCTTTAACATCTACATGGCCAATATAATGAAAGCCAAGCTGATTGTAGTGAGTCTGTGGCAAGATGGAGCCTGATGTAACAAGATGGAGCCTGATGGAGGCAGATTCAACCAGATGTAAGCAGAGCCAGAGATTTTACATGCCGGACTGAAGGAAGAGCTGACTTGGGACTGCTGTGAAATCAAGCTTTCTGAAATCAAGCTTTCGATGACTGTTAACAGCTTCAGCTTGCTCGGCTCTGCAGTCAACTTGGTACCAGCAGCCAGGAAATCAAAAGACAAATTGTATTGGGAAAACATCCAGAGTACTGAAGAGTAACGATACCAGTCCTAGAGACTAAGGTGGATCTGATCCAGGCCATCGTCTTTGCAATTACTTGGCTATGCATCAGAGAGCTGGACAATGACTAAGGATGACAGAAGAATCGATGCCTTTGAGTTATGGTGCTGGAGAAGAGTATTGAACATACCATGGACTACTAAGAGAACAAACAGGTCTGTCCTTGAGATGGTGAAAGCAGGCTGCTCCCTGGAGGCAAGGATTTGAAGTTCCATCCCACATACTACTTTGGAGAAGGACATCATCACTGGAAGGGTGGACAGACAGTGAAAGAGAGGAAAACAAGAATCCTGGATAAGATGGACTGATTCAGTGACTGGAGAAACGGGGGAAGATGTGTTGGAGACAATGAAATTGACTCAAGATAGAGCAGGGTTCAGAGCTGTTGTACATATGGTCACAAGTAACTTGACAGCGCATAACAACAACAAGGCTGGCTTCTCTTGAAAAGCAAAACCAGTGGAGGGGGGGATAATATATATATATGTAGTGCAACGAAGTCAGTCTGGAGGCTAAGATACGCCTGACACATGCCATGGTCTTTGCAATCACTTGCTATCCATCAGAGAGCTGGACAGTGACTAGGAATGACAGAAGAAAAATTGATGCCTTTGAGCTGTGGTGCTGGAGAAGAGTATTGAATATACCATGGACTGCTAAGAAAATGAACAGGTTTGTCCTGGAGAGGTTAAAGCCAGGCTGCTCCTTGGAGTCAAGGATTCTGAAGCTTCATCTGACATATTTTGGATATGTTGCAAGGAGGGACCAGTCCTTGAAGAGGGACATGGAGGGACATGCATGGGAGGGTGGAGGGATAGAGCAGGAGAGGAAGACCCTTGATGAGATGGATTGATTCAGTGACTAGGGTAATGGGGGCAGTTGTGTCAGAGATAGTGAGATTGGCGCAGGATAGGGCAGAGTTTAGAGCTGTTGTACATAGGGTCACTATGAGTCGCAGGCGACTCAACGGCACACAACAACAACAGGGGAGCGTTGGTGGCTTTGTGGTAAGAAGTTGTGTTGCCAATCCAAACCTAATGGAGGGTCACCTATGGGTTGGCTCTGATTTAACAGTACTTACAACATAGCTTCTTAATTTATTATGAACATTAAACTTTTAATAGGACTACTACTTAGAAACTTGGGCTTTGTCTCATTCTGTAGGGTATTTTTTCCCTTTGTCACAACAGACTTTTGATGAACTCAAAGCCTAGTTTATTTGATCTTATATTGCTTGTGATTTTGGTGTTGATTTTGTTGTCATATTGAGGACTTGCTGTCAAATAATAAGTTCTAAAGAATTACCCCTATGTTTTCTAAGAGGTTTGTGTTTTCAGTTATTATGTTCAGACCTTTAATCCATTTGGGGTTTATTTTCATATGTGGTTTGAGATTCAGATTCTGTTTCATTCTCAGTTGACCATAGATATGTAGGTTTATTTCTGGAGTCTGGATTCCATAAATAGTTAGCATTATAGTAACATTTTGAAGCTTTGAATTGGATTTTGGTAGTTGGGAGCAGGATAGAGGATGTCCCTGAAGAAATAGTTTAGTACAGTGAGACTCTCAGAGAGGGCTGAGTCTTAGGTAACATCAATTTTGGTGGCAAAGTGATGAGAATACATAGTGAGAAGACAAATATTAAGGAACCTTATATGCATCTTAAAAAGTGTAAGAGCTAATTTCCCTCTTCAAGCCTGATAATGATGGGGCAATCGAATGCTTTAACTGTGATGATGAGGTTTTAGGATGTGTTAACAAGTTTTTTAATCGTAATTTTAATGATAAAATACTATTGCAAATGTTTGTAAGGATATGCAGAAGTTGGAACCCTCCATTGCAGAGGAGAATGTTAAATGGTGCAGCTATTATGAACAGTATTTTGACAGTTTCTCACAAAGTTAAAGTCTTACTATATGACTTAGCAATTCTGTGATCAGGTATCTACCTCAGAGAAATGAAAACATAGCTTACAAAGACATGTATGGAAATGTTCGGAGGAACATTATTCATAAAAGTAAGAAAGTGTAAACCCCCAATGTCCATCATCAACTAGGTAAACACATTGTGCTATATGTCCATATAAACGTAATGGTAATTAGCAATAAAATAGGGTGTGGGTGAACCTTAAAAGCATGCTTCATGAAAGAAGCTACACAAAACTAAAACAATGATCTTTATAGGTTTTGGTTTTATCCCTAGGTCTCTGATCCACCTTGAATTGGTTTTTATGTAGAGTGTGAAATATAGACCTTGTTTCAGTTTTCTGCAGCCATATGTCTAGTTTTGCCAGCACCATTTGTTAAAGAGACAATCATTTCTCTACTTAATTGCCTTTTCTGTTTCTGAAGAATGACATAGATATCTGTATTGAGATTGTGCGGAATCTGTAGATAGTTTTTGTAGGATTGTCATTTTCACAATCTTGAGTTCACTGCATCTAATATCCAGAAAGGAATGTGTCAAAGCAGTATTCTGTCTCCATACCTATTCAGTCTATATGTTGTTGTTATTTACTGTTGAGTTGGAACCAACCCATGGCAAACCCTCCAGTGGGTTTTCCGAGGCAGTTAATTGCATGGGAGGAAACTAACTGTCCATCCTTCTCCCACGAAGCAGCGGTGGCCTCAAAGCATGTGCCTTTGGGATGGCAATGCAGCTTTTTGCCACTAGGCCACGAGAGCTCCCTATTCAATCTGTATGTTGTTGTTGTTATGTGCCATCAAGTCACTTGCAACTCATAGCAACCCTATGCACAAGAGCTCTAAATGCCATTCTATCTGTATATGAAACAAATAATTCATGAAGTTGAACTTTATGAAGAAGAATGCGACATCAGGATTGGAGAAGGACTCATCACCAACCTGTATTATGCAGATGATACAGTCTTGCTTATAAGAAGAGCTGAAGAGCTTGCTGCAGAAGATAAAAACTCCATCCTTCTATATAGATTACATCCCCAAATCAAGAAAACAAAAATCCTCACCACTGGACCGTTAGTCAACATCAAGATGGAGAAAAGATTGGAATTGTCAATGATTTAATCTTACTTGGATCCACAGTCAACATCTGTAGGAGCAGTAGTCAAGATATAAAAAACAAAAGCACTCCAACATGTTTCATTGGGAAAATCAGATGCCAAGGACCTCTCCAAGTTACTGAAGAGCAAGATGTCAGTTTAAAGACTAACGTGCACCTGATCCAAACCATGGCCTTTTCAGTTACTTCTTATGCATCTGAAATTTGTCCAAATGAATAAAGATGACAGAATAAGCATCGATGTCTTTGAATTGTGGTGTTGGAGGAAAGTACTGAATATCACATGAACTTCCAAAAGAATCAACAACCCTTTCTTGGTGGAAGTACAACCAGGTTGCTCCTTACAGGCATGGATGGTTACTTTCACATTCTTTGGGCATGTTGTCAGGAGGGGGCTGTCCTTGGGAAGAGACATCACCCTGGGAAAAGTGGAAGGTCAGAGAAAGAGAGGAAGATCCTCAGCGGAATGGAGAGACAGACACAGTGACTGTAACCATGCGTTTGAGCATGTCAGAGTTTGTGAGGATAGTGCAGGAAAGAGCAAGGTCCAGAGCTGTTGTTCTCTGGATTGCTGGGAGCAGTAGTTATCTCAGTGACATCTAATAAGAACATAACCAAGTTCAGCATGTAAGAAATAGAACAAAGAAGAGGTTCTAAAGACATTAACAGTAGTTTGAGTGTTTGGTGATTTGATGAATTAGAAGGGAAAACTAATGACACTCTTATATTTGCTATGACTACCATTTTGGAGAAGGACTGTTATGAAGGCACTCCAATCTACTGCATTATGTGTATGAAAAGTATGTTGCTGTTGTTGTTATGTGCTGTCAAGTCGCTTTTTACTCATAGTGACCCTATGTACAACAGCCCTAAACCCTGCTCTATCCTGTGCCAATCTTGTTATCTCTGACACGCCTATCCCCATTACCCCAGTGATGGACTCAATCCATCTCATCGAGGGTCATCCTCTCCTGCACTGTCCCTCCACCCTCACAAGCATGACATCCCTCTCCAAGGACTAGGCCCTCCTTGCAACATGTCCAAAGTATGTCAGATGGAGCTTCAGAATCCTTGCCTCCAAGTAGCAGTCTGGCTTCACCCTTTCCAGCACAAACTTGTTTGATCTCCTAGGAGTCCCATGGTATGTTCAACACTCTTCTCCATCACCACAGCTCAAAGGCATCAACTTTCCTATCATCCCTAGTTATTGTCCAGCTCTCTAAAGCATAGCAAGTAACGGCAAAGACCATGGCTTGTATCAGGCACACCTGAGTCTCCAGACTGACATCGTTGCTCCTCAGTACCTTGGCGAGGTCTCTGACAGCGGACTTTCCCAATACAATTTGTCTTTTAATTTCCTGGATGCTGGTACCAAGAGTGTTGATTGTAGAGCCAAGCAAACTAAAGCTGTCAACAATTAATTTCTTGACCATGTATCATGATGCTGCCAATCGCCACATTGGTGAGAATCTTTGTCTGATGTTGAGCTTTAATCCATATTGAAGAATGCAGTCCTTGACCTTCTGCAGCAAGTGCTTCAGGTCCTCCTCAGTTTCAGCAAGCAGGGTTGTGTCATCTGCATAACACAGATTGTTGATAAGTCTGCCTCTAATCCTTATGCCACACTTCTCCTCATAGATCCTGTAACGGAGTGAGTCCCCAGAAAAGACCACCGAGCCAATTAGCCGAATAAATAAAGTTTATTTTGAGTTCGAACCTGGGCTCCCGCGTGCTGACACAGCAGCATCCACCCGAGAGCCCCGAGACAAAGTGAGCCATCCCTTTTATACTTTCTTGCTTCTTTGTCTAGCTACACCGTACTAGTTTGCTCTTTATTGGTTAGCCATAGCTCAGGGAGGCAGTTTGGAGACTTGTTTGAGCCTAATTGGTGGGGAAGCAGCTTGGAGGCCTATTTGAGTCCGACTGGTTGCTTCAGACACAAGGCTGCAGAAAAAATCCCTTATGTCCTTGAAGAAGAGTTCCACTTTATGGAAGTCAGCCAACAGAGTGTGGTTTATCACAGGTGAGGGAAGTTGCTCGCTGGAAACTATGCAAGTGAGTGGGATGGAGGTAGCTGCACTTTGTCAGAAACTGAGTTTTTGGTATTTGATTCTTACAGAGCCCAGCCTCCCGGATGAAAAGTGTAGTCCTGCTTTTATTACAGAGAAGTTGTATTGTCTGTATTATCACGTGGGCTTTATTCTCTTGACTTTCAATCTTTTAAAATGGTACCAAAGGACTTGTTTTAAGTAGGTTTAGAATCTATAAACTTTTGTTCATTTACTTTGTAAGATGTGAGCTGGCTTATATTTTCTCTAGCCATAGCCACCATGAATTATCCTTAGCATGATTTTATTAAAAGTTGCTTTAAGTAGGAGTGGTAATAAGCTGACTAAGTGGTGTGGTCTGGGCACCAAGCAGTCAACAAATGCCAGCCAGCTACAGTGCCCAGAGTAATTTCTGGCGGAATGTTGACCCTGACTGCAGGAGTTATAAATGGATAACTGGACGTGTTCCTTCTCTACATGTCCAAAATGGAAATCAATACTTTCCATGTTACCCAGTAGGACTGCATGGATATCCTGGTTTTATTATTGTGCACTCTCTGGTGCCTGCTAGAGAGATAACCAAAGACCTTTGCTCCCTGAATATCATCATATAGCATCATTCCATCATTGTGTTGGGCTTGGGAGGAAGTGGGGAGAGGAAACCAAAGAAACTTAAACTGATCTTCAAAACAAATGCAATAAGCAGGGTATCCACTTGACAGCTGACAGCAGTGGCATCCTGAGTAGATGAGTGTTCATACAACTATTACTGAAGCAGAAAGTCACAGCATCCTTGAGAAAACAAATGGGGCTTTATCTTTTGTTACTCATGAGAGGTAAGAGCCCTTCTAGCACCACTCCACAAAGGGCTTCTGGAAGTCAAGACTTTGAGATGGAAGATGTGAAAACAGAGTATAACAATGAAATCCTTTAACACAATTAATTCTGTGACACTTTTTAAGGAACCATCCTTTTGTACAAATTGGACCATGACAAAGCCAAACCACAGGACAAGGGGCATTGCAGTCTGCCTTCAGGGTGCTCCAGTGAAAGCGTGGCTAGCGTGCCTTGTGAGTAGGACTATGTTATATTTCTAGAGTAGCGCAGAGCTGCTTTGCAGTTGGAGTGGTATGCTGAAGTTGCAAGGGACAAGGAGTATGGCATGAAGAAGAAGTTGGATAAAAAGGAAGAGGGGGATGGGTCTGCCTCTAATATTGTTACCACCACCAGTTAAAGCTGAAGTTATTGATGATGGACAGCTAATTGAAAGCTAGAATGCCCTGAGATCAGAAGTGTGCTAACCTATTGGAGATGTGAATGAAGGGAGGCTACTCTGCTTCAGCAAGAAAGCTACTAATGACCTGAGTCTATGCTCCAAAGCCCAGAACTCCTTCAGGGATGGAGAAAAATCACCCAGCAACACTTTTGTCTCCCCTGAGACCATGTCTGTTCCTTCTCCTTCCTGCTTGGCCCAGTTCAAGTATATTGATAAAACAGTCTCTTGCAGGACGTCCCAGTTCACATGGAATAATCAATCATCTTATTTCATCTGAGACTACTCAAGTGTGTGTTTTGGAAAAATGAGAACTGAGGCTCAAACGGAGACTTGTACACCAGTGTTTGTAGCAGCATTATTCACCATTGCAAGAACATGGAAACAGCCCAGCTATCCAAATACAATCGAATGGATTGAGAAGTTGTGGTATATTCATGTAAATAAAAATGTTTTCCACTTTTAGAGAACAAGAACAAAAGAACCAGCAACACATCAGCATTGAGTTGATTCCATCTCATTGCAGCGCCATGCGTAAGAGCAGAATGGAACTCCATGTTCAATTGGAGGAGGGACGGACAATCTTGGGAGAAGGATTGTGTAGTCTCCTCCTGCGTGACTTACTACTATCCCTGAAAACCCACAGGGGGAACCTTTGACTCGGTTTTGACTCGGTGGCACACATGGTTTTCTTGGCTGTACCCACTATGGAAGCAAATGCCTAGAACTCTCCTCTGGGTGCTGCTGGGACCCTTCTGTCTAGCAGCTGAGTGGAGACTGTTGGCATCGTGTATGGTACCCCCGGAAGGGCTCTTGTGGGTTTTTGCCCAGCCCTTCTAGTTCTTAAGCTGATTTTCCCTCTTAAGAGGAATGCTATTTAATATGTTCCTTTTTTGTGGCCTTTTGGTGTTTTTTTTTTTTTTTGTCCATAGATGTAAAAACTGCCCTATGGGCGTTTGGTCAAACTTTAGAACTTATTGCATCTGCTTGGTGATACAGGTTGCAGCTAAGCAAGAACTCAAGGAATTCAGAGACCACACCCCTATGAAAAGTCAGGCTGTTGTTCTCTCTAAACTCTTGCTGACTGTTGTCCTAACTTTGATGCAGATTCAGTGAATGTAGAGAGGATTAAAAAAATATATGCAGACTTTAGAAAATGAATTTTGGCTCATATTCTAAAGTCTTGTGCTTTTGGGGGGAGAGGGGAATTTGGCATGTTTATTACCTGTTTGGGGGAAGGTGAATTTTTTGGCCTCCATTTGGGGAGACTCCTCATGCACAAAATGGAAGCGTTTCTCACTGGGAAATATTTCTAAACCCAGGTGCACAGTCATTATTAATACCAACAAAATAACTGGAAACTTCATTCTTTAATTATTACTACTCAAAATGAAAACACTGTTCCCTTCCTTACCTTTGGTCTTTGCAGAGTCTTATATGCCTCTACTGATTTGCCCAGTAGGCAAGAATACTTTTTTGCCATAATTAGGGAATGCCAGCTCTGGTGGCCTGGTGTGTATGGTGTGGCAATGCTAATCCAATAGCAGCACCCCTCTGGAGGTTCAAAACCACCAGCGACTCTGAGGGTGAAATATGACCAATCTCCTCCCTTACTATTTACAGCCCTGGAAATCCAACGGAGGGTCAACTATGAGTTAGTTCAGGCAATGAGACAGAGAAATTGTTTCTTAGCTTTATTCTCTACATGACCTTAGCACAGTTGTTTAAAAGCTGCAGCACTCAGGAAGACCAAGTTGCCAATCCACTTTCAAAAACCAGCCAGTGAAAACCTTGTGGATCACAGTAGTCTGATCCACAGGTGATTGTGGGGACTGCATCAGACTGGCTGCATTTTGATCCACTTACTTCAGATAAACAGTAGTGTTCTGTTTCTGTCATATTTTCATTAGATTCTCACAATAACTTTGGGAAGAAAGTATCAGGAACTGAAGTCAGAAGTTTAGTAATTAATCGATTCAGAGTTACAAAAGTCAGGGTTTCATTGTCAGGTCTAAGTTTCTCTTCCCCAAGAGTTTGATAATTTCTGTCCTGTGAATGTTTTGGATGCTAGAGCTATAGGATGGAATATGAAGGTATAAAAATATCTTGAAAAAGTCACTTTCTTGAGATCTGTTTTTTTCTTTTGCTTTGGGTTTTAAATAATTTACTGATTTTTGAATGAGTCTTTTCTTCATTCAGGTAATGTTGGGAAATCAAATGGAAAAGTAAATGAGCCAGATATTTCAGGCTTTTACTGTGAAAGTTTGGAACATACTCAGCCAATTGAGAGATTGCTATTAAATACCAAATTTTTACAAAGATTTATGTTTAGGACATCATTGCTTAATTCCTACTCAGTGTATATTCTATATTTTACTTTTCATGTCATTTATTTTCACGGCACTGCTGTGATCAATGAAAAAAAAATGGCAGCATCTATCTAACTAGATTATGGGCATCTTATTGTTGTTGTGTACCATCTAGCTGGAACCAACTCATAGCTGACCCTCCAGTAGGTTTTCAGAGGCAGTTAATCACAGGAGGAGATTGCCCATCCTTCTCCCACAGAGCAGCTGGTGAAATTGAACCGAATACATTTGTGATTGTAGGTGCAGATTCTTACCACTGGGCCACCAGAGCTCCCTAGAAATTGGCATATCTTTCTATAAACAGGTCCTGCTTACCAGAAAGGGAGGTCTAATGGCCTGGTAGTTTGAATCCAGCAGCTGCTTTGTGGAAGCAGGATGGGTAATTTCCTGTGTGATCAACTGTCTCTGAAAAGCTGCTGGAGAGTCAGCAATGGGTCAGTTCTGATTCTATGGTATACACCAACCATCTTACTAGAAGGTTAGATTCAGAACTTTCAGTACTATAGAAGACCCAGTGAATTTTTATACTGGTCTCACATTTCATTCTCAGTGCTGTTAATGATACTCTATTAGTTTAGGAGAGTTGGTTAGTCATCCCAGAGTTGTTGCTGTGAAAATGCCCCAGTTTAGTGGCGGTTACCAGAAGCTTTGATAGCCCTTGAGACTAGTAGAAACAGGAGAGGACTCTGAGAGTAGTGAAGGTTGTTGGGACCCCTGCCGTACCTCCTAGATCCGACCTCAGAGTGTCAGGGCTGAGGATCTTAATAGTAATGGCCACTCTGCCATGGAAGTGTAGAATGTAGTAGAAAGATGATTATAATTCTTAAAACGAGTTAAGTTTTTATGAGAGTCGTTTGTAATTTATTTGGTTTTAAACACTTAGATGATTGAATCTCTTAATCTTTCCTAATTGTAGGTAACTCTGACAGACCAAAGAGTAAAGCATGTTGTAAGCCAACAAGCAGATTTGAAGCAGATGGAATGGAAATGTAAAAAAATATAAGAATGTTCTAAAACAGACGTAAAGACATATTTTATGTTTCATTTTGTAGGAAACAATTTGAGTTTCAGCTGTAAAGAAAAGCCTCATGTTGCATTATGACCTGATGGAAGAGAGCAGATCCCTTTTCTGTTGGGCTGAATAAAACTCTTTCTATTAAGGAATAAGTTAGTAAAATGTGACATGTAAAGATTTTGGAATAACAAGAGGTAAAGCAAAATAAAAGTGAGTACGTGTGTGATTCTTACGCATTTTCTTCTTACTCATCACTGTTTTAACAGTTGCCACCTATCAACAGTGTGGGATAAAATTGTTGTGTGTGGGCAAGTTGATTCCAGCTGATAGTGAACCTATAAGACAGAGGAGACTGGGCCATAGGGTTTCATAGGCTGAAATTTTTCGGGAAGCTGACAAGCCTTCTTTCCTGCAGAGGGAGCTCTGGCGGCTAACTGGTAAGGATTGCTGCCAAGCATGCAGTTCAGATCTGCTCTGTGGGAGAAAAGTGGACAGTCTCTCCCCATGGGATTTACTGCCCCTGAAAACCCACTGGATGTTAAAAAACAAAGCCAACTATGAAATGGTTCTGACTTCACAGTACATAACATCAGCAACAAGAACAATTTCCCTTGAAGAGTGGCTAGTGACTTCAAATACCTGCCGTTTTAATTAACAGATAAGTACTTTATCGATTGTGCTACTAGGAATCTTAATTTGCCTAAGATTAGGGTCTCTCATTCAACTTGCCATGTGTTAAATAAAGAAGAAGAGATGGTGAGACTGCGGACAGGATATTAAAAATGTAGATCACCAGGGAGTAGGTCCATGTCTTATATTTACAACTAATGAATGAACAGCTACATAGTCGGCCCTTGATGGAGGGATGGGCTATGTTGTTTTTGCTATGTGCTCTCAAGTCACCTGCATCCCACAGCAACCCTATGTACACCAGCTCTGAAGACTGTCATGTCCTGAGCCAGTTTCACTGATTCAGACACACCAACACCATTTTCTCAGTCACTGCATCAATGCATCTTATCCAGGGTTTTCCTCTCCTGCACTGTCCCTTCACGCTTCTGAGAATGATGTCTTTCTCCAAGGACTGGTCCTTCCTGGCCACATGCCCAAAGTATGTGATACAGAGCTTCAAAATCCTTGCTTTCAAGGAGAAACTTGGTTTCACCTTCTCCAAGATGGGCCTATTTGTTTTCTTGGCAGTCCAAGATATGTCCAAGACTCTTCTCCAGCACCACAACTCAAAGGCATCAGTTCTTCTTCTGTCATCCTTAGTCCTTGTCCATCTCTGTGATGCATAGTAAGTAATTTCGAAGACCATGGCCTGGGTCAGGTATGCCTTAGTCTCTAAAATGACATTGTTGCTGCTTAGCACTCTGGAGAGATCCCTGACAGCAGATTTTCCCACTGCAATTCTTTTATTTCCTGATAACTGGTGCCTAAAGTGCTGATTGTGGGGCCGAGCAAACTGTAATTGTTAACAACCTCAATCTCTTTTCCAGCTATCATGGTGCTGCCAATTGGCCCAGTGGTGAGAATCTTTGTCTTCTTGATGTTGAGCTTCAATTCATATTGAAGACCACAGTCCTTGACCTTCTGCAGCAATTGCTTCAGGTCCTTCTCACTTTCAGCAAGCAAGGTTGTGTCATCTGCATAACATAGGTTGCTGATGAGTCCTCCTCAAATCTGATGCTATGTTTCTCCTCATAAAGCCCAGCCTCCCGAATGATCTGTTCTGCATATACATTGAAAAAGATATGGAGACAGGATGCATCCCTGACACACACCTTTCCTGATTTTGAAAGAGGAAGTGTTCCTTTCCTCTGTTTGGACAACAGCTTCCTGGTCTAGGTGTGTGTTTCACACGAGCACAATTAAATGTTCTGGGACTTCCATTTTTCTTGATGTTAGCCATAATTTGTTGTGATCCATACAGTTAACTCCCTTTGCATAGTCAAGAAAACACCAATAGACATTTTTTTCCGATATTCTCTGCTTTCAGCCTAGACCCATCTGACATCAGCAATGACATTTCTGGTGCCACCGTCTCATCTAAATGCATCTTGAACTTCTGTCAGTTCTCTATATGTTATTCTCATGGTTTTAGGATGATCTTCAGCAATATTTTGCTTGCAAATGGTAGTGATGATATTGTTTGGTAATTCCCACATTCTGTTGAATCACCTTCCTTGCAAATGGGAACAAATGTGGATCTCTTCTGGTCAGTTGTCTAACATAGACTCATGAACATGTCTAGGGCTGCATCTCCTAGTTGAAACATGTCAACTGATACCTCCTTGATACCTGGACCCTTATTTTTCTTGCACTTGCTGTAGAAAGTCAGAGATACAACCTTCAATATGGATTGCATCTCAACATCAAGAAAACAAAAATTTTTTCCCATTGGACCAATAGGCAACATCATGATATATGGAGAAGAGATTGAAACTGTCAATGATTTCATCTTACTTGGATCCACAATCAACACCCTTGGTACCAATAGTCAGGAGATCTGGGAGATGTATTGCATTGAGAAAGTCTGCAGTAAAGGATCTCTTGAAATTAATAAGGAGCAATGGTAACAGTTTGAAGACTAAGATGTGCCTGATTCAGGCCATGGACTTTTCAATCTTTTTCTATGCATCTGAAATCTGGATAATTAATAAGGATGCTAGGAGGAGAATTTATGCTTTTGAAGTATGGTGTTGGAGAAGAGCACTGAATATCCCATGAACTGTCAAAAGAATAAACAGATATGTCTTGGAGCGTGTAGCCAGAATGTTCCTTGAAGCAAAGATGGCAAAGCTTTGTCTCTCACACTTTGGGTGTGTTGTTTGGACAGGGACATAATGCTTGGAATAGGACAGGGTTCATTCAGATCTGTTGTTCCTAGGGCTGCTACGAGTTGTACTCAACAACATTGTGAGCAAAGGATAAATTGTGAAGTTTTGTAGTTTTCTCCAAGTCAACCTCAGTAACACCAGTAGTATAGTTTTCTCTCTAGGGAAGAGGTTCCTTATCTGGGCGTGGGGGATTTGGGGAGAGTGGAAATAACCTGTCGTAAGAAGAAAAATTTATACTGACTTCAGGGAGCTCTGGTGGCCTAGTGGTAAGGAACGGCACTGCCATATCAAAGGCACATAGTTTAAATCCACCAGTGGTTTCACGGGAGAAAGCTGGATAGTCTCCTCCTGTACAATTAAACTACCTCTGAAAATCCACTGGAAGGTCAGCTATGAGTCACTTCTGACTCTCTGGTACACAGCAGCAAATACTGGCTTCAGAGCTTCCCAAGTGGAAAGGCCCAGGAACATTACTAATCCTGCTCATACATTTTGAGCTTCTTTTCAACTTTCCCCCCTCCCATTCATAAACAAGAATGGCTATGGTAGACAGCTTCTAGGATGGATGTGATAACCCCTGGTTCTTATAAAGCATGCACTCTTTCCTACCATACTGAACAGGATGAAGTGGTCTAAACTTACGAGGCTCCATCAAGTGAAGTACGACTCATAACGACCCTATAAGTGACAGATCTAAACCCTGTCCTATCCTGAGTCATCCTCATCATCTCTGACATACTTTAGCCCATTGCTGCAATCACCATGTCAATCCATCTTGTTGAGGGTCTTCCTCTCCTTGGCTGACCACTCTACCTTTCCAAGCATGATGTCCTTAGATATTATACAAATGACAATGTGTGACTTCAGAGGCTAGGTCATAAAAGATTTCTAGCCTTAGAGGAGCTCTGGTGGTCTAGTGGCAAGAAGCTGCACTGCAATCCAGAGGCACATGGTTCGAATCCACCAGATGCTCTGCCGAGGAAGGAGGGACAATTTCCTCCTGTACCAGTCAGATCTGATTTGACGGTACACACACACACACAAATAATAAAGTAAAAATAAAAATTTTAAAAAAAATATTTCTAGCCTTGATATACCATAGATCACTGAGTTTGGAGGAAGCTAGTTTTCATGTTGTGAGGATACTCTGACTGCTCTTTGGGTATATCCATGTATCAAGTTAAGGCCTCCCGCCAGAAGCCAGCATCAATTTACAAGGTGTATGAGTGAGCCATTTTGGAAACAGATCCCTTGGTCACAATTAAGCCTTCACATGACTGCATCCCTTGACTGACATTTAACTGTAATGTCATTAGATATTCAGAGCCAGAACTATCTACCTGCTCTCAAAATGTTGTGTGTTGTGCCACAGATACTATTGGGTAGTGTTTATTTTGTTTAAGACACTAACTTTGGGCATAATTTGTTAGACAGCAATAGAAACAAAAACTAGGTTTTCCAGTATGGTGGCAGACTGGTGAGCCCAGACCCTCTATGAGTAAAATGTAGGGGGGGTAGGGGGTAGAGGTCAGGGTAGGGAGTTCACTGACCCATATGGATAATAATCCTAGAACCCTATGCTTCTAAGGAGGAGAGATAGAAGTTAATCAAACACCAACTGAAAGATACATGAAGAAATGCTCAAAATCACAGTCAATAAGAGAGATGCAAATCAAAACCACAATAAGATACCATCTCACCCCAGTAGCAGTGGCAAAGTTTAACAGGACAGCAAGTAATAAATGTTGGAAAGCATGTAGAGGGATAGAAACTCTAATACACTGTTGGTGGGTTTGTAAAATGGTACAATCTCTTTGGAAGGCAGTTTGGCATTTCCTCAGAAAGTTGACCATAGAAATTCCATATGACCCAGCTACTCCACTACCTGAAATATACTCCAAGAAAATTAGAACTGAGGCACAAATGGAGGTTTGTATACCAAGGTTCATGTTATTGTTGTTTATTGCCTTCGAGTTGAGCATAACTCATAGCGACCCTATGAACAAAAGACCTGAAGCCCCTCTACAACTATCAACATTTATCAAAGTTTATAGTTTCTGGAGGCATGTTGTTTAGGAAGTTTATGCCACTCTTGCTTCCAAACCTGTTATCGTTATCATTGTTATGTGTTACTGAGTCGCCTGCGATGCATAGTGACCTTATGTACAGCAGCTCTGAACCCTTCCCTGTCCTGATCCAGTCTCATAAATTCTGACACACCAACCCCCATTGCCCCAGTTACTGTATCCATCCATCTCATCTGGAGTCTTCCTCTCCTGCGCTGTCCGTCCACCCTTCCGAATATGACCGTCCTTCTTCAAGGACCGATCTCTCCTGGCCATGTGCCCAAAGTAAGTTAGTTGGAGCTTCAAAATCCTACCCTCCAAGGAGAGGCTTGGTTTCACCCTTTCTAAGACAGACCTATTTGTTTTCTTGGCAGCCCATGGTATGTTCAAGACTCTTCTCCAGCACCCCAACTTGAAGGCATTTATTCTTCTGTCATCCTTAGTCATTGGCCTTTATTAAGCTCACCTTTTTTATCTAGACTGACACCACAGCATTATTTGCTATTGTAAGAACATGGCAACAGCCCAAATGTCCAAACACAATAGAATGAATTGAGAAATTGTAGTACATTTCCATGATGGAATACTATGCAGCATGCAGGAGCAATGATTTTGAAAATCACTACCTAACTTGGGAGGGACTGGAGAGTGTTAAAGGCGCAATGCTTTTGGACCTAATTTTTAACAAAGGATTTTAAAATATGACATCAAAAGCACAAGAACAAAAGACAGACCAGATCAATTAGACCTCACAAAAAAAGTATTTTAAGCAAAGGACTTTAACAGTACAGTAAAGAGAACACCTAAGGGCAGTTGAGGTAAAACAAAATTGGAACCATACATCAGACATTTGATATCCAGACATATAACAAACTCTTCTAACATAACACAAAGACAAACAAATAAATTTTTTAAAAGATTGGTAAAAGATGTGAGCAGACATTTCACTAAATAAGAGAGCCAGATCATCAACAAACCTTAATACTGGACATTAGTGAAAAGAAAATTAAACCCACAGTGAGATGCTATTTCACCCTATCAAGGTAGCTAAGATTTAAAACAAACTCATAAATAAAAATATTGGTAAAAAAAAGTTAGACTCCTCATCCATCCGTTGCTAGGGAGAAGGCAAAATGATGCAGCCCCTAAGGAAAATGATTTATTGAGAAGCTGAATATATGACCGTCATACAACCCAGCAGTGCCACTTCTAAGGAATGTGCCCAAGCAGCCACCTGAACAGAAAATTACACCAGAGTTTATTGTCACATTACTCACAATGGACAGACGATAGAAACAACTTCTTAAGTATACCTCAATAGAAGAGTAGATAGTGCTCGCTTCGGCAGCACATATACTAAAATTGGAACAATACAGAGAAGATTAGCATGGCCCCTGCGCAAGGATGACACTCAAATTCGTGAAGCGTTTATTAAAAAAAAAAAAAGAAGAGTAGATAAGCAAAACATGGTATATACATGGTTTTTGTTGGTTTATTTTTTTTATTCATTTCAGTGAACATTTACAGATATTTTGGATTTCCATTCATTCATTGTTGCACTTTTCTCCCTACCCACCCATCCATGTTTTGTATACTATGGTTTAATGTACTATTATTTAGCCATAAAGCAAAATGCAGTGCTGATATAACATGAATATCATAACATTACATGATATAAAAGTACCATAACATGAATGAGTCTTGAAAATATACACTGAGTAAAGTAACTTAAACATGTTTTTGTTGTTGTTGTAACGTGCCGTCGAGTTGCCTGCGACTCATAGCAACCCTATGTACAACAGCCCTAAACCCTGCTCTATCCTTTGTTAATCTTATTGTAATCTACCTCTATTACCGCAGTCACTGAATCAATCATCTCATCCAGGATCTTCCTCTTTTGCACTGTCCCTCCACCATTCCAAGCATGACGTCCTTCTCCAAGGTCTGATCACTCCTTACAACATTGTCCAAAGTATGTCATACGAAGCTTCAGAATCTTTGCCTCCAAGGAGCAGCTCTCCAGGAAGAATCTGTTTGTTCTTTTAGCAGTCTCTGATATACTTAATACTCTTCTCCAACACCACAGCTCAAAGTCATCAATTCTCTTTCTCTCATCCCTAGTCATTGTCCAGCTTACTGATGCATAGCAAGTGATAGCAAAGGCCATGGCTTGTATCAGGCATACCTTAGTCTCCAGATTGACATCATTCCTCTTCAGTACTCTGGAGAGGTCTCTGACAGCAGACTTTCCCAATGCAATACATTTTTTAATTTCCTGACTGCTGATGTCAAGAGTGTTGATTGTGAAGCCAAGCAAACTAAAGCTGTTTACAATCTCAGTCTCTTCACCACCCATCACAATACTACCAATCAGCCCAGTGGCAAGAATCTTTGTTTTCTTGATATTGAGCCTCAATCCATATTAAAGGCTGCAGTCCTTGACCTTCTGCAGCAAGCACTTCAGGTCAGGGTTGTGTCATCTGCATAAAGCAGAGTGTTGATGAGTCTTCTTCCAATCCTGATGCCACATTTCTCCTCAGCCCAGCCTCCTGGGTAATCTGTTCTGCATATAGATTGAAAAGGTACAGAGATAGGACACATCCCTGACATGCACCCTTCTCAATTTTGAACCATGCAGTGTTCCCTTGCTCTGTTCTGACAATTGTCTCCTGGTCCAAGTATGTTGTTGTTGTTGTTGTTGTTAGGTGCTGTCGAGTCGCTTGTGACTCATAGCGACCCTATGTACAACAGCCCTAAGCTCTGCTCTGCCATGTGCCAATCGCACTGTCTCTGACACTCCCATCCCAATTACCCCACTGAATCAATCCACCTCATAGAGGGCCTTCCCCTCCTGCGCCGTCCCTCCACACTACCAAGCATGATATCCCTCTCCAAGGACCAGTCCCTCCTTACAGCAAATCCAAACTATGTTAGAGGAAGCCTCAGAATCCTTGCCTCCAAGGAGCCGCCCGGTTTAACCCTCTCCAGGATAAATCTGTTTGTTTTCCCAGAAGTCCATGGTATTCTCAATACTCTTCTCCAGCTCCACAGCTCAACGGCATTAATTCTCCGTCTATCCTCCCTAGTCATTGTCCAACTCTGATGCATAACAAGTGATTGCAAAGGCCGTGGCCTGTATAGGTTTCGCAAATTCAAGGGAAAGGATTTTTCCTGAGAACCATCTGAGATAGGAAGCCTTCCCTAACATTAGTATCTATTATTTGAACTTACAGACTCCTAAACTCAAGAAACACTAGTCACAGCATAAGAAACTGACAGCAGCTTGAAGCTTTTCGAATCACAGAAGCCCAGAAAGCTTGAGATATAAGCTATCATATCAAGGGCAGGATAGCGGGAGATAGGTGTTGAAGCGAGTAGGTGGGAGAACAAAGGAATGCTGGTGGAGCAAGAAAATGGGTGGGTCAAGGCACATGTGTCAAGGGTAGGGCAACACTGAAGCTACTGGTTCTTTCTACAATTGGGGAAATATCTTTCATCTGCTCTTTTCGGTAAAATGGTTGCCTGTCAGATACTGTTCTAAATCTGAGCATTCAGATTAAGACAGACTAGAAAGAAGGATTGGCCATCCACTTTAGAAACAGCAGAACTTCGAAAAGCCTATGTATGAATGGAAATCCAAAGCTTCTGTAAATTTTCACTGAAATTAATAACAAATTTAAATTAAAAAAAGAATTAAGTTAGAGTAAGGATGGCAATGGAACCACCTTACCTCTGTAACTTGATTTGTGCCACTATTAGAACCTCTACTCAGAATATTATTGCTTTTCAATTTTTGACTCATGCACTTTTAACTTGTTAGTTAAATTTGTATCTTCTAGGCTGCAACACTTCCATGATACATCTTCAAGGATATGAACATGTACGGCTAAGCACAATTGATAACAGTGCATCTAAATTCCAAAATCCATCTCCATAATAGTTTATGTGTTTCCTACTGCCAAGGGGGCCCTTTAGAGTAGTGAGAGAAGACATTCACCCTGAAATCCACAGCGTCCCTTTTCAGCAGGAAGTAGCTAAGAGAATACGCCATCCCCTTTTCCTTATGAATCAGGGTGAAGTCTCTCTCAGGCAGGAGTGATAGGGAATGGCAAGGGACACACTGACAAAGGAGATTAATCAGAACTGGCTTTGACAAGCACTGTGGCAATTGGACAATTAAAACAGACATGGGGGGGGAGAAGAACGAACTGGGGATGAGGGTGGAGAAAACAGTGCAACAATGAATGAATGAAAACCCAAAAATCTCTGTAAATGTTCATTAAAACGAATAAAATTTAATAAAAAAAAGAAAATCCTCTGTACAATAGAACACACTTAGACTAGCAGATAGGGCAACTGAGGTGGAGCCCTCAAGTATAGAAACAAGGAGAAGAAATAGTTGTAAACAGACACAAGTAATTGGAACATGGAATATGAGAGCCATGCATTAGAAAAACTGGATATTGTTAAGGAAGAAATAGAATGCATAAATATTGACATACTAGATATAGGTGAGATGAGATGGACTGGCATGGGGCATTTTTTTGTCAAACGACCTTATGATCTACTATGATGGAGAAGAAAAGGTGGGGAAGAATAGGGTTGCTTTCATAGTTAAAAAAGTAATTTCTAGTTCTTGAAATACAATATTGCGAATGACAGGATAATACCCATATGCATACAAGGAAGTCTAGGGAATACCAATATCATTCTGATATATGCACCAACAACCAGAGCTAAAGAAGAGGAAAAAGAGTGTTTCTACCAACTTAATCATAAAAGGATAAATATTATATGAGCTCACTTATATGAAATATCCAGAATAGGTAGATGTATAGAGATTGTGGTATATTGGGTTTATTGTTCAGAATGGCTATCCTAGGCCATATGGTTGAGTGAGAACATGCAAATAGATTGTATAGGCTATCCTTAAAGGGATTGGTCAGTTTTGTTATTCTGCCAGGTTTAAATTGAGCAGGTCCAGTAACAGCAATTGAGACTCTCCCTACCAGGAAGGAAGAAGAAGCGGAGATTGCAATACATATCCTTTAAGGCCAGAGGCTCCTGTTCCAGTCAGCCCAGCACCTATGTGAGAGCACGAGACCGTATAGTGGAGAAATGGAGACTATTGTGAAACACAGTTGGCTTGGGACTGCTCCCCCATGGAGGAGTCGGAGCTGGGGACCTTTTCCCAAGTTTGCTGGATTCGAGTCCTCCAGCAGAAGAGATACTATAATTAACAGGACTAGGAGAATGTTAGGAAACTCTGGTAGCCTAGTGGCAAGAAGCTGCACTGCTATCTTGAAGGCACGCTGTTCGAGACCACCAGGTGCTTCACGGGAGGAAGGAGGGCAGTCTCCTCCCATGCGATTAACTGTCTCTGAAAACCTACTGGAGGGTCAGATATGGGTTGATTCCGACTCTGATTCACAACAACAACAAAGAGAATTTTGTAACACTGGCCTAAAGACACAAGGCTGAAGGGTCTGCAAACATGCTGGAGAAACTGTCCTGACTGAGGAATTGTATCGTGCCAACCTGAATTGTAACCTGTTAGCTTCCCTAATAAAGCCGAGTTTAGTTCTATGAGATGTGTGTGGCCACTGAAATGAATTTCAGACCCAGGTTTGGAAGAGTGAGGGCCGTGGATGGATGACTTGTGCTAAAATTAGTAGAAGGAGGTATAGGAGTGTGAGGACCAGGCCTGACTTCATAGGAATTGGTTTTATGTTGTAGGCATTACTGATGGGGACTGTTCCCCTTTGTGAAGTTAGTAGAGGTCAGATACAACCATCCCTATACTGCCTTCACACTTTTTGCAGAGACTAACGCTAATTAGTCATTACCATGGATGGAAGAAAGGAGGGAAAGGGAAAATGCTGTTTACAAACCATTGGGTATACGCTTAGGGTGATGGAAAAGTTTACAATGGAAATAGCTTGGCATATCCATTTTTGGTATCTTAGAAATATATACATTTTTTAAAAAAGTTGAATTGCCAAATGTAGTGTTAGGTGGGAAAATAATGGGCAATATCCTCCCGTGTGATCAACTGCCTCTGAAAACCCGCTGGAAGGTCAGCTATGGGTCGCTTCTGACCCATAGTGGTGCACAACAATCACAGACTGAATAGGTATATAGAAAGGCTACAATCCTGACATACACTTTTTCCCTTTTAGGTAGTGGTTTTGACATATACTTTTCCTGATTTTAAACCATGTAGTGTTCCCATGCTCTGTTTGGATGACAGATTCTTGGTCTAGGTATAATTTTCATATGAGCTCAGTTAAGTCCTCTGGGTTTCCCACTGCTCACAATGTTAGCCATAGTTTATGATCCATACAGTTAAATGCCTGTGAATAGTCAACAAAGCAAAAATAGGCATTCTTCTGGTATTCTTTGCTTTCAATAAGGATCCATCTCACATCGACAATGATATCTGTGGTGGCATGGCCTCTTTTAAATCTGACTAAACTTCTGAAAACTCTTTCTATGAACTGTTGTGTTTTTACATGATCTTTAGCAGTGGTTTGCTTGCATGTGATATCAATGATATTCTTTAATAATTTCCACATTCTATTGGATCACTCTTCTTGGGCATGAGAACAAATATTAATCTCTTGCAATCAGTTGGCCAGGCAGCTGTGCTCCAAATTTTCTGGAATAGACTGGCCAGCAATTGCAGGGCTACATCTGTTAGTTGAAGCATGTCAATTGACATTCAGTTGATTCTTGTCATCTCATTTTTACCA
>NW_006399809.1:15783749-15792850 GCF_000299155.1 Elephantulus edwardii | reverse complement strand
AGCAAGGTTGTGTCATCTGCATAACGCAGGTTGTTGATGACTCTTCCACCAATCCTGATGCCACATTCCTCCTCCTATAGCCCAGAGTCTCAGATGATCTGTTCTGCATACAGATTGAAAAGGTATGTAGACAGAATACATTCCTGATGGAACCCCTTCTTGATTTGAACCATGTATTGTCTCCTTGCTCTATTCTGATGATTGCCTATTGGTCCAAGTATAGGTTTTGCATTAACACAATCAAATGTTCTGGGATTCCCATTTATCTCAGAATAGAAACATAAATATTATCAATGGTGAAAGCACAACTGTTAAGAAAAATAAAAAAGATACCTTTGGTCAAAGTTTAAAACTGTATTATCTAAAACAGCTAATAAAATATGCCCAGCATATTTTAACTGAAAGGAGTGGTGGTGCAAACCCACCTGAGAGCATTACAGAAAAACGGGCCTTCCCAGTCTGCTTCCCTGTAATGAAGTTCTGCTCCCTAGCACATGGAGGAGCCAGGAGTCAGAACTGACTAGATGGCACCAGACAACCACAGTATATTATACCCTCCAGAGATCTAGAAATGAAAGTCATTGAAGTACTAATTTGTTTTTTAATCTTTTGTGTTGTTGTTAAGAAATGAAAGCTGGAGAATGAAGGGGAACTATGATGTAAGAAAACCATGGGCTAAGTAGGATTCCAAAATGCCATTAATGTTGCTCGTCATTGACCAGGCTCATAGGTGGGTGGGAGTTCTGAGCCATCCAACACAGTGGGTAGGTGGAGGTCCTGGGGGAAGAAGAAAAGCTGGAGAGGAGGGCACGTTGTAGGAGAGGAAGAGGCTCCCTTTCTCATTTCCCTGGCTCTCTCTAAGATCCTTCTGCTGACCTGTTCCAGATGTAAACAGTGTGTTCCTCAGATCTCATGTGCCTTAGCCACAGTGTCATCTGACAGAAGGAGATGAAGGGTTTTGTTTTCTTGGAAAAATCCAAACCTCTTGCCAGTGTTGATGATTCTGATTTAGCAATCTTGTAGAACAGTCCCATGGGATGTCCAAGACTCAAATCTTTACAGAAATAGACTGTCACATCTTTCTCTCCTGGAATGGCTGGTAGTTTCAAACTACCAACCATTGAAATTGTCAACAATTTCATCTTCCTTGGATCCAGGGTTAACACCGGCAGTCACAAGATCATTAAACATATAGCAGATGAAGACCTTGGATGAAACGGATTGACACAGTGACTAGTAATGGAAGCAGGTGTGTAGGAGACATTGAGATTGGTTCAGGATAGAGCAGAGCTATTGTGCATAGGGTGGCTATAAATCATAGTTAATTCAATGGCACATAATAACAACAACAGCAGTAGCATACATAAAATTATTTTTTTAAGAACCTTGGAACAAGAGGAAGGCAAGCCAAGAAAATGGACTCTCATTTTATCAACAGTTATAAGCTATGAGTTGAAAGGAAGAATAGGATCAAGCTCTTGACAGAGTCTAGAGTTCTTTCATTGCGTTGCAACTGCCATTGTATGCCACCGATGCATTTCCAGCATTATTGCATTTCCTGCATTTTTCCATTTCTGTGTTAATAGTTATGAAGCGCTAACTTATCTGTTCAAGGGTAAACAAGCACCAGAATGAAGAATCCAGGCTAGAGACCAGGTTTGTTGCCCTCTAAGTCTATATGCCAGTGAAGAGCAAAGATGTCAGTCTGGAGAATAAGGTGTACGTTATCAGGCCATAGCCTTCACAACTACTTGCTATGCATCAGAAAGCTGGATGATGACTAAGAATGAAAGAAGGAAAATTGATGCCTTTAAGCTGTGGCTGGAGAAGACTTTCGAATATAACATGGTCTGCCAGGAGAACAAACAGGTTTGTCCTAGAGAAGGTGAGACCATGCCGCTCCTTGGAGGCAAGGATTCTGAAGCTTTGTCTGACATACTTTAGACATGTTGCAAGGAGGGGCCAGTCCTTGGAAAGGGATATCATGCTTGGGAGGGTGGAGGGACAGTGCAGGAAAGGAAGACTCTCTATTAGGTGGATTGATTCAGTGACTGGGGTAATGGAGCTAGGTGTGTCAGAGACCATAAGATTGGCACAAGATAAAGCAGGGTTTAGAGCTATTGTACATGGGGTCACTATGAGTAGCAGATGACTGAAGGGCACATAACAATAAAAAAATGACATGCGAAGCCTCAGCCATTCAGGATCACTGGTAAATGTTTAACTAGAATCCAAGAATTTTTCTTGTATCATATTTGTCAAAGGTGAGGACAAAAGAGGAACGCTTTCTGATTTGATTATAGCTGTTACTCTGAATTTTATTTTCCCTAAAGAAAAAATAATAATCACGCACCATTTATTTTGAAAAAGAGAATTAATTCACCTACTTTATGTCCTATTGTTGGTTTGGTTTTTGTTGTTGTTGTTTGTTTGAAGAGTTCAGCTTTTTACTGAATATGTTAATAAATAGAGCTAAGTCAAAAAGACCTCAGCCCATGTCAACCTCAGGCCCTCTTGCTTGGATTCTTCTTTGCTTCCATTTGATGGAGAGGCAGCGCCTCCTGCTGGTGCAGTGACCCCTGCGGAGCGGTCCACCAGCTCCTTCTTTATCCGTGGCGTTATTATGCATTTGACATAGAAGGGGTCCTGGTAAACAAGTCAAGCCAGATTCAGTACTACCCTGGCTGCTTTAAGGAGGGCACTGGTCTTCTGTGACCATGAACACGTTGTTGTCCAGGATGAGGACTGAGCCGACATAGGGGAACACCAACACATGCGCAAAGGTCCTGATGCATTCAAGCGCTGGCCTGGTGGCTGCTAGGTACGTGCTAGCTGCCAAATCAAGTGAGGGTCTCGCCCAGTTGTGGCCTTAGATACCTCAGAGGACTCAAGCAGCAGCAGCTGAGGAAAGGGGCTTCTAAATTTTGACATATTGTTCCCAAGTCACAAGACAATGCAATTTCAGAAGATGCTAACCAGGACAATGAGTCATTGACAATTCTGCAGTGGGGTTTGAGGCCGAGGGTGTGTACATACACATATATGCATACAAACATGCTTGCCTGCCAGTGTCTGATGGGATTGGGAAATGGATTCTAAGGAGTATGAGAAATAATGTCTTGTGAAGAAGACTTAGGCTTCGAGCCAAACCCTAATGTTCCCCAAGTAAATAGGAAACCAAGCTGTAAAGTATTAAAAGGAGGAATTGTCGCAAGGATAAACCCTCATCATCTGGTTTATAGATTATAAATCATCTCTGAAAAGCAGAACTTCCCCTCCCTGTGTACGGTTGTATCCAATCCTCGTTATTTCCCTCCAGGAACAGAGTCTTTGGATCAAATACCAGTATTGATATTGTTCGGAAATACTTAATACAAGTAAGTATTTCTTGTGATTAACATTTAAATCAGTTTGCCTTATGTAAAACAGATTACCAGTTATAATATAACTGAGATTTACCAATCTATGAAAGACGTTAAAAGCAAAATTGGAAGTCTTCCAGAAATTGCCTGTTTCCAGACTATCAACAGACATGCTAGCAGAACCCCTCTCCCCTCCACCAGTTGATTTACTGATCTGGAACACAAAACTGTTGGAATTTTCAGCCTATTGTCTGATCTATGGATTTTGGACTTGTCAGCCCCCACAATCTCCTAAATCAATTCCTCCAAATAAATCTTTCTTTCCAGATACATATTCATACATATTGTTGAACAATTGTTTGAACAGTCAAACACGATTGTTGTTGTTGTTGTTGTTTACCATTGAGTCAGAACTGACCATTAGCTGAACCTACGGTGGGTTTTCAAAAGCAGTAAATTTCACCAGAGGAGACTGCACATCCTTCTCCTGGGCAACAACTGTTGGCCTCGAATCACAGTTTCTTACCCATAGGCCTCGAAATGAACATATGTACTTACTTGTTCTCTAGAGTGTCTATGCCAACTCTTAACAACCCTCTACTGGTTTCCAAGGCTGGAAATCTTAACTGGAAGAGACTGCCCATCTTTCTCCTGAAAAGTGAGAAGCAACTGATGGATTTGAACAGCTGATCTCTTGTTTAACACACCACCACCAGGGCTCCATGACTAAGATAAAGGGAAAGAGGAAACTGACACATACGTAGTTCTTAAGAGCATTTGAGAGAGATTTCAGGGAGTGAGAGGGAGCTGATGGCTCTCAGGAAGATGTGGTTGAGAGGGAAAAAAAAAAAATAGAAGAGTCATTTAACTATGTTTCGGGAGGAAGTCTGTGCAGAATCTAGGTAAAGAGAACCAAGGAAAATCAAGCTGACACTGCCTGCGCAGGCACACAAGAGCTTCCTGCCTGCTACAGAAATGTACACTGTTTGGTAAAATGAACCAGACTGAAAGAAAATATCCTTAAGATAGCCAAGCTCTTTTGCTCTGATTGCACACTCACCCAGCAACATTTGATGGTCTATCAGGTGTCTCAGATGTCCTGATAAGAGGATAAAGGTGTTCTGTCCAGATCTGAGTACTAAGGTCACTAAAAGGGTGTGACTCTCAGGATAAATGAATTGTTTGGCATGATGATTTGTAAATTAGTCTTTTGAGAGTTTACTTATTGTAACAAATTGCCTTTTCTTGGATAGTGGTGATAATACCTGCTACTCCCTTCATTCTCTGACACACTCCCCCACACCCCCCCCCTCCCCACACACACAATGTGCCTTCAACATTCTTCTCATGGGAAGTTTATGTTCCATCCCTTTAATCTGGGCCAATGCAAGTGATTTACTTGTAACCAGTTGGAAGCAGCAGAAGTAATGTTTACTAATCTCTGAGGTCAGGTCCAAAAAGGTTTTACATCTCCTACCTGATCTTTTTTTGAACACTCTCCTGAAGCTGTTAATGGCAATGCAAATTGCTGTATGGCCACCAAGACATGAGGAAGTCCAAACTAACTCACAGGCAAACAGCAACAAGAAGAATTTTGAGAGTAAACAAAGAGCTGGAAGGCCATCCCCCAGCTACAAAACTCCCACCACCCCCTTTCAGCATCTGTATCTGGCTGTTACCACAAAAGACCCACGTTAGAACCACCTAGCCAGGCGCTTACAGTATCGTTTTCCACAGAAACCATGGGAGGTAGTAACATACACGTTGTTTCATGCCACTAGGTTTAGGGTGGGTTGATGATGCAATAATGGCATTTGGAACAGGTCTGGAGAATATTGGGGTTTAGTTCTAGAATTTGCTAACAGTTAGACCCTGAACTGTGACATTCCCTGAAGGACTTTCCTCACTAACATGTCTACTTCCTTGCTCATTTACAAGATAACTGGCTGAGGAGTCTGTCTTGAGAAAGACAAGAGGAGGTCTGTCCTGAGGAGGCTTTGAGGAGGCTTGCTTAGCCAAGAGATGGCATGCATGGCAAAGAAGGGCCTGCCTGCTTGCGCAGCACCGAGGAGCTGAGAGAAGTGTCCAGCACTGAAGAAGGGAGATCCGCTCTTCACATGAGGAGAGGCTTCCAGACTGGCCACATGCTTCCTCCCCCTAGATCTGAGGAACCTGTTGAGCCTGATCCGAAGTTGCACCCTCTTTCTTCCTTAATAAACCACTCAACTCTAAAATGGTCTGTAAGTTATCGCAGTAGAGTATCTTGACTTCAACAGAGAAGTAGAGTCCTGTGGGGAGGATGGCTGGTGTCAGAATTGGTAAAAAGGCTGCAGTGCAAGTATGTCTGATTTCCATCTCAAAGGGATCAATCCTGGGCTGATCAGGATTCAATCTGCCAGAAGTTTTGATGTTACTAACATTTTACGAGTGAAAAGAGTTGTTTTTGTTGTTGTTGTTGTTAAGCGCTATTGAGTATGATTCATAGTGACCCTATGAACAACAGATCTGAAATTGGTCCTGTCCTGCCCCATCCTTATCATTCCCAACACACTTGAGCCCACTGCTATGGACATTGTATCGACTCATGTCATTGAGGGTCTTCCTCTCTTTTGCTGACCCCTCCACCTTTCCAAGCATGATGTCCCTGTCCAAGGAATGGCACTTCCTAACAACATGGTCAAAGTATATGAGATGAAGCTTCGTCATCCTTGCCTCTAAGAAGCACTCTGGCTGCTTCTTCTCTGAGAAAACACCAAACGGCGAATGACGCCAGTGCAGCAGGAGGGCCTGGAGGCCCTGGGGGCCCTGGGATGGGAGCCCGTGGCGGTTTCCGCGGAGGTTTCGGTAGTGGTCTGTGGGGTTGGGGCTGCGGCGGTGGACGGGGCCGTGGGAGGGGCCGCAGAGCTCGAGGAGGCAAAGCAGAGGACAAGGAGTGGCTCCCCGTCACCAAACTGGGCCGCCTGGTGAAAGATATGAAGATAAAATCATTGGAATAGATTTATCTCTTCTCCCTGCCCATCAAGGAGTCTGAGATCATCGACTTCTTCCTGGGCATGTCCCTCAAGGATGAAGTGTTGAAAATCATGCCAGTGCAGAAGCAGACACGTGCTGGCCAGCGGACCAGGTTCAAGGCCTTTGTCGCCATCCGAGACTATAATGGCCATGTTGGCTTGGGCGTCAAGTGCTCCAAGGAGGTGGCTACTGCTATCCGTGGGGCCATCATTCTAGCCAAGCTCTCCATTGTCCCTGTGCGGCGTGGCTACTGGGGGAATAAGATTGGCAAGCCTCACACCGTTCCCTGCAAGGTGACTGGGCACTGTGGCTCTGTGTTGGTGTGTCTGATCCCTGCACCCCGAGGCACTGGAGTCGTCTCGGCCCCTGTGCCTAAGAAGCTGTTGATGATGGCTGGAATTGATGACTGTTACACCTCAGCCAGGGGCTGCACAGCTACCCTGGGCAACTTTTCTAAGGCCACCTTTGATGCCATCTCAAAGACCTACAGCTATCTGACCCCAGATCTCTGGAAAGAGACGGTGTTCACTAAGTCTCCCTACCAGGAATTCACAGATCATCTTGTAAAGACTCACACCAGAGTCTCCGTACAGAGGACTCAGGCTCCAGCTGTGGCCACCACATAGTGGATTTTCTACAACAAATAAAGTGAATTAAGTTCTAAAAAAAAAAAGAAGCACTCTGGCTGCACTTTTCTCAACATAGAGTCTTCTATTCCCAGTCCATGGATATTCAGTACTCTTCTCCAATACCACAAGTCAAAGGCATTCTTCTGTCATCCTTATTCATTCTCAGGTCAGCTCTCAGATGCACAGTGTTTGTTGTTGTTAGGTGCCGCTGAGCCGAGCATGACTCATAGTGACCCTATTAACAAAATATCTGAACCTTCTTCTATCCTGTGCCATCCACACACTTCCTGACACACAAGAACCCATCGCAGCAGTCACCATATCAGTCCACCTGATTGAGGGCCTTCCTCTCCTTTACCGACCCTCTACTCTTCCCAGCATCATGTCCTTCTCCAAGGAATAGCACCTCTAAGCAACATGTCCAGATGTTGCCTCATCATTCTTGCCTCCAAAGAGCACTCCAGCTGCACTCTTTCCAAGACATATGTATTTGTTCTCTTGGCCTTCCATGGGATTTTCACTGCTTTTCTCCAACACCACAGATCAAAGGCATCAATTCTTTTTCTGTCATCCTTATTCGTTGTCCAGGTCTCAGATGCCGAGCTAGTGCTGGAAAAACTACGGCCTGACTCAGATGCACTTTAGTCCTCAAACTGACATCACTATTTCTCAATAATTTGGAAAGATCCCTAACAGCAGATTTTCCCAGTGCAATGAGTCTCCTTATTTCCTGACTGCTTGTATCAAAGATATTGTGGATCCAAGCAAGATGAAGGCCTTTGACAGTTTCAATCTCCTCTCCATCCAGGGTGCTGCCTATTGGTCCAGTGGTAAGAATCTTGTTTTCCTGACATTGAGATGCAATCATATTGAAGGCTGAATTCCTTGATCTTCTGCAACAAGTTCATCAAGCCCTCCTCACTATCAGTAAGTGAGATTGTGTCATCTGTATAATGCAGGTTATTAATGAGTCTCTAGTCTCAATGCCACACTCCTCTTCATAGAGTCCAGTTTCTCGGATAATTTGCTCAGCATACAGATTGAATAGGTATGGAGAGAGAATACAACCCTGGTGCACCCCCTTCCCAATTCCAAACAAGGCATTGCTCCCCTGCTCTGTTCTCACAAACAGCCTCCTGGTCCAGGTATGGGTTCTGCATGTGCACAATCAAGTGCTTTGGGATTCCCATTCTTCTCAGTGTCAGCCACAACTTGTCATGATCCACACAGTCAAACACCTTTGTATAGTCACTAAAGTACAAGTAGACATTCTTCTGGCATTCCTTACATTCAGCCAGGATCCATCTGACATCAGCAATGATATCCCTAGTGCCATGGTGTCTTCTAAATCCTGCATAAAACTCTATCAGTTCCTTATCTATGTGCTATCCCAGCCATTTTTTAATGATCTTCAGCAGTATTGTGCTTGCATGTAATATCAGTGATATTATTTGAAATTTTCATATCCAGTTGGATCAGCTTTCTTGGGAATGGGAATAAATATCGACCTCTTCCAATCTTTTGGCCAGACAGCATCCTCCAAATTTCCTGGCATAGACTGGTGGGTGCATCCAAAGCTGCATCTGTTAATTGAAAAAAGTCAATTTATATCCCATCGATTCCTGGGGCCTTATTTTTTGCCAATGCCTTCAGAACAGCTTCCACTTCCTCTTTCATTACCATTGGCTTCTATTCATATGTTGTTGCTGTTGTTGTGTGCCATCGAGTCGTTTGCGACTCAGCGATCCTATGTACAAGAGCTCTAAATGCTGTTCTATCCTGTGCCAACCTAGCCATCTCAAACACACTTATTCCCACCGCTCCAGTCACAGAATCGATCCATCTCATTGAAGGTCTTCCTCTCCTGCGCCGCCCCTCCACTCTGCCAAAGATGATGTCCCTCGCCTTGCAACATGCCCAAAGTACGTCAGACAAAGCTTCAGAATCCTTGACTCCAAGGAGCATTCTGGCTTCACCTTCTCCAGGACAAACCTGTTTATTCTCCTAGCAGTCCATGGTATATTTAACACTCTTCTCCAGCACCACAGCTCAAAGGCATCAATTCTCTTTCTATCATCCCTATTCACTGTCCAACACT
>NW_006399809.1:15776847-15782744 GCF_000299155.1 Elephantulus edwardii | reverse complement strand
TTAACTATCTCAATCTCTTTGCCATCCATACTGATGCTGCCAATTGGCCCAGTGGTGAGAATCTTTGTTTTCTTGATGTTGAGCTTCAATCCATAGAGGAGGCTGCTGTCCTTGACCTTCTGCAGCAAGTACTTCAGGTCCTTCTTAAAATTTTTCAGTGTCAATCAATTCTTTCTGGTACAGTGACTCTGTGTACTCCCTCCATCTTCTTTTGATGCTTTGTAGGTCATTCAGTATATTGCCCAAAGCATCTTTCAATATTGCAACAAGAGGCTTAAATTTGTCTTTCAGTTCTTTCAGCCTAAAAAGTGCAGAGTGAATTCTTCCCTTTTTATTCTCCAATTTCAGCTCTCTACACATTCCATTATAATATTTTGTTTTGTCCTCCTGAGCTGCCCTTTGAAATTGTCTGTTTAGTTCTTTCACTTTGATATGTTTTCCTTTAGTTTTGGCTTCTCAACACTCCAGTGCAATCTTTAGTGTCTCTCCTGACATCCATTTTTATTTTTTTTCTTCTCTGTTTTTGTAATGGCCTTTTGTTTTCTTCATGGATGATATCTTTGATATCATTCCACAACTCATCTGGTCTTCTATCATTGGAGTTCAATGCCTCAAAACGATTCTTAAGATGATCATGAAATTCAGATAGCATTGATTCAAAGTAATTGGAAAGACTATGGCTTGAATCAGAGGCATCTTAGTCTTTAAATTGACATCATTGCTCTTCAGGACTTTGGAGAGGTCTCTGACAGCAGAATTTCCCCATGATTTATGCCTCCAGATATCCTAACTGCAAATATCAAGGATGGTGACTATTGATCCAAGTAAGACAAAATAATTGACACTTTCAATCTTTTCTCCATCTATCATGATGTTGCCTGCTGGCCCAGTGGTGACAGTTTTTGTTTTCTTAATGTTGAGATGTAACCCATATTGAAGGTTACTGCAAGTGTCTCAAGACTTTCTTGCTTTTCAGTAAGCAAGGCTGTGTCATCTGCATAATGCAGGTTATTGAAGAGTCTTCCTCCAATCTGGATGCCACATTCTTCTTTATACTGTTCTGCTTCCCAGATGATTTACTCAGCTGAATAGATAAAGAGAAAGATACAGCCCTAACACCTTTCCCTATTTTAAACCATGAAGTGTTTCCTTGCTCTGTTCAGAAAATAGCTTCTTGGTTTCACATGAACACAAGTATTCCAGGATTCCTATTCTTCTCAGTATTAGCCATAATTTGTTATAAGCCACACAAATCCCTTTACATAGCTAATAAAACACAAACAGACATTCTCCTGGTTTTCTCTGCTTTCAGCCAACATGCATCAGAAATCAGCAATGATATCCATGGTACCAAACTCTCTTCTAATATAAACCCAGCCTGAACTTTGGAAAGTTCTCTGCCAATGTACTGTTCTAGCCATTTTGGGGTGATTTGCAGCAATATTTTGCACATTAAAAAATACCAAAATACATATATGGTAGGATTCTCTCTTACTGCTGTCAGGCCATAATCTTCTCATTGTTGTGTACTGTTGAGTTGGAATCAACTCATAACTGACCCTCCAGTGGGTTTTCAGAGGCAGTAAATCGCATAGGTGGAGAATGCTCATCTTTTTTTCTTGGAGAAGCTGGTGGATTCAAACGGAATGCCTTGGTGTTCTGGAAAGTCCATTCATGTTGTTATGTGCTCTTTGAGTCTTTTGTGACTTACGGTGACCCTATGAACAATGGGTCTGCACCCTGCCCTATCCTGTGCCATCCTCACCATCTCTAGCATACTTGAGCCCACTGTTACAGTCACTACGTCAATCTATCTTGTTGCAGGTCTTTCTCTCTTTGCTTGATTTTTCCAAGCATGATGTCTTTCTCCAAGGACTGGCCCCGTCTAACAACATGGCCAAAGTATGTGAGACATTCATTTGTTGTTGGTATGTGCTGTCGAGTTGCTTGTGACTCATAGCAACCCTATGTACAACAGCTCTGAATCTTGCTCTATCCTGTGCCAAACTTACTATCTCTGACACACCTACCCTCATTACCCCAGTCACTGAATTAATCCATTTCACCGAAGGTCTTCCTCTCTTGTGTTATCCCTCTACCCTCCCAAACTTGATGTCCCTCTCCAAGGACTGGTCTCTCCTTGCAACATACCCAAAGTATTTCCGACAAAGCCTCAGAATCCTTGTCTCCAAGGAGCAGCTTGGTTTCACCCTCTCTAGGAAAAACCTGTTTGTTTCTCTAGCATGCCATGGTATATTCTCCAGCACCTTCTATCATCCCATTGTCCAGCTTTCTGACACATAACAAACAATTGTGAAGATTATAGCCTGGATCAGGTATGCCTTATTCTCCAGACTGACATCGTTGCTCTTCAGTACTTTGGACAAAGTAAAGCGTTCCTTAAGATGAAGGAACTAAACAACAGATTCAAGTTGCAATACTTAAGGATGCTTTGGGCAGAATATTAAATGATCCAGGAAGCATTAAAAGAAGATGGAAAGAGTATACAGAGTCATTGTACCAAAAGGAATTGGCAGACAGAAGACTTTAATGAAACAATGTATGAGCAAGAGCCTGTGGTCATGAAAAGTTTAAGCTGCTCTGAAAGAATGGCGGGGGGCGGGGGGGGGGGAAGCTTTCAGGAATTGACGGCATACTAATTGACATATTTTAACAGACACTGTCCTGAATGCGCTCACCAAATTGTTCCAAGAAATCTGGAGAACAACCACCTGGCCAACTGACTGGAAGAGATCCATATTTGCTCCTATTCCAAAGAAAGGTGATCCGACAGAGTGTGGAAATTATGAAACAATATCATTGATATTACATGCAAGTAAAATTCTGCTGAAAATTATCCAAAAACAACTGGAACAGCACATCAACAGAGAACTGCCAGATATGCAGGCTGGGTTTAGAAGAGGTCATGGTACCAGGGATATTATAGCTAACGTTAGATGGATCTTGGCTCAAAGCAGGGAGTACCGGAAGAATGTCTATCTGTGTTTCATTGACTATGCAAAGGTATTTGACTGTGTGGAGCACAACAAACTGTGGCTGACTCTGAGAAGAATGGGAATCCCAGAACACTTGATTGTGGTAATGTAAAACCTGTACTAGGACCAGGAGGCAGTCATCAAAACAGAGGAAGGAAACACTGTGTGGTTCAAAATCAGGAAGAGTGTAAGCCAGGGATTTGTCCTACCTCCACACATTTTCAATCTATATGCAGAACAGATTATCTGGGAGGCTGGGCTCTATGATGAGACGCTCATAGGTGACTTAAATTGCACAGGAGGAGATTGTCCATCTTTCTCTCTTGGATTCAAACTGCCAGACAAGCTCTGCCTTTGGGTTAGCAGCACAATTTTCTACAGACAATGCCACCAAAGCTTCGTACACGAGGATTAAATGTTTACCACTATCAATAAATACAGACAGATTGGAAGAAAAGTTAGTCATTGTTTTAAGGTTGTAGGTTAGGGGTATTTATTTTATATGTTAATTTTGAAGAATAGCATTATATTTACAATGAAATTATTATTGTTGTTGTTGTTGTCATTGTTATGTGCCCTCAAGTCACCTGTGTCTCATAGTCACCCTATATACAACTGAACTCTGCTCTATCCTGAGCCAACCTCACTGTCTCGGACAGTGTCTAAACATGTTACTCCAATCACTGAGTCAATCCATCTCATCAAGTGTCTTTTATTTTTTTTATTAAATTATTTTATAATGAAATTATTTTAAAGAATAAAAATTACTATCTCTTATTTGCATAATACAAAGGTAACAATACAGACCAAGAACTTATTTTTTTTTCAAAGAGCTAAATGGCACTAGCATGGAATACTACTCAGCATGCAGTAGCAATGATTTTGAAAATCACTACCTAAATTGAAAGTGATCAGTAAGCATTATGCTAAGTGAACTCAGTTCCATAAGGACATATACTGCACAAGTCCATTATTGTAAGCATGTAGAGGATCCATGGTGGGGAGAGGGTAGGAATAGAAGGGGGAAGTTGGGCAGGGGAGTAATCATAGGGTCATATAATATGATGGGTAGAGGGAGAGGTGGGTAAAGGATATGGAAAGATCTGATGTGAAAAACAATGTATACGAGCTTTGTAAATAAACCAGTATAAAGTAAAAATTGTACTTAAAATTAAACAAAGAGAAAAAAATTAAAAAAGAAAAAGAGCAAGATAGGCAATGGGAAATTCTGAGACAAAAAGAGTGACATTCTTGTTTGTTTCCTGAAAGTTGACTCATGAAGGCCCACTGCAGTTCTTCTGCAGTTCTTTTCCAGTTAGGTTAAAAAGTGAAAATGGCATTTGTCAGACTGTATGAGTTACTGTTGTACTAATAGAAAGGTTAGAGGTTGGAATTAACTAGCTTGCTCTGCGGTAGAAAAATGGGCAGTCTCCTCTCAGTAAAGATTTACAGTCTTGGACACTGGACAAGGAGTCTCTGTGCAGGAATCCAAAGGCTGACAGTGCCTTTTTGTACTTTGGCTTCTGCATTCTGCATTTGGGTTCTGCTTGTAATTCAGGAAAGTGAATTTATGGATTAGGTTGGTGCTTGTATGGAGAAGAAGTAAACAGAATAAGTAGAGCATAAAACAATTTAGAATGTAGAACTGATAAGACTTGGTGATGAATTTGATGTGGAGAGTGAGGGAGATGTCCAGATGACTCCTAGGTTTGTGCTCCTGCAGTACTCCTCAGAGATCTGTAGCTAGTCTTTCATAAAATACAAATAACTTATTTTTAAATTACAGGTAGATGTTGAATTTTATCTAATTCCCTCTCAATCTGTGGTCATATGATCTAAGGGATTTTTTTACTCCTCCATCCTATTAATAGGATGAGTTATATATAGCAGAACTTTTGTTTATAGAAAAAGTAACATTTATTATTACATGTTATTAAATTACATAATTAGTTCTAATGATGTTGTTATTGTTGTCTTCGAGTCGAGCCCGATTCGTAGCGACCCTATGAACAAAAGGCCTGAAGCCCCTCTACAATTATCGACATTTAACAAAGGAAGCATCTATAATGATAATTTTCAATATTTAATCTTCATCTTCCAGGAATACCGAGAGTTTAATTAATTAGTCCACTTAAGTGGTGCAATATTAGTTTAATGATAAATTCAACTTGTCCATGTTTGTTTCCTATTTTTTTGCATTTATTTTTGTAAATCGGATTGGTGTTTAGCTCCACCCACCCTCCTCGCCCGCCTCACACTGCCTTGTTTTTTGTTACTATGGTTGTCAGGTTTGGGTATCAGAATTTGTTTGCTTGTATTTCGAGAGTTAAGAAACCTTTGATGATTGACTTTCATTCTTTCAAAGTTTTCATAGCCAATCAATTACTAAGTACGCTAAGGACAACTGTCATACTAGGATCTGAGACTCTCGCAGTGTCCTAGTCTCTTAAATCCGCTGTGGCGCGGGCACACGTGTCACTGTGTGGAATGTTTGCTATTAAAGTGGCAGCCACTGCATCCCCTAAGGGTTTGGGGACATTTAGTAACCTCAAATCTTGAACTCGACAACTTTAAGGGGAGTGTCTTGGAAAGTTTCCTTTCTCAAAAGTATTCTAAAGGAAAATATCCTGGATGGTTTTCTCCGCGTAGAGTCACTCTGGTGACTGTTTCTTCCTAATCTGAGCTCTCCCAGCTCCCGGGCGCGTTGAGGAGCTAACTGAATCCGCAGCCACGTAAGCGCCCGGGCCCGGAGTCGGGATCGTCCGGGGCTGCGTCGGGCAAGGGCGCGCACCCTCCCTTGTCCCAGGCCGGCTATGGCGTCCCGTGCGGTGAGCAGCGGCCTTGGCGCCTGGGCGCCGGTGCTCTCTGGGGTCCCCCGGCCGCCGCCCAGCGGAGACACCG
>NW_006399809.1:15738423-15776747 GCF_000299155.1 Elephantulus edwardii | reverse complement strand
CCCCTTTTCCACGTTTGCAGCGGCTGCCGCGCGCCCAGGCCCAGTCCGCCGTCTCTCCGCGCCCTCCTGCATCCGTTCCCTGCTCCTCTCCTCCCTGCCCGCGATGGCGTTCAGAGTCCGGGGCTGGCAGCCCCCGCCGCTGCTCCTGCTGCTGCTCTGGGTGACCGGTCAAGCGGCGCCCGTGGCGGGCCTGGGCCTGGGCCCCAACGCCGAGCTGCATATCGAGCGGCGCTTCGTGCCCGACGAGTGCCCGCGTACGGTGCACAGTGGCGACTTCGTGCGCTACCACTACGTGGGAACTTTCCCCGACGGCCAGAAGTTCGACTCAAGGTACCGTGTCCTGCCCATCCGCCCCGCTTCAAGCCTGCAGAGCCCGCTCTCCAGCTTCCCAGTACTCAAATAGGCCTTTCACTCCCGGTGATTCTCCTGCCTGTCTGCCCCAGGACACCTAACTCTCCCTCATCCCCCAAGGAATGTCCACCCTCGCCACCACTCCCAAATCCTTTCCTGGGATGAACTGCAGTGGCCTGGTGGGTGTGCACCTTCGGACACTGACCGGCACTGGAATCTTGAATAGGATCTAGTGCTTCTAGGGACATCATGACAAATCACAACCCCACTTCCCTCTAAGTACCTTTCACACTCGAAAGAAAACTATGTAAAATGGCCACGAGGCCCAACTCCCATGAGCAGGTGAAGTTTCCTCCCCCATTTACTGATGACAGTGATGATGATGAAGGTAAAGGTAGCAACAGCGTGCTCAGCGGTATAGTTCTTAGTGCTTTGCCCAGTGTCAGTTCAGTCAATTCAGGCTCATGCGCTACACAGTCCGTAGGATTTTCTTGCCGATGAGCTTCACAGATGCAAGGTGCCAGGTCTTTCTTTCGCAGCACCTAAGGTTGTATTCCAACTACTAACTACAGTTAGTAGTTAGCGATCTTGGGTGGCCTACTGGGAGGAAGTTGCGCTGCCAACCCAAAGGCAGGTAATTGGAATTCACCAACTGCTCTTTTATTTATTTGTTTCTTTTCCCACCAACGGCTCCTCAGGAGAAAGATGGCCAGTCTCTTCCCTTGTGATTTATGGCCTCTGAAAATCCACTGGAGGATCAGCTATTATTCGTTTTGACTCCAATGACAATGAGGTTTTCTGAGTCTTGCTGAAAACACTTTGCACCACTCAGTTCCCTAAGTGTTTTTTTTATGTCATGAATTAATGTAATTCTTAAAATAATCATATGAAGTAGTGCTTTCTTTGTCTCTATTTTAGCAGTAAGATAACTGAGGCCTAAGGGGTGACAAAAGTGTGTAAATAGTGGAGGCAGATTCTAACCTAGACAGTCAAGTCCACAGGGTGAATATAATGTGGTTACCTTGCCCACCCACTCACACCTTACAGTGCATGGGAGCAGTGCCCTTAGATGAGAGGTGGACAGGTTTTGTATTGGGATTCCCCGTCAGGTCTGTGCAGCCTTCTGTTCACCGTACCCCATGATCACAGCATCTGTCTCCAACTTCTCTCCAGTATAGCTTTCAAGTTAATACCTCAAAGCAATTCAAGTCCCCTTTTCCTCTAGCCGCGGGCCTCTCTGCTCCTAAGATTTTTGTTACAGTCCATGGTATGTGCCAGCAAATCTCTTCATGAATCGCTCTCTTGGGAAAGAGAGCGAGTAACTGAACTTCTACTGTGTGCCTGACTTTGTTAGGATCATTCAAGAAGTTACCTTTTCTTTAATAGTCTTAACCTTCCCTGCCTTTTTTCCCCCTGAAATTTTAGTCAGTGGATGAAGATACAGAAGTCCTTTAGCATATACTGCCTGGTATATAGCAAGTAATTAGAGATGGTTGTTCTTGTTTTCACTGTGTCAGTCCATCTGGTTGAAGGTCTGTCTTCACCTCATCCAGATGGATTGACACAGTGACTGTAGCAATGGGCTTGAGTATGTCAGAGATTGTGAGGGTGGCACAGGATTCAGATCTGTTGTTCGTAGGGTCATTATGAGTCATACTCAAAGATACCTAACAGCAACTTTAGGTTATAGTTGTTTCTTTTGTTGATACATACTTTACATGCCATACAGTTTATCTATTAAAAGTATGACATTTCATATTTTTTGTCAATTTACAGAGTTATGCAGCCATCACCACAATCTGATTCCAGAACAATGTCATCATCCCCGTAAAAAAACACCAAACTAATTGGCAGTCATGCTCCACATTTCTCCCCTCAGGCTTCAAAGCTCACTGTCTAGAGTCAATTTCTACTCATGGCAACTCTCCATTGTGTTTCTGAGGCTGAAAATCTTAGTGGGAGGAGACTCCCCATCTTTCTCTCAGGAAGCAGTTAGTGGATTTGAACTGCTGGAGACACTCAGCCTTTAGATTAGGGGATACTCCTCTACATAGTATGCCACCAGAAGCCCATTCCATGCCCTCCAAGTCTAGACCATCACTAATCTGCTTTCTGTCTCTAGGATTTTCCTGTTCTGCATATTTCATATAAACAGTATCGTACAAATATGTGCTGCTTCCACTTGGCATAGTGTTTTCAAGGTCCATTTGTGTTGTAGTATATATCAGCACTTTGTTTTTTTGTATTGCAGAATAATATTTGTATTGCAGAATTATATGAAAAGAACCATCTTTTATTTATCCACCCATCAGTTTGTGGATATTTGAGTCACTTCCATTTTTTGGCAGTTATGAATAATGATGTTATAAACATTTATGTGCAAATTTTTGTGTAAACAAATGTTTTCTTTTTTGTGTGTATATATATCTAGGGTGGAGCTCTGGTGGCCTAGTGGTAAGGAATTGCTCTGCCAGCCCAAGGTATGCCATTCAGATCGCCGTTCAGATCTCCCCGTTACTCTGCAAGAGAAAGACGGGTAGTCTCCTTCCAAGTGATTTACGGCCTCTGAATATCTTCTGGAGGGTCAGCTATGTGTCAGTTCTGATTGGATGGCTCTCCTCTCCCTCCTCCTCATATGTATTTAGAAGTGGAATTATAGGGCTACGTGGTAAAACTTGGTTTAACCTTGTGAGGATTTACCAGACTCTTGTCCACAGTGGCAGTATACTCTCCATTCTCATTCGAACCTATGTGGCTTCTAGTTTCTTCACCTCTCTGACTAACTGTCATTATTATCTCTTTTAATAACAGCTATCCTAGGGGAGTGGAGTGGTATTTCATTGTGGTTTTGATGAGTAGTGAGTAAAGAATTTAGCAGATAACCATATGGCCAGCAGTTTGAACCTGCCAGCCACTTTGTGCTCTTAGGGAGAAAGATCAGCCTACTTTCTTCAAGATGTATAACTTTGGAAACTCTGGGCAGTTCTATTCTCAGTAGTTTTGTTAGGTTGGTTGTTTTTTTTTTAAATTTTAATATAAATATCTAATATTGAACATCTTTTCATTTGTTTATCAGTCATTATTTATCTTTTTTCAGTTTTCTAAGTTAGAAAATAGGGAAGATCTCCTGCTGGCATTGATAGTAATTAATAATTAAGAGTTCCCACTGGAATTGTTCGTTAGGGATGGCACCACTGTGAGGCTGTGAGGAACAATGGCTAGAACACAGGGAAGTTGCTGTCCATTCAGCAAACATTCATACAGTGCTTAACCCTGAAGAGAGCTCTGCTGGCCTAGTGGGTAATGAGTTGTGCTGTCAACCCAAAGTCAGGTTATTTGAATCCACCAGTCACTCTGCAGGACAAAGATGGATGGTCTCCTCCTGTGTGATTGAAAGTCCCTGAAAACCTGCTGGTAGGTCACTGAGTAGATTCCGACTTGTTGGCAATATGAGAGAACAAGACTCCTTGTGACATATACCCTGCCTACACTTGCAGCCTAGACAAATACAAGGCAGTGTAAGATAGAGTAAGAATAATAGCGTGCATGTTGTTTGTTGTTGTTGTGTGCTGTCAAGTCAGAACATACTCAAAGCTGGTTTTCATAGGCAGTTAATCACACGGGAGGAGAGTGCCCATCCTTCTCCCATAAAATGCACATGTGGTGAAGCAGGGCTTGGAATTTAGGAAGCAAGTGCTGCTGTCTCTGGTGTATGGTCTCTCCACATACGTAATGGAAAAAAGGCGGGACACTGTGGGAACACACAGACGCTTTACTTTGTACAGGCTGTGTTGAGAGTGGGATGGGGAATGCTATCAAGTAGGATTTTCAGAGAAAGTCATTGTTAGGAAAAACCCTAAAGGATAATTACAATTTGCCAGGAAGGAACTGAGGACCTTGAGCTGTGGGGAGAAGAGGGAGCTTGGTTAGTAAAGGAAGGAGCATATGCAGAAAGTTGGAGGTCTTGGGTAGGGGGAGGAAAGCTCTTCAGTATGGCCAGGCTTTGGTTGGGAATGGTCAAGCGAGAGAGAGGAATCTGAGAGATAAGAGGAAAACCTGGGTCAGCTTTTAAGAAATCTCTGTCTGCATGTGGAGTTTGGACTTTCTCTAAGAACAATGGAGAGCCATTGAAGAATTTTAATCAGGAGTGGTAGTGATCAGGCTGGCCTTTACAAAGGTCACTGTTGCTGTCAAAGATTACTTCTAAGAGCTGGTGGTGGCCTAACTGTGAGAGACTATGGGAAAGTATTTATTTAAAAGTTAGGTTCTATGGTTTGTTGGCTGGGAAACAATGATGAAAAAAGCAGGAGCCTTGTGATTGGCTATCTCGGTCATTGAATAGATACAACAACGGAAGACTGCCATTAAAGAAGTAGAGAATAAGGGAGGTGGCATGGAAGGAGTTCTACTTCCCCAGATACCTAGTAAGTTATGGATCTCGCAGTAAGGGAATGAGATTCCACTGGTTGATGATGAGTCAGGAGGTAGATGACTATAGGACCATGAGTTATATGCAGGTGAGTAGAGAAGAGGGCTTTTAAGGAAGGAGTCATGAGACCTCATATCTAGAGCCAAGTAGAGGAGAAAGTTAGGTCTGAGGACTGGAGATAACAGTCATGGAATGTGGCATCTCCTAGGCCAATGAAAGAGAAGATGTCCAGAATCCCAGAGTGGTAACAAAGTAAATGGAAAAATGCTACTGAGAAGTGGTATGAGCATGGTGGAGTTCATGTTGTGTTTGAAAAGGCGGTTGCTAATGACATTGGTGAGAGCTATTTCAACAGTCTGGAGGCTGTCTGGAGCAAGAGATACTGAGTTGAGGAGATGAAAGTGAAAAGGTGGGTACAGCTCAAGCAGTCTGGCTGTGAAGGGAAGGACAGAGCCAAGGCCGTACGTAGCTGGAGGAGGATGTTTGGTCCAGAAATGTTGGGGTTTTTGTTTGCCTGTTTGCTAATGATGGGGGAACTGGATTATGTTTAAAGGCTAGAGAAGGAGCTGACAATGTAGGTAGAGGTTGAAGATAGGAGGGAGGGGAGTGGACCATCAGAGGTGGAACCACTGGTTTCTCCCCATCCAGAGGAAGAAAAAAAAATTAAAGATACACAGGAACAATTAGTTCAGAGGACTGTTGGACTAACCACACAATCCCCAGTCTCCATGATCCTGACATAGCAGAACTAGATGGTTTTCAGCTCCCATTGCTGCTTGCACTGGAAGGAATCACAAGAGGAGAATGGTCTAAAGATGGAGAACAAAACTCAAAAAAATAAGAAAAGACCAGGCTTACTGGTCTAATAGTGGCTCTTGAGACTATAGGCCTTAGACACCTTTCAGATGTGGAATGAAACATACTCTTTTGGCTTTATTTTCAGCCTATTAATAGATAAGCCTGTACAGTGGACATACTGCCAGCTGCTCTGTGGAAGAAGGATGAACATTCTGCTCCGTGCTATTTATTGCTCTGAAAACCTGTTGGAGGGTCAGCTATGGGTCAGTTCTGTCTCAATGGGAAACAGCAACACCAACATATAATAACACCAGGAAGGCATAAGAGCAAGGGGGCTACAGATGAATCTGCAGGCAGAAAGGAATAAGAAAGGAAGACAAATGTAAACATGACGCCCAGGGAAGTAGTGGGAAGAGTTCCAGAGATACTATATTATGGAATTGCAGTCAATGTCAGCAAAGAAAATGTGCATGAATTGTTGAATAGAAAACCAATTTGTTCTTCAAACTTTCACCAAATTATAGTGTTATTGTTGCCATCACATCAGAGCTGACTCATAGTGGACCTTACAGTGACTTTTCAGAGCTGTAAATGGCACGGGAGAAGATTGCCCATCTTTCTCCCTTTTAACAGCCAATGGATTCGAACCTGTTGTCTCTGGGTTGACAGCACATCTCCTTACCCTCTAGACCACCAGACTTCCCTAAATTACAGTGTTGTTGTTGATTGTCTTCAAGTCAAGCACGACTCATAGTGACCCTATGAACAAAAGTCCTGAAGCCCCTCTACAACCATCGACATTTATCAAAGTTCATAGAGTTTCTGGAGGCATGTTGTTTATTTAGGAAATGGATGTTACTCCTGCTTCCAAACCTGTTGTAGTATGTTATTGTTTTTATGTGCCGTTGAGTCACCTGTGATGTATAACCCTTCCCTGTCCTGAGTCAGTCTCACTAACTCCAACATACCAAATCCCATTGCCCCTGTTATTCTATCAGTCCATCTCATCTGGGGTCTTCCTCTTCTGTGCTGTTCGTCCACCCTTCCGAGCATGATGTCCTCCAAGGATTGGTCTCTCCTCCCCACGTGCCAAAAGTAAGTGAGATGGAGTTTCAAAATCCTGGCGTCCAAGGAAAGACTTGGTTTCACCCTCTCCAAGACAGACCTATTTGTTTTCTTGGCAGTCCATAGTGTGTTCAAGCCTCTTCTCCAGCACCACACCTCAAAGGCATTTATTCTCCTTCTATCGTCCTTATTCATTGTCCAACTCTTTGAAGCATAACAAGTAAATGAGGAGATCATGGCCTAGATTAGGCGCACCTTTGTATCTAGACTTTGTTGCTCTTCAGCACTCTGCAGAGGTCTGTGACAGCAGGTTTTCCCAAAGCAGATTTTCCAAAGTCTTTTGATTTCCTGACTGCTGGTGTTAACAGTGTTGATTGTGAAGCCAAGCAAGCTGTAATTGCTAACAACCTTAATCTCTCCTCCATCGATTATAGTGTTGCTAATTGGCCCAGTGGTGAGAATCTTTATCTTCTTGATGTTGAGCTTCAATCCATATTGAAGACTATAGTTCTTGACCTATTGCAGCAAGTGCTGAAAAAAAATTACAATAAGAAATTTTAAAAAGAAAAAAGGGGAGGAAGACTTCAGAGAACCCTAGAAGGCAGCTGGAGGCACAGTTGGTGGCTCTGGGGTACAGGTAACCAGTGAGGTCAAAGCGCAAGATGGGGAGGTTTGGCCCATGTCCCTATAGTTACCCCTTCCAGAGCATCAGTTGCCTGCTGCTGTCCCCCAGGGATGACCCCGTGGAAACAGGTGCCACACTGCTGGGCTTAGATGTCTTGGAATCTGAGACTGAGAAGCTAACAGCTGCTGAAAGAAATGCTCAGCGACCTGAGCCTTGGAAGAAGAGGGGACAGGAGGTTCTTGCTGCTGCCCTAGGTCTGAAATTATCCCCACTACCCCACTACTGTGCTGGACTTAATGAGGAAGAATGCGGCATCAGGACTGGAGGAAGACTCATCAACAACCTGGGTTATGTAGATGAATGACAACATTACTTGCTGAAACTGAGGAGGACCTGAAGTATTTGTTGCAAAAGGTCAAGGATTGTAGTTTGCAATATGGATTTAATCTCAACATCAAGAAGATGAATATTCTCACCACTGGGCCCATTGGCAGCATCATGATAAATGGAGAAGAGATTGAGACTGATTGCAATTTAAGCTTGTTCGGTTCAACAATCAGCACTCTTGATACCAGCACTCAGGAAATCAAAGGATGAATTGCACTGGGAAAATCAGCTGTCAGGGTCCTCTCCAGAGTGCTGAAGATCAAGGATGTCAGTCTGGAGACCAAGATGCACCTGATCCAGGCCATAGTCTTCACAATTACTTGCTGTGCATCAGAGACCCGAATGGTGACCAAGAATGACAGAAGAAGAATTGATGCCTTTGAGTTGTGCTGGAGAATATTGAACATACCATGGACTATCGAAAAAAAACCCCCAGTAAATCTGTCTTAGAGAGGGTGAAACCAAGCTGCTCCTGGGAGGCAAGGATTTTGAGATTCTATCTCACATACTCTGGGCATATTGCCAGGAGATACTAGTCTTTGGAGAAGGACATTATGCTTGTAAAGGTCGAGGGACAGAGCAGGAGAGGAAGACCTGGATGAGATGGATTGACACAGTGACTGGGGTAATTTGGGCAGGTGTGTCAGAGATGGTGAGATTGGCTCGGGATAGAGTAGGAGTCAAAGCTATTGGGCTAGGGTCGCTGAGTCATAGTCGACTCGATGGCACATAACAACAAATAACAACAACCCCGCCACTGTAGGATTAGGACCCTTTATGGCCTAGAGTAGACGACGGCGCAGCAGCAGCTTCCTGCTGTTCCTGGGGCCCCTCTGGCCACTTGAGCCCCTCTTACTACAGCACCCTCAGAATCAGTCCACTTGTCCCTCTCACACAGAGAGCTGCATCGAGGGCTGCAGCTGGTGGGATGGGACCAGCGAGAGGCTTCTGGAGAGCTGGATGCTTGGGCTTTGAACCTAAAGGACATGGCGGCACTTCTGGCAGCAAACAGGTCTCAGGGAGGAAACATGTTTATGAGCAAAATAGCTAGGTAAGAGATTCTGATTCTCTGGAGATTTATAACGTTTTACACCATGTTTTTACCATTTCTGTATAATATGCTTGGACAGGAGAAGTCTAGGTTTCTGAGGTGTTGACTGCAGGCTTGGCGTTTTTGTCCAGAAGTGAATGGTGGGCATCACCTGATTAGACTCACAAACCATAAAGGAGGATGTAGCACAGAGCTTCCTTCCTTCCTTCTGACCGGCTCAGGGGCAGCTGTCTCCTTCTAGCTGGTGGATATAGTTGCAGGAGGCCAGTGTCCGGTTACCCAGTAAACAAGGCACACACAGCCTGACTTGTGCTTAATTACTAATCTGTAGTGAATCCTTTCTTTTTTTTCTCTTCACTCCATTGAAGATTCTGCTTCCAGGTCTGTCATCTATCTGCCTTTTGCTCAACACCATACTACTTTCTTACAGAGTCAAAGCCTCTTTTCAAGTTTACAATCACTGATAGGGATGGGCTTAAATAATACTTATTTTCTAATCTGTATTGAATAATTACTCGTCTGTATTAAGCGGTTTCATTAAACTAGTGACGTAGTATGTTATGTATTATGCTGCTACTAAAAGGTCCATGGTTTGAAAACACTGTCTTCTCCACAGGAGAGAGATGAGAGGCCCCTCACAGTGCAGGGACAGTGTGAGTTGGAATGGACTACAGAGCAGTGTTATTGGTGGTGTGGGTTTACCTTACTGTTGTTGTTGTTGTTATGTGCCATCGAGTTGCTTGTGACTCATAGTGACCCTATGTACAAGAGCTCTAAACGCTGTTCTATCCTGTGCCAACCTAGCCATCTTAAATGCACTTATTCCCCCTGCTCCAGTCACAGAATCGATCCATCTCATCGAAGGTCTTCCTCTCCTTCGCTTATTAGGTAATCTACTCCTGCAGGAGGCCCAGCCTTTCAGCTCTTGGCCACTGGCTTACACAAGGTTTTTCTTTGTTTTGTAGCCTCCCTGGGGGCTCAGGACTCTTACCTGTGCTCTGGTGGCTGGGGCTCCTGTCAAGAGAAAAAGTCAGCTTCCCACTCTCCAGCTCGGGGAGGGGGGGCTTTTCAGCTGTTATTAGTAGCTTTCTAAGAATTCCACAGCATTGCTTGCAGTAAGGGTGAGGGTAACCCTCTTTTGTCTTAATTCTTTCTGAGAATTCAGGTTTAACAAATCTGGGAATTTTCGTGCAGGAAAATCAGTGCCTATTTGGTTCATTCTTAGCATCCGGTCTTGTCCCGCAGGCCCTTAAGGTCCAGGCATTTAGTAGGTATGTATGTATGTATGTATGTATGTATGTATGTATGTATGTATGTATGTATGTATTGATTGATTGATTGTGTGTCTACTACATGCCATCCTGAGAAAAGAGAGTTATTGTTATGTTCCGTGGAATCGGAATAGATTCAGAGCTACCCTCTTTTTAGAGGAAGTAAGTTGCACGGGAGGAGATTGCCTATCCTTCTCCCTTGAAGCAGCTTGTGGGTTTGAACTGTGTGCTTTGCAATACGTATTTTGAGAGAACATTATTTAATCCTCAGCATTCAACCCTTTGGCCCCCCAAATTCACATCCTTGACACATGCAAAAACCCCATCACATCATCCTAAAATTTTAAATAGACTCCAAGTCCAAAATCATATCTTCTGAATCAAGTAAATAAAAGACGAGGGAGATTTTAGACACATTCCATCCTGGGGCAGAATTTCTCATTGTGTTCAGACCTGTGAGGGGAACTCTGATGGTGTGGTCTATAGGGTGTTGCACTGTTAACCAAAAGGCTATGGTTTGAATCCAGGTGAGCAGTCCCCTCCCACTGTGATCTGTAGCCTCAGGAACCCAGTGGAGACTCACTTAGGTGGCTATGAGCGCCTCCTTTTGCCTGTGGGTCTGTCTCTGGTGACCACATATCCTCACACCTGGCAGGCCGTGTTCTTTTACCCCTTTGGCATAGCTGCCCTTGCCCATCAGCTTTGGTCATCAGCCCCATCCACCTGACTGGCATTCATGAATGGAATAGCACAGTGCCCCAGAACCAAGTCAGTGTTAAACCTAGAATGTTATATTATAGCCTCACCCATTGGAACCCAGTAGGCTGTGGTTCCACCCTGCTTCCCATGGTCTTAAGTTCTGTTCTTCTCCAGGCTATTCCAGAAAGAGTCCTTTTCTTTCTTTGAAGGACAGCAGTTTTAATGTTTTGGCCTTTTCCCTGCCTGTATAATTCTAATGTTGTTGGGTTGTAGGTGCTGTCCACTTGAGTCTGACTCGTAGTGACCTTATGAATAATAGATCTGAACCTTGCCCTGTCCCATGCCATACTCACCATCTCTGATGTACTTGATATTAGACACTTTCTCATTCTTCTAGAGCTTTTAACAGTTAACCAATTCCAGACTGCTGCCACAGGTTAGGTTATCTGTCGGAGTACAACTGTCTCCTAGTAACCAATTCTGTCTTATTATCTAGTGCTGCTCTAACAGAAATAGCACAAATGGGTGGCTTTAACAAACAGAAATTTGTGTTGCCACAGTTTAGGTGACTAGAAATGCAAATTCTGTGTACTGATTTTCTGTGTACTATTAATTGCTGAAGAAAAGTCCTTGTTTATTTTGAGCTTTTGCTCCTGGATGATATTCATGAGTCTTGTCATTCCTCTTCCCCAATCTCTGCTTACTATGTTCTTGTTTAATTTCTTTCATGTCTCAAAAGAGATTGGCTCAAGATACACCCTTTACTAATCCTGCCTCATTAGTAGAATAAAGAGAAATCATCCCCAAATAATGTTATAACCACTGACAGGGAGGGTAGATATATAGCATCATTTTGGGGTCGCAATTCAGTCTGTAACAGAGGCTCAAGCAATTTGTGCTGCACTTCTGGTCTAAAGGAGCCCTGGTGTCACAGAGGTTAAAGTACTTAGTGGGCAGTTGCCATTCCAGCACAGAAAGATGTGGCAATTTCATATTTTGAAAAATCAGATTTATTGAGCTCAACTTGTTTTTACCTATTCATTCACTTAATCATTAACAAATACTCACAGAATATCTACTGTGCTGGGTGCTAGGTTGTTGGTGACAGTCGCTGCTGAGTGGATTCAGGATCCCTCCACGCAACAGGGCAGGACTGCTTCTTCGGGATTCCTAGGTTGTATTAGTTAGAGGGATACATTGCCAGTCTTTATCCCGCTCATCCACTAGGTAGATTCTAACAGGCAGCAGTTTTGGTTAGCAGCCAAATGTTTAACTGTGAGGCAACAAGGATTTCTAGGTAGGGATATGACCAAAAGCCAAGTCCACTGCTTTTGAGTTGATTTTAACTCTCTGACTGTGGCTGTCAGTGTTTACAGGAGAAGCCTGTCATTCTTGGTCCCCGGGAGCAGTTGGTGGATTCGAAACGCTGACCTTTCACTTAGCAGTCCGACATGTTATATGCTGTACTACCAGGGCTCCTTGACTTACAGATATAGCAGTGAGTAAAATCCTCACCATTGGACCAATAGGCACCATCATGATAGGTGGAGTAACCTTGTTAACAACTTCATTTTGCTTCCATCTACAGTCGACACCCATGGAAGCAGTAGTCAGGAAGTCAGAAGATGTATTGCACGAGGGAAATCTGTGGTCATGGACCTCTCAAGTGCTGAAGAGTGGGAATATAAAAGATGAAGGTGTACCAGATCCAAGCCATGATGTTTTTCAGTTGTTACATATGCCTCTGAAAGTTAGACGTAAGTGATAAGGAAGGCCGAAAAAGAACCAGTGTCTTTGAATTGTAGTGTTGATGAGGAGTACTGAATATCTCATCAGCTTCCAAAAGAACAAACAAATCTGACTTGGAGGCAATGCAACCAGAGTGCTTCTAAGAGGGAAAGATGGTGAAAATTCATCTAACGCATTGGGCAAATCATTAGGAGGGACCAGTCCTTGGAAGAAGACATCATACTAGGAAAGGTGGCGGGGCAGAGAAAGAAGAAAACCTTTAAGAAGATGGATTGCCACAGGGACTGAAACAGTCAAAGATCAAACCCTGTGAAGATGGCACAGGACAGGGCAGAGCTCAGATGTTTTGTTTATAAGGTCTCTATGTAATGTATTCACCATGACAACCACCTGACAACAACAGAATGGACAGATAACCCCATCCTCATAGAGCATATAGTCTAGTAGGGATGCAGGAGAGGCACATTGTCAGTCATATGGTAAGTTAGCTGCTGAAGGCTGTGGTGAAAACAAAACAGTAAGGGGAGATGAGGCAAAAGACTCAGAATCAGAAAGTTGAGATGAAGAGGCACTCCTCTCCAGACCGGAGCCGCCTTATGCCTCACGCGCATCAGCCAGCACCCAAAGGTAATAGACGTGGACGTCTCTGCAGTTTCCAAAGAGATTTCTTCCAGCTGAAGCCATCCAGGGCTTTGAGGAAGACCTAATGCTTGGGTTGGACTTTGGCATGTGTGAGATTTCTTTCATTCCTTGACGTGGGGAGGTTGTTTAAGAGAGGATAAAGGATAGAAAGAAGCTCTGGTGTTTGTGTTGAGAGAGGTTTGAAAGGTTGTCAGGATCGGTTTGTGGAAAGCCCAGACAGCTGGCCTAGGGCTTGTGGACCTCATGTGGTACGTGTGGAAGTTTCTGTGCAGAATGACTGGATGAATCCAGTGGGGCTCTGGGACGGGTGCCAGCATGAGAAGGAGCCTTGGGCCTCATTTGCATACTCATGCAGTCATTCAGCTTCTTGTGCTCCAGCTACTAAACTGTAGCAGAGAATAAAACAAACAGACTCCCTGGACTCAAGTTGAGGTGGAGGGAGACAGGGAACCCATTCCAGCTGGTGTAAGCAGAAAGGAGAGGGGATTTGCTAGAAGGACCGTTCAGATTCCTCATGAAGGTCCATAAGCAGAATTTTCTGGACTTCACTGGTGTCTGCATTCTTCTCCTCCTCAGCAGAGTTTCCACACATTTCACAAACTCTTGGGGCCAGTATCCATCATTGACTTTCTGGAATCTATCCCAACACCAGTCTCCAGGAGGGAAGCTGACTGGTCAAGTTTGGGTGAGGTGCCCACCCCTCTCATTTCCCTCAAGTTGGGGCCAACTCATAGCTGACCCTCCAGCGGGTATTCAGAAACTCTTAAATTGCCCATATTTCTTTGTAGAGCAGCTGGTGGATTAGAACTACCCACCTATGTGTTGGTAGCACAAGTCCTTTGCCCACTAGATCACCAGAGCTCTCTAGTCCAGGGTTGCTCACGTGATTCGAAAGTCCAGGCTCACCTCTTCAGTAGGACCCATTCTCAGGGAAGGGCCAGTGGACTGGCACCCCTGACAGACGAGGTGGAAAGTTGTGACACAGAGACTGGCCTGGACATCCTGTCTCTGGCAGGAAGTGTTTAATGTGTGAATCTGCACAGCAGTTCTTCTGTGGAAAAAGATGTCCGATGAAAGAGAAGCTGCTGATTGGGTATTTGGAAGGAAGCGCTGCCAGCTTTAGGGAAGAACCTAGCCGGCTGGGGCCAAGTCTTCTTATTACCATTTCCTGAGGACTTTGGCAGCGTGCTTAATCCATTGTAAGGCCTTACTTGCGGTGCATTTAATTTTCGTTTGTGGGTCATTGCAAGCAACTACACAACTGTATTGATGATTTAATTTGGCTGTATTTTTCTAGACAGAGCACTTGTATAAAGTCAGAATTATTTATAGGGAGTTGACATTTTAATTTGTGCAATTGCCGAAAAAGAAAGAAAATCCATAACAGCAAATCCGGGTTTTATTTTGTTCTGCAGTATTTTCCCTACAATGATATTTCAGTGTGCCAAAGACTGGCTGAGCCTGGGTTTGTGTTTCATAGGATGATCCCCGCTGGAAACATACATGGCTGCGATCTCTGCACTTTGCTCTCTCTCTTTTTTCATTCTCCCCCTTCCCAACCCCTTTCCCCCTAGTTCTCCTCCTCTTTTTTTCCGTTTGCAGTGTTTACACATTTTTTGAGGCTCTATAGGAGTCAGGTAGTTTGCCAGTTCATTCACTGCCTGCCTCCCCTCAACCTCCCTGCCAGGCCTCGTTGTTGTTCGGTGTCATCAACTCATCTATGATTCATAGTGCCCTTATGAATATTCCATTTCTTGCATGATCAGCACCATCTCTGATACACTCCAGTGCACTATTACAGTCACTGTGTCTGTCCATCTTGTTGGGGATCTTCCCACATTTTTCTCAACCTCTGCCTTTTCCAGTGGGATATATTTTTCCAAGGACTGGCCCCTTCATACAGCATGCCCAGAATATATAAGATGAATCTTCACCATCCTTGCCTCTAAGGAACACTCTGGTGACACTTCCTCCAAAACAGACTGATTCAGTACTTTTCTCCAACCACACAGTTCAAAGGCTATTCTATTTAGTTCTTTCTTCACTGTCCACCTTTCAGATGCATAGAAAACAACTGAGCCAGAATATCCTGAACATCAGTAGTCTTGTATGATTTGGGAAGCTAAGAAGGATCTGCCCTGGTTGATACTAAGATGGGAGATAGTGTTGAAATACTGACTGCACTATAGGTCTAATTAGCTGCTGGTAAATGTTATTCTTAAGAGAAATACTCTTGGAGGCAAAGGATCTTGGAAGCCCAAAGTCACTTTTGTACGAAGGTGAGAGAAGTGGCAGACAGAAAAGACAGAGATTGCTGTCCCTTTAAGGTCCACAGTGGGGTCAGGGTTTAGGAGAAATGGTGGAAATCAGACAGAGTGGGTGAGTTGACAGCTGGAACATCCTGGACTGGGCAAATCACGTACATTTCAGCCCCATTCAGTAAAGACTTTGCATGACCACAGTGCTCCTTTGGCAGGTCCCATAGGAGCTAGACACACGTTTATCTGAGACGGAACCAGTTTTCAGGCTCCCAAAGGATACTGACTTTTCTCTGTGTTCTCACCTGATAGGAGTTCACAAAATATGATATTTAATGCTGAAAGCCACCATAGTCAGTATGGTTTTTAAAAATACCATTGTTCCTTTGATGAAGGTCTGCACAGCAGATTCCCCATTCAACAGTTTCTACACAGATTGTTCATTGACCTTGGGGAGACTCTTCACAATGCATGGACATTCTCATCATCCCGTTCTGGCTGCCCCGTTTGTACTCAGTTTTTAATTATTTAAGTGGAACCTAAAGCTGGCACTAAGAGCAAGCTGACTTTTCTTCTCACAGCTGACTTGGCATTCCATTCTCCTAATCCTGGGAGAGTGTTCTCACTCTTCAGATTCCTTTGTCTCTGGATTTGTGGGGAAAAAACCCAACAAACAACAAAACCCGTCTCAGCAGCAGATAGTTCAAAGGTATGTTAGAGTTTTCAAAAGAGTTATAAAATTATTTTTTGTTTAAAAAGGATGTATCTAAAAAAAAAAAAAAGGATGTATCTATTGAGTTATTTAGAAAGAAATTGTTCTGTAAAATTTGAAATGAAATTTTCAAAATTTGAAATTTGAAAAGCTTCTAGGACCCAGGAAAGAGCGGTCAGGTGGCTCTAGCTCTTCTGACTGCTAACTTGAACCACTGTCCTCTTTGTAAGCAACTCCCCTCCTCCATCTCCCACCACTCTGAAGCCTTTTTGAACTCTGGAAGGTTCACTGGCCCTGCCTTTTCCTGAATCTACTACCTTTTGTGCAGTTTCTTCCCTTTTAGTTCAGTTTCTGCTTCTCTGTTCCCTTTCTGACTTTCAATATTTGCTTGATATATCTTAACTACAGTAGAATTCTCTTCAGTACTTTAGGTTTACTTTGTTTTGGGGACGGGATGAGCGGTAGGGTCCTTCAAGAGAAAGTGAGTTCAGTTTCCTAGTGTTCTTTTGATTGACAGCACAGCTTGCTATAAGCGATGTCACCAGAGCCCCTTTGCCACATGTTGCTTCAAAGGTTCACTTTCACTGGAGTTAAACCTAAATTTATACATTTACTCAATCATTTTATATTATCTAACATTTCGAATTTATGACAACTTTGAAAAGCTTGCCAAGTGACACCTCTCATGATCAGGGACCCACGTCTGTGAGCAGCCTAACACACCCTCCAGGGCCACCCCACACAGCATGATGGAGGCCCCGGCGATGACAGCCTTGTGAGGGACCTTCATGCCATTGAGTTAGACCCATAACTGGCCCTTTGGTGGGTTTTCAGAAGCAGTAAATTGCATGAGAGGAGATTGCCATCCTTCTGAAGAGTGGTGAGTGGATGGAAGAACGCTGGCACTAAATATGGGGCATGACTCTCAACCTAATGCTAAGTTTGCATAATAGTCTTTGAACTGTAACTATGTTGATAAGTGAGGAGTTGGTGGAGATCCATGGTGTTTGTTTTAAGAATATCAACACAGAAATAGTTCTTTATCTTGGGAAATATACCACAAGATAATGTGTGTTTGTATTAGGCAACTTAATGAGTTAAAGATGATGAGTTTTACGTGCTGTATCCTGCCTTAGTGGTTCTTGGGTCAGTCATTTTAGGAGCATCATTGGAGGGGATTGTCACCACTTTACCTCACCCTTGCCAAGGCAAGGGAATGTAGAATTGTCAGGGAAACCATTGAAAGGGTTATAGCAGTGAAGGAATAGGAGAGAAAAATAAGTAGTTGGAAAGAGAAGGGAAGTGTTAGATGTACTGGATAATTTCTATTTTCCTTTCTAAGTACGCTCAGCTTCACACACTTTGCAGTGATTGGTCAATGTTGTTGTCGTTGTTATGTGCCATTGAGTCGCTTGCGACTCATAGTGACCCTGTGTACAAGAGCCCTAAACGCTGTTCTATCCTATCCCAACTTCACCATCTCAGACACACTCATTCCCACCACTCCATTCACAGAATCGATCCATCTCATCGAAGGTCTTCCTCTCCTGCGCCACCCCTCCACTCTCCCAAACATGATGTCCCTTCTCCAAGGACCAGTCCCTCCTTGCAACATGTCCGAAGTATGTCAGATGAAGCTTCAGAATCCTTGACTCCAAGGAGCATTCTGGCTTCACCCTCTCTCCAGGAGAAACCTGTTTGTTCTCCTAGCAGTCCATGGTATAGTCAACGCTTTTCTCCAGCACCACAGCTTAAAGGCATCAATTCTCTTTCTGTCATCCCTATTCACTGTCCAACTCTCTGATGCATAGCACATAATTGCGAAGACTATAGCCCAGATCAGGCACACCTTAGTCTCCAGCCTGATGTCGTTGCTCTTCAGTACTCTTGAGCGGTCTCTCACAGCCAGCTTTCCCAATGCAATTCATCTCTTGATTTCCTGGCTGCTGTTACCAAGAGTGTTGACTGTGGAGCCAGGTAAACTAAAACTGTTAACTATCTCAATCTCTTCACCACGCATACTGATGCTGCCAGTTGGCCAAGTGGTGAGAATCTTTGTTTTCTTGATGTTGAGCTTCAATCCATATTGAAGACTGCAGTCCTTGACTTTCTGCAGCAAGCGCTTCAGGTCATCCTTGGTTTCAGCAAGCAGCGTTGTGTCATCTGCATAACGCAGGTTGTTGATGATTCTTCCACCAATCTTGATGCCACATTCCTCCTCGTACAGCCCAGCGTCTCGGATGATCTGTTCTGCATACAGATTGAAAATGTATGGAGACAAAATACATCCCTGACAGACCCCCTTTCTTGATTTTTGAACCATCCAGTATCTCCCTGCTCTGTTCTGACGACTGCCTCTTGGTCCAAGTATAGGTTTTGCATTAGCACAATCAAATGTTCTGGTATTCCCATTCTTCTCAGAGTCAGCCATAGCTTGTTGTGGTAGCCTGCTATGCAAATGCAAATGACTGGTGCCCTAGTAGTAAGAAACTACCCTGCATTCCCCCAGTCATGCAGTTCATATCCACCCGCTACTTTTTGGGAGAAGGATGGGTAATCTCCTCCCAATGCAATTAATTTACTGCTTCTGAAAACCCACTAGAGGGTCAATTATGGTTGTGTTATAATTCGATGGCACACAACAACAACAAAATGCATATGACACAAAGTGGTCAATTTATGCCTTGATTAGAGTTTGCTTGTATATGCAGTCAATTGTACAGAAGATGGCAGACAGAAAGAAGAAAGAAATGGAAAGGAGAAGAAAACAAAAAAGTCAAGAAGGAAAATGCAGAGAGCGCAAGCAGAGGAGAGGAGCCTCCTAAAATAGCTGTAACAAAAGTCTAAGGATGTAAGAGCCTGGGACAGGAAGAAGTGGACTGAGAGAAAGGATGGTCCTCCGCGGGCCAAGAGGAGGGCTTTGCTGACAGGGCTGCAAGGAAACCTATCTGCATAGGAAGTAATGATCTGACTCAGCAGAGAAGTAAAAGCCGGGTGTCAGAATTGAGAGAATTGGGAGAGTGGAGACATGAAGCATGTCTGACCTCATAGATAGCTCATTGCTGTGTAGTTGGAACTGACTCTTAGATGACCATTGTTTTCCAAAGCTGTAAATCACATGAGACTACCTGCTTTTCTCCTGCAGTCACAGGTAGGTTCGAACCTCCAGAGAGACATGGCCTGTTTGGGTTAGCAATACAACTCTCTATGGACTATTGTTGTGTTGTTGAGTTGGAACAACGTACTGACCCTCAAGTGGGTTTTCAGAGGCAGTAAATCCCATGGGAGGAGATTTCCCATCCTAATCCCTACAGACTATGCCAAATTTGATTTCTCATTATCCACCATGAAGTTAGGTAGCTTTTGATCTGACTGTTACCATTTTACAGCCACCAGTGCCTTGTATGTTGTTGCTAGTGTTAGGTGCTATCTGATCAGTTCCCACTCAAAGCAACCTTGTGTGCAGCAGGACGCAGAGCTGCTGGGTGCTGCGGTGCTCACGAGCTTTGAGGATGTTTTGAGCACATTGCAGCCACTGTGTCATTGAGAGTCCACTTTCTTTACTAACCTTCTACTTTCCTAAGCATGATGTCTATCTTCAGGGACCAGTCTCTCCTGATAGTGTCCTCCAAGTATGAGAGACAAAGTCTCACCATTCTCCCTTCTAAGGAGCATGTGCTTCCACCAAGACAAACTTGTGAGTTCTTCTGGTAGTTCATGGTATAATTAGTATTGTTTGCCTGCACCACAATTCAGAAAAGAAATTCTTCTTCAGGCTTCCTTATTCATTGTCAGCTTTTTGCAAATGAGAAGATAGAAATACTTTCGTTCTCAGTGACACCTTTGCTTTTTAACACTTTAAAACACTTTTACACTGGCCTTTTGCACCAGATTTGCCCAGGTGCAATGCATCATTTGATTACCTGATCACTTTTTCCATAGGTGTTTCTATGGACCCAAATAAAGTGAAATCTTTGCCAATGTTGATGTTTTCTTCTTTTGTCACTCTGCTGTTTATTGGTCCATTTGTGATTGTGAGTTTTTTATGTTGAAGGGTAATAATCTGTACTGGTGTCTTTGATTTTCATCAGCAAGTGTTTCAAGTCCTCTTTGGTTTCAGCAAGCAAAGTTGGGCTGTTTGCATATCATAGGTTGTTAATGAGTCTTCCTCCAGTCCTAATGCTGTGTTATTCATGTAAGTGCAGCTTCTCAGGCTGTTTGCCCCGCATACAGATTAGATAGGTAATGGGGAAAGAATACAACCCTGACACACTCCTTTCATGATAATATGTGCATATTATTGTTTCCATCATTGCCCTCAGTGTCATCTGGTCAGTCAAGGGGGAAGGCATCAGTAGGTAACCAAAGGAAGGGAGAAGAGTGAGGTGAAGGAGTTTACTCCTCTGATCCCCAGCCTGTGAGTCACCTGAGGCTGCACACTATGAACAGATGCTCTAACGCGCTCCACTGGCCTTGAGCTGCTCATCCTGTGCCTGGGTCCTTCAGGCCCAAGTGTGGTAACAGCACCCCCTGCCAAAGCCCCAGAGGTACTACACCATCCCATGTGTGTGAATAGCACACACATCAGATGTATAGTGTTGGGAAAGTCTGCTGTTAGGGATCTTTCCAAAGTACTAAGAACAAGAACATTAATGTCAATTTAAAGATTAAGGTGTGCCTGATACAAGCCACAGTCTTTCCAGTCACCAACTATGCATCTGAGAGCTAGACAGTGAATAAAGATGACAGAAATATTGATACCTTTGAGTTGTGGTGTTGGAGAAGAGTGCTGACTGTCCCATGGACTGCCAAAAGAACAAACTGCAAACAGAGAATTCCTTGGAGGCAAGGATGACGAAGCTTCATCTCATACTTTGGACATTTTGTAAGGAAAAGCTATTCCTTGGCAAGGGACATCATTCTTGGAAAGATGGAGGGTCAGCTAAGGAGAAGACCTTCAGTGAGATGGATTGCCATAGTGCTTGGAGCAGTGGGTTCAGGTGTGTCAGAGATGCTGAGGACGGCACAGAGCGGGATTCTTAGGGTGGCTGTGAGTCATACTCAACACCGTAACACTTAACAATGACTTTCAGTAAAAAATTTTCCTAAAAAAAAATTCCTGGAACTTCCCACTTTGGGTGTACCCATCTCTTTCCTGCAGGACTTGACCACGACAGCTATAAAGGGTGTAAATAAGCCAGATGCCAGCACAGGCTGTGTAAATGCTTATTCCAGAGCTTCCAGAAATCCTTTTCTATGACCAGTTCTGGGCTCGATGCTGCACAGGAATCTGTACCAGTTGTGCTGATCAGCAAAAATTTGTGCAGGAAAATGATTTTCCCAGCTGGCCAGAGGTTTAAGCAATAGGTAAGAATGGTCTTGTCATGGTAGATCCTGGTGTGTTTAAATGTGTACATTTTCTTTCAGGAAGTGTTTTTGTTTTTAACCCTTTACTGCTTAATTGTTCACAGCACATAGCTAGTCATCAAATAAAGAAATGCACATACACCTTAAGGTAACAGCAATTTTTATCTACCATCAAAGAGGCCCCAAAGGGACTGTGATGACATAGCCCATAGAGACTTGCATCTTAGCCCAAGGCTGCTCCTCTAGCTGTTTGACTTTCTGTGAGAGAAAGATGGGTAGGATCCTCCTGTCTTATTTACTGCCATGGAAACTCAGTGGAGGGTCAGCTGTGAGCCAGTTTTGACCCAATTCCAGTGGGTTGTCATGAGTAAGATGCTGTAAGCTGGAGGGTTGGAGTTGGACAGTCCAGGGTCTTAGACTTTTCCCCCACTTGTCAAAGTCTGTGTCCTGGGGGAAGTTTTCTTAACATCCCAGGAGATGACCACAGTGCCACTTTAGAAAGGTGCATGAGTGAGGTACTACAGGTGAAGGACTTCATTGGCTACTGTGCTTGACACATAATAAGCACTTTGAGGCTGCAGCACCAGGAACATCATAGCCAGTGTCAGATGGATTTTGGCTGAAAGCAGAAAGTACCAGAGGAATGTCGATCTGTGTTTTATTGACTATACAAAGACATTTGACTGTGTGGGTCATAACAAACTGTGGCTAACTCTCAGAAGAATAGGAATCCCAGAACACCTGATGGTGCTCATGTGAAACCTCTATTTGGATCAGGAAGCAGTCCCTAGAACAGAGTAGGGACACGCTACATGGTTCAAAATCAGGAAAGGAGTGAGTATATCAAGGGCGTGTCCTGTCTCCATACCTATTCATTCACTATACAGATCATTCAGGAGGCTGGACTTTATGAGGAGGAATGTGGCATCAGGACTGTGTTAAGCAGATGACACAACCTTGCTTGCCATAGTGGAGGAGGATCTGAAGCATTTGCTGCAGAAGGTCAAGCATGGCAGTCTTGAATATGGATTGAAACTCAACATCAAAAAGACAAAGATTCTCACCACTGGGCCAATTGGCAGCACCATTATAGATGGAGAAGAGATTGAAATCGTTAACAATTTCAGTTTGCTCTTGTTCTGTTCCACAGGCAACACTCTTGGCACCAGCAGTCAGGAAATCAAAAGACAAATTACATTGGGATAGTCAGGGACCTCTCCAGAGTACTAAAGAGCAACAACGTCAGTCTAGAAATTAAGGTGCGCCTGATCCAGGCCACAGTCTTCTCAGTTACTTGGTATTCATCAGAGATCTGTACGGTAACTCAGGGTGGCAGAAGAAGAAATCAATGCCTTTGAGTTATGGTGCTGGAGAAGAGTGTTGAACATACTGTTCAACTGCTACGAAGGGAAAAAAAAGTCTTACCTGGAGATGGGGAAACCAGGTTGTTCTGTGGAATCAAGGATTGTGAAGCTCTGGCTGATATAGTTTGAGTATGTTACCAGGAAGTGTCAGTCCTTGGAGAAGGACATCATGCTTGGAAGGTTGGTGGGACAGTGCAGGAGAAGAAGACCCCGAATGAGATTAATTGGTACAGTGACGAGGGTAATGGGAGTAGGTGTGTCAGAAACAGTGAAATTGACTCAGATGGGAGAGGGTTCAGAGTTGTTGTGCATGGACTCAGCATGATTAGCAATTGACTCGATGACACCAACAAAAGCTATAATATAAAAACTCATTAAATTCAGAAATTATATTCACATTATATAGGTAAAAAAATATTTTTTGTTTGTTTGTTTCTAGCTTTTGCTTTGTTTCTATATGTACCCACACTGTTCCTAGGGGAGACTGGGAAGCCCTGAGTTCTGATCTATTATTAAGGGTGTCAGTGGTTAACGTACTTGACTGGTGAGGGTTTAAGTTCAAGGCTACCCAGAGGTACCTTGGAAGAAAGGTCTGGTGATGTGCTTTAAAAAGTCGGCCAGTGAAAGCCCTAGGAGCACAGTTCTGCCCTGACACACAAGGGGTCGCCAGAGTTAACTTGATGACATGTGGGTTGATGTGTCTGATGATGGCTCAGTATGCGGCGAGCGCTAGTGAGTTAGTTCTGACTCATGGTGACCACTCCCCAAATCTGATATCTGAAGCTGTAAATCTTAGTGGGAGGAGATGCCCAGATTTCTCCCAAGGAGCTGCTGGTGGATTCGAACTCCAGAGGCACACTGTCTTTTGGTTCACTTTGCCGCACATTAGGGAGCTCAGCCAAGCGATATTCATGAGCTGGCATCCCGGGGGCTGGTATTTGGCCCTTGGACATTATGGGTGGAGAAGTAAAGCTTCTTGGACACAAAACTGACCATGTGCTTTTATGCTCTGCCTTGTTGGCCTGCTTTTGGAATACCATTGATAATATTTTCATTTTTCTCTTTGTGAGCTTTCTGTTCTCCAGAGAGAAGGGAAGGTGATTAAGATGAGCTATAAAGCTGTAAAGCAAGGAGAAGTGGGAGTGGAAGGGGGCTAGGTTTGAGTACACTGTCCAGGCTGGGGCGGAGGGGTAAGCTGGGCCGTCTCCCAAGCTGGTCCTCAGGGAAAAGAGGAAAGAAAACGTGGAAGGAGTTTACTAATAAAAGCCGACACGTCCCAATGGGGCAGAGCCCAGCAGCACTTAAAATTTTATTGGATTTGGAACAACTAAAGCGGAATTAATAAGAATCTTGACACATTGTGAAAAATGGAACTAATGGCATTGAATAAGTTGTGCAGAAATTGTTAACTGGGAACCTGATTTACTGTGTAAACGCTCACCAGAAATGTAATGAAATATGAATAAAAAAATAACACAAACTATCCAAATAGAAAAAAAATTATATTGCTTAAAGTAACATGATCTTTTTTTAAATTGACAGAAAACAAATTAAATCACTGGAACTTCCCTACCAATAAATTACCAGGGATAATATTTTTATCTGTCTTCTTGTGAGTTTTTTTAAAAAGAAGCATATCTCTGCCTGTCATTTAAATTATAATTCATATAATATATGTAGTTTTAAAATAGATGATTTCCTAACCTGTGGCTCAGTAACTATCTTTTCCTCACGATATGTGTGGTTTTCTTCGTTGTTGTTGTTATGTACCATTGAGTTGAAACCACCTGATACCTGACCTGCAAGCTGACCCTCTAACAGGTTTTCAGAGGCAATTTAATCACATGGAAGGAGATTGCCCATCAGCTGGTGGATTTGAACTGCGTGTCTTTGGGTTTGCAGTACAGTCTTACTACTCTGCCACCTAGGAATTTGTGTTATGTCGATCAGATGATAGGGAAGTTTCTCATATGTTCTTGCCTTACTATTGTTACACCCTTAAACTTTTTCTTTCCTGGTTTTCAACCTTCCAAGCCAAGCTTTGCAATTCTGTGTGTTTAAAATGTCATTTTATTTTAAAAATGTGAGTGAAAGTTTGTAGATCATAATTGATTTTTCATATTGCACTTGATCTCTTAATACAAGGGATCTGAAACTCTGTGGGCCTCTTTGCCAGTTTTTAAAGTAGACAAAAGTGTCATAGTAGTTTATAGTTCATACATGATAGTGAACCATGCAGTGTGTTCTGGGATTCCCATTCTTCTCAGAGTTAGCCACAGTTTGATGTGATCCACACAGTCAAACTCCTTTGCATAATCAATGAAACACAGACATTCCTCTAGAACTCTCTGCTTTCAGCCAAGATCCATCTAATATTAGCTACAATATCTCTAATACCAGGACTCCTTCTAAACCCAGCCTGCACTTCTGGCAGTTCTCTGTTGGTGTGCTAGTCTAGTTGTATTTGGATATTCTTCAACAGAATCTTGCTTGCATGTGATTATCAATGATACTGTTCGATAATTTCCACACTCAAACAGATCTCCTTTCTTTGGAATGGGAACAAATATAGATCTCTTCCAGTAAGTTGGCCAGGTGGTTGTCCTCCAGATTTCTTGGTACAACTTAATGAGCTCATTCGGGACAGTGTTTGTTAAAATATGTCAATTGGTATACCATCAATTCCTGGGGCCTTATTTTTTGCCAATTCATTCAAAGCAGCTTGAACTTCTGCCTTCACCACCATAGGCTCTTGCCCATATGTTGAAATTCTTCTCTGTTTGCCAGTTCCTTTTGGTACAATGACTCTGTATACTCTTTCCATCTACCTTTAATACTTCTGGATCATTTGATATTCTGCCCAAAGCATCCTTAAGTATTGCAACTTGAGTTTTTAATTTGTTCTTCAGTTCCTTCAGCTTAAGAAATGCTGAGCAAGTTTGGCCCTTTTGATTTTGTACTCCAGTTACTTGCATATTTCGTTGTACGACTTTGTCTTCCCGCACTGCCTTTTGAAATCTTCTGTTCAGCTCCTTAATATCTTGATTTCTTCTCTCTGCTTTGGCTTCTCAGCACTTCAGTGCAATATTCAGAGTTTCTTCTGACATCCATTTTGGTCTTTTCTTTCTCCTCTGTCTTTGTAATGACCTTTTGCAGTCCTCCTGGATGATATTCTTGATAGCCTCCCATAACTCATCTGATCTTCTCTCATTAGTGTTCAAAGGCCTCAAACCTGTTTCTTAGATAGTTTTGAAGTTTGAGTGGGATAAACTCAAGGTCATATTTTGGTTCCCGTGGATTTAATTTTCCTTAGCTTCAGCTTGAACTTGGTATAAGAGTAGTTGGTGGTCTGTTCCACAATCAACACCTGGCCTAGTTTTCCCCGCTGATATTGAGCTTCTCCAGTGGTTCTTTCCACAGATGTAATCAATCTCATTCCTATGAATACCATCAGGTGAAATCCATGTGTAGAACCTACGTTTATGTTTCTTATAAAATGTATTTGAAATTAATAAATTGTTGATTGTGCAAAATTCAATCATTCTATCTCCAGCCTCATTTCTGTCACTAAGACCATGTTTTCCAACTACTGATCCTTCGCCTCTGTTCCCAACGTTTGCATTCCAGTCACCCATTATTATTTATGCATCTTGATTGCATGTTTGATCGATCTCTGACTACAAAAGTTGGTAGAAATCTTCTATTTCCTCTTCTTTGGCTCTGGTTGTTGGTGCATATAGCCAGCAATGTGTTCTATTTCTGCACATTTCAATCTGTGTGCAGAACAGATCATCCAGGAGGCTGGGCTCTATGAGGAGAAATATGGCATCAGGATTAGAGGAAGATTCATCAACAGTCTGTGTTATGCAGATGACACAACCCTGTTGGCTGCTGCAGAAGATCAAGGTCTGCAGCCTTCACTATGGATTGAAGCTCAATATCAAGAAAACAAAGATTTACACCACTGGGCTGATTGGCAGCATCAGGATGGATGGTGAAGAGATTGAGATTGTTAACAGCTTTAGTTTGCTTGGCTGGATACACAATCAACACTCTTGGCACCAGCAGCCAGGAAATTAAAAGATGTGTTGCGATGGGAAAGTCTGCTGTTAGAGTCTTCTCCAAAATACTGAAGAGCAATGGTGTCACTCTGGAGATTAAGGTGTGCCTGATACAGGCCATGGTTTTTGCTATCACTTGTTATGCATCAGAGAGTTGGACAATGTCTAGGGAGGATAGAAGGAAAATTGATACCTTTGAGCTGTGCTGTTGGAGAAGAGTATTGAATATACCATTGACTGCTAAGAGAACGAACAGGTTTGTGCTGGAGAGGGTTAAACCAGGCTGCTTCTTGGAGGCAAGGATTCTGAAGCTCTGTATGACATACTTTGGACATGTTGTAAGGAGGGGCCAGTCCTTAGAGAAGGACATCACGCTTGGGAGGGTGGAGGGACAGCACAGGCGAGGAAGATACTCTCTGAGGTGGATTGATTTAGTGACTGGGGTAGTCAGGGTGAGTGTGTCGGAGACAGTGAGATTGGCACAGGATAGAGCAGAGTTTAGGGCTGTTGTACATAGGGTCGCTACAAGTAGCATGTGACTCGACTGCACATAACAACAACATATGGTAATGGGGTTACACGATAGTTGGGTACATGGTGGGTAGGTAGTTTGTAGACAGAAAGCATGCCTTGCACTGTTGCGCCACCTGAGCACCTTTGTACAGCCTCCTAAGAGACAAACGCTTGGTTGCTGAATTTGACAGTGTAGAGGATGAGAGAATGATGCCATAGTCATGATAATGTCCCTTCTCTTCTGACCCAAGGCCATCATCATTTGGACACACACATATACATATACATATGTTTGTAATTTAAAGATTATTACCAAACTGTTATATGTAGCAGTTATAGTTGTATTGGTATTACACAAATTTTTACACCAGTTTTCACCTATAATGTCATGTTGTTGTTATGTGCTGTTGAGTCACCTGTGACTCATAGAGACCCTATATACAACAGTTCTGAACTCTGCCCCATCCTGAGCCAGTCTCACTGTCTCTGATACACCTACCTCCATTGCCCCAGTTACTGTATCAATCCATCTCATCCAGGGGTCTTCCTCTCCTGTGCTGTCCCTCCAGCCTTCTGAGTATGATATCCTTCTCCAAGGACTTGTACCTACCTCCTGGCCACATGCCCAAAGTATGTGAGATGGAGCTTCAAAATTGTAGCCTCCAAGGAGAAACTTGGTTTTACTCTCTCCAGGGCAGACTTGTTTATTCTACTTCTACTTTGGAGGTCGAATGAATGTAATTTTGCCTCGTTCTGTTGCATCTCAACATCAAGAAAATGAAAATTCTCACCACTGGACTAATAGGTGACATCATAATAGATGGAGAAAAGATTGAGACTGTCAGGGACTTCATCTTTCTTGGATCCACAATAAATACATTTGGCAACAGCAGTCAGGAGATCCAGAAATGTCTTGCATTGGGAAAGTCTGTAGTCAAGGACCTATCCAAATTACTGACCAGCAGCAATGTTAGTTTGAGGACCAAGATTCTCCTGTTTCAGGCTTTTCAATCATCTACTATGTATGCATCTCAGAGTTGGACAACAAATAAGGAGGACAGAAGAAAAATTGATGCCTTTGAGTTGTGATGTTGGGGGAGAGTATTGAGTATCTTATGGACTGCCAAGAGAACAAACAAATATGTGTTGGCGAAAGTGCACCCAGACTGTTCCTTGGAAGCAAGAATGGTGAAGTTTATCTCACATACTTTGGGCATGTTGTTAGGAGAGGTATTGCTTGGAGAGGGACATCATGCTTGCAAAGGTGGAGGGTTGATGAGAGAGAGAAAGACCCTCAACCAGGTGGCTTGACACAGTGAATGTAGCAGCGTGTCAGAGATTGTGGGTTGGCACAGGATAGGACAGAGTTCATATCTATTGTTTATAGGGGTCACTAAGAGTCATACTTGACTCAATGACACCTAATGATAATACCACACAGCCTCTTGGTTTAACTTACCTGGATGACTTTAAATATGTAAATTAACTTAGGCTTTAAGTGCCTGTAATGTTGCTTTTAAGTACCAATAGCATAGAATATAGGATAAAATGAACTTGAAGAATTAGTAGTTATTTGTAAAGCAGAATGAACATATTTTCCCCCTAGAGTGAGTTATGCCAATGCTTAACTAACTAGAATTTCTGGTAATATTTAGATTACTTTTAAAATTCCAATACCAAAGCAGTGTTCAGTGAAGTATCAGTAACTCCTTGACAGACTTTTTGAAAATTATTTTTTAAATAAATGAATTTCTTTCGTTGATATTGTTGAAAATACAAACAAAATATATACCAATTCATTGGCACACTTTTTAGTATGCAGTTACCTCCGTCTGTCCTATAAAGGTACATCATTCTAAGTATTTACCAAGGAAGGCTACCTAAAGGTGCCTTGGAAGAAAGGCCTGGCAATTTACTTGGGGCACAGTTCTCTGACATGGGAGTTGCCATGACTTGGTAATGGTATGACAGCAGCAGGTTGCTTAAACAAAGGAAAGACTCCTTACACTTTTTCTTTTTTTCTTTCTCTGTATCTTCTGGTCTTTAGCTATGATCGAGACTCCACCTTCAACGTGTTTGTGGGAAAAGGACAGCTGATTGCCGGCATGGACCAGGCCCTGGTTGGGATGTGTGTAAATGAGAGGCGTTTTGTGACGATCCCCCCAGCGCTCGCCTATGGAAGTGATGGCGTTTGTAAGTTTTCGTTCTGTGTTTGTTAACATGTCTGTGGAAACAACCAGAGCATTTACGAGCTCTTCAGTCAGACAGGAGAATCATGAAAGGTTTGGACTCGGGGAAGGAGAACAGTGAGTACACTCACAGCTAACATTGCCATTTTAAGCTTATTTCTTCTGAATGTGAAAGAAGGTGTATTGAAAGCTGCCCTTGTTGAGGGGAAAATTTTGTATTCACTTCCCTTTCAGTTCCATATGAATAAAATAATGAGGGAGCTGGTCTGCCTTCTGGAATTCCACACCAGTGACCCACCTGAACCCTTCTGGGGTCAGTTTCCTTGGCAACAGTCTGGGCATTTTGTATGTCTGGTCTGACAGGAACAGCTTCTCAACGTGAACTCTTTCATTTCCAGCTGGTGTGATTCCCCCAGATTCAGTGCTTCATTTTGATGTACTTTTGATGGACATTTGGAATTCAGAAGACCAGGTTCAGATACACACTTACTTCAAGCCCCCCAGTTGCCCGAGGACCACCCAGGTATCTGATTTTGTGCGGTACCACTACAATGGAACGTTCCTGGATGGGACGCTTTTCGATTCCAGGTCAGTCCTGCCATTCATGGTTGTTTCAGGGAAGTGCCCATTACTTCTTTCTGCTTAACCTGCTTTTTATGCCCACAGGGAACCAAAAGAAGCGCTTGCCAACATTTGTCAGTCACAAATGCCTTCATTTTAGTTAACATTTTTAACATACCCAAGAGTAACCACTATACATTGTCAGGATAAATTAACAATATTTGGGGACTTCATCATTAAGTCAAGGAACCTGTCAGTAGGTTCAGACATGCTTTGGTCCATTGTAAATAGTTTTTTCATGAAAGACGAGGGAATAACCAAATATATCTAAGACTGTGGAGAATCCTGGGAGTGGAATGCGACGCTGAGGGGGAAACAGTCGGGCTCCAAGCATCTGACTCGTTTCTGTTTTTTATTCAGGGGTATAGCAGCCCTGGTTTTGGTGAATGATTATGATTTAATTCCATGCTTTTCATGTCTTCCTAATTGGAGGATGCCTGCCTTGGCTTTGGGAACAGCTACACATGTTTGTCTCCAGGGATGTAAATACTGACTCATCATTTAGTTGAGATTTGGATAGCAACAGTTATAGAGGAATGAGTGGGAAATGCCATTGTAATGGACCCTTTCTCATTCCTTTTCAGTCACAATCGCATGAAAACTTATGACACATATGTGGGCATTGGCTGGTTGATTCCAGGGATGGACAAAGGACTTCTGGGCATGTGCGTGGGAGAGAAACGCATCATAACCATCCCTCCTTTTCTGGCCTATGGAGAAAATGGAGATGGTAAGCCCTCCCCTCTCAGAGCCTCTTCCTCTGACCTCACTTCTATTGCAGTGTTTAATTCAACTGTTACTGCATCAAACCCGCTAGACTCTAGGATTTGATCTTTCCAGAACTGCTAGCTACATGTGGCTGTTTGAATTTAAATGAAGTTAAATGTCAAATTCAGCTCCTTGGTCACGTTGCCACATTTTAGACACTGAGTGTGGGTAAGGACAGCCCTGCCAAAGAGCAGTTCCATCACTGCAGACAGATCTGTCACATGAGTCTGTCAAGGTCGACTGTCTGATGATTGAATTGTAGAAACATCAGCTTAGCAGTGGTTACAGGTGGTCTCCATGTTAGAGAGGCGTTCTGGTCCTAAGTGTGGCTTTAAGTCAGATTTGTAGGTAAGTTGAACAAGTACACACTGTTCATATTTAGCCACTTTACTTGAGTGTAGGAAAGACCCCAGACATTTCCGTGATTTAAAAGCTACATGGGCAGCCAGTGAAGGTGACTGCGATGAAGAGCTTACTGTAAATAGGAGTAAGGTGGTTTCACTTCTTTCAAAGTGAGGACATGTTTACATGACTTTAAGGGGCAAATACAAGTCAAACATTCCATAATTCATCAGCAACTTCAGTTGGCATTCAAAGTAAGCCCTCAGCCCCTATGTCATGAACTGTGTCCTTGACACCAACCTCTCTCTGTAGGCTGCATCTTCCCTCCTGTGCAGAGATTTGGACTAGAGAGTCTTTTGGTTTGCAGTCATCAAGGTAGGACAGTAGAACAGTGGTGGAAAAAGGAACATCAGGAAGCTATGTAATGTATGATGAATTCTTGGATGAACCTTCTTGCCATGTGACTAAAAAAACTAGATGGTACCAGACTGTCATTACTGAACAATGTGCTCAATGATTCCTTAGAAAAATCATGGTCAAAAGGGGGAAGAAATGTAGGGAAAAAATTTTGTCTTGTTGAATGTAGACTATCTGCAACCCCTAAAGTTATCTCACTAGGGTAGCTTTCAAACCTTAAACTAAAGATAGCCCCAGAAGTCTTTTTTTTAACATTTTTTTCTCCTAGATTCTTTCTAAAACTAAATAATGTCTAAATAATTTCTAAAACAAAATAACAAATAGTATAGATTGTCTGTCTTGACCGTTGTACCCTTTTAAGTTCTGTCTATATGGCATCAAATTTACAACAGTGAGTTTATGTTACTAAGGGAAGATTAATACAGAAAATGAAGGTAAGAATGATTGTACCATTCAAAGAATGTCATCAAGGGAACCCAGTTGTACATATGGAAATTACTGTTTGGCTGTGTGTATTATCTAAAAGAACAACAAAATAAATGAAGTTTAAAGAAAAATTTCATTAAGGGAATTAAGAACAAAGAATACACTCTAAATGGATGAATTAAATGTGAATTACACTAGCTGTTAACTTTAAAAATACATTCAGTTAGCACCTATAATACTAGAAAACTTACTTCTGTTTATTGCTTTTAAAAATGTGATTTGAGTGAAAGTTTACAGAGCATATTATACCTTTCTGTCAATTCTTAATGCACATTTTGTTCCATAAACATCAGTTACCGTCCACACCATGTCTGATCACCTATTCATTCTGTATTGTATTTCTCTTGATCCATCTTAATCAGTGTGTGTTATCTATTTGTTTCCACATTCTCCTCCTCTTTTCCCCTTTTATACGTACTAGAATGATTCTCTTGGTATGTAAATCTTTCTCCAGCTTTTTATAACAATGATCTTTTGCAGTGTTTGTCCCTTTTGAGACTGACTTATTTTAGTCAGAATAATGTCCCCTGCACTCATCCATGATATGTTATGTATCACGAATTTTTCATTGAAAAATTACTTTTAAAAATTTTACACTAGTTATTTACAAAATTTGACTACGTTGTTTTAGAGAACAGATTCTTTCAATTTCCCTCACCCCCCCATCAAATTGTACAACCCCATGATTAATCCCCCTCTCCCACTGTACATCCTCATCCCTGTGCTTCCACCCTCTCCCACCCCTCTTGGATTCTGATATCCATTCTACAATAATGGTTTTATACAATTTATACAATTTTATACAATTTATCCTTGTGGGACTGAGTTAGTTCACTCAGCATAATGCTCTCCAGTCCCTCCCAAGTTAGGTAATAATTTACAAAATCATTGCTCCTGCATGCTGCATAGTATTCCATTGTGTGAATGTACCATGATTTCGCAATATATTCATTTGTGGTTGGACATTTAGGCTGTTTCCATATTCTTGCGATGGTGTATAATGCTGCTATGAACATTGGTGTGCGTGTGCCCTGTTCATGGATAGGAAGACTCAATATTGTAAAAATGACAATCCTACCAAAAGCAATCTACATGTTCAGAGCAATCCCAATCCAGATACCAAATTCATTTTCAAAGAGATTGAAAGGGAAATTATCAAATTTATTTGGACAGACAAGTGACCCCAAATAAATAAAACACTTCTAAGAAACAAAAATGAGGTTGGAGGTATAGCACTCCCTGACCTCAAAACCTACTACACAGCAGCGGTAACCAAAACAGCATGGTACTGTACAATGACAGGCACATAGACCAATGGGACAGACTTGAAAACCCAGAAATAGACCCAGCTATCTATGGGCAACTAATACTTGACAAGGAAATCAAAGCTATCAAATGGGGAAATAATATAATCTCTTCAACAAATCTTGCTAACAAAACTGGACTTCCACCCACAGAAAGCTGAAACAGGATCCACATTTCACACTATAAACAAAAATTAACTCAAGGTGGATTAGAGACCTGGGAGTAAAGCCCAAAACCGTAGCATTCATAAGCAACAAACTGGGATCAAGCATAGAAAGGCTAGTCCAACGTATAAAGAGACTACCAAATACAACCAGAAATTCACAATCTGAAGAGGATAAACTTGAAATATTATTGTTCTTTTTTGCTCTCAATTTAAAATATATGGACACACACAAAGTTTTAATATTTCATCACACAGAGGCACATGCACACAAACACTCCACTCGCACTTCAGGGACAGGCCTCATTCCAGAGGCAGACTTGGTGCGTACTTTCAACAGATTTCATCATTCCCCTGTAGGGAAGGAGATGCAGGGCCTGGGCTCCGTCTAACAGGCCAGTGGATGGAGCACAAGCTTGGTGTGTGTCTAATTCCTTCTCCAGGTCCAGACCTGTGCACACTATAAAAAAATGAAAAGTCAGCAGGAGGTAGCACTTTTCCACTTATTTGTCAACAGATTGCTGAACGTAAAGTTATTTATTGATTACTATTAATCTTTGCAAGGAGGACTAATGCACAGTGAGTTAGTTCTGTGGTGAATTCATTTTGCAGATAGTAAATCTTCACTGTTGGGAGATCCTGAGAGAAAGAGAACCTTCCAGACATGAGGCAGAAAATACCTGAAGATTATATATATATTTTGGATTGTGGGTATCATTTCCCCTTAGCTCAGTTTAATTTGACTTTTATTTATGTCTTGCTTTGCAAGCACTGAAATGATTAAATCTACCTTTTACCTCTTAGAAAAATTGGCTAGAGCTTCTGAAGAACACATTGTTGTAATCTTCTCCAGAACCAACTCAGAGATTTAGAATTTGTGGCTTCAAATGTCTGTAATTTGCATTTGAACATACACAGAAACCCTCAGTTTCGTGTATTTGGGTTTCTATGTGGGCTATTCCACTCCAATGAAGGCAGCATGAAGATCAAAATAGAGGATCTCTTGTATTCTTTATGCCTGTTTTCTCTTTTCCTGAGGAAGTCAGGCTCTTGGCAGCATGGATGCTGTGGCTCAGTAGAATATTTAGAGACCATGTGGGGCTACCCAAGATTTGGAGGAACATTTATTTCCTTCCCTCAGATATTTCAAGGAATGAGTAGCACCGACACAGAGAAAGTTGACTTGTTCAAGCAGTTCCTAGGTCTTGTGTCCTGACTTCATCATCTTCCTCCATTCCATCCTAGGGAAAGACATTCCTGGGCAGGCATCTCTGGTCTTTGATGTTGCATTATTGGACCTCCATAACCCCAAGGATGGCATTTCCATTGAGAATAAGGTGGTGCCTGCAGACTGTGAGCGGAGAAGTCAGAGTGGGGATTTCCTGAGGTACCATTACAATGGCACACTTCTGGATGGCACCTTCTTTGATTCCAGGTAAGGAGACAGCTGGAGCCTTCCTCACCTCCATGTCTTACTAAATATTCTCTGCTTCTGGTGGATCCCTGATCTGAATACTCCGTCAGGTGGGTAGCTACTGTTTTTACCTTTACTTCAGATTCCTGGCTTTTTTTTAATATTACATTCCTTCATGGATTGTTAGAATATTCACCTTCCTTTTGAGAATTGTAGGAAAGCAGAAGCCTGCACTAAGCTTCCCATTCATGAAGGAATGGGAAGTATTCTTACCCTCTCCTACACTGAGCTAAGTTATCCATGTACAGATCCAGGCGTGGGGTCTAGAATGGGGAGTGGCCAGGAATGAGGTCACAGAGGCTCAGTGGAAAGTGCAGAGACTGGGTACTGAGAGAACTGGGGTTTGGCCCCTGTCTGTTGTGGACTAGGCATGTGACTTGGTACAGCATGGCGCTGCCCTGAGCTTCACTGTTTTTCTCTTGTTACAGTATCTTTATCAAAGAGATAGTTAATGAGCTGAAGTGTTATGAAAGCACTCTGCAAACTTTAAAGGCTTGTTGGGCAGACTCAGTTTCCTTCTTTCTACTGCAGAGGCGAAGTCCAGAAGTCCCGTGCCACTGTTGTTATTCATAGTTTGACTTTGTCAGGCGTAGCCTGCAGTTTGTACAGATGGCTTGGGGTACAGAATATGAGCAGATAGTAGGCGTTTGGTGTTTCTTGCTCATTCGAGTGGCATGTGCTGTTTGAAAACCACTCCTTTAGCTTCCTGTAGGGCAAACAAGTGGTGACAGTAAGCTACCTGCCTTTCTGAGGTAAACGCCCAGCTTATTAAATTATCAACAGACATCCTAGAAGAATTTTCATATGGTGCTCTTTGACTTGAAGAATTAATTTTTCCTGGTCCTAGGCTTTTGTATTTTAACTTTCATTCTGGCTTCTTCCCCCCTGAAAAATGAATATTCACTTGGCTCAATATAAAAACGAAGTAAACATTAAGGTGATTTGTCTCACCTTCTTTCACCTCATAGAGTTAAAATAATTTTAATAGTTGTTTTTCTCTTTCACTCTGTGATCTTTTAAAAAAACTATAATAAAATAGTTCTTCCCCCCTTTATATTATAAAACAACCTTATTATTTACATTGTTCTGCACTTTACTTTTTTTTCACCTTGAGATTTTTCCCCCCCTTCCTGTCAATATATAGAGAGAATTCTGGTCCATTAGATAAATATTTCAAATTTCTTTAACTTTTCCCTTCTTAGAGTTGTTTTTATTCTTTTTCTATTAAAAAAAATGCTCCAATATGTGTATGTGCTATTACTTGTTACAAGAACATTGATTCTGTCGTTTATTTCCTGGAATTGTATTTCTAATTTAAGAACTGTATTTCTGATATACATCAGATTTCTTTCCTTGTTGACGGAACCACAGTTTTCCCAAGTTCCGGACAGCTTTCCATTTTAGTATGTTGGGACCGAGGCCATCCAAACAGCTGCACAGTACTCCATTGTGTAGATTTAAGCAATTAATTCCCTGTTTCTTATATATGCTGTTTATTATATTTTTATATTATGAGTTGGGCTATGGTCATTATTTTTGTAGCTAAATTTTAACATTTCTGATTAATTGTTAATTTGGGATAAATTTCTAAAGTAGAATTTCTGAATCAAAGGACATGTGTGCTTTCAAATTGATACCAAGGAAAGTTTTACTTCTCATCACTGTCTAAGAGTCTCTATCCCCTAAAGGCTGTGTAGCATTGGGTATAACACTTAAAAATAATCTGTGTAATAAAAGGCATAGATCCATTGTTGTTGTTGTTGTTATGTGCCATCAAGTTGCCTGCAACTCATAGCGTACAACAGCCCTAAATTCTGCTCTGTGTCAATCCTATTTTCTCTAACACACCTACCCCCATTATCCCAGTCACTTAATCAGTCCATCTCTTCGAGGGTCTTCCTCACCCTCGCTGTGCCTGCACCCTCCCAAGCATGATGTCCTCTCCAAGATGAGTAGTAATTACATAAAATACAATATATACGAATTATTATGTGAAACGTAATGGAAAACGAAAGCTTGTAGAAAACACAATATATATGAATTAAAAACAAAGTATGAACTGTTATATGTAAACCAATTAAAATATTTAAAAAGAAAAAATAATCTTTGCCAGTTTATAAGAGGAAAATGTCATTATGTGGCTTTGATCCTAATTTCTTTGATTGCTGTTGAGGTTGAATTTTTTTCAAATGTTTATTGGCTATTTGGATACCTTCTATGGTGAATTCTTTGTGCTTTGCCTGTTTGTCAGGCTGGGGTAGTTGTGCTCTCCTGCATTGCTGAGTTGGAATAGTTTAAATGGCAACAAATTTATTGTACTTCTGAGTGGCACAAATGGTTATCATGCTAAGGTGCTAACTGAAAGGATGGAGGTTAGAATCCATCCGGAGGATGAAACTAAGAAAAGACTGACAATCTATTTCTGGAAAACCAGCCATTAAAACCTCCCTGTAGCACAGTTTTACATTGATACACATAGGCTGTCTTGAGCAAGAGTCCGTTGAGGATGATCAGTTTGAAATTTTCTGGTTTTCATAAAGACACCAACTCTTTTATGGTTGCATGATTATTTGGCATGGCGTTTGTTTATTTATAGTTTCATTTTGTTCCTGTGATTTATTACCTGTTAAATGTACATGGTTTCTGCCATTAAATAGGATAAACTTCACTTTCATGGCTTCTTGCATTGGTTGGTAACTTGCTGGAACGTCTGTGCCTATCTTTACGATATATAAATAGTTCCCTGGATCTTAGTCAAGTCCTTGACTGTTGTTTTATCCTTTAAAATACTCTTTTTTTAGAATTTTTATCTTCAAAGGGATTTGTATTTTCTCATATGTGTGAACCCATCCAGAGATGTGTAATGAAAAATGTAATAATTTCCCTTCAGCATCTCCCATTTCCACCTCCCTGAGGTAACTGATTTTAACAACCTTCCAGAGTCTCTTTCCATGCTCATAAATGCTTTCATATTGAAATCTTTAATCCATCTGGAATTTATTGTGATACTCAATGTGACAGAAAGGATTTAGCTTCATTTTTTCCCCAGATGGTTAGCAAGTTTTTCCAACACCAGTTATTGAATAACTATATTTTCCTCACAGATTTTAAAATATGACTTTTATTATGTACTAAAATCTTGGGTACACTTTTTGGTCTTTGTCTAGAATTTGTGCCCTTTTCTTTTTTTTTAAATTATTAAATTTTATTAATTTTA
>NW_006399809.1:15726553-15736480 GCF_000299155.1 Elephantulus edwardii | reverse complement strand
AATCGAGTCTCCGTTCAAGGTTTTTTTTTCCTCAGGGTGTGGCCCTCGTTACACCAGTGTTTTTCTCAGTTCACTTCCCCATGCCTGTTAGTGTCTACTGTCCCCCTTCCCCACAGAATCTTTGCTAAGTAGTCCAACTGGTCTCTTCCTGCTTGACATAACCTTTGGTGTCCCTTTATAAGTTCACCTTGGCTGTTCACCAAGTGAGGCAGCTCACCTTGGCAGTGGTAACCTGGGAAGGTGAGAACCTTGGCCTTGCCTAGGGAGTGCTGGAGAGCCAGGCCTCCCTGCTTTTCCCTGCTTTATGCCCTTCCTGGCAGAGCGAGAGGGCATGAGGTTTGCAGCTGATCACTGTGGCTGCTCTCCTCATAAGTTAGGAAGAGGTCCTTCTCCACAGCCTCCTCTGAAGGTGTGTTTAGATTATCTCTTGCTTTCTGTATGATGACAATCATCTGTTCGTAAATCCACGGATCCTGCTGCCATTAAATTGATTCTGATTTCATCATTTACTCATGTCCCTTGACTTTGTTTTGTCTTGAAGCGCGTCAGCAGGAGAAAGCACCTCTCAGTTCTGCTTTTTCATCTATTTGGGGCCGTGTGGCTAGCCATCTCTGAGGCACACTCTGGTTGTGTCTGATAAGGTAAGAGCTAAATAGGTTGGCTCTTCCTGTGTGAGCTTTTTGCCACAATTTCATCTTGTGGGAGTGGGCGATAACTGCCAATAGCTGAGGTCCAGAGTTTAGTGGCAGACTTGACACATAAACGAGTTATCATTTCATGTTGATGTCCTCAAATTCCTGTTACTTTGAACATTTTAAATTCATAAATAAGGATAGATACATACATACAGACAGACATAATGTTGGGAGTTTTCAGAAGAATTTCTTTTTTTTCCCTCTTTTATTGTGCATTTTCTTCCTCCCTTCTCTCCCCCTTCCCCCAGCTCACCCAGTAATGCACCCCTTGTTCCAGATTTGTTGTCATACATATAATACTTAATCGTATATTCCTTTTGGACAGCTCTTCCCCTCATCTGTTCTACTCAGTTTTAGTTATCTATCTGTCTGTCTGTCTATTTATCTATGTACTCTTTTCCTGTTCTTTGCCCACCCCATCGCCATCTGCCCTATTTTGGTTAGGTTTTTTTTTTTTTTGGTTTTGGTTGTTTTTTTTAGAACGTAATTCACTTTATTTGTTATAGAAAATCCAGTATGTGGTGGCCACAGCTGGAGCCTGAGTCCTCTGCACGGAGACTCTGGTGTGAGTCTTTACAAGATGATCTGTGAATTCCTAAAAATATGGAATGCTTCACGAATTTGCGTGTCATCCTTCGCAGGGGCCATGCTAATCTTCTCTGTATCGTTCCAATTTTAGTATATGTGCTGCCGAAGCGAGCACTATTTTGTAACAGCAGTATTACCAGCATTTTCCTTTTTTTTAATTTTTTTTTAGCATTTTTCTTTTTTGACTAAGATATTTCACTCAGCATAATGTCCTCCAGGTTCCCCCATGTTATGTAATGCTTTATGAGTTTGTTGTTTTTCAGTGCTGCATAATATTTCACTGAGTATATGTATCCATTCATTTGTTGTTGGACATTTGGGCTGCTATTGTGAATATAGCAATCTCTTTGCTATTGTGAATAGTGCAGCAGTAAATATGGATGTGCATATATCTGTTTTGAGTTGTGGCTCTGGTTTCTTTAGGATATATTTCCAGTAGTGGAATTGCTCGGTCAAATACTATTGTCTATTTCCAACTTTTTGAGAAACCACCATACTGACTTCTGTAGTGGCTGTACCATTTTACACTCCTTTCAGCAGTGCATAAGAGTTCAATTTCTCCACAACCCCACCAGCATTTGTTGTCTGTTGACCAGTTAAGCTTTGCTATTGTTGCTAGAGTAAGATGATACCTCATAGTTGTTTTGATTTGCATCTCTCTAATAGCTAGAGATCTTGAACATTTATTTATGTATTTTTTTGCCATCTGAATTTCTTCTTTGGTGAAGTGTCTGTTAATATCTTGTGCCCATTTTGTGATTGGGTTGTTTCTTTTTTATTGTTGAGGTGCTGGAGTATTTTATAAATTTTATATATAAGTCACTTATCAGATATGTCACTGCCAAATATTTTTTCCCACTCTGAGTTTCCTTCTTACCCTGTTGGAAGAGTTTTTTGATGTGCATAGATTTGGTTCTTAGAAGGTCCCATTCATCTGTTTTATTCTGTCCTGGTAGTAGGTGTCATCAGTGTTTAAGGAGTTGATTGCTATTTTAACCAAACTCATTGAAATCAGACTGAATTGGCAATCTGTGCAGAGCCTGGATCTCTTCCTTGACTGGACTACTTGGTTCCCCTCCCAGTGGCCTTTGGGACACCCACATGCTCCCCAGAGGGTGCTTGGTGAGCAGGGATCTCTCATTCAGGCTGTGGTAGAAGCTAAAGGATTACATTTGCCTTGGTGCCAATTTGAATACTTTTCTGACAATAGGAATACTCATGTCCCACCTATCAACTGCTGATACACTGTGAGTCTCTGATGAAGGACTCCTTATGCTTTTCAGTGGCTTGAGTTAGTTGGTTTCCAACTCTAGGGTCTTTGTGTAGTTGCTTCTTGTGATCTCACCTCATCCCTGAGCCTCACCAATCAGAGAGCTGATCACACTTTCTTTAGAGGGCTGTGCAAACACTATGTGTACTCTTGTTCACCTTTTCACAGGAGCAGATCTGTCTGTGTCACATCTGTGTCATGTTCCTGATCTCCCTGAGATCATAATTTATCCGGATGCTGTAGCACCTCTTGTTAGTAACCTCTTAATTTTTCCTCCTTTTTTAGCTACTCCCGGAACCGCACCTTTGACACATACATTGGCCAGGGCTACGTGATTCCTGGGATGGATGAAGGTTTACTGGGTGTGTGCATTGGAGAGAAGCGGAGGATTGTGGTGCCCCCTCACTTGGGGTATGGAGAGGAGGGACGAGGTGAGTGCACCAGGGCACTAAGTGTGTTGATGTACATTGCCCGGAATGAGGGCCTCTAAGGGGCCAAAACACTCACGGCCAGATTAAAACTCAAGGATCCAGTTAGCTTTAATTTCTAGTGTTATTATTTCTCCCTCCCTGTGCCTGTTTTTTATTTTTAAAAGTCTTACACTTACAGGGGAGCTCTGGTGGCCTAGTGGCAAGGAGCTGCAACTACAATCCCAGAGGCGCACGGTTCAAATCCACCAGATGCTCTGCTGGGGAAGGAAGGACAATCTCCTCCTGTACCAGTCAGATCTGATTTGATGGTACACTCACACAAAAATAATAAAATAATAATAAAAAAAGTCTTAAACTTACACCAAAGTTGAAAGAATTGTACCTTGAACTCCATTTAGATTTAACCATTTGTTAACATCTTTCTATTATTTATTTGATCTATGCTATAATTACACTTTTTTAAGCTGAACTATTTGAAAGTAAACTTTATGAAAACCCTCTTTCTTTAAAAAATTATTTTGTTGAGGTGAAATGGTCATACCATAAAATTCACTCATTTTTAGTGTACAATTCAGTGATTTTTAGTCAGTTGAATGGGTTTTGCAACTATCAGCATAGCCTAAGATTGCAACAGTTTTGTCACCATAATAGAAAATTCCCCTTTTAAAATTACACAAATAATATACATTGGCCTTATTGTTATGTACATTGAGTTCAAACCTACCCCATAGCTGATCCTTCAGCAGGTTTTCAGAGGAAAAAAAATCACTCAGGAGGATATTGATCAATTTTTTACCCTGGTAGAGCTGGTGGATTTGAACCAAGTGCCTCAGCCAGCAGCGCTACCTAGATTAGAAAGAGAAAATACAAATAAAGAAAGCAAACAATCTTACTTCCCAGAAAATAAAGTGGTAACCATGAAGTGAATGTCTTTCTGTACTTTGTATATAGTGAATCTGTATATGTAAAATGGATATAAAACCTGCAAAATTAATACTGATGAAAATAGTTCAATCATTACTTCGCAGTTTCTCTCTTCACCTAATTAATTGTGAACAACTTTCCACAGCAACACATTTTTAAATGAATACTTTGTATAATGAGGGAGCTCTGGTGGCCTGGTAGTTAAGGAGTTGTACTGTCAACCCAGATGCAGGAGGTTCAAATCCACTGGATGCTCCAAGGGGAAAAGATGGAGCAATCTCCTCCTATACAGTTAATTTACAGCCTCTAAAAACCTACTGGAGGGTCAGCTATGAGTTCAATTCCAACTCAATAGCTTTTAACAACAACATAATATTTTGAACCATGCTTTCATATTAATTTTCATTTTGGACATCATTTGTGATTAATTTGACATAGTATTTATTTTGATTTTGTATTCTTTTTGCTGATGGCTGACTTATTTGCAGGACTCATACGATTTTCTTTTAACCTGCTTCTGGCATTCATTGATCCTGGGGACCCTGGTAATTGTCCCATCAGGGCATGTCCTAGGTGATCAAGAAAACATCTTGATTAGAAACTAGACAGTGATGTAGAGAAACTCTGTTTTTTCCTTTCCTGACTTAAATTTCCGACTCATTAAGCCACAGCCAATTTCAGTCTGACACGTTCAACAGATCTTTCTTCATGCCAAAGGCACCTCATTTTTAATATTTTAATCCTCTGTTGTTTTCTATCATGTAAATTTCTACTTCTACCTAAATACAGAGAGAAAGAGAAATCCTCTCTTAATATTCTGATTTCATTATAACTTGAAGCCTAAGTCTTGCCCTAAGAAGAACACATTGATGAAAAACATTTGCTTAAATTACTTTCTTCCTTTTGGCTTTCTGTCAAGTATTGAGACAGAGCTCTGCAGAGAATTCTGTAAGGCTCTGGGTAGCATCGGAGGCGCATCAGTTTTCTGAGCCTGAGGCTGCTTCACTCTGAATCACATGTTGGCTGTGGGCTCAGGAGTGCCTGATGTGTAAAACTGAAGAGTTCTTGGAGGACCTGCCTTTGTCTTCTCTTAAATGGTCCTTGTGGTCTCATTTTGGGGTTACAATAGGATATAAAACTAGTTGTTGAGGGGCTGATCGGAGATAGGCTCTGAGACAGGATCTGCCTTGTCTGTGACATTCTCATCACTGAGCAGAGGGTCAGACACTTAGTAATTGTACAATAAATAAACCTGCTTTTCCCATTTGTTCCTCCCCATTGTTATCACTGTTCCCTAAGCTTCCTTCAGCTCTTAGTCTTTGGAGCTTCCATTGTCAATTTGACCTTGTATAGATAGATTTTACGAGAGCAAAATGTACAAGATAGACATTCTTTTCCAGTTAAGCTAAACTTGCTTGGTTTTAAGATACTTTTCATTTAAGGTTTTCTCAGCAGCCATGTGGTGGTTGATTCACACGCTAAAGCTCCGGAAAGTCTGGATTCTGTGAGGATGTACCTCTTTTGGGGGAGCAATTCTAATGGTAAAAATTGAAGGAGGATTTGTTCAGGGAGAAGTTTGGTTTGGGGGCCTTAATGAAGTGTTTGGCTATCTGTATCTCTTTGTTCGTCATCTCGTTCCTATGCCTGGTTTGTAGGTAGCTTTGTAGAACTTATTAGTTCCTGGATAGTACAGACAGTTATTACACTTGGTTACTAACTAAAAGGATGGTGGTTCAAGTCCACGCAGAGGCACCTTGGAAGAAAGGCCTGGTGATCTAGCTCCCAGTTGTCACATATGGAAAGCCTGTGGAGCATTCTTCAACTCTTGATACACAGGGGATACCAAGAGTCGGAGCCAACTTAATGGTAGCTGGTTTATATGGAATTTAGATCAGGATAGGGCTGGTGAGCGTTTGAGTCCTGCTAGGAACTGGTGCGGATGAAAGCTTACAGCTGAGGGTCTGGACTTCATCTGTGCAGGCCCAGGATCTCCATATGCCTGCTCATCACCGACTCATTGGGTGCCTGCATGACCAGGCACTGCTCAAGGTGCTGGAGAGAAAAAAACAGAAGCAAACCCCTGCCCACGTAGACACAGCTTTCTTGTCGCTGCCCTCAGTAATGTGTCTGTACCTGACCTAACTTGGCACCGGGAAGGACTGACTCACAGTAACTTCTTAACAGCTGAGACACAAACCTGGCAGCTAAGTAGTTACTTTATGAGGTTTAACTCCACCTCTCACTGATGGGTATACTTAGGCCTGGAATCCTCACAATCTGAGATGCTGATTTATCGGAAATGTTTTAGCAGGCTGAAGACAGATCCCAGGGTGGTGGGTTGTCTCTTTCTTGGAGCTCCTATGAGAGTGATTTGCATCCTTTTTGCTCTGATAATCCTCTGCTTAATATACTGTAGAGAGGATATTATATTTGCGTTAGCACATTTTAGTATCTGCCCAGTTTGGCTCTGGGAGCTCTGTGGCCTAGTGTTAAGAAGTTGCACTGCAATCCCAAAGGCACACAGTTTGAATCCACCAGTTGCTCTACAGAAGAAGGGTGGGCAGTCTCTTCCCATGTGATATACTGCCTCTGAAAATCCAGTGGAAGATTAGCTGTAGGTCACTTCCAACTCAGCAGCACACAACAGCAACAGCTTGGTTCAAGAAGGATGCTGCCCAAGGTGTCCCTTTTCAGGCTCCAACCATATATTCATATCTGTTCTTCAGCATAGGTTGATATAAACAAACAAGCTGGACTTCTTTTCCATTAATCACATCTTATTCCAGTCACAGGATGTGCCTCTATTAGGCAGGGAGGCTTCCAGAGTCTTCTCAGCCTTTTTGTTTATAGATAATTAAGCTTGCACGCATGCTCTCGCGCTCACGCTGTCTCACACACACACACAACCAAACAACCAAAACATTGTCTGGAGACAACTGTGAATAGTAAATAAGACAGTTTCTAAGACCTCCATGGAAGCATAAAAAGTGGCTAATAGGTTCTAACTGCCAACTTTTTAGTTAAACAGCCAGTTGCTTAATTACTGCACTGCCAGAATGCACACATGCAACAACACACACCCCAAAACCCAAAACCAAACTCACGGCCATAGTGACCTTACTCATAGTTGCCTTACTGGGTAGAGTAGAAGAGCCCCATAGGGTTTCCGTGACTATAAATATTTATGGAAGTCTGTTGTCCTATCATTATCATTAATGTCATTATTATCATATGCAAGTAAACTCTTGTTGAAGATTATTTAGAAACGGACAGAATAGTATAGTGACAGTGAACAACCAGAAATTCAAGCTGGATTCAGAAGAGACCTTAGAACAAGAGATATGAAAGCTGAAAATATTAGAAAGATAATTTACTTATGTTTTAGTGACTATGCAAAGGCATTTGACATTAATAAATTATTGGTAACATTAAGGAGAATGAGAACCCCCGAACACTCACTGTGCTCATGAGAAACCTGTTCATGGAACAAAATTCGATTGTCTGAACAGAATAAGGGAACATTGCATGGCTTGAAATCAGAAAAGGTGCATCAGGATTTTTATCCTTCATTTATGCCTAATTAGTCTGTATGCTGAGCAGGTCATTCAGGTCATTGGGCTTTGTGAAGAAGAATGTGGCATCAGGATTGGAGGAACACTCATCAGCAACCTGCATTATGCAGATGACACAACCTTGCTTGCAAGAAGTGAAGAAAATGTAAAGCTCTTACTGCCAAAGGTCAAAAACAGTCTTCAATATGTATTGCTGTTGCTGTTGTGTACCATGGAATCAGAACCGACCCATAGTTGACCCTCTGGAGGATTTTCAGAGGCAGTTAATCACACAGGAAGAGATTGTCCATCTTTACGGATTACCTCTCAAAGTAAACAGAAATCTTCACAACTGGGCCAATAGAGAATGTCACTGTGGATGGAAAAGAGATTGAAATTGTGAGTGATTTCATTTTTTAACTTGAATTCACAATCAAAACTTGTGGTAAATGCTGTTAAACATAGCAGTCAAGATAAGAAAAGGTTTACTGCATTGGCCGAATCTACTGTCAAGGAACTCCTGAGAATACTAAGGAGCAAGGACACTAGTTTAAAGACTAAGATGCACCATGATATTTTCAATTGCTTTGTACAAAAGTTGGACAGTAAATGAGAATGGCAGAACTGATGCCTTTTAACTGTGATGTGGGCCAAGAGTGTTGAAGAACAAACAAATCTATCTTGGTGGACATGCAGTTAAAGTGCTCCTTAGAAGCAAGGATGGTGAAACTTGTTCTCAAATACTTTGGGAGTGTTTTCAGGTGGGAACAGTGCTTGGAAAACGATATCATGCTGGGAAAAGTAGGAGGTCAGGGAAATAAAGGAAGACCTGTAAAGGAGATGGATGGATATGTGACTGTAGTAAGCTTCAGATTGGTGGAGATCCGTGATTGGTGCCGGTTCACAGCGTTGCTGAGTCATAAACAGCTCAGCAGCCCCTAACAAGTTACACTAGCATGACATAGTCTGAAAACCAAAATATGCCTTGAAGACTTTTTAATACCAAACAGTAATTCTGGCATTTAACAGTGTGTTCTTTCAAGATCTAATTATGTAGAATTAAACTGACAATAGAAACCTGAAGGATCAGACAGGAAGTTTAGGGGCAGTAAGTTAATGTTAGGGAGCTCTGGTAGCCTAGTGGTAAGGTGCTGTGCTGCCAACCTAAAGGCACGTGGTTCAAATCCACTAGTTGCTTTGTAGGCAAAAGATGGGCATTCTGCTCCTGTGCAAATTTACTGCCTCTGAAAACCTGCTGGAGAGTCAGCTATGAATGAGTCCGTTCTTACTCAAAGGTGCCTAATAACAAGTTAATGTTAATGGTTGAGAAACGGTTCAGACAAGGAGAGTAAGAATGGTTGCACATCTTTAAGAATGTAATGTCAGGTACTGACTGAATGGCATGTGTAGAAGCTGCTGAGTTGGGTTATGTCTTGTTATGTGTATTCTCAACAACGGCAATAAAACTCAAATTGCAGAGCATTAGCCCAGTGCAATCAAGAGGAAAGAAAAAGAATGGAAAATTCTCCAGATTTGGGGGAATACTCTGGATGGAAGCAGATGGCCGCATCTTTCTCTCTAAGAGAAGCTGGTGATTTAAAACTGCCAAAGCTGAGAGCCCAGCTCTTAACCCAGTGCATCATCAGAACTCTTATTATCAAGCTCAGTATTTCATAAACTTAGCTGTTTTTTAGAATCCCTTTGAGAAGTTTAGAAAAAAATGCAGGTGCCTGTCTTTGGTTTAGCATTTCTCAAATGTTGGTGCTCATCACAGATGAGCATCACCTGGAAAGTGAACATGCTCAGGGGCAGGTTGAGATGAAGAGAGGCTTGAGCCTTTGTATTTCCACTAAGTTTTCCCAGTGTTACTAGAGTCTGTGGACTTTGTTTGTTATATGACCCTCACCTCCACACCACGTGGTAGTGCCCTGCGTCGTGCTGCCCTTGATCCGGATTCTAACTTTCTTCCTCTTTTTTCAGAATTGTGCTTCAGGTGAATGTTTATAGAGGTACTTAGTTTCCCATTTGATTATCTGTATATAAAGTGTGTTACCCACAGTGTGTCAGCTGTCTTCCCATGCCTGTCTTAGTTTTCCTGTTTCCTCTGTCTGGATTCTCTACCCTTTCCTCCTCAACTTTGTTTTGGGGTAGATGGTGGTTGTTTAATTTGGAACAATTAATAATTTTAAGAAGCACATCCTTCTTGCATGTTGTTTATTTTTGTGGGCTTGTGGGTTGTTTGTCTGATCAGTGGTCTGTAGACATAGTTATTTTCCTATGTTGCAAGAGTGTCTTGGGAACATAATTTCAGGGGCTTCTCTAGTCCCTGTCAGGCTGTCTGATCTTCTGATCTTTTTGGTGGACTTTACTTTTGTTCTGTTTTTCTGCCAGTCACCTTGAACCTCCTCATGGGACCCATTCAGAGTGGTTGGTGGTAGGAGCTGGGCATCATTTAGTTCTTCTGGTTT
>NW_006399809.1:15724454-15725761 GCF_000299155.1 Elephantulus edwardii | reverse complement strand
TGGCCCTATGAAATATTTGTCCTTTTGTGACTGAGATATTTCGCTCAGCAGAATGTCCTCCAGGGTCACCCATTTTGCATAATATTTCATGAGTTCCTTGTTTTTCAAATGCTGCCTCACTCTCCTTTTTAGCAAACTTCTTGAGCACATTGCTGGCTGGTTGCATTCTTCTCTGTGATTTTTATTCCGTCTCACACACTTTGGGCATGTTGTCGGGAGGGACCAGTCCTTGGAGGTGACATTGTACTGAGTCAGAGAAAGAGGGGAAGACCCACCATTAGGTGGATTGACCCAGTGGTTGTGAAAATGGGCATGATGAACGTGATGGTGATGATGGTATAGGATAGGACAAGGTTCAGATCTGTTGCTCACTGAGTCACTGTGACAACTCAAAGACACTTAACAGGGAAAGATCCTGCACCTTTTTACTGCTCACATCAGTACCTCACATCTCTAGTGGGCACCAGGCACCTGCGTTCTGCTGTCAGAGCACAAGCTTCTCTAATTACTACATTATTAACTTTGGACAAGCCCCAAAATTTGTGCCTCAGTTTTCTTATTTATTAACTGAGGATATTGGAGGATAATGAGAGTTCAACAAATTAATGCATATAAAAGACTTACACAAGTGTCTCATACTTAATAGGCTCCTATTTGAAAAGAGAGAGAGTTTGAGAGAAAGGTTAAGGGATAAGAAGGGTATATTGGGTTTCATGTATTTATATTTGAATCCTGTCTTTGATGTTTCTTTGAACAAGTTATATTTGAATTCCTTTTCTTGTCTGTATTGCTAATGATACTATACATGGCTTTAATTCAAAGTTATACTATTTGAAATATTTTTATACTTCAACTTTTCTGAGATGGAGTCTGGTGATTTTGCTAAGTGTTGCAAATTGCTAACAAGCTCAGCAGTTAACTGAAAGGTTGGAGATTTGAGACCACCTCGAAGCACTTTAGACGTGAAGCCTCGCCCTCACAGTCTTTCATACAGTCAGTGAGAGCCAGAAGCAGCACAATGATGCGAACCTGTTGTACGTGGGTCACTGGTGGTCGGGGCCAACTCCGCAGAGGCTAACAGAAACGTATTTTAAAATAGTCTGGGTGTGTATTTTACTACTAATGCATTTGCTTAAGGTCTCTCCCACTTTTAAAAAGTTGTTGTTGAATTTATGGAGTTACTGTTAATCCTGGGAATACCTAGCTCAGGAGGTTGCTGCAGCAGTGCAGTGAGACAATACATTGTGAAGATAGTTTGAAAACCATAAAACATTGTTTGGATGTAAGATGTTGTTGTTGTTATGTGC
>NW_006399809.1:15716526-15723289 GCF_000299155.1 Elephantulus edwardii | reverse complement strand
CAATTATATTTTCATCCCACCTTTTACCTCTCCCTGCTGAGGCTTAGTTTGGCTAGTTTTTGCTTCCTAAGCTGTGGTGAATGTAGTCCTAAATCTTTTATGCCTAATGATCCTATGGGTGAATTCTCTACAGGCTTGAATTTAGTTCAAACCGTGTACCAACCAGGCTGCACGACTCGGCCTGTTCTTGGCTCAGTTTCCTCTTGTCTAAGTGAGGACGAGGTAACTTGAAAGCTCTTCCTGGTTCATTCCCCCAGCATTCCCTGGAGTTCTATATATGGGGCTTCATGTTTCTTAGCCTATGAGGACCAGTGCTGGAGGCACGTGTGCTGCTGCTTGAGGGTCTCGTTCATTCATTCTCCATGTCTGTCCTTCAGGAAACATCCCTGGCTCAGCCGTGCTGGTGTTTGACATCCATGTGATCGACTTCCACAACCCCTCAGACTCCATCAGCATCACCTCCCACTACAAGCCCCCCGACTGCTCAGTGCTGAGTAAGAAGGGGGATTACCTCAAGTATCACTACAACGCCTCTCTCCTGGACGGGACTCTGCTGGACTCCACGTAAGGACAGGGCATGCTGTGTGAGTGTGGCGGGCCAGACCTGTGGGTTACCATTCTGTTTTCCAGTTCTCCTTGTCTTTTCTTCAAATCCTGGTGAATCCCTTTCTTGTCTCCATTCTTTCTTCAGTTGTTTAAACTTTTGTCACTGCTCAGGCATATTATTTCATGAGTTTCCTATTAACGGTTTCCCTCAGCTCCAGGCCACTTTTCACTCCATGAAAACTGTGTTTCTGAAAAACATCTTTTCATATGACTTCCCTCTTTAAAAATAAACTCACAAGGTACACTGAGCTTTTATTAAGAGTTAGAAAGAATTTGGAACAGATAATGATGATGATTCTACAACATGGTAAATGCAATTAATGCCACTGAATTGTGCAAGTAAAATTGGTTGAAATGGCAAATGCTTATATACACATATACATATGAATGTATATAAATATGAATATATATAAATGTATGAATGTGTGTATATACATTCACATATAGTGTTGGCTTAGTGATAAGGGGTTACAGTGCCAATCCAAAGGTATGTGGTTCAAAGCCACCAGCTACTCAGCAGAAGAAAGTTGGACAGTCTCCTCCCATGCAGTTTGCAGCCTCTGGTGGGTCAGCCTCTGGAGTTGATTCTGACTCCTGTATGATGCGTAATAACAACACACACATATCTACGTCTAGATCGATATCTATATCTGAGGCCCTTTGATGGCACATTCTTTAGGGAGTTTTGCTGCCGACCCACCAAAGTCTGTGCCTCTCAGGCAGTTTGAATCTACCAGCAGCTCCTTGGGAGAAAGGTGAACAGTCTCCTCTCATATAGTTTACATCCTTGGAAAGCCAACGGAGGGTCAGCTATGAGTTGGTTCTGAGTTTTTGGCAATGAGTGAAAAAATAACATATTTTATATATATTCTCATAATAAACTAGGCAATATCTTGATAGATGGAGAAAAGATAGAGGTTGTTGACAACCTCACCTTAAATGGATCCACAGTATACTTGGGACCAGCAGCACTCAGAGGATGAAGAGATGTATTGCACTGGGAAAGTCTGTAGTCAAGGATTTCTCCAAATAATTGAGGGGCAGTGATGTTAGTTTGAGGACTAAGACATGCCTAATTCAGGCCATGGTCTTTTCAGTCACTTGCTATGCTGCTGAGAATTGGACTAAGGATGACAGAAGAATGGATGCCTTTGAACCCGAAGTTGGAGAAGAGTACTGAATATCCTATGGACTGCTAGAAAAACAAGCAAATATGTCTTGGAAAAGGTGCAGACAAAATGCTTTTTGGAAACAAAGATGATAAAGCTTCATCTCACATATTTTGGGCATGTTACTTGGAGAAGGGTGTTCCTTGGAGAGAGACATCATGCTTGGAAAGGTGGAGGCATGGCAAAGGAGAGGAAGGCCCTCAAATACATTGGTTGACACAGTAACTGTAGCAATGAGTTCAAGTGTGTCAGAGATTGTGAGGATGGTACAGGATAGGACAGGGTTCAGATCTGTTATTCATAGGGTCACTATGAGTCATACTTGACAGCACCTAACAACAATAACAATGTCATAATAAAACTTTGAAAAAAATCCACAGATAAAAGTCCTCACTCCAGTCTGTCACCTAAGGCACCCTTCCCTGGCTCTACGCTCATTGCTTTCATCTCCTGTTAGGACCCACCTTGAGCTACCCAGGGGCACCATGTGCAGTGGTGTGGTCTACCTTCCACCTATCCAGCTTCTTTCTTGGCTTAAATGCTCTCTCCTTTCTCAAAAGCTTAATTCCTAGCATGAATCAACTGTTCCCAATTCTGTAGTCTATATAGTCTAAATAGTGTTTTTCTGGTGCTGTGGGTAAAAGTATACAGGTAGCCCCCAACTTAGGACATGTCCCATTTACAGCAGACTGTAAATGTAGGTAAACTTACTACTCTGAGGGTTGTTGTTTTTTTTTGGGGGGGGGAACATCTTATTGTTGGAAATATGCTCTGCAAACAACATGCCAGTTTGCTGATTTTATCATTCTAATGCCAGCACTCAAGGACTGAAACTACTGAAAATAAAGAGCAGTAAAAAAGGAGAGAATGAGGTCTAAAGTCTGAAGGAGCCCTTTTGTGAGTTGGGGACCACCTGTATCACATAAAATTTAACATCTTAACCATCCTTAAGTGCAGAGTCCCCTGGTATTGTTCTTACCTGCAGTGATGTACAAATACCACCACTCTTTGTTTCTAAAACTTTTCATCAACCTAAACAGAAACTGTTCAGTAAGCCCTGTACCCTGCTCCCATATCCTCCTGCTGATAATCACCAATCTACCCTGTGTTTGTGCATTTGTTTATTCCAGATTTTTCATGTGAGTGACATCATACAGAATGTGTCATTTCATTGTAATGTAACATTGCCAGGGTTCTCTGGTGACGTGGTGCCTAGGGAATTGTGCTGTTAACACCAGCAGCTCCATTGGAGAAGAATGAGCAGTCTCTTCCTGTGTGATTTACCACCTCCAGAAACCTTCTGGTGGGTCAACTGTGATTCAATTCCAACTCGACAGCAATGGGTTTAAGTTTTTGAGTTATTCATATTGTAACATTTATTATCTAGATAGGCATTCCTTTTTCATAGTTGTTGTTATGTGCCATCGAGTCACTTGGGACTCATAGCGACCCTATGTAGAATATAATATTTCATTATATTAAGGGAGGAAATTGCCTTCTCTTGCAGTGCAGCTTCTCACCACTAGGCTGCATCCTATTTTGCTGCTGTATGCCTCTGTTGATGGACTTAGGTTGCTGTGCTTTTTGGCTATTGTGAATAATGTTACACTGAAAGTCGATGTACACAACACTTTTTGCGTTGCTTCTCTTCATTATCTAGTGCTGCTGTACCAGAGATACTGCAGGTTCATAGCTTTAACAAACAAATTTATTCTTTTACAGTTTAGGAAGTTCTTGTGTACCATCAAGTCAAAACTGACCCCTAGCTGACCCACAGGTGGGTTTTCAGAGGCAGTTAAACACAGGAGAGGAGATTGCCCATCCTTCTTCCTCAGAACAGCTGGTGGATTCAAACTGTGTGCCTTTGAGATTACAGCTTCTTACCACTAGGCCACCAGAGCTCCCTTTTAGGATAAAGGTTAAAAGTACAGGTTATTGAAGCTGCAGGCTCCAGGGCGGCTTTTGTTTTCCCCAGATCTGCAGGCTCTGTGCTCCTTGGAGATCTCCACGGATCAGCATTCGTTCCCCTCTGTAACAAGGATCTTCTTAGCGCAGGCCACGGAGTCCTTAGGGCCTCCTCACTCCCAGCCTTGTTTCTTGGTGCTACTGTGGGCACCTTTCTGTCTACTTTCTTTCTGGCTTATCACTTGTGGAAAAAAGGCAACACCCAGGGAAACTCCCCCTATGTGAGATCAGGGCTTTGATGGGATTGAAAGTATTGTATTCCACTCTTACTCTTTTTACAACTCTTGGGTTTACCAGATAATGGCAAATCATCACATAACTTCCATGTTACATCATTACGTAGGCATGTTTCGGGGTAGGGCAATTCAGTCCATGAATACCTGGACTTTTAAAATTATTTTTAAATTAATTTTTGTCCCTTATCTCTTTTTTGTTTTTATTGTTATATTTTGTTGTTATTTTTTTAATTTGTTTTTGTTTTTAATCTCTGTGGCTGGCCCAAATACTTTGAAGACTCCAATATGTTTATTCATTTTTTTATTCCTTACTCTTAGCACAGACTATAGTAGAAACTAAACATCTTTTAAATGTTAATTGATTGATGTGCATTTTGGAAAGATGTTTAATAGGCATCAACGGCATAAACAGCATGTATGTAAAGGATAGGAAGCTTCTCATGTGTTTGGGGAGTCCTGGGAGCATGGTCCATCAGGAGTTGAGCTGCTAACCTCTCTCACCAGTGGCTCTTCAGGAGAAAGATGGGCAGCTTCCTTTTGTGTGATATACAGTCTCCATAAACCCCTTGGAGGGTCAGTTATGAGTCAGTTCCGACTCCATGGCGGTAAATTTGGGTTTCGGTTTGAATTTTATTATATACCTACATCTTCAAATGGGTCCTTAAATACAACATTTGTTTTGTTAGAGAAGAAACATCATCAGCCTTTCTTTACATTGCATTCATAGAAGTAGTTCAGGTGATACAGTAGGAGCATAAATTTGAATAATATTCAATTTCATGGGTCTTCCTTGTATGTGTATGGACAATATCCTATCACTCATAACACTGTATTTCAGGATAGAACTTGGACTTGACTTTTTAACTATGAATGCAACACCATTCTTCTTCTGTTTTTCATTCCCAGAATAGTGTACCATATAATTATCTGATTCAAGGTGACTAAAGCTGGTCCATCTCATTTCACTAATTCTAGATGGTTATGGTCACACATTCCACTTCATTTTTCAAAATTTCTAGTTTTCCAGCATTCAATTATTAAACGATGTTTATCTTAATTTTTCCTCATTACAACTGACTTCTAATTTGGGCTCTTCCTCTACACTACTATAACTTTCAATGTTCTTTGACAGTTCATAGGGTTTTCAGAGGCCTGCTGTGTACGAATTAGTTGGTCAATCCTGCTTCCTATTCTGTCTTATCTGGGAGCTCTACTAAAACCTGTTCACCATGGGTAACTCTTATGGCATTTGACATACTAGTGGCACAGCTTTCAGTGTCACAACAACCCACAAGTTATCTTAGTACGACAAACTGACAGTAATATTGCGATACAGTAATTTTGTGATGCAGTCAGTTTCAGAGTTACCCTCCTAACTTCTTTTGTGGTTGAGCCAGTTGTTGCAGCCACAGTGAATCCATATGCTGAGGCTCTTCCTCGTTCTCATTGACTCTTTACCATGCGTTATGTCTTTCTCTGAGGACTGACCCCTTCTGATAACAAGCCCAATGTATGTGTAGTCTCACCATCCTTGTTCGCAAGGCGCATTTTGGCTGCATTTCTGCCAAGACAGATGTATTTCTTCTTGTGACGGTCCATGGGATATTAAACATTCCTTACCAGCACCAGAGTTCAAAGATAGCAAATATTCAGTTTTATTTATTCACTGTCCATCTTTCACAGGCATATGAGGCAGTTGGAAATAGCATTATTTGAGCCAGGTAACCCTTCAGGATGGTTCTGCTCTTTCCTGGAGGGTAACTATGAGTTGAAATTGACAGCAGTTTGCTGGTGTGGTAGCACAGCAGTAAAAGTTAACTGAAAGGTTGATGGTTCAAACCTTCACACTGCTCTGTGGGAACAAGATGTGGCAGTCTGGTTCTGTAAGGCTTACAGTCTTCAAAATGCTGTGGGTCAGTCCTTCTGTGGCATGTCAGGTCACTGTGAGTTGCAGCTGGCTTGAGGACAAGTTTAGATTTTTGGATTTTGGAATATAAGCATATACTTTTTGTACTGAGCCTGATTTTGATTCCTAGGTTTAGTTTTGGAGAGAAAGACCTGTAAGTAAGCATATGCAGCGGTGTTTATTCTGGAAGCCCTCTTTGCCTCCCATCTACTCCCTGCCCTTTGGCTTCAAGACAAGTGTATGCTTGGGGAAAGCAAGGCATAGAGAAGGCCTGAGGCCATATTGCCACTGTGTCCTTTATAATGTGCTGTCTGGTGCTGCAAGATCCTGTAATTAATATATTTAATGTATTCCATCAAATCGAAAATGCCTACTCATTAGAAATAGCATTATTTTACACAACTCTAAGAAAGTAAAAATACTGCCTAAATATAATGAAACACTGTATTTAAAAAATGTATCCTGATCGCTGCATCCATTGCAAGACTAGACTTGAGGCATTGGACACTGTGCATCACTATAATGACTGAACACTAGTTGATCTGTGAGACGACAGCAAGATACTGGACATGAAGAAAGCACCGTCTCTGTAAAGGTAGTGGCTTGCCATCACTACTGTGGTTAATGCTCATGTCTGGCTGAGGAAAAGGGAAGTAGTTGTGAGAAGTGAACAAATGAATTCCTTCCCATTGGGTTCCCGAAATGCGTTCCACGTGAGGTAGGAGAGGCTTGTGCTTCCTTCCTGCCTTCAGGTGAGTGTGAGGTGAATCCATGGCATTATTTTTTTAATTATAATGTCCTCCAGGGTCACCCATTTTTAATAATATTGCATGAGTTCCTTGTTTTTCAATGCAGTGTAGTATTCAATTGTGTGAATATAC
>NW_006399809.1:15690137-15716066 GCF_000299155.1 Elephantulus edwardii | reverse complement strand
TAATGTATACTGCATTGAAACAGATTACGGAGAAAACTGTTTAAAAGGGATATGTGATTAGGTATTTTTGTCATGACAGGAGTTCAGAGTGAAGACCGCATAGTGGAGTGGACCTGGGGGAGGATTTGTAAAACAATGAAAGAATTTTTCTTTTATTTTTCCAAGAGGGTAGTGTACTTGGGGGGGGGAGGGTTGGGAGGGGAGAAAAGGGCAACAGTGAATGAATGGAAATTCAGAGTCTCTGTATATTCTCATTGAAATTAATAATAAATTTTAAAAAATGTATAACTGTGTAACACATTTGCCAGTTCAGCATTTTTCGGGTGCACAATCTAGTGTTACCAGTTACATTCGCCACATTGGATGAACAGGCTTCTTAGGAAGCATCTGGAAGCCAAGTGATGCAGGGCTCCTTCTTCTGATCCAGGATGGCCTTTCCTCCCTTGAGAGGTCATTTATGTTACATGCACATCAGTGATACCCTAGATGTCGCAGCTGTTCTCTTGTGAAGAATGGGAAGTGTGGCAGCACCTGCGTACCTGTGTGAGGCAGAGAAGGAACTGCTTCTGGAGATGCCACCCAGCCCCACCTTGAACCCAGTGTGGGCACTAAAAATAACACAGCAGATGTTGCTGTTGGCACTCGGTCATGGGACTCAGAGGACAGATAGGCATGCGGGCCAGGAGCCAGAAAGGGCGGAGGTGCAGGCAGAAAGGCGAGGGCCAGCGGAGGATGGGGAGCTGGGAAGAAAGAATGAGGACAGTGTTTGAGAAGGAAAGTGGCAAATGATAAAAATAAAAAGAGAAGAGTGGCAGGAAGGGCTGGGGGAATTAATGGGATTTGCTGGCAGACATAAGCAAATTGTTTGAAGGACATTCTTTTTTCATTGTTTTTCATTGGTTTCCTTATAATAATCATTAATATACTTTGTCTTTATACAATCATTCATATCCATTGTATTTTATGTAATTAATTACTATTGATTTATGCCTGTTATCCTCCCTTCTCTTTTAATTCCTCATGGAATCTTTCTTATTCCTGAAGGACATTCTTAATGTGTGTTTTAACTGGCTTCAGAGAGGAAAAATAAAGTCATTGTTTGCTGAGTAAAGAATGCTTGCATATGGCTGAAACGGAGTCATCCCATGAGGACGACTGTAAACAAAAGAGGGACTCTGTGTGGAGGGAGCCAGGGTACCGCCCACAGGCTGCCAGCCAAGGGCACCCTGTACCAAGCACGGCTTTGTTTTCGTTTCATCTCAGGTAGGACAAATGCAGGCCTTGTATTGGTTTGGTGATCCCAGCTTGGCTCTGGGAACCAGCTTGGGAAGGTCTGATATCCACTGGGCCGTACGTTGAACCTCCTGGGGTAGACATCCAGGGACTCCAAACATCATAATCTTTTCTTTGATTTTGAAAGGCATGCCTGTGACTTGCTTTTTAAAAGTGATAGGAGTGTCATTGATTTTTAAAAGGGACTAAGTTGGCAAAGCTAGCTTTATCTAGTTTCCCTGGATATCCACAATATTCAAAACTGTGGCACTCATTACATTCTCAGTTCTTTCTCTATAGTCATAGCCTTTCGCAGGCTCATGACCTTTATGTCCACAAGGCCATCCATTTGTTGAGCCCTTCACACTTATTTGCACTTGTTATTGTTATTGTTATGTACCATCAACTAGTGACCTTATAAACTCTAGCTCTGAACCCTGCCCTGTCTCTGACACACCTGCCCCCATTGCCACAGGCACTATTTCAATCCGTGTCATCCATGGTCTTCCTAGAAACATGCCCCAAGTATGTGAGATGGAGTTTCACAATCCTAGCTTCCAAGAAACAACTTGGTTTCACTCTCTTGAGGGCAGATCTGTTTGTTCTCTTGGCAGTTCATGGTATGTTCAATACTCTTCTCCAGAACAACAACTCGAAGGCATCAATTCTTTTTCTGTCATCCTTAGTCATTGTCCAGCTCTCTGATGCATAGCAAGTAACTACAAAGACCATGGCCTGGATCAGGCTTACCTTAGTCTCTCTGGAGAGGTCCTTAATAAAATTCATCTTTTGATTTCCTAATTGCTGTTTTGAAGAGCATTGATTGTGGATCTGAGCAAGATTAAATTGTTAGCAGCATCAATCTCTTCTCCATCTATTATAATGCTGCCAATTGACCCTGTGGTGAGAATCTTTGTTTTCTTGATTGAGATACAATCCATATTGAAGAGTACAGTCCTTGACCTTCTGCAGCAAACACTTTAAATACTCTTCAGTTTTGGCAAGCAAGGCTGTTGATGAGTCTTCCTCCAATGCTGATACCACATTCTTCTTCATAGAGTCAAACCTCCTGAATGATTTGTTTCTCATAATAAATGAAAAGGTATGGAAAAAGGACAAACCCCTGACATACTCCTTTCTTGATTTTGAGGCATGCAGTGTTTCCTTGCTCTGTTCGGCTGACTGCTTCCTGGTCCAAGTGTAAATTTTGCAGCAGCATAGTCAAGTATTCTAAATTACTATTATTCTCAATATTAGTCACAAATTGTGGTGATGTACACAGTCAAATGCCTTTGCATAGTCGATAAAACACAAATAGACATTCTTCTGGTACTCTCTGCTTTTAGCCAAGATCCATCTAACATTCCCAGTGATGTCCCTGGTGTTATAGCCTCTTCTAAAATCAGCTTATGTTTCTGGTGGTTCTCTGTTGATGTACTGTTCCAGTTGTTTTTGGATAATCTTCAGCAGGATTTTGCTTGCATGTGATATTAGTGATATTGTTCTATAATTTCTATACTCTGTTGCATCACCGTTTTTGGGAAATAAGAATACATAAGGATCTCTTCCAGTCAGTGGGCCAGATAGCTGTCCTCCAGATTTCTTGGCACAACCTAATGAGCATGTTCAGGGCTTCATCTGTTTGTTAAAATGTGTCAGTTGATATTCCATCAGTTCCTGAGGCCTTATGTTTTGCCATTTCCTTGAGAGCAGCTTGAATTTCCTTCTTCATCATCATTGCTTCTTGATTATATGCTGTTTCATTAAATTGTTCCATGTCAGCCAATACTTTTGGTACAATGACTGTGTATACTCTTTCCATCTTCTTTTGATGCTTCCTGGATCATTCAATATGCATTATTAAGTACTCTTTAGTACATTGAGGTGAGGTAGATTTTATCACCTCCATTTTACAAATGAGGAAGCTGGACCTGAGAGATTATATTTCCCAGTGTCAAAGTTAGTGGCTGAACCAAGATTCAAACTCGGAATTTTTCAATTTATTTCTATTTTTTGCACTATCCTAAGCAATCACTTGTTATGCATCAGAGAGTTGGACAATGACTAAGGAAGACAGAAGGAGAATTGATGTCTTTGAGCTGTGGTGTTGGAGAAAAGTATTGAATGTACCATGGACTGCCAAGAAAACAAACAGATTCATCCTGGAAAGGGTTAAACCAGGCCACTCCTTGGAGACAAGGATTCTGGGGCTTCGTCTGACATACTTTGGACATGTTGTAAGGAGAGACAGGTCTTTAGAGAGAGACATCATGCTGAGCAGAGTAGAGGGACAGCGCAGGAGGGGAAGACCCTCTAGGAGGTGGATTGATTCAGTGACTGGGGTAATCGGGATGGGTGTGTCAGAGGCGGTGCGATTGGCACAGGATAGAGCAGGGTTTAGGGCTGTTGTACATAGGGTCGCTATGAGTCATAAACGACTCGATGGCACATAACAACAAGCATTTTATTGTAGGTCTGGGAGAGAAGTGAGAATCCTCTCAAAAGCTGCCTCCTTCAAACTCAGATTTTGATGAATTAAAAATACTGGTCAATGTCAGATCTCCCACTATAGAATTAAGTGCCAATTTGTTTGTATTTGCATACTAATCTATAGTGAACAGTTTTACATCTTACAAATCAGAGATTCTGTATCTAGATCTGACTGGTATCTCTCTCCTCCCCCCACACCCAAACTTCCAAGCACTTTCCTACAGAATCAATCCTCTTTGTAAATTTATAGTCCATGCCAGAGATGGAGTACCCAGTAAGCAAATTAAGCACAAACTGCCTTTACTTACTGGATAATCCATCCCTGACAGACTCTATAATAAAAACAAAAAGCAAAACTCTTGAAAATCTCTTGACCAGACCATTGACAAAAACAACTTCTGAACCAGATTCACATGTAGAGAACATTTATCAGTACAAAGAACATTGCCCCCCGAATCATTGAAGAGTAGATTGCCAGCATAATGCCTCATCCCTCTGAATGCTGGAGTGTATGTTTTTCACAAAAGAAGCTATTTTTCTGTAGTGATCTGTCAATTTGATATACTGATACATACGGCTTGCATGTTGCTATGTAGTGGAAAGTTATGCAACTGGTATTTCACATAACCAGCAAGGTCACTTATGATGGGCAGATTTCAGTGGAGCTTATAGATTGAGTCAACAGAGGATGAAGAAAGACCTTGTGGGTGAGACATACTTCTGAATATTAACCTATACAAGCTTTAATGTAACTCAATACAGCCATTAGAACTAGAAGTTCCATTATTACCAGCTAATCCTCAGGTATTCTCATAAGCTTCTTTACAGCAAAAGGATGCCATTCCCATGTGTTCCTCCCTTCTGGACCAGTCCCTCAGCCCTTTCTTGACTTTAATGACTTCGACACCTGTAAAGGTCATAAAATGATTGTTTTGCAGGATGCTCCCCATTATTACATAGAGGTGCTGCATCTTTGGTAGAAACTTTGTGGAGGGGATGTTGTGTTCTTCCCATGAGAACAATGTCAGGTACCAAAATGTTGATGTTCTAATCATGCATTCTTCTGTTTCATTTTCAGGTGGAATTTAGGCAAAACATATAATATTGTTTTGGGGTCAGGACAAGTCGTGCTGGGCATGGATATGGGTCTCAGAGAGATGTGTGTTGGAGAGAAACGAACAGTGATTATTCCGCCCCATCTGGGCTATGGGGAGGCTGGTGTTGGTGAGTAAGGAGCAGTATAAAAAGCTTCTGTTCTTGTTCATCCTCTGAATGCTGTGGTTTGGGGGCACCATGGGTGTTTTTTTTCCCTTTTTCTTATTTATGTATTGACATAAAATTTATTTCATACTGTTCTATATATGGTTCTCTAATTTATACATCTTGGATCATCAGTGTAAGATATACTATATTATTCTAAAGGGGCTCTGGTGGCCTAGTGGTAAAAAGCTGTGCATGCAATCCCAAAGACATACAGTTCAAATTCACCAGCTGTTCCGTGGGACAGGGATCGATATAGTCTCCTCCCATGTAGTTTACTGCCTTTGAAAATTGCTGCAGGGTCAGCTTTGAATCGGTTCCAACTCAATGGCACACAACAACATCATCTTGTTCTTAAAGTTCTCTCATTGCAGTTCTGTACTGGTGGCTTTCAAACTTTTTTCAAAACATTTCTCTTCTCTATATAAATTTGGAAGCAGGAGTGGCATCCACTTCCTAAATAACATGCCTCCGGAAACTCTATAAACTTTGATACATGTCGATAGTTGTAGAGGGGCTTCAGGCCTTTTGTTCATAGGGTCACTATGAGTCATGCTAAACTTAAAGACCATCAGCAACAACAGCATATATATTATAGGTAAATATACCCTTTATATATGTATATATTTACTATATTTTTTAATCAAGTCTTTGAACTGGTTCTTCCTGGTTCATTCATGGCTGTTGAAGAGAAGCCAGAACAGGGCCAAATGCAGGTTTTTAAGAATGATAAACAGAATGGAGACAATTACAAGTCGGTCTAGAACTTAATCTCCTCCTTAGAAAACAGGGGCAGCGTGCACACTGCGTTGCCACCAAATCTCTTGACAGAGCAGAAACAACAGTGCTTGGCAAGAAGATGGCAGCTAAGCACACAGCTTTGGGTTTGTGTCTTTCTCCCCAATTCCGGCGGTGATCCACCTCCCACACTGTGCTCCTGAAAGGGCGCACCACCTCTCCCCACTCTTCCATTCTAGAGCTTTGACTCATCATTTCCCGCATTCTAGGTATTGCTCTGGTGAACTCATTACACACTTGGGTATGTTCTGATCTCGCTGCATTAGCCATGTCTGAACTGATCAGAAGGCCTGGTACATACATATTTAGTTATATACGTGAAATGAAACAAATGTGTCATTAAATGGCACCTGTCCTTTTCATGTGTAGTGCACCGTCATCTATTCTGTTCTGTTCTATTCTATTCTATTCTATTCCTTAATTACCCCAGAATTCATTTCATGACTTAATAATGGATCACTGCCAACACTTTGGAAAAGCTATTTGCAAATGCTAACATTTCTCATTTTCCTAAGAAACACCTGCCATTCACAGGCAAGTCAAGGTGGATGGGAGGGTGTGGATAGTGGGCACCCACCTTGCCTTAGGTGCTAACACTTCCTCCTTCTCCCTCACCCCATGACCTGGCAGATGGGGAGGTGCCCGGCAGTGCTGTGCTGGTGTTTGACATTGAGCTGCTGGAGCTGGTGGCAGGCCTGCCTGAGGGCTACATGTTCATATGGAATGATGAGGTGTCCCCCAACCTCTTTGAAGAAATTGACAAGGATGGCAACGGAGAGGTCGTCCTCGAAGAGGTAATTTGCCCTTTGAAGGAAAATGAAATTGAAAGAACCGGCAGGTCTCCCCATTGTTGTGCCGTGGAGCCTGTTCTGAATATGAAACCTTGTGACAGTGACAACAGTGTACTCTTGCATCACGTACTTTTACATAAACTCTCTAAACTGAGGCTCACGATTTGTTTTTCTGAGAAACTGATTCACCGAGGGTGTAGGGATTAATTCAGGGCATGTCCATCTGGACTAAGTTCCCTGTTCCTGGTGCCTTGTGGGTGCTGATTGTTCTTCCATGTACAGTCTTGGTCTGGCCTCACAACCATAGGGTTACCCCTGTTTTTCAGAAGAAGAAACTGCAGACAAGGTAATGACTTGCCTGAGGTCACAGAGCTGCCACAGGTTTGAGGCTGGATGCACCCGCTGTGTGGATCAGTGCTGTTTCTCCTGTCTCATCTGCCCCATCATGGCACTGGACAGTGGGGTCATTTCTCTGGATACAGTCTGTGTGTCTGCCCCTTCCACATTTGCTCATCCATGGACGTCAATCAGCCTTCCTCCTTTTTCTCTTCTGTGTCATTGTTTCCCTCCATCTACTGGTTTGTCCATATTAGCAAACTTGCTTTTATTTTCCCTTTTCTTGATGCCTCTTTCTAGTTCTTTCATTTCTTCACTCCTTTTACATCAAAAACCTCCACATAATTGTCTGCCTTCTTGGCCCCCAGTGACTCTCCTCCCAAAGTCTGCTTGTCCCTCTTTCTAGTAAATTAATAAACTTCATATTTAGAATAGTTTTAAATTTACAGAAAAGTTAATCAAAAAGTACAGCATTCCCAGTATATCCCTTCTTCCCCTCCTGCCAAGCTCTCTGGGTGGTGGAAATGATTTTCACTCAAGTACTAGTCTAAAGATTGGCAGTTTGAACCCACCCACTAGGACTGTGGGAGAAAGGCTTGGCAGTCTGCTTTCTCAGTAAGTACAGCCAAGGGAATCCTTTGGAGCAGTTCTGCTCGGCAGCAGACTGTGTCACCAACAGGTTAAGATAGTCCCCTTCCACGCTTACCTGAGGGTTCACTTTTTGTGTTGTATTGTTCTGTGGGTTTTGGCAAATTCAGGATGTCCATTATTCATCATTACAGTACCATACTTCATTCCCTCTTCACCAGCCCCATCCGTTTCGTTTTAATCTTACTTTTACCACACATGACCTGTGCTCAATCCAAAGGCTGTTCTCAGCCTCCTCTTTCTTCAACACAGCCCACTCCCTTGCCGGGTACTTTATCTATGGCTTCCAGAAGACCATGTTTTCTTGGTTTCCCTCCTGCCTTCTCCAGTCTCTTCTTCCTGCACTCTTCCTGTTGAATGCCCCAGGTGAAAGCTGAGCCTCCTCTGATCCATTCTCTTGTTGGTTTCATTTTGCCCATAACTTTACCATCTATATACATAACAAAAGAGAGCTCTAGTGGCCTAGTGGGTAAGGAGTTAACGCTGCCAACCCAAAGGTAGGTGGTTTGAATCCACCAACAGCTCCAAGAGAGAAATATGAGCAGTCTCTTCCTGTGTAGTTTATAGCCTCTGAAATCCTACTTGAAGGTCAGCTGTTGAGTCTGACCTAACTTGATGGCACATAATAACAGCATCCTTACAAAGCCCAATTTGTATCTCCAGTGTCATCTTCTCCTTCCAGTTCACATTCATATATACCACTGCCAATTTGACATCTAATTATCAAAGCCCCGATACTCCCCTCCCTTTTGACTGAGGGCTTTCTTCCGCCGAAGCCGCCTCCATCTCCATCTCAGCTGCAACTGCTCAGACCAGCTGCAACTGCTCAGGAATCTTCTTTCTTTCATAAACCGGAAAACCAGACTTGTTGCCCTTGAGTGAGTCCCAGCTCACAGCAACACCATGGATTGCAAAGTAGAACAGCCTTATGTCTTTTTCTTGGCTAAACTCTTTACAGGAGGAGCTTAACACGCCTTTATCCTGTAGCTATGCTGGCTGAGTTTGAATTGCCAGTGATTAGGCTTAGTAACCAAGAACAAACCATTTTAAATCCATGAGGACGTGATCCTGGTTCTCTCTTGAAAATGCATCCCAAGCACAACCAGTTCTTGCTTTCTGCGCCCTCACCATCCTGACTTTTCCACTCCACACCAGCCTGCACTTGGAGGACTGCACTACAGACCTTTCTCCTTCTACTCCCACCTCACATGGTAGGCAGAATCTGATCATGCTCCTGTTCTCAGTGTTAGATAGAAAAAAGAGTTGAAGGCGAGAAAGAGAAAGAAAAAAAAATTGATCCCAAGGAATGAACAGGCCTTCATTGCATGGTCTGAAAGGGTCGCCAAGTGACCACTAGCAAAAAAAGTCAGTCTGGCACAAGGGCAGTTAAGGGCAGTTTCTTTTTCTAAGGGTTCTAGGGAAGACTAAAAAAGATAGTATTTTTCTTGGAATTTAGGGCTGTTAATTGACTTAGATTAGGCTTTTGTGATCAGACACAGAACCTTATCAGGATCCATTGTCTGTGCTGATCTTTGGTCTGGTTTCTGGCCTAATGTTTGCTTTGGTCTCTGCTCTGGTTATCAGTTTGCTCAAAGAATGATCAGGTGTGAGGGCAACTGCTACTGTCATCGTTCTTCCTCCACTCAGAACCCTGAGTGGATCTGACTTTCTCAGATCCTTGTATCAGCCTGTCAAACTCCACAGCCTGTTTGGTATAACCCCCTCTTTGCCTACTCTCCCCCAGTCTCACTCCACCCAGCCTCACCCTTCCCATTCTGTCCTCTGGACACACCAGAGAATTTATGTCAACCTTGGGTCTTGACACTTGCTCCAATCTGTTCAGTATATAGTTCTCCCAGACTTACTTTGTTTCTCCACATCCTCAACCCTTTACACAAGGCTCCACTTTTCATTGAGATGTACCCTGGCCACCTGATTGCATGTCAGCCGCACTCTGAGGGCAAGATGCTTGTTCTGTTATCTGTCCCAAGAATCTAGGATAGGGCTTGACACATACTAGACATGCAGTAGGTTTTTATTATATTCCTAGACAAAACAGATCCATGAGTAAATGAGCCCAACCATGTCTTCTAAGGCCCGAGCAGTTAAGAGGGTCAGCCTTGGAGGGCACGTAATAGTCCCTTGGGAGAAAGGATAGTTCAGATGACCACTTTGAAGGAACTGTTTATATCCTTAGAGCTTTTGGCATTTGTAACCTGCATATGGAGCAAAGTGGCTCAGTGATGCAGTTAATGTGCTCAGTGGCTAGACAAAGGCTAGGTTAGGTTAGAGGTGCCTCATGAGAAAGGCTTACTTGTGAAAAAAGAACCAATGAAAATCCTAAGGAGCGCAGTTGTACTCTGATATGCATGGGGTCGCCACGAGTTGCACTTGACTCCACAGTGACCGGTGTGGTGCGGGATGGAGAGAGAGCCCAAGTGGTGCAGCTCCTGAGAAGATTTTCCTTCCCCTTTGGCGAGTTGAGTGTGAAGTCCCAGCCTTCTCAGGCCACTGTGTCTCACATCTGCCCTGTCCCCTGTGCAGTTCTCAGAGTACATCCACGCCCAGGTGGCCTCGGACAAGGGAAAGCTTGCGCCTGGCTTCGACGCTGAGATGATCGTGAAGAATATGTTCACCAACCAAGACCGCAACGGGGACGGAAAGGTCACGGCTGAGGAGTTTAAACTCAAGGACCAGGAGACCAAGCACGATGAACTCTGAACTCCACATGGGCCAGCTGGTGCCAGGGAGAGCATGACGTCGGGTCACCTGTTGTGGCGGGTGCCCAGGGAGGGCTGAGGGTTTCTCAGAAGGCGCATCATTAGCAAGCGGTAGATGAGGTCACGTTGTACCTGATGTATACATCAGGGGCAGGCTGACACACAGGGTGAAAATTTAGGGCAACTGCCAGTGACAGTAAACAAAATCAGCGTGGAGTGTGGGCCCGGCGGCACTGCCAGCCTCACAGTGCCTCACGAGCCTCCTGGGACATTTTGTTATTGAGAGAAAACCGTGTCACATGGCAACTATTACTATCTAGGATGGGACAGGAAAAAAAAGTGTTTGGGGTGTTTATGTAAAGAGGGTTGTTTGTATTTTTTTTTTTAACTTGTTAGTGTTTTGAAAGTGTTCTCCAGATGGTTAGGCCTGTCAAAAGGCCACTCTGGCAGGTTTCCCAGAAAGCTGCTTGAGCTGGGCCACGCGGCTCAGCCTCCCCCACCAGCAGATTCCACTTTTCCAGGTAATGACATCCCTGTCGCCCTTCCGTCTGGCAGTGTGGCTTTGAGTTTAAGAAGAGCCTCCCGGCCCAGAAGAGCAGAGTCCTGATCAAAAGAGGGCTGGGACCAAAACAGATAAATTGATTTGCATCTGCCACATAGACTGCTCACCTCTTTCCTAGTCGCCTGATCGTGCCCTGTGGAGCACACTCCTTGGGCCCCACATGGCCCAGTACATGAGGCTGCTGGCTGGGCTTACCGGGTAGCCCCGCAGGGAAGCTCCCAGGATCCACATGGTGACACTTTTTGCCATTCATCTGTGACCTGTATAAAGCTGGACCCCTCTCTCTGACACAGGAAAACAAGGCCAGTCCCTGCCTGCCTGTCCCACATTGCTCTCTTACACTCCCTGTTCCCCAAGTGGTGGTGGCACTTACCCTGAAATCATCCATGGTTTCTCCTTTTTGAAAACAGCATTATTTTACTAATTTAAAAGATTTTGTACTGATGTAGCCCTGAGATAGTTCATGCAAATGCTGTGCGCTCATTCAGTGAAATGAATGTTGGAACACTGATCTTTCTTATATAAAATATTGAATTCTGTCATCTGGTTGTGTGGTGCTTTCTTTTGAGCCCGAGAGGGCCCTCTGAGAAGGCATTCTGCAGTCAGAATCCTCTTGTTGAAAGCTTGGCAGAACCACATTACACTTGGAAGCAGCACGCTGGACAGCAGATGGGGGAGTCCATCAGTCAGGGTCCTGGAAGGAAACAAGGCATCTTGTGTGGGATTTCCTAGGAGCATCTTGTGAAAGGACTATAGATAGGGCTGTAGGCCAGGTTGGTACTGAGGTTGGTGCTGAGTGGCAGCAAGGTTGACCAGCCACAGCGGGAAGCTGTTACTACCTCTGGACCTCATGTTGTTGCTGTTGATTCAGAACCAATTCCTAACTGACCCTCTGGTGAGTTTTCAGAGGTGGTGAATCACGTGGGAGGAGGTTTCCCATCTTTCTCCTGTAGAACTGCTGTGGACTCAACCCACCAAGGAACGTTTTGAGGTTCGCACAGCTACCTGCAGACTGTGCCACCACAGTGCTCTTGATGGGATCTGGGGAGGGGGAACGAGCATTTACTAGAGCTGTGTGTGAGGCAAGCGAGGAAGGATGCAGCCAAACTCAGAACTGTGCCGGGCTCTGAAGGGAAGGCATGAAGGCGGATGTTCCACATCCTCCCTGTTCTCCCACCAGGAACCAGGCAGATGCCAGAGGGAGAGGAGCTCAGGTTTGGCTCTCAGGGGTCAGCCTCAGGCAAAACCTGGCAGAGAGTGAGTCCAAGGTAGTGGATGGAGCAGTGGGAGCAAATGAAGCATAACTAAACTGGTACATGTGAGGATGGGAAAATTCACTTATTTATACATATTGTGTGTGTGTACGTATACACACACATATATACATCTATAGGGAGTTCTGGTGGCTTAGTGGTAAGGTGTTGCACTGCAAGCCAAAGCATGCAGTTCGAATTTACCAGCTGTTTCAAGGGAGAAAGATGGGCAAGCTCCTCTCCGGCAGTTGACTGCTGAAGGACCAACTATGGGTCGGTTCCAACTCTATGAAACACAACAGCAACATCTACAACCTTTTCTATAATCAGTTGCTGTCAAGTCATTCCTGACTGATGACACGCTGAGTGATAGGACTGCTCTGTGGAATTTGCGGTGGCTGATATTATGGAAGGAAAGTTTCAGGCCTTCTCAGGCATGTCTTGTAGACTGAAACGTCCAACCTTGCTGTTAGCAGTGAGCACGTTAACTGTGTGCCACTCCAAGGTGTATGTGTGTGGGTGTGTGTGTGGGTGTGTGTACACACCCACTGCTGTCGAGTCAATTCCAACTCAGTGACCCTCCCACCCCGTTGAGTTGCAAAGACTCAATCTTTACAAAGTGAGATTTCCCATCTTTCCCTCACAGAGCAATGGGTGGTTCTGCACCATCCACCTTTCAGTTGCTGCTTTGTGTTTCTGTTTGTATGTGTATGACGACATAACGGTTAATTGCTAGGTTGCTAAGTGAAAGGCTGGCAGTTGAAATCCATCCAGCAGCTCTGAGGGAGAAAGAGCTGCTGAACTGCTCCTGTTGTTGTTGTTGTTTACCATCAGGTTGCAACTACCTTCCATGGGGATTTTTGTTGTTTTGTTGGTTTTTTTCTTAGTTTTTATTTTATATTGGTTTGCTGACAAAGTTTGTATACATTGTGTTTCACGATCTTTCATTCGCATTGTTTCATACAATCATTCCCATTCTTGATATTTTATCAAATCAACGCTGAACTATGCCCACCATTACCGTGTCTTTCTAGATCCTCCCTGAATCCTTCCCATTTCCTTTTCCCACCCTTCCTCAGACCTCCATCAAATTGGGCAACCCTATGATTCCCATCCCCCCCATCCTCACCCTTCTGCTCCTGTCCTCCCCTGCTTGGATACTCAAACACGTTTTACTATTTATCTATCTATCTATCTATAATAATGATCTTATACAGTATTTGTCCTTATAGGATTGGGTTAGTTAACTCAGCATAGTGATCTCCAGTCCTTCCCAAGTTATGTAATAATTTTTAAAATCATTGTACCTGTATGCTCCATAGTATTCCATTGTGTGAATGTGCCACAGTTTCTCAACCTATTAGATTGTGATTGGACAAATGGACTGTTTTCATTTCTTGGGATGGTAAATGATGCTGCTATGAACATTGATGTACAAATCTCCTTTTGTGTCTCAGCCCTAATTTTCTTGGGTTATATTCCAAGTAGTAGAATAGCTAAGTCATTAGGAATTTCTATTTTCAGCTTTTTGAGGAAATGTCAAACTGCCTTCCAGAATGGTTGTATCAATTTACAATATGAACAGTGCAGAAGAGTTTCCACTTTTCCACACCCTCTTCAACATTTATTGCTCTCTAGCAGGTTTTTAGATGCAGTAAATCACACGAGGGGAGATTGCCCATCCTTCTGTGGAGTATCTAGTGAATTTGAATGTGGTTATAGCACAGCTTCTTAACATAGGCCATTATAGCCTAGCAAATCCAGTGGGGCAGTTATGTCATATGGGGCTTGACGTACAACAATAGCATACAGGTATGCACACACACATAATTGTTTTATTAAAGCAAGTGCTTCAGGAGTGGAGGGTTGGGGCATCCAGTAAATAAAGAACAGACACAATCAACTTGGGTGAAGAGAAAGGTAATATACAATGAGAGGATTATGCGTATTTTACTACTAACAAAAGGGCAGATACAGAGAAGTATACAAGAGATAGTCAAGAAAGAAAAATAAACCAGGATGATGGGGGTTAGAGGGAAGCCAATGTCCTTGTTTACCCTCCACAGAAGAAACTACTTCAGGAGCCTCATGTGCATTTGGGAGGTAAAAGATACGCCCATCTCTTCCTGGCTGCTGCCAGCTTGTGTTTGATCCAGGCCAACCAGTTGGGCACCTCCCTGCCACCCACAACGATAGGAGCCCAGCTGAAGGGCTTGTGGGTGATGGGTAGAGACAAGTGTCTGTCTAATTTGGTGAGAGAAGGGATGAGGATGTGAGAGGAGAGGTGTAATTGGAGATATTTAAGCTCTCAAGGGAAATACTGAAAGCCTTTGGAGGTGGCATTTGCTCCAAGAACATGTGGGGACACAGTGGTTTCATCAGCCACAGACAGGATCACCTGGGTTTTGAATTGTGTCCCTTAAAAAGTTAAATTGAAAGGGAGCTCTGGTGGCCTAGTGGCAGGAAGCTGCACTGCAATCCCAGAGGTGCGCAGGTCAAATCCATCAGACGCTCTGCTGGAGAAGGAGGGACAATCTCCTCCTGTACCAGTCAGATCCGATTTGACAGTATACACAAAAGTAATTAAAAAAAAAAAATTTAAAAAAGTTAAATTGAGGCACTTTGGTGGCTTAGTGAATTGTGCCATCAACCCAAAGGCACATGGTTCAGATACGCCCATAGGGTAAACTATGACTTGGTTCTGACTTGTTGGTACATAGCAACAGCACTGTTTTGGCTGTTTGTTTTTAAAGTTGAATTCTTGATTGCTATGCCTTGTTTGGAAATAAGGTCTTTGAAGATGTAGTCAGTTTGACCCAAGATCATACTGTGGCATCTGTGTGTGTCCTCTTTTATAAGGGCAGCTCTCTGGGCGACTCAGGACCCATCCTATCTCTCACCCCTTCTGCCCTCTGTCTCTTTTTCTTCTCTGGGTCAGAGGACAGATTTAGAGCGAAGATTGCTTGCTTTTCTTGGTACAGCCCGAGGAGACTCAGAGTGGTGGGGCATATCTGCTTTCTGTTTTAGCATGGACTATTTCTTCAGAGATGAGTTGTGAGTGGGACAGGTCAGCCGTGCCTCCTCTTCCTTCCATCTCTTTGTTGGATGTTAATTTGCAGTCTGAACCTTGAAATTAAGTCTGAATCTGCTACTCAGTGACTTTAATAAGTTTCTTACCTCTTTTCTGCACCCAAAGAGGATAGACAAAATGAGTACATTTTCCCCTGGTTTTTTAAAAAAATATTATGCATTTCCCCCAGATAGCAAAAAGCAGAAATGCTTTATTCTACTAATGCTTTTTTTAAAAAAATATAAAAATCTTGTGGTTTGGGTGAAAGGTGAAAGTTTACACAGCAAATTACTTTGCTACTCAACAATTATTTGCAATAACCTCAATATAACAGTGTTCTTCCTACTACTCTCCTGGGTTCCGTGTTCCTGTTTGTCCTTTTCCTCTGTCCATCCCTGCCTTCTAAACTTTTATGTTGGGCATAAGCAGCACTATTGGTCTCCTGAGCTTGATCTAAGGGTCACATTTTTCACAGTTTTCATCCACTTTACAAGCCTGTCTCTTGTCTGAAAGATGCTCTCCAAGAGTGAGAACAGCTCCAGGTTTATGGCTGACTAAAATCTAACCAGCTCTCTGGAAGCAAAGATTTTGAAGCTCCATCTCACATACTTTGGGCAAGTGGCAAGGAGGGACCAGTCCTTGAAGAAGGATATGTTTGATGGAAGGGTAGAGGGACAGCCCAGGGCGTGATGGATTGACTCAGTGACTGGAGAAATGGGAGCAGGTCTGTCAGAGATGAAATTGGCTCAGAATAGGGCAAGGTTCAAGCTACTGTGCATAGGGTCGCTGTGAGTCATTAGCAACTCAATAGCCCATAACAACAAAAAGATCAATAGTCTTGGGGACAATACCAATTTTTAGCAAATGAGTAAGCCTGATCTTTTTATGATTCTGAATTTTGTTCAGTATTTTTCTCCCAGTCTGTCCAGGTCCATTCTGTCTCTGATCATGACGAGAGGAGGGCACCATCTAGTTCCTCCCAGCTTAGACTCAGCTGTGGTTCATGAAGTCTACTAGTGCTACTAGTTTCTTTATCCCCCCTCACCCCACACACACATACTCTTCTTTGCTTCAGATAAGAAGAGACCAATAATTCTATCTAGAGGGCTTGTAAGACTCTAATCACTACTCATAAAAAAGGGATGTAGAACATTCTTTGTTGACCTAGATCTCTCTCAACATTCTATCATCCTAAGCTCTCAAGCCTAGTGACTTGGTTCCTCAAAGTATTTGATTTTAGCTAAGAAGATTGCCTAACTTTATGTCTGTATTTTTTCACTGTGTTCCTAGGTATATTTGTGGAATCAGAAGTGGCATACGCTTCCTAAACAACATGCCTCTGGAAACTCTATGAACTTTGATAAATGTCGATAGTTATAGAAAGACTTGAAGCCTTTTGTTCATAGGGTCACTATGAGTCATGCTCAACTTGAAGGCCATCAACAACAATAACAACAGATATATTTGTAGCACAAACAAATACATACGTAGAAATAGCCTCCATCAAATAGTCACACATGCTTGCAGGTGTGGTCTTATATGCCATCCCCCATCTGTTCAGCTTACAAGTCTACCTTTGAATTCACAGGTATATTATTGTTCGTTATCACTGTTGTTGCAGGATTTGGTATATAATAGTACTTACTGTTATTGCCATTCACTCTTGCATAATCTCTAGTGTCTTCTTTGGGTGGTCATGATGTGCTGATCTTTCCCTTACTGTGTATTGTCTTTTCTGTCACATAAGTTCATAAAGGTCTACTATCCAGCTTCATCTTTCTTGGATCCATAATTAACACTCTTGGTAGCAGCACTCATGAAATAAAGAGACACATCACACTGGGAAAATCTGCAGTTAGAGACCGCTCCAAATTATTGAGGAGTAATGATGTCAGTTTGAGGACTAAGGTGCATCTGATTCAGGCCATTTTATTTCCTGTTACTTGCTATCCATCTGAAAGCTGGACAATGATTAAGGATGACAGAAAAAGAGTTGACGCCTTTGAGCTATGGTGTTGGAGAAGATCCCTGAACATCCCGTAGATGGCCAAGAATAGAACAAATAGATATGTCTTGTAGAGGGTATAGCCAGAATGCTTTTTGGATGAGGCTTCACCTCACGTACTATGGACACGTTTCTAGGAGTGGCTGTTCCTTGGAGAAGGATATGATGCTGGGAAAGGTGGAGGTTTGGCAAAGGAGAGGAAGACCCTCAGCTTGGTGGATTGACGGTGAACTGCTGCAGTTTGCTCTAGTCAGGAAGTATGAGGATGGCACAGGATAGAGCAGGGTTCAGATCTTTTGTTCATAGGGTTGCCATGAGTTGTACTCGACGGCACTTAACCTAACTATCCAGTGGTTTCCCCTCCATAGTTCTCCCATCTTTGATAGCTGTTATGGAATGTTTCTTTCTGTGTTTAAACTTTTTCTTGACTTCTTAATAATAGTGGCCTCCTTATAATATTTGTCCTTCTGTAATTGCTTTACTTCTTTCAGCATAATGTCTTCCAGTTTCATTCATGAGTAAGATGTTTTGCAGATTTGTCATTATTTGACATTTCATAGCTATCCATTGTGTGTATCCGTTCACCTTCTTGAAAGTGCTTAGTTTTCCATCTTTTCATTGTTGTGAATAGTGTTAAAATGGACGTGGATGTGCATGTATCCATTCGTGTCACAGCTCTTTTTTCTCTAGGATATGTACCTAGTAGTGGTTAGTGGGTCACATTCTATCTCTCTTTCTAACTTCTTTCCCACCCCCCTTCTTTAGCAAATTTATTGTCTTACAGTTTGGGAGGCCAGAAGTCTGAGGTCTGTATACGTACGTTAGAGGAAGGCCCTCTCTCTGTGTTGGTTGTGGGGGACATTAGTCCCTTTTCACTTCATCTATAGGCCTTATCTGTGCTCCCTGGAGAACTTCACATATTTTGATCTTCTCCAGAGTCAAGAAGTTTTGTCAAGCAGGGGCCCCATTCCAAAAAGATGAAAGAATCTGTCGATTATTTATTGACAATACTAAGAATCCTTATTTCTAACTTTTTAAGAACTCCATACTACTTGTCATGCTACTTGTACCATTTTACAATCCTGCCAGCAGTGTGAGAGTTTTCCAGACCCTTGCCACAGTTTGTTGCTTTCTGTGGTTTTTTTTGGTTTGTTTCTTTGTGTTTGGTTTTTTTGTTTTAAATTGTTACTACTATAGTTAGTATCAAGTGTATTGATTGTGGATCCAAATGAGATGAAGTAGTTAGCAGTTTCAATCTCTTCTCCATCTATCATGTTATTGCCTGTTGGTCCAGTGGTAAGAATTTGTGTTTTCTTGATGTTGATAAAAAATCCATATTAAAGGCTGCCGTCTTTAATCTTCCGCAGCATGTTCTTCAAGTCTTTCTCAGCAAGGCTGTGACATTTGCATACTAAAGGTTACTGGTGAGTCTTCCTCCAATCATGATGCCACATTCTTTTTTATAGAGTCTACCTTCTTGAATAATTCGCTGAATATACAGCCTATACTATGGATCCATAATTACTACACTTGGTACCAGCAGTCAGGAGATCAAGAGACATACTGTACTTGGAAAGTCTGCAGTCAAAGACCTCTCCAAATTATTGAGGAGCAATTAATTTGAGTACCAAGGCCCACCTTATTCAGGCCATAGTCTTTTCAATAACTTGCTATGCTGTTGAGAACTATATAGTGACTAAGGATAGCAGAAGGATTGATGCCTTTGAACTGTGGTGTTGTAGAAGAGTACTGAATATCATACAGACTGCCAAAAGAACAAAGGGAGAAGGTGCCATTAGAGTACTCCTTGGAGACAAAGAGCTTCACTTCACATACTTTAGGCATGTTGCTAAGAGAGGCTTTTCATTGGAGAGGGATGTCATGCTTAGGAAGGTGAAGGGGACAGTGAAAGAGAGGAAGACACTCGACTAGATAGATTGGCACAAGTGTGTCAGAGATTGTGAGGATGGCACAGGATAGAACAGTTTCGATCTACTGTTCATAGGATCATTATGAGTGGTTACTCTATGGCAGTCAACAGTAATTATAGTTGGAATGAGATGGTATCTCAGTTGTCATTTTGAGTTGTGGTATTGGAGTGACTGACAAAGAATAAATATGTCTTAAAGAAAGTGCAACCTTGGAGGCAAGGATGGTGAAGCTTCATGAAGCAAGGTTGTGTCATCTGCATAATACAGACTGTTGATGGGTCTTCCTCCAATCGAGATGCCACATTCTAGAATCATAAAAGCAAAAATTAACCCACCACTATCAGCTCTGTTCTGACGCATGCCAATTTTAAATTAAGCTTCTGAGCTTACAAGTGTGTAATTGCAGGAGGAGACTCATCTTTCTCTATTAGAACAACTGGTGATTCAGAGCTGCCACAGATAATCTCCTAATCTCCTCCTGTGTGACTTACAGTCTCTGAAGACCATTGCAGGGTTAGCTATGAGTTGGTTTTGACTCAATGGCTATAAGCTTGAGGTTGGGTTTGTTTTTTTTTAGGTTTTTTTTTTTTTTTTTTAGTTTCACCTTAAGGTTATCACTCTAGTGAATAAGGCAGTATGATGCCTTATTTGAGGATAATGGACATTTAGAGACAATCCTATACCTCCTACCCTCTGCAGACAGGGAGAGTGTTACTCCTTCCATACCAATTTGGAGATCTTTTCTTTCCCTTTATTGACTACAAGAACAATAATAAGAGGATCTCTCTCCTCCTTGACTAGCAAAATTGCTTCTGGAGATGACCTCCTCCCAGAACTCTAGAACTTTACCTAATGTTTTGAAAAGCATCAGGCCAAAGGATCTGAAAAATTCCAAGATTGTTAAAAAAAAAGTACAGTCTGCTAAGAAGTGAGCTGTTAACCAAAAGGTTGGCTGTTCAAACATATCTGCTGCTCCTTGGGAGAACAATGAGGCAGTCTCCTTCTGTCATGGTTAAGGGTACTCTGGTGGCAGTTGTAAGGAGTTGTTCTGCCAGCCCAAAGGCACAATGGTTGAATCCTTCAGCTTCTCCGCAGGAATCTCCTCATGCGCAGGGTGAAGATGGCCAGTCTCCTCTCATGTGATTAACTTCCTTTGAAAACACAAAATTGTCTAATTTTAGGAAGATCATTACTGAGTGTCTCCAACTTAATGACGAGCTGTGGAAGGATATAAAAAAATATCATCCATGATGAATGCAAAAGCTCGTTACAAAGAAAGGAGGAAGACTAACATGGATGTCAAAAGAGACTCTGAATATTACACTAGATCACTGAGAATCCAAAGTAAAGGGAAGAATTCAGGAAGTTAAGGAGCTGAACAGAAGGTTTCAAAGGGCAACTCAGGAAGACAAAGCAAGTATAATGAAATATACAAAGAGCTGGAGTCAGAAAATCAAAAGGACTGAACTCTCTTGATATTAAGCTAAAGGAACTGAAAAACAAATTCAAGCCTCTAGTTGCTTAAAGATGCTATGGGCAGACTTGTGAATGATCCGGGATGCATCCAAAGAAGATGGAAGGAGTACCCAGAGTCACTTGTACCAAGAAGAATTGACTGACACAGAAGAATTTCATGAAACAGTATATGACCAAGACGCAATGGTGATGAAGGAGGAAGTGCAAGCTGGTCTGAAGGATTTGACAAAAATCAAGGCCCCAGAAATTGATGGAATACCAATTGACATATGTCAACAAGCAGATGCTGCCCTGGATGTGCTCACCAAGTTAAGCCAAGTAATCTGGAGAACAACCACCTGGCCAGTTGAACTGAAGGAGATCCATATTCATTCCTACTCCAAAAAAGGGTGATCCAACATGCAAAGATTATCCCAAAACAACTGGAATAGTACATCAATAGAGAATTACCAGAAGTATAGGCTGGGTTTAGAAGAGCCTTTAGCACTAGGAACATCACTGCCAATATCAGATGGATCTTGGCTGAAAGCAGAGAGTACCAGAAGAATGTCTTATCTGTGTTTCGTTGACTCTGCAAAGACATCTGACTGTGTGGATCACAACAAACTGTGGCTAACCCTAAGGAGAATGGGAATCCCAGAACAACTGATTGTACTCATGCAAAACTGTACTTGGATCAGGAGGCAATTGTCAGAATAGAGCAAGGAAACACTGCATGGATCTTTTCAAAATATAGGATAGATCATTTGGGAGGCTCGTCTTTATGAGGAGGAATATGACATCAGAATTGGTAGAAGATTCATCAACAACTTGCATTATGCAGATGACACAACTTTGCTCACCAAAACTGAGGAGGACGTGAAGCATTTGCTGCAGAAGGTTAAGGACTTCAATATGGATTGAAGTTTAACAGCAAGAAGATAAAGATTCTCACTACTGGGCCAATTGGCATCACCATTATAGATGAAGATGAGATTGAGATTGTAAACAATTTCAGCTTGTTCAGGTCCACAATCAACACTCTCGGAACCAGCAGCCAGGAAATCAAAAGATAAATTGGAATAGGAAAGTCCACTGTCAGTGACCTCTACAGAGTGCTGAAGTGCAAAGATGTCTAGAGACTAAGGTGGATCTGATTCAGGCCATCATCTTTGCAATTACGTGCTATGCATCAGAGAACTGGACAATGACTAAGGATGACAGAAAAAGAATTGATGCCTTTGAGTTGTGGTGCTGAGAAGCGTATTGAACATACCATGGACTTCCCAAAGAACAAACAGGTCTTTTCTGGAGATAGTAAAACAAACTTTTTTGCTGGAGGCAAGGATTTTGAAACTCCTTATCACATACTTTTGGTATGTTGCCAGCAGCTACTAGTCCTTGGAAAAGGGCATCATGCTTGGAAGAGTGGAGGGACAACACAAGAGAGGAAGATCTTGGATGAGATGTATTGACACAGTGACTGGAACTGGTGTGTTGGAGACAGTGAGATTAGCTCAGGATAGGACAAAGTTCACAGCTATTTTGCATAGGGTCATTATGAGTTGCAGGCAACTGGAGGGCACATAACAACTTAATGACAATTCAAATTATTATTTTATTTATTGTCTTTACAAAGTTGGGTTGTTTTTGTTGTGGTTTTATTGTTTTGTTTTGTTTTGTTTTGTTTTTCCCAGCTCTAATCTGGGAGTAAGAAAAAGAGACTAATCAGGAACACAGGGCCAGTACTGAAGGAAGCATCAATATTAGAGCTGCTGGAGCCTCAAGTGCTCAGGAACTAGCAAACACTTTTGCTAATGGATTAGGTGGCCACCAGTGCCTGTTCTGGAAGACCCCCTTTCTAGTCTCTGTTACTAGGAGATCAGAAGGTGACTGAACTGCGTGCCACTGGATTGGAGTTTCAGGTGTTGGCTTTTATTTCTTAGGCTTCTGTTGCTTAAAGTCAGAAGAGCTAATTAAATGAGCTCTTATTTGGGGAGGAAACAGCTTCCAGCGGCACAGGGAAACCTGCTGGCCTTCAGACAACTTCCTCCCCCAGTTAGCTCAGAGCCTGGATGGTGAGCAGCATTCTGATGAGCTGCTTCTGTGCTTTGGAATGACTTCTTCCTCATTTCTTTGGGCTGTGAATGAAAGGTTTTAAAGTACATAACTATTGCCAAGACAGGCAACCAATTAGCTGTTAACATTCATCTTATGTGTAATTCTAAACAAAGGCAAGAATCCCAAAGTAATGAAACTACTATTTATTTGTCTGGTTCCTGCATTAACTTTAACTGAAGTGTAATGTCGAGGGTAGGATGTGCTGAGCATACTGTAGTTTTAAACTGCGTTTGTGTCTTATCTCCTGGTTTATAATTGAAGATGAACTAATCTCTGTGCAGGAACCTGGGCGTGGCTTAGCTGGTCCCTTGGCTCAAGCTTTCCCAGGAGGCTGTTGGCCAAGCCTGTGGCCTCACCTGGACTTGACCATGGAAGGGGACAGCAGCTGGCGCTCTCCCTCAGATTTTAGTGGCAGGCACTGGTCTCTGGGAGTGCAGGCCTCTCCTCAGGGCCACCTCATGCGTGGTCATCAGCCCCCCTAGGGTGAGTAATGCAGGAAAGCACAAGAGAGCACTCAATATAGAAGCCACAATTGTAATTTATTTATTTATTTTGAACAGCCAATACAGTTTTAATAACAGGGCAGAATCTGGGGTTAGTTCTTGTAGCTGCAGCCGGCTCTTCAGCCTCGGGCACGCTCGAACTTCTGGCCCTAGGAGCGGACGTAGGGTTTGGTGTGACCGTGTCGGGGTGCCCGGCGCCTTGCAGAAGGGCCTGTACACCTCTCGGCCCTCGCGCGGCCCCGACAGCAGCACGGCGCCGCAGCCCTTGGGCGAGTCCAGGGCCAGCTGGTCGGAGGTGAGGATCGCCCCTCCAGCCTCGAGAATGCGGCTCCGGGCCGGGCCGGCTGCTCAGTCGCAGAGCACACACCTTCAGCTTGGAAACCTCCTGAACTCGTACGTCATCTGTATGGTCCCAACCACCACAGGCGTCTTGTTTTCTCTGCCAGGAAGCTTCATCTTTCAGATCATCCGAGAAAGGGACAGCGGTGGCCGGTTGGTGGGACTCATGAACAGCCTCTTCAGCACAACCTGCTTGAAGGTAGAGTTGGTCCTTCTGGCCAGGAACCTGTAGAGCTTGACCAACAGCCGCAGGTAGATGTCCTGGCTCTTGGGCTTTTTGCGCCGAACATTTCTGTCCTTGTTGTGGCGGATGTCAACTCCCATGATGGCGCCTCCTGCTCAGCCAGGTCCGGAAAACAATTGTCTTTTTTTTTTTTTTTAAAGTTTTTTTTTGTTGTTTTTTTTTAGTATATGTACTGCCGAAGCAAGCACTTTTTTAAGTTTTTTATTGTGATTTTTAACAACAATTTACAGGAGGGTTGGATTTTTGTTCATTCATTGTTGTACCTCTTCCTCCCTCCACCAGCCCCCCAGTCCACTTTGCAATGCCCCTCTTGTTCCAGATTGTTGTCACACATAAAATGCCTTATCATCCATTCCTTTCAGTAGTCCTTCCCTCATCTGTTCTCATTCAGGGTTCATTATCCATCCACTCTTCCTATCCTTCCTCCAACTCCCCATGTCAGTTCTATTTTATAACAGCATTGTTAGGCAGTATTTGTCCTTTTGTGACTGAGATATTTTACACAGTATAATGTCTTCCAGGCTCACTTATGTCATGTCGTGGTTTATTGTTATGTTAATCCCAATAACAAACAGATGGAAGCAGCCTAAGTGTCCATCAACAAATGACTAGGTAGAAAAACTGAGGGACATTTTCACAATGGAGTAGTATCATGTTGCACTGAAAGCCAATGAACCTTAAAACACCGTCTTTTCATAGTCTTCTCTTCAGAGTCACATCCCATCACTTTTGGCCTGATGTATCTATTAGAATAGGGAGCTCAGATGGTGTATTTTGTAGGGAGCAGCACTGGTCACTCAAGGCTGAGCTTCTGGGAGGGTTCAAATTCATCAGTAGCTCCGAAGCATAGTGACTGACAATCTTCCTGTTGCATTCTGCAGCCTCAGAAAGCCAACAGGTAGTCAGAACCAACTCCACGATAGTTTGAGTTTTACTAGAAAATGTGAGGCAATCTTTCTCCTAGTAGCTCTCTGGCTGCACTTCTTTGCATTATTTTGGACCTGTTATCAGGAGCGGCTAGGTCCTGGAAAAGGACTTCCTGCTTGGAAGAGCTGAGGGTCAGCAAAGAAGAGGAAGACCCTCAGTGAAATGGATTGATTGACAGTGGCTGCAGTGGTGGATGTAAGCTTAAGTGAGGATGGGCCACACTTGGACAAGTTTCTATGACTTGGATTTGAGTTGCTGATCTAACAACTAACATTTATTAGAAGTAATATAACCAGGTCCAGCTCACACTCAAAGGGAAGAGATTGCATAAGGGTGTGAATCCCCGGGGGTGGGGGAGGTGAGATTACTAGAGGCTATCTGTCCTTTAATCCTCCACCAAGTTCACAGCAACTGAGATTTATTATATAACACAGTTCCTGTGTAAAAGTGATTTTTACTGATAAAAATGTTACTTATTGACTCACCTTTTGGAGTGCATTTGACCTGTAACATCACATTACCCTTTCATAGCGTCATAAAGATCAAAGTCTTGCTCTTGCTGATTTCCTACTTGATCTTTACTTGGTCTTGTTTGAATTTCTTTGCTGGCTGTTTTCTACTGTGGTGAGGACAGGTTAGCTGAATCAGAACTGTTTCTGCAAATGAAACGAAGAACCACAGGAACAAACGGAACCTTTGGCTCATTGAGATAAGCCTTGCTTGGATGCTTCTGTTCTTCCTGTTTGCTGAAGTGCGCCATCAAGTTATCTGTGACTATGTCCGTGGCATTCAGCCTGCTATACAGACAGGCAGCTAAAGGCGTTAGCTGGCCTCAACTTTTGATGGTGCTACAATACTTGCTAATATTTACATTATGATGCTGGCAAGGCTGTGAGCACTAATTTTTGGTAGGCTGGAGATGCTACACAGCACTTTCTTCATTACATCTTGTATTAAGTTTCTGTGGTGTGGTTGGGAAGCTCTGTTGGCCTGGTGATAAGGAGTTAATCTGCCAGCCCAAAGACATGAGGTTCAAATCCACAAGGGGCTCTGTGGGGAAAGACGAGCAATCTCTTCTCCCTGTGTGATCTATAGCCTCTGAAAACCCGCTGGAGGGTCGGTCAGCTGCGTTGGTTTTGCCTTGACGGCACACACATGTTGTAGACTGAAGCAGCCTGGAACCCTAATGCTTATCTTGGCTCTT
>NW_006399809.1:15657550-15688760 GCF_000299155.1 Elephantulus edwardii | reverse complement strand
GAGTTTAGGGCTGTTGTACATAGGGTCGCTATGAGTCGCAGGCGACTCGATGGCACATAACAACAACAACAACAATGTATGATCAAAGATTATTAATTTAGAGTCTTTAGATGGACTATGGCACTGACTCTCAGTGATGCTACCAGAGAGAACATGACACCCGGGCATGCATGTGCCTGGTGTACCTGCAACATCACTAGGTTACAAAGTATCCTAAGCTAACAGTTGGCACCATTTTATTCAAACTCAGTCACTTTTGATCTCTGATTACCTAGAACTTTAGGTCTTCCAATGCCTTGGACCAATTAAGACGATTTTTAAATTCAGGTGGGTTAGACTTAAGGCCATATTCTGGTTATTGTGAACTTGTTCCTATTTCCTTTGGTCTCAATTTGAATTTGATATGTAGTTTGCACCTGGCCTTATTTTTGACTACTGATACTGAGTTTTATTTTATATTGGTTTGCTCATGAAGTTCTTATATATTGAATTTCACACTAATCCTCATTCACATTTCACATTGTTTCGCATAATCATTAGTATGGATTATGTTTATAAAATCAATCACCATTGTACCTTGGCCATCATGACCATCTTTTCAGATCCCCACTGGATCTCATTTCCTTCACCCTCTACCTCCACACACCAAACTGTGCAACCCTGTGGTCTCACCCCTACCCATCCTTACCCTCTGCTCCAAACCCTTCATCCCTGGAATCACCTTAAATAGGTTTGAGGTGCGGTAGGCGGACACCAGCACGTGTGTACATGCCACTTGAATATACTCTTCTAGCAATTAAAAAAAAGAATCTTGATCAAGATTTTGCTTGTAGAGGAAGATGGAAGATGGCTGGCTCGAGCATCATGCAGAGCTTGGCACTTCACAACCAGCCTTTAGACAACCTTGGTTTACGTTAGGCTAGCGGACTTAAGAAAGAAATCAGAGAGAACAAGAGAGAAAGCGTAAAGCAGCTTTATTAGGGTGCTCCTGGGTGAGGTTCCTCATTCTGAAGATGCAGAATGGGGAAGTTGCACCTTGAACTTATTGGGGAGTGTTTTTCTAAAAGTCTTTAGGGAGGAAAGGGAAGGACCTTTCATTGTGATTAATGGTTCATCCATTAGTTTGGCCAGGTGGCAGGGCTGTTCACTCTTTGTTGGTGTATTTTTTTACTTCTTTTCCCCCCTTAGTCCCCCTGTCTGGACCTAAGAGTTTATTTAAGTCCTTGTTCTACTACCTTTATTACTTTTCTCAATCTTGAGCAGGTCTCTTCACCCATTCTAGAAGCCCCTTCTCCATTTGTCAAGGGGAAAGTAATAATACCCACTTCAAGTTACAATTAGAACACTTGACAGAGAGGAAAGGGGGCAATGATGGTGGCACTAGGGCCTGAAGTGCTCCCCAGTAAGGCACAAAGGACTTCAAAAGAGCCTTGAATGTGGGGACAGGGGGCAGAGCCATCTGGCCCCTGGGGCAAGCTGCCAGGCCCCTGGGGAGAGCTGCCTGATGTGTATGAGGAACTTATCTGAGGCACTTTCCTCCATCTCCTCCTCCAGTACACCTGCAAGTAACACCTCCAAAGCCCTCTTCTTTTTAACTCACGTTTGTTCTCTCTAGGTTTGCTTCCTTTCCTATAGAAAACCTGAACACTGAGTCTTGTTCCAGAATCTGAGCCCAGTCCCAGAGACAAAAGGGAAATATAACTGCCAGCTAAGGAAGTGACGGTGGATGGAGCCTCAAAGTTCAGCCAGCCACTCCCACTGGACTCACCCACACCTTGCAGTCCAGAGGGCAGAAAATGTCATGAAAATATCTTTTACTGAACAAGAAGACATGCAGTTTCAACTCAAGATTACCAGTAAAGACTATGATTTCCGGGATCATTTCTATGATCATTTCTTTACTAGTTTCTCTCATTGGGTAGAGCACCAGAAACCACGAGGAGGAGGTGCAGCGCTCTCTCCTGAGCATGAAGCTTGCTCTTGGTGTTGCTTCAATGCAACTGCCATTTGCCTTTGATGATCACTCTTCTCTCCCATCATGGGAGAGCAAGAGAGAGGATGCAGTCTGAGTGGCTTTCTTAAAAAAAAAGACTACCACTAAAGTGTTTCAAGTGGGCTCCCCTTCACCTTCATTTCATGCTGTTCAGCATTAAGCAGAGTCTGTGCCCCTATTCCCAAATGGAAAACCCACAAATAAAAAAGATTATCTCTGTTTAAAAAAAAGAAGTAATCACCATTGGACTACACCCACCTTGTCTTTTCTGGTCCCCGCTGGATCTTTCTCATTTCTTTTACCAACTCCCTCCACTCACCAATTGTGCAACCCTGTGATTTCATCCCTACCCATCCTCACCCTTCTGCTCCCATCCCCTACCTTGGATCCCCATGTTTTACTAGTTATCCTTCTATTTTTATAATTTAAAAAAATAGGTTTGAAAAACAACTATCAGATATTATCTCACTCCAGCAACAATAGCAAAGTTCAACAAAGCAGCAAACAAATGCTGGTGAGGTTGTGGAGAGATTCGAACCCTTATTCCTTGCTGGATATAGTGTTAAATGGTGTAACCACTATGGAAGGTGGGTTGGTGCTTTCTCAAAAAGTTGGAATTAGACATACCTTGGACCTAGCAATTCCACTACTGGCAATATACCCTAAGGAAATCAGAGCCACCATCCAAACACATATGCACACCCATGTTAATTTCTGCATTATTCACAAGAGATGGAAGCAACCCAAGTGCTCATCAACACACTTTGGACATGTTGTGAGGAGAGACCGGTCCTTGGAGAGGGACCTCATACTTGGGAGGGTGGAAGGACAGCGCAGGAGAGGAAGGCCCTCTATGAGGTGGACTGATTCAGGGACTGGGGTAATCGGGATGGGTGTGTCGGAGACAGTGTGACTGGCACAGGACAGAGCAGAGCTTAGGGCTGTTGTACATAGGGTCGCTATGAATTGCAAGCGACTTGACAGCACATAACATATGTATGACAACATTTCGGATTAAGAGATGTATTGCAAAGTGGACTGGGGTAGGGGGAAGGAGTTAAATTGTGCAATAATGAATGAACATTTAAAAAGTGAACTGGGGAGGGGAAAGGAGGAAAATGTGCAACAATGAATGAATGAACTTTTCTGTAAACTTTCATTAAAATCACAATTAAAATTTAATAATAAAGAAGTATAAATGAAATTTAAACGATAGGTTTGAGGCATTTGAACAATTTTAAAGAGCCCTTTCCTTCCTGTCTTATGAGGGTAGTTCTGCCTCTTTCACTAGGAGGGAAGCTATATGAAAGCAGGAGGCACATGTGATTGCTTACATTATCTGTTGAATATATGACTCATTTCATTTTTACATCTCAAGTTGATACCCCATTTTACACAACAGGAAATTAAAGCTTAGAGGTTAGAAACTTATCCCAGGTCAAAGTTAGAATGAGGACTCTGATCTGGGTTTGGCAATTGTTAAGCCTTTCTTTCTTACACGTCAGGCATTTATCAGACCTGTCCTGGAAATGAGGATAAAACAGCATGTTTGTTGAACCTTAAGGTAATCATGATTAGTCATTCAAAAGCATATATTATAAAAAAAAAGGCATATATTATCTATCCCTCCCTGATTTTCTGTAGGGTATATTAAAGAGAAAACTCTAACCTTAACGGCTAAAAAGACTCCAGAAATATACCTAAATAAGCTTTATCTAGTAAACACACGGCAGGATGTAATCATTTGGAAATAATTTTTTAGATGAGCATGTACCTTTGACAATTTTGTTCTACCTTGTCAGTTTTATCCAAACTGTTAACACCAGTACTTAAAACTGCTTTCCCTCATAGAGTAAAACTTCAAGTTGAATTAATGGTGGGCTCTTCAGGATGTGATAGTTACCACACATTTAGCAGTGTTTGCTAAGGCTACAAAAGGTTTTTCTATTTTTTAACTTTTTATTGTGATTTGGGTGGAAGTTTAGAAAGCAAATGGGTTTCCAGGAACAATTCAAACACATTGTTTCATGACACTGATTCCAATTCGCCCAGTGGAACAACCCTCTTCCACACTTCCTTCTGGTTCATTCATTCTTTTTTCCTATCCCTTCTCGTCTTCAGAGTTCATATTGTTGACTATAACTAGTCTGGTGTTATTGTCCCCCTAACAGGTCACTTGTTTGTCTGAATGTTGAGTCACAGGAGTGAGTTCAGTTCTAGATTTTAAGACAAGCCCTTCTCTTTTGTTGATGTGACGAGGCAGTGGGCGGGGGGATGTAACAGCTTATGCTGTAGTAGATGGGTAGTAGCTAACCACTGTGAATATTTCATAGAACAGGCTTCATACAGACCATCACATGTAATCCTAGAGGGTCGATCAGTAACCTCATTTCATAGACATGGAAAGTGAGACATAGAGGGACAAAGTAATGTGTCCTGACCACACCTCTGCAAGTCAGAGGGCTCATGTTCAGGAAACCTGACTATAGCATGTTTCATAATGGCTACATTACTGCTTTGAAAGCTGAACCTGAATAAAAATATTTAAATTATCAAGTATTAAGCATCAGTGTGAAGTGATGTGCTCATAGATATACAGTGGAAGGGTCAGGGACTTGGAGTTCTCACAGTCCTAGCTAGAAAGGACTTCAGAGTGCACGTTCTGAAGGCCTCCAGGCTATGCTTTGAACTCTTTAAGGGCCAAGCTAAGAACAAACACCGTAACTTCGGAATCTATTTGGTAACAGTGGGATTGGGATTGTGTTTTAAGTATGATATGGGCTACTTTTTTCTACTGCATACTTGGTTTATTTTATATTAAAAGAAATAGTGGTGGTGAATAGGGGTGTCCTTGACTTTCTGACATATGCAATTGTACTAGAAGTTGCTGGTAAATGGCCACATCAATCAGATCATATTTTGTGGTTATATCACCATCCAGTTGCCAAAAGAAAACAGGTGCTAGCTAGCCAGCCAGTCAGTTGCTCTAGAAATCTAGGGTTAGAGTCATAGTTAAATTCACCACAATGCAAGAGCAAACAATCTGTGGGCCAGCAGAAGTGGAATGGGAAGCTGGCTTGCTGGGAGGAATGTTCGTTCATGTGAACCAACTACAATTTGTTTCCTATTTCTGAAACTCTCACAATAGCCTCCTCCTTTACAGATGTATTTCCAATGTGGAAAAAGAAGTTTTGTCTCACTAGTTTCTAGAGGGTAGATTAAATTTTCTCTGCAAATATCTTTATATCCTTACTCTTGATAATACATGGTTATTAAAAATATTCAGCTTAAATTGCCTTTATGACAAGGACTTTATGATTTATGTATTTCAATAAGAAAAGAAAAACATTAGAGGTGTTCAAGAAATACTTGTTAAATGAATAACAGTCTTGACAGTAGAATTAAAAAGTTTCCACTGCATGTTTATTATCAGTGCTTCAACATGGAACATTCTGCAGCAGTATGTGACATGTGGACAACAACAATTTTTTTCAGTGAACACTGAAAGCCAGCCTTTTCTGGTCAATAATGATTTCCTCCAAACAAAACAATTTTTGAAGTAATACAATCAGAAAATTCACTCTAATCATGCACATAATTTGACCATTTTAAGAAACTTTTTAAAAACCTCCACAAACTTCCCATTATAAAAAGACTTTTCAAAAACTGCATGATGAAATTAAACTACAAATCCACTTTGGAAAAGTAAGGAACTAATTTTGGCTTTAAGATTTTTTAAAAATCTGTTTAAAAATATGGAGGGGAGTGTGCTGACAGAAGTGGAGAAAAAGGCTCTTCCAATTGATGGAATCAACATGTCTTAAAATACTTTCACAAAGGAAATCTTTAAGAACAAAATGCATTATAAATAAGAGTCTTTCAGAGCAAGGTGAACAAGTCAGCAGAGTTTACATCAGCTGCCCCCGCAGGAGAGAGGTCTTCCAGATGAATGTTTATTTATAGAATCTTCTGTAAGATAGAGTTTGCTACTTCCAATGATTCATCTTTTACTAAAACAATATCATATGAGTCCATATACTTTTCCAAAAGCTCATCCACCTAATTAATAGAAAACAAAAATAAAATTAACATGCAACAGAAACAGTAAACAGTATCAGTAGAAATGTCATTGCTATGACAGATAGATCTTTTGGGCAAAATGTTTTAAGTCCATTTGATTTCTTAAATCTTTGCAATAAAGAAATGCTTTCAAATCTGTAAGACTTAATGATAGGGATTTTCTCAAAACAATTTCTCTTTAGTTTAACAGTTCTCAACAGAGGCAATTTTATCCCTTAGGGAACACTAGGTAATATCCGGAGATATTTTTTACTCTTCTGACTGAGGGTGCTATTGACATTTAGTGAGTAGAAGCCACAGGTCTGCTAAATATTCCATAACGCAGCTCCCATTAACAAAAAATACCTAGTCCAAAATGTCAAAGAGCTGAGGCTCAGGTGCCCTGCTCTAGTCTCTTTCCACATGGAATTTGCTAAGAATTCATTCAGAATGTATATTCTCTCTTCTCAATACTTACAGCATGCTTCTATATAAAACTAAAGTAAAGCCACAAAGAATGATCAAAATATCTCTAGAGTAACTACTCTCTGCGGGTCTTTTGGCAACAATTACCTATCAAATGTCAGATCTGTACTTACTCTATCATTTAAATATCCAATTTTTAGAATGTTTTCAACATTGGCTACTCCATCTGCCATTCTTAAGTCTCCTTGGGAATCTCCCAACAGTATTATATTGCTGTTGTCTTTTAGTTGATTGAAATATTCTGTGTTCCTCAAGGCACCATCATGTTTGTTAAATACGTGAATTAATTCTCCTTTAAATCCTTTGAGTACTCCCTATTTAAAAGAAAGTAAGAAATAATTTTGAAATAACTTTTCTTTGTGCAACAATGAAATAACTTTTGACAACTGTGTTTGTTGAATTTTCAGAGTCTGGAAGTCTAAATAGAGCACACTGTTACATTCAATGTATTTGTAAATTTATCTTGAGCTACAATGATCTTAAACATACTTAAATCCATCACATTCAGAATAAAGATAAATAAAAAAGAGCTCTGAAAAGGAAATGCATTTTTAGAGATTTCATGGAAATGTAAAACATTCTTACATTTTCATCAAAATCCATGAAATTGGAAACAACTTTGACATTTGGATGATAAACACCAGCTTGCCGGATAACCTCCTCGAGAACATCGCCAATCCCAGCCGAAAATATGAACACAGGGATACTGTACTTTTGGAGTTTATCAAAGAAATTTTCATATCCTTCCCTGTAACAAGAAGTACAAATTTATCACTAAAGAGAAAGACTTAGCATCTTTCCACTTACAAGTGTAAAACATGGGTGTTTTTGCCCAGTTTTCAGATGATTGTTTCAAAATATTGCCTTTGTGAAAATATTCTACTAATAATATAATAAATAGTACTAGTTTGGGTGGCTATATTATGTTTCATTTATAATTTTTCATAGCTGTTAACTCTCTTCAATTTAAACCAATTGAAAAACCTTTACAATCACATTGAATATGGATATAAGCTTACAGAGAAATTTATACCATTTAACAGTAAATAATGAAGTTATAAAAAAATCCATTCTAGGGGTAGTTCCTTCCCCACTCTCTGCTGCTTCTCTACTGTGTAGTTTAGGAAAGCAGACCAGAGGGGTTAGGGTTTCTCTACATTTTGGCACCTCCTCCCCAAAATCTGGAAGCTAGAGGTAGTATCTGATCTTAAAATCTTCCCTTTTTATTTGTCCCTGGGACTACATTTTACTGCTGCTGCCCAGAAAGAAATGAACTACTAGCTGTTCTTACACTCTTTCTAATAATTGAGTGCTTTCCTCCTAGACGTGGACCATCTTATTTTTAAGCATCATTATATTTGTCTGAGAAGTTGAAAGATTGAAAAGGTGATGTCAGCTATGATTTGGTTTCGACTTGATGGCAATGAGTGAGCGTTGAAAGAACATTAAAAATAAGTTTATATACTTTTTACACCTTATACATTATGGATATTTTAATTATATGCTAAAATACATTCACCTTCTCAGAGTGTTTTCCAGGGAGTTTGAGAACTCAGAAAGTTATGGTTGTTGGGTTGCGTTGAGTCAGTTCAACTCATAGTGACTCCAGAGTTTAACAGAGCAAAACTCAGCCCAAGTCCCACAATCTTTGCTGCCTGAAAGAAGGTTCATGTAAACTTGAAAAAAGGGTACTGGCTAAACCCTTTTCTATTTGATTTTCAAACATTCCTTCAATAAAAAGCATTTGCTAAGAAATTTTTTATATAATCTTGATTTTATAAATTTGTAAGTTAAAGTGTTTTATCTAAATCATTAGCTATTACAGAACAGAGATACAAATCAAAGCACCAATGAGATCTCATCTCACCCCAACATCAACAGCAAAGTTCAATGGGAGAGTAAGCACCAGATGGTGGTGAGGGTGGAGAGACCAGAACTCTTTTCCCTCACCCCGCTGGGGAATGTAAAATGGTACAAGCACTGTGAAAAGCAATTCCCTAAAAAGCTGAAATGAAAACACTGTTTGATCTAACAATTCCCTTAGGAGGTATATATCCTAAAACAGAGTTAAAGGTAGTGACATGAACTGATTATATACATATTTACTGCAGCATTATCTACAAATAACAGTTTTAAAAATTACCAGCTTCAGAAACCTATGGAGGCAGTTACGCAGTGTCCCAATGACCCACAGGAATAATAGAGGTTATAATTCAAAGCAAAGAATTGGAAAGTAGATACACAAATAAGAGGTTTGAGATTTATTTAAACATCACCCAAAACCCAAAATCCAAACACACTCTGTAAAGCACAACTGGGAGCAACTCCACTGGGTTTCCAAGATGGTAAACCTTTACAGGAGAAAATCCCACATTTTCTTTTAAATTCTCATCTCACTACTATTTTGTAGTATGTGGCATATTTCAGAAGTGTTTTTAGGTTGCATCTGTTATAGACTATTTTAGCAAAAATGTATATATTTGAAAACATTCATAACTACACTTTATATTCATATACAACAAGAAGCTTGGCAAACTTACTTGAGCATAATGTCAGATTCTTCCACAATTTCTTTAAGTTTTGCTTTTGGTAAAGCTTGTTCAACAAGTAAACCATGTGACTTAGTATACCTGGAGTCAATGAAGAAAGGGGGGGAGAAGAATATTAATTAAAGCAAAGTAAAACTATTAATAAAACTACTAATAAAACTATTTTTATTACAATGGTCTGTTTAGCATGAAAAATATCTACCATTTCATTCATCATATAAATTTCTGTATCTATATTTTAGACCTTAAGCTAAATGGATGCGTATACACATACATATATCTCAGACTGAGACATCGAAGTTCTTTCTTCATTTCTCAGTTCTCTCAAACTCTGACTTAGCTTATATACGGGCTTATAACATAATGAAAGGAAGCTTGCTTTAAACCTTTTCTTAGTCTACAGAAAAGAACTAAATCTCACCCAGGATAGCATAACCATCTCTCTGGCTATGATAAAAAGAATTAGAGCAAAGCTCTTTTTTTAAAAAAAATAAAATAAAAATCTGTAGGCAGTTTAAATTTTCAAACAAGACCTAGGCATGGAAGCTGCTGCCTATTGAATAAGAAAGAAAAGTCCTGGTTACAAAGAGTTTTAAACACAGGCTACCCTGCTTTACTTAAAAGAATCTCTAATCACAACATTTCCCACCAGAACTCTGCACAATGATGTCAGCAGGGCTGCTTGGAACGTTGCGTTCTGATTCAGGCAAAACCAGAAGGTCTATGTACTGGAGACCATGTCACCCAGGGGACTGCTCCTCAGTACACAGGCAATTTAAAATCACAGTTCATTTTCAGTATGTATCTTGCTCCAATTTTTTTTTTTTTAAAAGAATGGGTGTTTTTACTTAAGACTTAGGTGCAATGCTTTCAATTTTATACTGATCATCTTAAAACACAAAATCTCAGACTGATAGAGTGATTAGTGGATTATTTTTATATAATTCATTCATGGCTCTAATTCACTGGCTAATTTCTGAATTGATCATATGGGAGCTACAGATGGATTCGATCCATCTCTGGCTTAGCAGCACAGCATCTTCTGGATCATGCAGCAGAGCTAAATCCTTAGTTATAATTGAAATGTTATTTCTAACCCACCTGCCCCTCAGTGCACACTCACCACTCCACCATATATGGGTACTTCTCTTCTACAGTAAGAACAGGGTCAACTTCAATAGCATAGTATTTTTCCTTCAACTGAAATAGCTAGAAATAAATAATCAGGAAGAAGATGAATTATTCTTTTTAATAATATTCTTAATTTTAAAGAAATGGAAACAAGCATTTTTCATAAATTAATGAATAGACCTTTATGGACCTTGGTATAACTAAGTGTATCTGTAAAAAGTGACCTTTCTTTAAGTCCTGTCAGATCAACAAATTAATAGCCAAAATTAACACTGAAAAAATACACTTACGTTTTTCTATAAAAATATTACATTTCATTCACACATTGAGCATTATTTTAAGATTTATACAGATACTCAAGCAAAGAAGATCAATAAAAGGCAGGGAAATCGACATAAAACCAAAGTACTTTTGTTTTCATTTACCAGTTAACAGAGGGATATCAGATATTTTGGAAATGATTCTAAAAATTTTAATGTAAGTTTTTAAAGTCACTGTTAATTTTTCCTTTAAAAATATGTTGAGAATGTACGATCCATACAACAATCAATCTCACATTTACTGATTGCTTACTATATGTCAGAGAGGACTATAAGCATTTGATGCTAACTCTCGTTTACAAGAATAAATGTGAAGACAGTCTTAGGCAAGAGAATTTGAATTCCTTCAAATACTGCAAAAGACCATTATTGTAAAAATAGAAAGATAACTAGTAAGATGTGTATAAATGTCTAAAGAGAGAAGGGGAGGGAAGGTGCAAGAGGCCTGAGGGAGCCAGATGTCCTGGGGTTGCAAAGTTTGGTGGGCAGAGGGTGAGGCTGAAGGAACTAGGAAAGATCCAGTGGGATGTGAAAATGATGGCGTAATAGTGGACAGAGATCAATAGTGATGAATTTTATAGACACAGTGTATGGAAATGATCATATAAAACACAATGTGAATGAAGGAATGTGTGAAACATAATGTATATGAAGGGGGAAAAAAGCCCAAACAACCTAACAACCAAAACCAAGCAAACAAAAAGAAGTGAAGTTCTTGAGTAATGTGGTTTACTTTTCCTGTTGTTAGGCTATGAATGCGGCTGAGTCAGTGATGAGTCCCAGCAAACCTTTGTACAGCAGCACAATGTCCAGATCTGTGTCATTCTCACAATCACTAGTATTTGCACCCAGTGTTGCATCAGCTGTGTCAATTCATCTGGCTAAGTGTCTCCTTTTTTTTTCTGACTCTCTACTCTACCAAGCATGTTGTACTTCTCCAAGGACTGGCCCTTCCAGTTAACATGACAACATGCCCAAAGTACAGGAAACAAAGTCTATCCTCACTTCGAAGGAGCACTCGAACTGCACAGCTTCCAAGACAAATTAATTTGTTCCTCTGGCAGCCCCTGCTAGAGTGAACATTTTTTACAAGCACTACTCCTCAAAGGCATCAATTCTTCAGACTTCCTCATTCACTGTGGAGGTCTCATACGCATATGAGCCAACTTTGGTCAGGCACACCTTATTCTTCAAAGTTATATCTTTGCTCTTTGATATTCAATACTTCCTCCTTCAATATATAATTTGATCTGTGGACTGCTTTAATCTGTTTTTCATTTATCATGATGTTGTTTATTGGTCCAGTTATGAGGAGTTTTATGCTTAGCTCTAATCTATACTAAAGGTTATATAGTCTTTGATCTTCATTATATTTTTGTTTTTAAAGAGTTAATTTGTTTTTTTTCATTTTCACCTATAGACAACTGGCTAATCTGTGAGGAAATTGTTTGTTACATGCAGACGGTAGAAGAGAATGAAATTACAAACACATGGAAATGTGGTGCTCAGCTGTTCTACAGTGCAGATTTTCACTAGTCCCAAATCCTCTTCACTTTCAGCCAGCAAGGCTGCTGAAATCATCTCATCATGAGCTATTCGCAGGTTTTCTCCCAATCTCAAGGCTGTCTTCTTCTTCATAGTCCAATTTCTCAGATTCAATCTCAGCTCAGCATGGAGACTGAGTAAGTTTGATTAAAGGATAAACCCAGATAAACATCTTTCCTTATTTAAAACCATGCAGTATCCTTTTGTTCTGTTCGAGTGACTGTTTCTTGGTCCATGTATAGGCTCTGCATGAGCACAGCTAAATGTTTTGAGATTTCTCATTCTTTATAATGTTATCTTTAATTTGCAGTATCTACATGATCTCTGAATAGTCAACAAGACATAGGTAACCATCTTTCTGGTATTCTCAACTTCCAGCCAATATCCATCTGACATCATGGAATGTTTGTTGTCTTTCATTCTAGGTTTTTTCCCTAAAGTTAGCTTCAAGATCTGGCAATTCCCTATTGATGTACTGCTGCAACCATTTTGAAATTGTTTTCAGCAAAATTTAATATTTAATATGATATTAATGATATTGTTAAAAATTTTCTGCCTTATCATTTTTCTGTGGAATAGGCACAAACAGGAATGTCTTCCAGTTGGTTGGCCAGGCAGGTCTTGCAAATTTCATGGCAGAGATAAGCGAGTACGTCTGCTCATTTGCCATTTTGTTGTGCTGTGGTGGCCTGCACATTGCTTTGCTACTGGAAGCTATGCTGTGGGTTCAAATATCAATGGTCATGTATGATAGATAGCTTTGACCAACTAAGGAGGAGGAACTGGTGATGTACATTTGAAAAATGGGTCAGTGAAAAGCTTATGAAGAGCAACAGGGTATTACTAGTGTTTACCTTTTTTCGACATTCATCTGTAACCAGTTTACAGTTGTCAATGACATCTACAGAGAAAATGCAAAACAGGTATCAAACTACACATTATAATTGTGCTACTACTTTTATAAAAAATTACTATTGTTGTAAGTTTACATTAAATGCTAAATCAAATAGTACAGTTAGTAAAACTTTTTGTTTTAGTACTAGTTTTTGTTTTGAATTTATATACAAAAAAATTTATATATAATTTCTAGAAGATTTATAAATGTTTTAAAATCTGGGCTAAATGAGTTATCTAGATTACTGACTTAGTCAATCCAGTTTTATTTTTTCATTTTTATTATTAATTTGTGGGAGTATATGTGTGTGTGTGTACTGTCAAATTAGTCAAACCAGTTTTAAAACACAAATTGTATACTGATTATTCCCATTTTCACCTCCTCTGTAATTAATTAGAAGCAAGGCATTTACCTTTGAAATACTTTAGAAAATACCAAAATCTCTAGAAAACACCAAATTTTTGATAAATGTTTCATTAGTTAACTCAAAGTTTAAAATTCATTTCTGTTTCTTGAATAATGAATGGACTACATTTAAAGTAAAATGTTACAGAAAACTACATATACAAATATCATTTATATAACACAGCAGGGAGGAAAATCCTTACAATTTTTTTTAAAGTAACTATATACATACATGTGATTCAAAAAGAAAAAGACAGGTTCCCTTTTTCTCAGATCTCATTACTTTAAATGTGTAAAAAAGAAAAAAAATGTGTAAAAAAGAATGAAAAAATCTATTACCTCTTAGATAATTCAAGTGAAAGGATCTTAAAATAATGGTTACTTTAATGACTTGTTTAATTAATCCACTTACTATGACACGTTGGGCATCTCTTGCCTTTGTAGGAAAATCTACTTAGTGTCATATCAAAATCTGTTATTATCTGTGAGAAAAGAAAGAAAAGCATGAACATAAAGTTCCTAAAGCAGAAATACTGTGTGAAATGCAAATACATACAGCATACTTCTTGTAAGCACTCACGGTGCATGGTCTTGGGCCCTGTTTGGAGAGGTCATTTCTCAATGCTTTAACTTTTCAAATGGAGATCATGTATAAAGTTCTGGGCATGATACCTAGTACTCTAACCTTGTTACTAAATAAAATCTGAATAAGCAGTATAGCAGCTTGCACATATAGGTAATATAGTTATTATCTCTTTAAAGGTAAAATATTGCATATTACAAGTGATATGCTCATTGTTTGTGTGCGTGTGTGAACCTTTTAAATCCATCACTAGGTAGTTTCCCATGTGACCTAAAACTAAGTCATTCTAACCCATTTGCGTCAATATAAAAAAACACAGGAGGAAGCAATTATATAGATTTTAGTCCCTGAAAGTGTGGCGTTTGGGGTTTAATTTCTAAATTGAAATAATTTGCCTACTTAAAGTAAACGATATTGAAACAGTTTACTAGCACTTAAAATTTAGGGGATTGGGCTAAATATATTTTTCACTGAATATTCAGATTATGTTAATCTCATTTGCATTTATAACAAACTTTTTAAAAAAGAAAAATTTAAAGACTAGTTATCTTCTAATAAGATTATGCCTTAATTTGAACTACTCTGCTTAGTTTAAAGATGGAACTTGAGGGTACCTACTTTTAAATTGTATTCTTAAAATACTACTTTTGTACAGAATCAAATTGTTTTATAGTTTAAAGAGAAGACTATTTTTAGTGATTCATTTATGTTTTATTGTGGTAAAATATATATGAAACAAAGCATCTTCCAATTCTATGGAACATTTCTACACACAATTCGGTAACACTGACAATGATCCTGCTGTACAATTGTCATCTTTATCCCTTTCCAAAACAGCACACGGTCATTAACAGAAACTCTGCGCCCTCTCTACACTGATTTCCCCTTCTCTTGCTCTCCTGGCCTGGTAATCACGAATATATTTCAGGTTTTTTGTGTATCTATTAAAATATTTTTTTTTAATTTATTTTTGTTTTTTCTACTTGAGTATTTTATGTTTCAATCAACTGTGGATATACCTCTTAGGTTTCTGTAGATAGGCAAAAAGTTTGTCTACATCTATAGTTACTCAGATTTTAACAGAACTATATAAAGTTTTGCAAATGGTTTTATATAGCTTAAAGGAGCCCTGGTAGTACAGAGCTGCTAACAAAATATTATTGGTTCAAATTTACCAGCTGCTCAGTGGGAGAAAGATGGGCTGTGTCCTTGGACTGTCCTTTTTCTTCTCAGAAACCAAATGGAAAATTGCTGAGTTGGTATCAACACAACAGCCCGGAGTTTGAGTATGACTAAGCCTGCCTGGATTTTAATAATAAAAACCTCTTGATAATTATTCACCTGAAGTTTAGCAGCTCCTCCTTTGATAAGACCACAGATAATTTCTTCCACCCTTGTAGGATTTTTGATGCGAACAAAACTTTTCTGGAATTCTGGCATCTGGAAAGGAAAGAAATTAATTAACTTTAAAAAATTCCTTTTCCCCGGGTTCCAGGAGCTTGTATTATTTAAAAATATAATGTAAGACAGGGCATTATTTTAAAACCTCTCACTACATCATGATAGATGGTGAAGAGACTGAGATTGTTAACAGCTTTAGTTTGCTTGGCTCCACTATCAATAGTCTTGGTACCAGCACCCAGGGAGTCAAAAGATGGACTGCATTGGGAAAGTCTGCTGTCAGGGACCTCTCCAGAGTACTGAAAAGCAACGATGTCAATCTGGAAATTAAGGTGTGCCTGATCCAGGCCATCGTCTTTGCAATTACTTGCAATGCACCAGAGAGCTTGGCAATGACAAGGGATGACAGAAGGAGAATTGATGCCTTTGAACTGTGGTGTTGGAGAAGAGTATTACATATACCATGGACTGCTTGGAGACAAACAGATTTGTCCTGGAGAGGGTGAAACCAGGCTGCTCCTTAGAGGCAATGATTCTGAGCTTCATCTGACATACTTCAGGCATGTTTCAAGGAGGGACCAGTTCTTAGAGAGGGACAGAAGGACATCATGCTTTGGAGGGTGGAGGGGCAGTGCAAAAGAGGAAGACCCTTGATGAGATGGATTGATTCAGTGACTGGAGTTATGGGGGTAGGTGAGTCAGAGACGATAAGGCTGGCACATAACAGAGAAGGGTTCAGAGCTGTTGTATATTGTGTCGGTATAAGTTGCTAGTGAATAGAGGGCACTTAAAAACAACATTAATCCACCAGATGCTCTGCTGGAGAAGGAGGGGACAACCTCCTCCTGTACCAGTCAGATCTGATTTGAGGGTACATACAAAAATAATACAATAAAAATGAAAACAAAACAAAACAAACCAACAACATTAAATTACCATTTACACATGAAATCCTTTTTCTGCATCAGATTAAGCTGTAGATATATTCAAGGTCATTTACAGTGTACTTTTAAATAATTCTAAAAACAATGCATTCTAACTACCAAAATGACAGAAAAAGAAAAGTAATTCTTACTAACCAAGCAGAAAAAAGCAAACATTTTATTTCTCATTAGCCTAAATTCTGATTCCACCTACACTAGTTAGTACATGCAGTTTTGTACTTATTACAATCTTTTTTAAAATTGTGATTTTAATAAAGTTTATAGAAAAGTTGGGTTTTCATTCATTCATTGATGCCTATTTTCCTCCTTATCCCCCCATTCCGTTCACTTAAAAAAAAATATTCATTGTTGCATAATTTCTTTCTTCTCCATCCATACCTCCCCTAGTCCACTTTGCTATGCACCTCTTATTCGGGACTATTGTCATACAAACAATTCCTTTTTAAACAGTTCTTAATCTGTTCCAATGCAGTGTTCATTATTTATCACCACTTTTCTTAGTTTCCCCCTAATCCCCATGTCAGTTCCATTTTTAACAGTGGTGTTATGCAGTATTTGCCCTTTTGTGACTGAGATATTTCACTCAGCATAATGTCCTCAAGGGTCACCCATGTGTAATATTTTATGAGTTTCTTGTTCTTCAGTGCTGAATAGTATTCCTTTGTGTGACTATACCACAGTTTTTCTATCTATTCATTTGCCACTGGGCACTTGGGTTGCTTCCATCTCTTTGCTACTTTGAGTAAAGTAGCTATAAACATGGGTGTGCATGTATCTGTCTGGATGGCAGCGCTGGTTTCTTTAGGGTATATTCCTAGTAGTGGAATTGCTGGGTCAAATGGTATTTCATTTCCAACTTTTGCCACCTTCCATAGTGGTTGCACTATTTTACACTCCCACTAGCAGTTTAGACATCTGCTGAAAAATAGTGGACCACCTGGGTTTAGACTAGTTTACAAAGGCTTTATTTAGGTTTATTAAAAATGTGATGTTAAAGATAATTTCTTATTTCTGTCATATCACTAGTAAGATAAGAGCAAAATCAGCACAAGTTAACAGTGTTTTCACAGCATGTGCACAAAACATCTGTGAGGAGGAAATGATGGATCACTTTAGTGTTAGCTCAGAAGTATGGAGAGACAACACAGCACCGCAGAGCAAGCTTTTCTACTAGATTATACCAGGTAATTTCTGTCTAGGTTTGTAATCTGGGTATGTTATCACCAATACTAAGGTATCTCATGAGAATTATGAACTATTACAAAAAATTCCCTAGACTGTTTTTGCCGATAAAATAATCTAAGTCTGAAGGGAGCCCTGGTGGCCTAGTGACAAGAAGCTGCACTGCAATCCCAGAAGTGTGCTGTTCCAATCCACCAGATGCTCTGCTAGAGAAGGAGGGACAATCTCCTCCTGTACCAGTCAGATCCAATTTGAAGGTACACACACACACACACACACACACACTCTCTCTCTCTCTCTCTCTCTCTAAGTCCGTTAACTCCTATACTGTTTAGAGATTAAGAGGCAAAAGTAGAAAGCTGGGGGTGGGGGGTGGGGGAAAAGCTGCAGTGTATCTTAAAGACTAGAAAATTAAAATGGGATGGTAGAAGAAAATGAAGTAAAAATATTCATTAACTTATTATTTGCTAAATAAATCTTTTCCAAGTATCTAATTTGTGCCAAACATGCTTGCTAGTTGCTAGGGATATGATGATGAGCAACACACTGTTTTCCTGTTCACATTTAGGGACAAATGTTCTTTTGGAATATCACTTTTCTAGCATTTCATACATCTATCAGTAACTCATCTACTGACAACTAACTTCTCACCTCACATTAACAGACATGTATAGTAACCAGCATGGTTCAGTAAGTAAAGTATCACAAGCTAAAAGCAACAGAGGATGCCTGATCCTTACTATATTGTTACCAAGAAAACTAAGCATTTGACTTTTGTGTATCCGTGCTGGGTAAGAGGTCTTCTCAGGAGCAAATCAGATCCTCAAGTTTTAGGGAAGTACCATGAACATTTTTCCAAGGGTACTGGATATTCTAAATCATTGGTACCTCTAAATCATTGCTTCTGCATAACATATAACCATTCAGATCCTAAGGATCTATTTGCTTGTGGGTAGACCTCTTAGACAGCACAGGTACACTACAGTAAAATGCTTAGTTTTCTTGGTAACAATACAGTCAGGAGCTTGTATCCTCCATTGCTTTTAGCTTGTGATACTCGAGCCATGCTGATTATTATACATCATCTGTTAATGTGAGGCAAGAAAAGAAGTTAGTTGTCAGCAGATGAGTTTACTAACTGATAGATGTATAAAGTGCTGGAAAAACAATATTCTAAAACAGCAATAATACATAAACAACAAATACAACATCTTTCTCTCTAGGAAACACTGGTGCATTTCAACTGCACAGCCTCTGGGTTAGCATCACAGCTCCCTGCATACTATGCCACCAAAACTCCCTTCATTACCTTACTGGACCTGTCCACTGTTTAGATGGACACTGAGTCACAGTGATCAGTTGTGTTCCAAGTCTGAAGGGTGACTAAGGTTCATGGTCTCAAGGATTCCAGCAGTCTCTATCAGACCAGTAAACTTTGACTTTTTATACAACCATTCATTTTCAAATAAATAAACAGGGAATCATCAAGAAGCAGTACAGTGAAATAACAGTGATGAAAACAGTAGATGACACAGCAGCTACGTTCTCCCAGAGAATACATGATGCAGTGATAAAAAAATGCAAAAATCCCATTACAGTTGCCCTCGACTATATAACACTATCACTCACACAATATACATATAATGGCATAGGTATGTCCCTGAGACTTGAAGATTTAGGCATTTCAATCAAATGCACATTTCTTTAGACTGTAACCTAAGAAACAGAATACAATGATACTATAAGAACTATGTTAAAGAATATCAGAACACAAACAGCATCATGCAAGAGTGAGCTCTTCATTATTTGTATGACTTCAATTACTTCTTCATATCCCTTCTGTAAGTTTTCCTGACCAAAAATATATCCGAGTGGTTGTATATAAAATAATGGTACTTCAGGTTTGAAGGGTAAATTATTTTGAGCTGTCCAAAGACCTTTTTTGTTTGACTATAATATCATTTACACATGGTAAGGCTGAAATATGCAATGTTGGAAAATGAACAAAGAGTTACTGTCAAGGATTAGAATTTGCTAGATTACTAGAGCCCAATCTAAATTAATACTGATAACTAAGAGAAAAAAAAGTATTTTGACTGATTCTTCACTTATTTTACTGGCACAGCCAACACAACTCCTAATCATTACTCCACTTTCAAATTGATTGTTGTCATTTACCATCAAGTTCGAATCACCTCAGAGCTGACCCTCCAAGGGTTTTCAGAGGCAGTAAATTGCACAGGAGGAGACCGACACTCTTTCTCTTGAAGAGCAGTTGTTAGATTCAAACTATGTGTTTTTTTGCATGTTTAAAAATGTGGATTTCAGTTATTCTATTATATTCATGCTATTGCGACTATTATTGTTGTTGACTGCCTTCGAGTTGGGCATGACTCACAGTGGCCATATGAACAAAAGGACTGAATATGACATTAAATTATCTTATAGTGACTTGTCTCTCATTGCTTTTGTTCAGACATTCCTCTAGGTCGTATAGCCCTGGTGTACAAGTTGCCGTACAGCGGTCACTTGTGGTTGTTGTGAGGTTGATCACTGTGACACTGATGTGTAAAATGCGTTAATGGCTGGTTACCCAATGTGGACAGAGAGTGGGGTGGAGCCCCCTGATTAAAACAAGCTTGGAAGGAGGAGTGGCTTCCACTTCCATAATAGCTTGCCTCCAGAAACCCTATGAACCTGGAGAGAGGATGAGAGACACCCAAGTGTTGAGGACTCTCCTTCATAGGGTCGCTATGAGTCGTCTGTGACTCGACGACACTTAACAACAACAATCTTGTACAAGTAATACGGAAGAGATCCATATTATTCCCATTTCAAAAAAGGTGATCTGACACAGTGTGGAAATTATCGAATAACATTACTAATATTACACACAAGCAAAATCATGCTTCAGATTATCCAAGAAACTCAAAATGACATGGACTGACACAATAAATAGGGTAATGAGGGTAGGTGTGTTAGAGACAGTGAGACTGGCTCAGGATAGAGCAGGGTTCAGGGCTGTTGTACACAGGGTTGTTATGAGTCATAGTCGATTCAATGGCACATAACAACAACATGAAGTATCTTGCAGATAAGTAAGACAGGACAGAATGTAGCATCTTTAGGACACTGTCAACAAATTTCTAAGGAGGGGTAATCTCCTCCTGTACCAGTCAGATCCGATTTGATGGTACATACACACAAAATAATAAAATTTTTTTAAAACCCAGAAATTATTATTTTACAAAAAGCAAATAATATTCTGTTATGATAATTATATTAATATTGTTATTCTTAAAAGCAACTACAAAATAATTTGAAAAATTCACAAGATAAAAACAGCATAATTCATACATTAATCAAAGATTTTTTAAAAAGTGTTTGATTTTATCTTTGTGGTTCATTTCCATAAGTTATAATTGCCTTAATGAACCTAATAACTGTTGCTGTTGCTCTAAGATGCCACTTAGTAAGGCCCAACTCATGGCAGACGCTGCAGTGAATTTTCAGAGGCTATAAATCACACAGGAGACTACCCATCTTTCTCAAACTACCTGACTTTGGATTCACACTGCCTGACTTTAGATTGGTGATGACACAATCCCTTGCCCACCAGGCCATCAGAGGTCCCTAGTAATTATTAGGACTACTAATATTTTCCTAGCTATGTTTACCTAGTATTATGGTTAATATTATCTAAGTCTTTCTTGCTGTTGCCTTATACCATCGAGTTAGAATAGACTCATAGCTGACTCTCCAGGAGATTTTCACAGGCAGTCAATCACTTGGGAGGGGAATGCCCTTCTTTCTCTCACAAGGCAGTTGATGGATTCTAATCAAGTACCATTATACAGATGGTACATCTTGCTTGATGAAAGTGAGGATGATTTAATGTGCCTGTTGCAGAAGTTCAAAGACTACAGCCTTCAATATGGATTTCACCTCAACCTCAAGATGACAAAAATTGTCACCACTGGGCCAAAAAGCAACATCATGATAGATGCAGAAAAGATTGAAACAGTCAATGATTTCATCTTACTTGGATCCACAACAGCCGCAGTTAAGAAATCAAAAGACACATCGCACAGGGAAAATCTACTGCCAGGGACTTCTCCAAAGTACTAAAGAGTAAGGATGTCTGTTTTAATGATGCCTGGTCCAAGCCATGGTCTTTTTTATTATTTGCTATGCATCTGAAAGTCAGACAGTTACTAAGGATGACAGAATTGATGCCTCTGAGCTGTGGTGTTGGAAAAGGTTACAGAACAACCCATGAATTGCCTAAAGAGCACACAAGTCTCTCTTGGAGAAGGTGCAACAAGGATACTCTTTAGAAGCATGGATGGGGAAGTTTCATCTCACGTACTTTGGGCATGCTGTTCTTGGAGAAGGAAGATAGACTGATACGACTGTAACAATGGGCTCAAGTATTTCACAGATGGTGGGGATGGGACAAGATAAGGACAAGGTTCAGATCTGTTGTTCATAGGGTCACTATGAGTCACAGTCAACTCTAAAAGCGAATGCAACCAGGGTGCTCCTCAGAGGCAAGGGTGTTAGAACTCTATCTCACACACTTTAGGGCATGTTGCCAGAAGGGGACAGTGCTGGGGAAAGGGCATCATGCTGGGAAAGGTGGGGGGGTCAGAAAAAGAGAGGACCCCCAACAAGATGGAATGAAAGTATCTGTCACAATAGGCTGGAGCAAATCAGAGTCCTTGAGGATGGTGCAGGACAGGGTGAGGCTCAGACCTGTGGTTCACAGGCTGACTATGAGATGTAGTCAGCTTGATGGTGCTGAATGACAATGCTATCCTAATTATGTTTAAGGGAGGAAGACTGTCAACAAAATAGATTGCGAGTGACTGTAAGGATGATAGCACAGGATGGGGCAAAGTTCCTAGCTGTTGTTCACAGGGTCACTATAAATCACAGTGGATGCAATGGCAACTAACAACAACCACGACATGTTCACGGTTACATTTTTCTAAAAGTAACACACATAAAAATTCATTTCAATCACGTCCAAATTTTGGTCAGAAGCTTTAAAGGAAATACTCTCAGTTTCCTAGTGTTCCTATTTGGTACTAGCAAGGTCCTCACTAGTGCAATAGTACAAAAGAGCAGACAAAATCAGGCTGGACATAATGTTGTTGTTGTTGTTAGGTGCCATCAAATCAAACAGCAATACTTTAAAAGTTACCTATTCAAGCTGGTACATTTACATACAAACACACACCAGTGACTATATACTTTAGATGGAATATCATGCAATCCTCATTTTTAGTAGCAGACATCTCACCCTGTATGTCAATTTTCTGGCCTACTGCCACATTAAGGACATGTGGGACAAATTCTTTCCTTCACTTATGAGATACTTGTTAATTATAAGGCATTGTATTAAACATCCTTAGGGATACATATCTTACCCGCAAAGTGAAAATTCACTAGCATGGACTGTAGTAGAGGAATCCAAGTAATTAGTGCATTGCCTAGGTGTCCAGATAAAAGTCAAAGAGGACTCAGTTCTCCTTAGAGATCATTTACTAAGGTCAAAGGAAGAACAACCAACTGAATTAGAGTTTGAGGGAGAAGGAAGATTTGGCTAAATTAAGATTCAAGAGAAGAAAACAAGGGACTGAACCACAGGTTTAATGTGGGGGAAATATGAATAGCTCCTTGTTTAAAACACAGAGTAGGGCTTCTATGAAGATGGTGCCAAAAACTAAGAAGGAAGCCCCTGCCCCTCCCAAAACTGAAGCCAAAGCAAAGGCATTAAAGGCCAAGAAGGCAGTCCTGAAGGGCGTCCACAGCCAAAAAAAAAAAAGGAGAAAAGGAGATCCGCACACGTCACCCACCTTCCGGCGGCCCAAGATGCTGAGACTCCGAAGGCAGCCCAGATACCCCCGGAAGAGCGCCCCCAGGAGAAACAAACTTGACCACTATGCCATCATCAAATTTCCCCTGACCACTGAGTCAGCTATGAAGAAGATAGAAGATAACAACACACTTGTGTTCATTGTGGATGTCAAGGCCAACAAGCACCAAATTAAACAAGCTGTAAAGAAGCTCTATGACATTGATGTGGCTAAGGTAAACACTTTGATTAGGCCTGAGGGAGAGAAGAAGGCCTATGTTCGACTTGCTCCTGATTATGATGCTTTGGATGTTACCACCAAATTGGGATCATCTAAACTGAGTCCAGCGGGCTAATTCTAAATATAAATTTTTCTCACTAAAAAAAAACCCAACAAAAACCAAACACAGAGTAGGAATATGTGTGTAAAAACTTAGAAGGCAAGATATAAAGCCAGATTATAAAACTTTAAAAGTAACATCCTAAAATAAATAAATAAATAAATAAATAAAAGTAACATCCTAGAGAGACATATAAAGCAGTATAACCAGTTTTAAAAAATCAAACTTATGGTAAAAATTGCCCAAATTAAAGCATGACAGAAAAGGAAACAAAACAAATCTTTTGGCTTCTTTCCCTTCAATAATTAATTATTCCCTAAACAATTAATTATGGGCTGACTATATTGTTACTTGCTGCTAAAAGAGATAGATGCTAGATAGTGGGCACTGGTATCTGGGCAACAACAAATGATAGAAAGGGTACCATTACATTGTTTCCTTGGTAGAGAATTTCTGTGGTTGCTGGCTGCTGTTCCAAACTCAAGTGACCTCATGTGGGGGGGCTCACTCACTCACTGCCAGAGGAGTTAAAAATCAACTCATAGTTGACTTTCCAGTGGGTTTTCGGAGGCTGTAAATCACAAGGGAGGAGACTGCCTGTCTTTTTCCCATGGAGCAGGAGGTGTATTCAGACAGCCTGTACGGAGCTGACAGCACAGCTCCTCACACAGTAGGCTACCAGAGCTTCCATGTGACAGAAGACAACTGCCCAAGAGGGTTTTCTAAGCTGTAATCTTTATTGGAGCAAATCACGAGCTGTCTTTCTCCCATGGAGTCAATGGGAGGTTTGAATCATCAACCTTTTGCTTAGCAGCCAGGAAATTCCCACCCACCTGTACTTGTTCTAGGGAGGCAGCCTGTGCCAAGTTGCACTGCTAACTTAAATGCTCTGAGTCTCAGGTGGCTCAAATTCACCAGCAGCTCTGAGGGGAAACCATGAGCAATCTCCGCCAGCTGCAATTTATACCCTTGGAAGTCCAATGGAGGGTTGTATAGTCAGAACTGACTCAATGGCAATGAGTTCTGAGTTCTATTCATTTTAAACTAAGCAAATGAAAGCAAGAAAATAAGTTTTATAGACTGGTTTCATTCTATATCCTTGAGCAGTATGTTCAATCCCAATGAGTCACATGGTAACCAAACAATGGATGCAAAGAACACATCTATGAATTGTTATGTGCTGGTGAATGCATGGAAGAAGACTGCCCATCATTCTTCCTGGGAGCTGCTGGCAGACCTATAAAAATGGCAATTTCATATGCTTCAATCTAACAGCAATAACTGATGACTTGACAGTGCTTTGAATCAGCATTTACCTAATCATGCTCTGGGTAAAGAAAGCTAAGACAAAAAAGAAATATATTAAATGTGCCACAAAGCTATTTGGTTGCTAAATCATGTTCTGGTTATAAGACCATACCAAATTGTGACAGACTAGGAAGAAGGACTGCCCATCCACTTTTGAAATAACAGGGCTGCAAAACCCCTATGAAATATAGAGGCCACTTAGAGCAGACTAGCAGATATGAGACTGGCTCAGGAAAGGGCAGGGTTCAGAACTATTGTACATAGGGTTGCTATAGGTCACAGGCAACTGAATGGCACATGACAATAATAACAACCAGAAAAGGAGAGAAAAAATAAATGAGGTGAGGGAGGGGAAGATAAAGGATGAAAACAGAAAGAAAGAAAGAAAAAGAAGAACGATGTAAAGAAACCACCTAAGATCTTACAGTTCTCTTTTAAAAGAGGGGAATATTATGATTAAGAGCTTTGTGTTTAGAATATAGAGAATGGATCATTTCCTTTACCTGTACAAAGAAATACGCTGCTTAAACGATTAAAATACTCATTAACATAAGACATATAATGCAGTGGTGTCACCTCCCCCAGTGGGTGGGGCTGGTTGCCAAGCCTGTTCCCTGGTGGATGGGGAAGGAGGGCCCCAGGTTGGCTCCACATGACTCCTAGAGGGTTCCACACAGCTCTTCCTCTGTCTCACTGGACAACATGAAGGTCCTCATCTCTGTCTACTGGTGGATGCTGAGGGTCTTCTCTCATAATGTCAGGAGGTATGGTCTGTACCCCCTTGTAATGCCACTGCATAAACACGTAACACTCAAGGGATTAACATTTATGGAATGCTTACTATGTGCTATTAAAATCTTTACATTAGATGTAAGAATAATGTGAAGCTGGTGGTTTCAAACCCATGTCTTTCACAGTCAAGATGCAAGGGTATCATATATTGACATTAAAGACTGACTTGAGGGGGAGCTCTGGTGGCCTAGTGGCAAGAAGCTGCACTGCAATCTCAGAGGAATGCGGTTCGAATCCACCAGATGCTCTGCCGGAGAAGGAGGCGCAATATCCTCCTGTACCAGTCAGATCTGATTTGACGGTACACGCACACAAAATAATAAAAAATTTAAAAAAAGAAAAAAAAGAGAAAAAAAAAAAGATTGACTTGAGATTTGAAGTCATTTGAAGCTGTTAGGGCCACTAAGCCTATATTTTCCCTTCAATACCCTAGTGTCTATAAATGCAAAGACCTCTACTATCTTCCACTATGTGTTTTTGTTCCAAAGTTAAATTCTTCCCAATTTAATTAAACAAGTTAAAATACTGTAATATAACTTCAGTGTTATTGCTATCAAAGAAAATTTAGCATTAAAAATAGAGTACTGATTTTATATGATGAGAAATACGTAATGTACACTCTATATTCCTATGCCCTCCCCCTTAAAGAGATGAAAGATACACCATTAAACAAATATTGATGGTTTTAGTGTACCTTAAGCACAGTGAAGAAAGAGCTGTATATAGTCTCACGGTTAATCATGTAGTCTGGGATGAAAAAGTGGTGAGTCAACTATTAATAAATGGAACTGGAAATAGTTCAAATACCCACCATTTTCCCAAGCACAGCAGACTCTTGATTAGTCATTTCTTGGTTATCCAATCTTCTGGATTTTCCCAAGTGATGTGACAGCAAAAGAAGGGGGGAAAAAAGATATATGTGACACACATACATTTCAGGCTCTGCATGTATGTTAAGGGCATACTAAGGTGGTTTTGAGTTATTTTGTTATTTACTGCAAGTATCCTTTTTTTTTCTTTCTTAAAAACCTCATCAATGATTTCACTTTAACAGTTTTGGGTTAAATAATTTGTAGAGAGAATTGGAAATCTCCCAGAACAATTTATGTGGGATTAAGAATATATGGAAATTATTTATTACAGAAACATTTTATCAGCTATTTGTTTACATATAAGAATGAAGCTTTGGCGAAAATTGCACTGTCAACGCTAAAATGATGTGTTTGGAACCCAAGAGCTGCTCGGTGAGAAAAGGATGGGCAATTTCTTCCCATGTGATTTAGTGCCTCTGAAACGACTACAGGGTCATATAAGGGCTGGTTCTGACTTGACAGTACAGAATTATAACAATTATTAAATCAATATAAGTGGGGCATAGTAGTAAGAACACTGAAGAGTTTGATATTTAATTTGTGAAGTGATGTGACAGATCTGAGTTGTATTTGAAGCTATCAGAATGTCTAGCACAGAACAGGTATGTGACAGCGTCTCAAGAATCATATTAGGGATCTGAGTGATGCTTATTCACATTTAATTGTTAAATCTTAAAAAAAGTCATTTTTACAATATATTCTGTCACTGCCTTAATTTTCCCCCCTTAGGGAAAATCAGACATTTATTTTTATTTCATGTTATTTACTTCTTGATTTTTTCTAAGAAATTTATTTTTAAAACCAAACATAATTTTTAGAAGCCAATTTATTTGAAGGGGGGAAGGAAGAAAAGCTTATTTTCTATAAAATTGGGAAATGTCTTATAAAAGTACTTGCCTCCCTTAAGATCTGCTCATAGGTTAATGGAGCGTTGGTGATAGTCTGTAATATACCGGGCTGCGATCCAAAGGTCAGTAGTTCAAATCCATCAACTGCTTTGTGGGTGAAAGATAGGCACTCTCCTCCTATAATGATTTACAGCTGAACAAACCTAATGGTGGGTCACTATGAGTCATAATTGACTTAAGAACAATAAGGGGGTATTTGGTTTTGTTTTTTTTTCTTTTTTTTTGGTAAATTGATGGTCTTATACAGTTGGTAGTATTTTAGGAGTTGCATAAGCATAGCGTTTCCAAATAACACCTATAATTTTTTATATCTGAAAAATAATGTGGTATCTGAAGAGGGATCATATCTATTTGTACTCTGTCTGCCTCATAAACACTTGATCACCATCCCCAAAATGAAATTCAGTGGAAGATAACCTAAATGCTGCTTGCAAGTTTGCTGCTTTTTTCATAGAAAGCAAAATATGCAATAAATGCACTTAGCTTTTCTTTGATGTTAATTAAATATGGAAGGAAACTAGATTGCTCCGATGCTACTAAAGAAAACCATTTTATTAGTCTGAAAAAGAGGAAGAATAATGTGGAAAAGTACAGAAGAGTTTATAAAAATATCACCTAATCTGTGAAACATTTCAAAAGCCGAAGGGAAAACAGAAGTCAAGCAGAGATGAAGATATTTTATATCTGGGAATCTAACCTCTTTTGTTGCACACGTCTACCTGACTCTACCCTACCCCCATTTCCTTTATGGAGCATTAATTTTTAGGTTTTTGGAGTTTTTTAAAACCAGTTTTGATAGGTTTAATAATATTAATGCTCACCCTTTTTTTTCTTATTGTATTTAAATAAGACACAAACCCAGGTTATTAGAATTTGTTAAGTTCATGAATGTAAATGTCAACTAGAGGCTTTTTTATCCTTCTCAATTCTTTGATATTATGACAAAAATTTGTGTTTAAATAAAATTTAAAATAAAGTGACAATGGAATGCTTCCACAAAATCCATTTCAAGGTCTATATCATTATGAAATATAAAGGCTAAGACATAAATGTCAGCATTCTGGCACAATTCTAGGGAAGACATTGAAAATTAGGGCAGGGTTATTTTTAAACCAATAGGCTTGTAAACAAATACTTGGTATATAAAGTTCTGGCTTACTCTGCCAAGAGTCATCTGGTGGAGATTCTTCAAGAGAAAAGTTGTTGGAAAAAAAACACATCAAACATAGATGTGTTCAAAATAGAAATTACTACCCTTATGGTATAAATTTTCTTCAAAGGAAGTTTTAAGTCTTCGGAATCAGTAAATGAAGATTACTTCCACATCTTTGAAACTGGAAAACAATTACTAGATATGCTTTCGGATAAAATTAAGGTCTTGTAACAGTGTTCATTACAAGGAATATGTGGGACAAGGCTAAAGATGAAGCAGGAGGTAAGAAGAAACTCATTTAAATAGCACAACTTTGATAAAACAAAGTTTTGGCTATCATTTTATTTAATTTTTAGATAAATTTATTTTGAAAATAAAGTTTACAAATCAATGAAAATTTATATGTTTACATGAAAAATTTACTTGCTTTAAAATAAGTTTTAAAGTGAATGAATACAAATTAAACGTTCAGAGACTCTATTTTTCTCTCTGAAAGGAGGGGGCAAATTAAAATCATTATGTATCATCTGCTTTAATTATGATATGTAGAGAAATGAGCTACATAAATGGCAACTGCTTACTATATAAAAAAGAAAAAGTAAGCAAAATTATAATCCAGAGTGTCAGTAACAGTGCTAGATTTTTACATTTGTACCTTCCAAGCAACCCTGTACTGATCTCCGGTTTTGTAAGATAATTAGGGGGTGGAGACGGAAAAGTTACACTTCCACGCATGAAAAATCAAACCATAAGGTTCAAGGTTATTTCTGTAAAAGCTGTAAATCTGTCTGGGGTTCCCCCCCTTTTTTTAAAGGCATTTAAATAATTTTCCAAATAAGATTTTAGTATGGCAAAGAGGGGGGGAACCCCAAACAAAACACAACACTGAAAAGTGAAACTTTGTCCACTGTGATCAAAACAAAAATGAAACTTAGTAGCAAAAAGTGGGAGGAGAAGATAGGCAAAGGAAGAAAAACAGATTTGAAAAGGCTAGTCATTTTAAAATAGCAACTGATACCAATTTTCTTAAATAATATAATTTGGCTTCTCAGGTAGAAGTTCATGAATACTTATGAAAACACAGAATTTCTGGAAAACTACAGAATGTATTACTATGTTCTTCCTGTATCCTGACTGAAATATCTATTAGCATCTTTAAATATGACAAAACTAATTTGCACAGAGACTGAAATGATTTTTGGATTGCCCTTTGGGCACTCTGAGTTATTCTGTCCTTGAACAACAGCAAATGTTGTAAACAAAATCCAGAGATGGAGGGCTTGCTACAGACTGCCAATACAAACCAAGCAAACTGCATTAAGAAATGGTTTGCTGCATTATTTAACTTTTCTAATTTGAAGAAAATAAAATTATATAAATGGTGGAGAATTCTCTAAATCTAACTTAATCATAAGCTCCGTTCCAAGCTTTTACTGTAGTGTGCACATTTGAATCTTAATTTTCAAGAGACAATGTGTTGTGAGTCTCAGAAGTAGTAATCTATCTTTTACGAACTCAGAAAATTACTTAGTCTCGTTCCATGATATACTGAGTAAAACCCACATTACTAGTGGTAATAAAGAATTCTTAACCTTGGGCTGCAAAAAGCATTTGGCTATCTGAAAAGTTAACACAGCAACTGAATGAACAAAGTTGATTCTGCACTTTTCCTTCCCTTGGAAAACAGATTCTAAAGTTATTTTCTTAACATGAACCTGTCAAAAAAGAAGCCTTGAAAATTATATCCTACATTTGTAATTCCTAAGACCTAAGACACACAAAAATTTTGTTTATCTTTTGCAAATTAAGAGTTTCACACAATAGCAGATCATTCTATTTTTTTTCTTTCCTAAATTTGTATTTTTAAAGGACTAAAATGTCAACAAAATAGTGAATTTAAAAAGAATCACATAAAGGTAAACACAAGAAACCCATCTGTATACATGAACTGTACATACTTACCCGAGGATATCAGACCAGCGACAGCAGCAAAAGAAAATTCTTCCTGTCTGAGAAGTACTAATATAGCACAAGGTGCAACTGAGGGCGGGACCAAAAGCCTTGACTAAGCCCTATGCAAAATCAGTCTTGTGATGCCTATACACAGTGCTTTATTATGTTCTGTGCTAGACATAGCACCGGCTAGTCAGTAGGCAGTCTGCAGAGACCTAACTGAAATATCTGATGTGTAAGTGATGGCAAATCTGTACTACTGGAGCACTGTGGTCTTGCTTTGCAAAGAAAAACAGGAACCTTAAACTCATAAAAACATTCCTCTCCTCACAGGGCCTCCTAGTTTGCGAGTTTACTTAGGAGCACTTGTGGTATGAATATTATATTTCACAAAAAGAAAAATAAACAATTGTATAACACATAAAAACAAAACTACATGATTCATTTAAGTATGGTCAATGTGTTAGCAGTCTATCAACAGGTAGGAGGATTTAAATGGATTTTTGTATCTTTCATTGTATTTTTTTTTT
>NW_006399809.1:15654717-15656740 GCF_000299155.1 Elephantulus edwardii | reverse complement strand
ACATATATCTACTTGGATGTCATTTATGGTCTCTTTAGGGTATATTCCCAGTAGTGGAATTGCTGGGTCAAATGGTATCTTTATTTGCATTGTATTTTCCTACACTGTTTGTACATTTAGGGAGCTCTAGTGGCCAAAGTCCGTTGGGAGTTGTCCTGCTAACCCAGAGGCAGTGCCTATCTGGCAGATCTAATCTATAAGCAGCTCTTCTAAAGAACGATAGACAGGTTCCCCCTGTGTGATTTACAGCCTCTGAAAATCCACTAGCGGCACAACTACAAAGGAGTCAGTTCAGAATCAACGGCAGTAAGTTTACATGAGTTTGTATATACAGACACATAGATGAATTTACTGTAAAATCTGGGGGGAAATTATAACCTCTTAAAAATAAAGTTCCATTCCTGTTAGATATTATAATAGTCAAACTACTGTGAAGAAAAAGTATTTTTATCTTTTAATAAGAACTTTCTTTGCTTTTAATCTGAGTAGTAAACTAATAGCAAGTGTCAGGACCTGGTAAATTAGTAAATTCTAGGAAGCTGTATCAGTAAGGATATAGTTAAACTATCTTTCTGTAAGTAAGTTTTATATCAGCTTTCTCACTACTGTGCTGAAGAAACATTTAACCCAATCAATCATTGCTTACAAAGCAATATTTTCTATGAAAAATTTTAAAAATGCAAAATTTCTTTCTTAAAAAGATAGCTAATAGCCAAACTTAGGTTTTATCAAATGTGAAAAACTTCACATGGATGTCATTTTTAATAAGGTTAGAAGATTCAATATAAAACCTTCTAAAAGGAAAAGACAAATTCCAAGCAACAGAACATCTAGCAATGAGTCCCCTGTGCCTCGGGGGCTGCCAGGTGCTTCATTTTGAAAATTTGATTGAAAATGATGTCTTCAACTGTCCTGTAACATGGTCACAGCGCTAAGGAAGATCAGAATTTTACATACAACACTTTGAAAGATGTCACTAAATGAATTACTTTGAACAAGAATGTTAAGAGTTGGAGTTTAACCACCTCTTTGGAAGGCTGGTTAGGCTTGCTCTGCTTGAGTCAGAATTTACTCCGATCCCAATGTTGGTTTTATTTCCCCAACCTCCCCGTCCCCCTCCCCCATATGACTAAAAGCCTCATACAGATATGTGGTGATTGTACATATGACTGATATACTTAATTTTACTAAATGGCATACATGAAAAATGTTGAATTGGCAAATGTGTTCTTTTTTACCTTTACAACAAAGTGTCACTTGTCTTCCATAAAGATTATACCCTCCAAAACCTCACAGGAAGGTTCTACTCTGTCCTAGATGGTTGCTGTGAGTTAGAATAATGCCAATGGCACACATCCAACAACAATCTTTACTGCAGCAGATGTGGTCAGGGCTGTTTCTCACTGAGCTGCCTGGTGGGTTTGAATCTCCAACCTTCTTGTTAGATGGGTATTTAACTGTTCTACCACCAAGATTCCTAAACTGTTAAAAAGAGTCTTATAAGAAGCTAAAATTCCTAACACTTTTTACTATGTGTCAGATATTTCAGAAGACTTACATTCCTCATCTTAAACAATACTAATAAAAACCTGAGGAATGATCTACATTTGTTTCCATTTCAAAGAAAGGTGACCCAACAGAGTGTGGAAACTATAGAACGATCTCACTGATTTCACATGCAAGCAAGATTCTACTGAAGATTATCTAAAAACGACTGGAACAGCACATCAGCAAAGAACTAGGTACTAGGGATATTGAACGTGGTACTAGGTAGGGATATTGTAGCTGATGTTAGATGGATCTTAGCAGAAAGTAGAGAATATCAGAGGAATGTCTATCTGAGTTTCATTGACTGTACAAAGGCATTTGACTGTGTGGATCATAACAAACTGTGGCTGACTCTGAGAAGAATGGGAATCCTGAACACTTGATCGTTCTAATGCGAAACCTATACTTGGACCAGGAGGCAGTCGTCAGAACAGAGCAAGGGAACACTGCATGGTTCAAAATTGGGAAGGGCGTA
>NW_006399809.1:15644749-15654000 GCF_000299155.1 Elephantulus edwardii | reverse complement strand
GGATTGATTCAGTGACTGGGATAATCAGGATGGGAGTGTCAGAGACAGTGCAATTGGCACAGGACACAGCAGAGTTTAGGGCTGTTGTACATAGGGTTGCTATGAGTCACAAGCGACTCGACGACACATAACAACAAACAACATTATTATTATGTGTTGTTATTATCTCCATTTTACAGTTGAGTACATTAAGGCCTAGAGTTAATAAGTGTTAAAAATGGATTAAAAGCGTAAGGTCTCTGACTCCAGAATCCATGATGGTAAGCCACTGAAGAATACTACTCCTCCTCAAGATCAGTATTTATAATAATTTACTTACTATTATAGAGTGAAAAAAGTTGTAAGGAATATTTTCTTAAAACTACAACAAAATACCCAGTTTGGGGGGTTGTGTGTATAAGCATCTTTAGACAAGTATAGGAAAATCTAAAATACCCCATAAGACAACTATCAGTGATCTGGGGATGATTTTTCTTTTCTGCTTTATAAAATGACAAATATTCTTAGCTATATAGAATAAGTTGTGGGATCAAAATTGGCTGGTTAAAAGAGTTATTATGTCCAAAATCAGAAAAAGAAATAGAATCAGAGAATTAGACAATGTCATATGATGGATTATGTTTGAAATGTTGTTTCTGTAATAAAAGAAAGAAGCTAAGAATTCCATCATCTTCAAGGTATGAAAAGAAAGTTGCTCACATCAAAGTGAGTATTTTGATCTTTAAGAGAGAAAATGGTTTCAGCTCTGCCAGCATTTTAAAGGTAATTCTGTGCAATTAGCAAACAGGAACATGATATGAAAGGGAGAGAAAAAAAGGGAGCATAAGAATGGAGAAGAAATCTCTAGGTCAACAGAGAATTAGTGGGTGAATGGTGGTCTGAAGGAAGAGGCAAAGTAAGGAGATGGGATGATAGAAATCATAGATCAGTAGAAATTAATTATATAAACAATGTATAGAAATGACTGCATAAAACAAAAAGGACACAAATTATCATATAAATACAAATGACAGTATAAAACACACCGTAAATGAAAGAAACAATGTATACATGAACAACTGTGCGCAAACCACTAAGGTAAAAAAGGTAAGTCTGATACTAGAAGCAGCAAAGACAGGGAGTGAACTCCCTGTTAACAAGAGGCTTGTGTCTTTTCACTCCCTGGTCAGTGTGGACAAGTGGGGAGAAGGTGGGAGGGGGGCAGGGGTATTTGGTAGAGTGTTGTCCAAGCAGGGGCTAATTTTGTCCTGCTTGCCTTCTGATCCTGCATATCAGCATATCTAAAAGATGAAAATATCTTTTTGATGCATTCACATTTAATCAGTGAAACCTTAAGAAAAAGATAACAGTTTCCCTTTTATAGAGATAAAGGATGTGACATTCAGAGAAATTAAGTTACTTATTACTTATATGACCTTGTACTAAAGTCAGAACACTGATTCAGTGACTGGGGTAATGGGGATGGGTGTATCAGAGACAGTGCGATTGGCACAGGACGGAGCAGAGTTTAGGGATGTTGTACATAGGGTCACTATTGGTTGCAAGCGACTCGATGGCACATAACAACAACAACATACTATACTATCTCTGAGCAATATACAGATAAACACAAACAAGAAGGCTAGAGATATCTATAAAGAAAAATAATGCTTGAAACTGTCACTCAAAAGGAACACAGGCATTGCAATAGACTGAATAAAAGTAACTGAAAATTTCCTTTTAAAGAGCTCCAAGGTATTTTATTACAAGAGGATATAAAGGACCCAGAAGTGAGAAACAGCATAATGAACTTTCATCCCTGTACACAATGACAGCTTCATCCTGTTGCCTTGGAGTTTCTTTACTGATTATCAAAGAAACAGACGTCACTCATATCCTCATGGAAAGTCTAGATTTCAAATACGCACATCAAAGAGCTGAGAATTATTCATAATGGACTCAAATCTGTGGAAGGTTATATCTCTCCACCTGTAACATTAAAATGAGGTATCTTTACCAGTGAAGAATACTAATTTGTATTTCTAAACAACTAGTAGAACTTCTTAGATTCTGTCAGTCATTCAACTAGAAAAGAAAAAAGTATCATTTGACATTTTAATTTTAACATAAGTAAGTTTCAGAAACATTTAAGCATTTGGCTGTTAACAGAAAAGTTATAGGTTTGAATGACTTCACTAAGTTTGATGGCTTGGTGTCTTGCAAGAAAGGCCTGGATATCTAATTCCAAAAGGCCAAAGACATGGAAAACCCTACAGATGAAAGCTCTACAGTATAAGGGTCTACTGTGAAGAAGCTGGAATTGCCATGTGTCAGAATTTACTTGCTGACAACTGGTTTTATTTTTATATTAGTTTCCCAGTATTCCCATTTTATTAGAAGCTCTCCATGTTTTTGTTCTGTTAGGTACTGTCCAGCTGACTATGACTTACAACAACTCTATGAAGAAGATGAAATGGGCACAGATGGGACCCTTGCCCTGTCCTGTGCCATCCTCATGACCTCTGGCTGCTCTAGAGCCCACTGTAGCAGCCACTCTGTCAATCGACCTCATTAGGGGTCTTCCTCTTTTTTGCTGATCTCTCTACTTTACCTGGGATGATGACTGGACCCTTCTGACAACCCAGAATTAGAAATAATGAAATACAAAACAAAAACTCCATAGAAAATTAAATCCATATAATTAATTGATAGATTTCTTTGACTTATAATATTAAACAGGTAAGTAGACAACAAAGGTATTTCATTAACTAATGGTTGTAGGTTGTCAAAGAGAGAAACTGAAAGCAGATACCCTGCTTTGATTTTGGAGTTTTCTTACTTATGAAAAGGAATACTTATTTTTTATTATTATTATACTTTAAAAAATATTATTGTTATACTTATTATTATTATACTTAAATATTTATGTGAATTTAAATTAATCCAAGAGCAGCTCAGTGGTGTTTTAGCCTTGTAGATAAAGCAGAACTTAACAGAAAACATTCTTGTTATTTTTAACTACGAGAGTATTTATTAAAAAAGAATAAATTACTGCTGAAGCACTACCCAAAAATGTCACAGACCATCATTTCTGTGTACCCTCCACTGATAGTGTCCCTCGCCACACTAGTGTGGCAGATTTTCTTTCACCCAGTGGAGCATACCCTTCCTTTACCCTTGGAAGCTTCTTGTTGTTATTAGGTGTTATAGGGTACGACTCATAGCAACATTATGACCAAGAGGTCTGAACACTGTCCTATCCTGTGCCATCCTCACCACCTCTCACACATGTGAGCCCACTGCTACACTCATGGTGTCAATCTATCTCACTGAGGGCCTTCCTCTCTTTAGTTGACTCTCCATCTTTCCAAACATGCTGTTCCTCTACAAGGAAGAGCCCTTCTAGCAACCTGCTCAAAATATGAGAGAGGAAGCTTCGTCATCTTTGCCCAAAAGGACCACTCTGGCTGCACTTTTTCCAGGACATATCTTGTTTGGTTTTCTGGGAGTCCATGGGACTTCTCAACACCACAACTCGAAAGCATTAATTTTTCTGTCATCTTTATTCATTGTTCAACTCTCAGATGTGACTGAAAAGACCATGGCCTGAATCAGGCTCACATTAGTCTTCAAACTGACATTATTACTCTTCAGTGTTTTGGAGAGGGTGGCCTAGTGGCAAGAAGCTGTGCTGCAATCCCGAAGGCAGATGGTTCAAGGCTCTACAAGAAAGACTCCACAAGAAAAGAAAGGATGGGCAATCTCCTCCCGTGCGATTAACTGCCTCTGAAAACCTGCCAGAGGGTCAGCTATAGTTGATTCGGACTCTATGGTACACAATAACAACAACAACAACTCACAGCAGACTTTCCCACTGCAATACATTATCTGACTGCTGGTACCGAGGATGTTGACTGTTGATTCGAACAAGATGAAATCATTGACAACTTCAATCTTTACTAAATGTTTATTTCAAGACCATTTTATAATCTGATACCAGTTTTATTTCCATAGAAAGGCAGGCTCAATCATTTTTAAAGTTACCAATGGCTGATCTTCTATATTTCTCCCTTCTTTTTATAAGCATAATTGTATCTACCTTCTCCAAGCCATTCGCTTTTTTCTGATAACAGAAGTCTCCCTACATACGTACAGAAAAACTGCTCAGAATAAAGCTCATATTCTCATTTTGTTGTGTTTAAGTTATTGTTGACAATATGAAAGATATAATTTTATAGTCACACATACAAAAATTTCTTGTTGCTAGAACAACAAACATCAAATGCTGGTGAGATTGTGGAGAAACTGGAACCTTTATTCAATGTTGGTGGGAGTGTAAAATGGTACAACCACTATGGAAGGTTGTATGGCGTTTTCTCATAAAGTTTCAAATAGAAATACCATTTGACCCAGCAGTTCCACTACTGGGAATTTACCCTAAAGAAACCATAACCACCACCCAAGCAGAAATATGCACACCCATGTTTTGTTGTGGCTTTGTTCGCAGTAGCAAAGAGCTGGAAACAACCCAAGTGCCCATCAACAAACGAATGGATAGAGAAGCTCTTGGTATATTCACAATATGGAATACTATGCAGCATTGAAAAACAAGGAACTAATGAAATATTATACAAATGGGTGACCCTGGAGGACATTATGCTGAGTAAAATATCTCAGTCTCAAAATGACAAATATTGCATAGGCCCACTGTTGTAAAACGGGACTAACATCGGGGTTGAGGGAAGATATTGAAGGAGGGGAAGAATGATGTATACTGCATTGAAACAGATGAGGGAGAGAACTGTTTAAAAGGGACATATGAATGGGTATTCTTGTCATTGCAAAAGTCCAGAGTGAAGGCAGCATAGTGGGGTGGACTTGGGGAAAGGGATTGAATAACAATGAAAGAGTTTTTCTTTTCAAGGAGAAGAGTGAATTGGGGGGACAGGGGAGGTAGAGAGAAAAGCATAACAGTGAATGACTGGAAACCCTAAGTCTCTATAAACTTTCTTTAAAATTAATTTAAAAAAATTTCTTCTTGTTATGTGCCGCTGGTTCTGAACAGATTCAGAGCTGGGTTTTCAGAGGCTGTATCCACACAGAAGGAGAACATTCATCTTTCTCTTGCAGATAGCAGATAAGACTTCAGTGGCTTGACTTTGGGTTGGCAACACAACTTCTTACCAACTAGATGACCAGAGTTGCATAAAAATTTAAATATGTATCATTATTTCTCAATAAACTAATCTAAGATTTAGCAACTAACTAATAGGTTATCAATTACTATTTGGCTTTTTAAACTTAAACCTGAAGAGAGGTTGATGGACATCCTAGGAAATTATTCCAAACAAAATACTGAAGCATGTAAGGGAGACAGAACTTTGAAGGCTGTGAAATGCTATACTCTAAATGAAGTCTTGCAAAACTCACTCCTCTTAATTGCTGTGATGTAAACAGGTGCATCAACCTAGATATTTGATGACTATTAAAACTTCCCTGAACAGAATAGTCAAGTGACTTTAATACTGAATTGTTAAAAAAAAAATATGGGATTCAGTAAACGTCTGTCTGAACAGAAGATGAAATTTTTAGATAAGGATAAAAATAGAGATGAAATAATGAATTATTTCATTTTGGGGAAATTATTTTCTTACCGCTTTTCTCATTTAAAAGTGTTCTAAAATTTATCTTGCTAGGTCAAGTTTATCCTACCACTATCCAGTAAAAAACGACTCATAGCTGACCCCCCAACAGGTTTACAGGGGCAGTATATCACCTCTGAAAGGAGACTGCCCATCCTTCTTCCACGGAACAGCTGGTAGATTTGAATTGTGTGCCTTTGGGACTGCAGCATGGCTTCTCACCACTTGGATAGTGACCTTATTTCTTGAATTTATGAGTTTGGTGAAATATAAAAACCTATGATTCTAATTTTAATCCATTTCTTTAAAGACTTGAAAACCTAATTTGGCAATGAAGGACTTGGCAAAAAATAAAGCCTCAGGAATTGATGGAATACCAATTGACATATTTTAACAAACAGATGCTGTCCTGGGCATGCTCACCAAGCTGTGCCAAGAAGTCTGGAGGACAACTACATGGCAAATTGCCTAGAAGATATCCATATTTTTTTCCCATTCCAAAAAAAAGGCGACCCAACAGAGTGTGGAAACTATCCAACAACATCATTGATATCACACAAAAGCAAAACCTTGCTGAAAGTTATCCAAATATTGCTGAACAAGTATATTGACAGAGAAATACACTGACCAGAAATACAAGCTGGGTTTAGAAGAAGTTGTGAAACAAGAGACATTGTCACCAATGTCAGATGGATCTTGGCAGAAAGCAAAGAGTACCAGATGAATGTCTATCTGTGTTTCATTGACCATGCAAAGGCATTTGACTGTGTGGATCATAGCAAATTATGACTATGAGGAGAATGGGAATTCCAGAACACTTGACTGAGTATGTGAAATCTATACTTGGACCAGGAATAAATCCTCAGAACAGAGCAAGGAAACACTGCATCGTTCAAAATCAGGAAAGGAGTACGTCAGAGATGCATCCTGTCTCCATACCTTTTCAATCTATATGCAGATCAGATCATTCAGGAAGCAGAGCTTTATGAGGAGGAGTGTGGCATCAAGACTGGAGGAAACTCATCAACAATCTATGTAATGCAGATGACACAACCTTGCCTGCTGAAACGAAATAGGACCTGAAATGCTTACTGCAGAAGGTTAAGGATTGTAGGCTTCAAAATTCATCAGGTGGACAAAGATTCTCTCAAAATGCTCAGCCCTAAAATTACTATTTTCATTATATAACAGCTAGGTCTCTCTCTGCTTGAAATGAAAGAAAAACTTTGTTTTCATTTTTAATTCCTTTATTTTAACTTTACACAGTTGATATTTTGTCTAGTAAAAATACAAAGTATTGTTTAGAATTTGTTATGAGCTATGTTAAAATTTGAAAAAAGGCTGTGCAATTTATACTTTTGATATGTTATTGGTACATTATACCCAGAATATCTAAATGGCATAAAAAAAAATTAAGACTTAACCTCACTTTCTGCTATGCCAAATAAACATTTTTATTAAAAAAATAAAGGTTAGAAAAAGAAGAAAATTATTTGTAAAAAGGTTTGGGTTAAAAAAAAAAGGTTTAGGTTCTTAAACTGAGAACCAGCAGTAAAGAATTATTTCAAATTTTATGGAAGAAAATTTGAATTTGAAAAGCATACAAATAAGTGAAACCAGGAAATACAGCTCTTACACTTCCTCTACTAATAACGATTAGACCAAAAGATTATTCATTAAGCTCAGTAAAGGAATTTGAGTTCATTAGAATTTACAAACATTAGTTTTATCAGTGGATGGCCTTCAGGGTCAGCTTTTATACTGGTGAGCACTTAAAAAATTTTGAGTAACAGATAGATAGTTTCTTTGTTGAATAAACTGTTCAACAATAGTTGGAAGGATATTAAGCTATTTCCATCTAATTAGTGTAAAATCCTGAAACACAAGATAAAGATTAAAGAGAGTCAACATACCTAATTTCACTTATGAGTGACATAGATATCTAGTTTATGTCAATAAATTGGAATGTATTTGATCTGCCATACTAGATACTTATATAATTGAATTTGGTTTGTTGTTGGTTTGCTTTTTATAAATTTACAAATGTAAATTCATTAATAGCATTAATTAGGGAGCTCTGGAGCTCTGGTGGCCTAGTGGCAAGAAGCTGAACTGCAATCCTGAAGGCATGCAGTTGGAGGCCATCAGGTGCTCTGTGAGAGGATGGGCAATCTCCTCCTGTGTGGTTAAATGACTCTGAAAACCCGTCGGAGGTTCAGCTATGGGTCGGTTCTGACCCGACGGTATAAACAACTCTGGCATTAATTAATGGTAGTTATATAAGAATGTTAGGCTTACAGGTGACTGCATTTATTCTTTCATTGTTGTGGTTGTTATTGCTATAAAGTTTCCTGTGACTCACAGCAACCCTATGTGCATAACTTTGCAGACTGCTCTCTACTGAGTCAATCGCATGGCCTCTGACACACCTACTCCCATTATCCCAGTCACTGAGTCAATCTATCTTATCCAGGCTTTTCCTCTTCTGTGCTGTCCTCCTATCCTTCCAAGCGCAACATCCTTCTCCAAAGACTGGCCCCTCCTGCTAACATGCCCAAAATATGCCAGATGCAGCTTGAGAATCCTTCATAGTCTGATTATTTTCTAAATTTTTTGTAATACTCTTATGTCCAGAAGAAAACAAAAACAATTAGATATTTCAAAATACAATAAAATAAGGTGTATGTATTACACCTTTGAAGATGACATGTTAACTCAGGTTGATAATTATCAAGCTAAAACATAAATCTTGAGCAAAGTCCTAACTTACCACTTCACTACATATAATAGGCATCCCTCCGTCTATGGCAAGAGTAGATCAAGGTTTAGACCTGCTGTTCACAGAGTCTTTAGGAACTTTAGATAATTTGACAACACCTACCAACATTCTGTAACTAGGAGGATAAACCAGCAGTTTTAAATTGTGTAAGTGTCAATTTGGCCAGCATCCTACCATGTACTGGCCTTTGGTGCCTTAAAGTTACCAGAGATCATAAATTTGATTAGAGAACTGAAGTGGCAGGTAATATGTTTGCTTTTAGCTCTCCAGGTGTGTCGCCCTGTCCCTGGGGTTGTTGGGAAGGGAAGATCTTGGTGCTTGTCCCTACTGTGCTTATCTTAGGCTAGGACTACTCAGACACTGATGGAGATGAGGCCACTGACTAATGCTCTGGCCCAAAGCCAGTGGAAGGGGTACAGATGGGGGGGCGGGAGGAAGAACATAGGATCTCCTTCCTTATTTCCTCTTGTTCTACTACTGCTCACATCCCTCTCCCATCTCTGGCTTCTGTCAACTATTCTAGCAATAGTAACAAAAACAACTCCTGCAAAGTTTTAATTTGGTGTCTCAAAGCATGCAAATCACTTAACAAGCTATTTCACAGAAAATATTAAGGATGTTAAGTACTGAATACCTGTCTATTCCACATCTCCAAATATGCTCCATCAGTGAGTTTTGCTATCTCCAATGATTAGAAATGGAATGCAGAGAAGAAGTATTGTATTCTGGGGTGCCAGGTGCTCAGATTAAAAACTAGTGCACATGGTGCAACCCCTGTGGAAAGCAGTATGGCGCTTTCTCAAAAAGTTGCAAATAGAGATACCATTTGACCCAGCAATTCCACTACTGGG
>NW_006399809.1:15630962-15643904 GCF_000299155.1 Elephantulus edwardii | reverse complement strand
GATTAATCAGAACTGACTTTGACAAGCACTGTGGCAATTGGACAATTAAAACAGACATTCGGATGGCGGGGAAGAAGAACGAACTGGGGAGGAGGGTGGAGGGAATGGTGCGGCAATGAAGGAGTGAAAGCCCAGGAAAAAAAACCAAACACAACTAGTGCATAGAATCTGTCATAATGAACCAGTGTTTAATATATTCTTATGCTCAATCTTTCCAACTTTATAAAAGATCCATTATTTACTTGGACATTCTTATTTTCTCACCAAATACAAGGCTCAACTTAAATGAACCTTTACATAAATAGACATTCTTCTCTTATTCTTAACTTTCAGCTAGAATCCATCTAACATCAGCAGTGAAATCCCTATTGCCATAGCCTCTTCTAAATCCTCCTTGAACTTCTGGCAGTTCCCAATATATGTACTGTTCTAACCGTTTTTGAATGATCTTCAGCAGTATTTTGCTTGTATGTGACATTAATGATACTGTTTGATAGTGTCCACATTCAATTGGATCACCTTTCTTGGGAATGGGAACAAATATGGATCTCTCCTAATCTGTCTCCAGACAGCTGTCCTCCAAATTTCCTGACACAGATTGGTGAGCTCACCGGAGGCTGCATTTGTTAATGGAAATAAGTCAATTGGTATCCCATGATTATGCAAAAGCATTTGACTGTGTGGATAACAAGTTGTGGCTGACATTGAGAAGAATGCACTTACTTGTGCTCATGTGAAACTTATTATTTGTACCAGGAGGCTGTTGTGGGAACAGATTAGGGGGACACTGTATGGTTTAAAATTGAGAAGGTGTGTGTCAGGGTTGTATTCTCTCTCCATACCTATTCAATCTATATGCTGAGCAAATTATCTGAGCAACTGGACTCTTTGAAAAAGAGTGTGGCATCAGGATTGGAGGGACACTCATCAATAACCTGTGTTATGCTGATGACACAACCTTGCTTGCTAAAAGTGAGGAGGGCTTGAAGCACTTGTTGCAGAAGATCAAGGAATGCAGCCTTCAGTATGGATTCTATCTCTTTGAAAAACAAGATTCTTACCACTGGACCAATAGGCAGTGTCATAATGGATGGAGAGGAGACTGAAACTGTCAACAGCTTCATCTTGCTTGGATCCACAATTAACACCTCTGGTACCAGCAGTCAGGAAATGAGACACAGTGCACTGGGAAAGTCTGAAATTAGGGACATCTCCAAATTATTGAGGAATAAAGATGTAAGTTTGAGGGCTAAGGTGCATCTGATTCAGGTCATGGTCTTTCCAATTACTTGCTATGCATCTGAAAGCTGGACAGTGAATAAGGATTACATAAAAAGAACTGATGCCTTTGAACTGTGGTATTAGAAAAAAGCACTGAACATCTCATGGACGGCAAAGAGAACCAACAGATTATGTCTTGGAGAGGGTGCAGCCAGAGTGCTTTTTGGAGGCAGAAATGATGAGGCTTTGCCTCACATACTTTAAGCATGTTGCTGGGAGGGGCCATTCCTTGGAGAAGAACATGATACTGGAAAGGGTGGAGGATTGGCAAAGAAGAGGAAGACCTTCAAGGTGGACTGATACTGTGAGTGCTGCAATGGGTTCTTCAGTGTCAGGAAGTGTGAGGATGGCACAGGATAGAACAGAGTTTAGATCTTTTGTTCACTGCGTCGCTATGAGTTGTATTTGACTTGACAGCACTTAACAACAACTGAACCTACTATAGGAGAGTATCATGTCTTTGAAAATTGTACTTAATGCCACTAAATTGTACACTCAGAAACTGCTGAATTGGCATGTTTTGCTGTGTTAATATTTTCTTAGCAACAACAAAATAAAACAAACGGCTAAAAAAATGAGAACATCATTTCTAAAAGAAAGTTAGACTAAGAATGGTTTTGATTATTAATAGAAGGGAAATGGTAGAAGAATTACTACTATGCCATAAATGTTATTTGGTTTGTATGTATACTAACTAAACTCATTGCCACTGAGTCAGTATCAACTCACAGCAGACCCTCCAGTAGGTTTCCAGGGGTGTAAACTGCATCAGATGAGGTCATTTATTTCTCTCACAAGAATCAGAACTACACCACCAGAGCTCCCCAAGTTGGCACATTATCTCTTTGTTAATCTCAATAATCCAGAAAGACATTTAAAATAGTACACAGTTAAAATTCTCCCGTGGTGTAAAAAAAAAAAAAAAATTCTCCCATGGTACCATTATTTAAGATAAAACACAAACACAAAGGCAGAAGATATCTGCAATTGGCAACATCAGTATGGATGGTGAAGAGATTGAGATTGCTAACAGTTTTAGTTTACATGGCTCCACAATCAACACTCTTGGTACCAGCAGCCAGGAACTTCTCCAGAGTACTGAAGAGCAACAATGTCAGTCTGGAGACTATGGTGCACCTGATCCAGGCCATCGTCTTCACAATTGCTTGCTATGCATCAGAGAACTGGACAATGACTAGGAATGACAGAAAGAGAATTGATGCCGTTGAGCTGTGGTGTTGGAGAAGAGTGTTGAATATACCATGGACTGCTAGGAGAACAAACAGGCCTATCTTGGAGAGGGTGAACCGGAATGCTTCTTGGAGGCAAGGATTCTGAAGCTTCGTCTGACATGCTTTAGGCATGTTATAAGGAGGGACCAGTCCTTGGAGAGGGACATCATGCTTGGAAAAGTAGAAGGAAAGTGCAAGAGAGGAAGCCCTTCAACGAGATGGATTGATTCAGTAACTGGTGTGATGCAGGTAGGTGTGCCAGAGAGAATACGGTTGGCCCAGGACAGAGCAGGTTTTAGGGCTGTTGTAAATAGGGTCTCTATGAGTTGTAAGGAACTCGATAGCACATAACAACAACAAAACAACCTTGAAGAAAGATGGGGAAAATTATGAAAGTGAATCATTTCTACTCTTAAAAAGCTAGAAACCGGAGCTTAGAAAACTGGTCTGAGAAAAAGACAAAACATTAGCATAAGACAGAGCTCTGAGTCCAGGATTTACCATCAAAACTTAAATAATTACACACACACACACACACACACACACACACCCCATTCTATTCTCCTAAGCATTGTCTAGTACTGGCAAAGAATATTGAATATACAATAAACTGCCAAAAGAACAAATCTATCTTGGAAGAAGTGTAGCCAGAATGTTACTTAAAAGGAAGAAAGGTGAGAATTCATCTCACATACTTTGAGCATGTTCTGAAGGGGAGCTAGTTCCAGAAGACATCATGCTGGGTAAAGTAGAAGGTCAAGGAAAAAAGAAGAAGATCCTCATGAGATAGACTTGGCTGCAATAATGGGTGTGAGCATAACAGAGACCGAGGAGAATGCAGATCAGGCAGAGCTTTGCTCGGCTGTCTTGTGTATGCAGGGGGGGGCACACCCTATAGCACCTAACATCACCAGGACCCAAATTATTATTACACAATGTATTAAATCAAGAAAATACAATATTTCATTACTAGAGAAAACATAATATTTGTAAAAAATAAACACAGAATATAGAATGATAATTATGGACCTTTAGATAGATATCCTTATCCTACCAAAACTAGCAACACACGTGACAGAGTTAAAAATGGTACATGGTTCTGTACAAAATGAAAAACAAAGTCAAATGAGGTACATAAAAAAGACATAACACTTTTAAAGATTAGCAACACTGACCCTTACAAAAAATTTCTTAATTATAATTATTTTTCTATTTCTAATTATAGGACACATCATTTATCCAAAAGCTTCAGAGAAAATTACAATCATAATGAATGCTGTGTCTCTGCTATTTACTAGCTAGTTTCCAAACAAGTTAAAAGAAAATTATGACAATAACGACCTGTTTTAAGAATTAAAGAAGTGAAAATGCAGAATGCTGTTGGCCATAAGTATCCACCCAAACATTCTCTGGTTCTCTGGTTACAGGATAATAAAGCAACGCCAAATTAATCCAACTGGAAACAAATTTCCATTGTTTTTCCAATGTAAGATCATTAGACTAAGACTAGAAGGAAAGGCTTGGAGATCTACTTACAAAAATTAGTCAATAATAAAAACAAACCAAACCAATAAAAATTAGTCAGTGAAAACCCTACATTACAACAAAGGAATGCCTGAGATGGTGCTGGAACATGGGCTCCCCTGGTTTAGAAGACACTCAATAAACAGTGACTGCAACAATGGACTGAAGCGTACCAACAACTGAAAACCATGAAGATGGGCAAGGTTCATGCAAACTACGAAGCTGGAGTCAACAGGGATGGCAACTAAGAACATCAGTGGGTTTCTGTTTTATAGCAGTTTGTGAAGCTGTATTTAATTCAACCTTTTCCATCAAAAGTTATCTAAGATATCATTCTCTTAGAGCCAAAATCATCTGACAGAGCAAAACTGGCCATCTAATCCATGTTAATGGAGGCACCTACAAATGAACCATGTTTAAATGATGGTGTTCTGAATCCAGTCCCTAACAAGGTAAGGAAAGTAAAAAGGCTACTCAAGAACAATGCTGTGGAGAAGATAAAATGGGGGGGGGGGGAGGGAGGATCTTGCAGGTAACCCCATCATGTCAAATATGTGACTACTTCCACCTACTTACTAGAAGGAACTTGCCAAACAAATTAAGCAACCAAAAATTGCTTAACAATTGTGTCATCTATTACCTTCACAAAAATGAGGAAGAAAAATAACTTGTATCTGAGGGGAACACACAAAATAGTACTTAGGTCCATAACGACAGAAGACTTCCCTATTTAGTTTAAATTTTATCAATGATTTATGCAACACTGACAAAATCAACATAAATGGGAATAATGCTAGAAAAGTAATTTTTACAAAAAATGTAGAGGCTTGCATATCATGTTTTGTGTACATACAATGTGCTTTATACAACCACTGGTATACATTATATATATTATATAATCAATTACCATTGCTCTATGCCTATTATCACCCTGTATTTTCAAGCCCCTGCTGAACCTTTCCCATTACTTGTCCCCCCTCTACCCACTAACTCTATAGTTTCCTGGTGATTTTGAAATGCAGCACTAGAGAGAGAAGTCTGCCACCTGCTGACAGAAAACAGAAACACAAATCCCTGAAACAGTTTTAAGGGGAAAACAGGTTGGTATCAGGTAAAGTTTATGACGGAGTCCTGCGTGGTACAAACATTTAGTACACTGAGCAGCTACTATACAAAAAGTGCTGCGAAATCCCCTCTATTTAACTTGGCGGGAAGGGAAAAACTGACCAAATGCATAATAGTTAGCTTATATACTCCCTATTTTAAATTCCCGCCACTCATGTGCTGAACATCAAAGGCAATGGCTAGGAAAGTAATTTTTACACAATAAACTCTTGACACTCCAGTTGTTAACCCAAAGGTTTGAGTTCATGAAGAGGTTCCTTAGAAGAAAGGTCTTCTGATTTATTTTTTTTAATCCTCTAAGGAGCCCTGGTAGCCTAGTGGGTAATGTGGTAATGCTAACAGAAAAGCTAATGTGTTCTGAATCCATTAGCTGCTCTGCAGGTGGAATGGCAGGCAGTTTCCTCCCATTAACACCTACAGCCTCCAAAGGCAACGGTGGACAGGCTGGGCAGCAGTGAGCTTGATTTGGGGTTAAAAACCTTACAGAGATCCTATAGAGCATAACCTTTACTCTGACACATGTGAGGATGCCAAGAGTTGGGATCAACACAATGGCAACTGGTAAGAGTTATGACATTAGATTTCAAATATGTCATTATACAGAATATGTACAGTACAATCTTTAATTTAAAAGAAAATATAACACTTCACCAAAGACATGCAGATGGCAAACAAACACATGAAGAAGTGCTCAAAATCCCTAGCTCTAAGATAGATGCAAATCAAAACTATGCGATCTCATCTCATGACAGTAAGAATAGCACAATTCAATAGAGTGGCAAACAACAAATGCTGGCAAGGTTGTGGAGAAACTGGAAGCCTTATTCGCTGTTGGTGGGAGTGTAAAATAATGGTGCAACCACTATGGAAGACTGTATGGCACTTTCTCAAAAAGCTGCAAATAAAAACACCATATGACCCAGCAATTCCACTACTGGGAATATACCCGAAAGAAACCATAACTGCCACCCAAGCAGATATATACACACCCATGTTTACTGCTGCTTTGTTCACAATAGCAAAGAGTTGAGGACAACTCAAGAGCCCATCAACAAGCGAATGGATAGAGAAGCTGTGGTGTATTCACACAATGTAAAACTATGCTGCCTTGAAAAACAAGGAACTCATGAAATATTATACAAAATGGGTGATCCTGGAGGACATTATGCTGAGTGAGATATCTCAGTTCAAAAAGGACAAATACTACATAGTGCCACTGTTGTAAAGGAGACTGACAGCGGGGGTTGGGAGGAACCTAAAAAGAAGAGGGGATAAATAGTTTATACTGCATTGAAACAGATGAGGGAGAGAACTGTTTAAGAGGAATATATGATTAGGTATTATTTTCATGACAAGAATCCAGAGTAAGAGCTGCATAGTAAAGTGGGCTTGGGGAGGCATGAGGGGGAGGGAGATTGTATAACAATGAAACAATTTTTTTTTCCTCTTCAAGGAGAAGAGAGAACTGAGAGGAGGTATGGGTAGGGAGGAAAGTGTGCAACAGTGTATGAATGGAAATCTAAAGTCTCTGTAAACTTTCATTAAAGTAAAAAAAAGAAAACAGAAGTGGTAGTATTTAAGACTCATCTTACGCATCTTAGTTCAATAACACTAAGAAATGTTCTAAGTTATTTAAAGACAGAAGAAAATGTGATGATTCAAAACAAACTAGAGGAAGGAATGCAAATCAATATAAAAAATAAAGGATAAGTAAAAAATATTGCAAAAGTACAAAGCGCTAGAATCTACTTTTGTAACCACGTCTTTCTCTTTCTAGTGTTCCTACAGCTTAGAGATTGCACTATTGTTGTTGCTGTAATGCGCCATCAAGTTGACTACAAATGATAACGACCCTATGAACAAAGTCTCTGAAACCTTGCCTTATGCTCTCCTCTCCAGCATATTTGATCCCACTATCACAGTTACTATGTCAATCCATCTTGTTCAGGGATTTCTCTTCTTGCACTAACCTGCTATCCTTCCAGGCATGTCCTTCTCCAAAGACTGGCTCCTCCTGACAACTTTACGAAGTATGAGATGAAGTTTCAAAATCCTTGCCTCCCAATGCAAGAACATGGAAACAGCCCAGATGTCCAACCACAATCACATGGATTGAGAAATTATGGTACATCCAGCAGCACGCAGAAGCAATGAATTTGGAAATTATTACCTAACTTGGGAGGGACTAGAGAGCATTATGCTGAGTGAATTAACACAGTCCCACAATGACAAATATTGTATAAAACCATTACTGTAGAGTGAGTATGAAAATCCAAGGGGTGGGGGGGAAGCAGAGGTATGAGGAAGTGCGGGGGCAGGGGATTAATTATGGTGGTGTACAATTTGATGAGTGAGGGGGTGAGGGAAATTGGAAGAATCTGGTCTGAAAAACAATGTATTCGAATTTTAGTTTTTCTTATGTGCCGTTGAGTCGCCTGTGACTCTTAGCGACCCTATGTACAACAGCCCTAAAACCTGCTCTATCCTGTGCCAATCTCACTGTCTCTGACACACCTACCTCATTACCCCAGTCACTGAATCAATCCATCTCATCGAGGATCTTCCTCTCCTGCGCTGTTCCTCCACTCTCCCAAGCATGACGTCCCTCTCCAAGGACTGGTCCCTCCTTGCAATATGTCCAAAGTATGTCAAAGCTTCAGAATCCTTGCCTCCAAGAAGCAGCCTGTTTTAACCCTCTTTAGGACAAACTTGTTAGTTTTCTTAGCAGTCCATGGTATATTCAATACTCTTCTCCATCATCACAGCTCAAAGACATCAATTCTCCTTATATCATCCCTACTCATTGTCCAGCTCTCTGACACAAAGTAAGTGACTGTAAAGATCAAGGACTGTATCAGGCGTACCTTAGTCTCCAGAGTGACACCACTGCTCTTCAGTACTTTGGAGAGGTCTCTAACAGCAATAGGTCTTTTAATTTCCTGACTGTTGGTGCCAAGAGTGTTGACTGTAGAGCCAAGCAAACTAAAGCTGTTAACAATTTCTATCGCTTCTCCATCTATCATAATGCTGCCAACTGGCCCAGGCTGCAGTCCTTGACCTTCTGGTGTTAAAAAAAAAAAAATTAAAAAAAAAAAAAAAATCCTTGACTACAAGGGGCAACTTAGTTTCACCCTCTCCAGGACAAACTTGTTACTTATCTTGGCACTTGGCAGTACATGGCTTGTTCAATACTCTTCTCCAGCAGCACAACTCAACAATTCTTTTTCTGTCATCCTCAGTCATTTGTCCAGTTCTCAGATGCACAGCAAACAACTGAAAAGACCATGGCTTGGATCAGGTGCACTTTAATCTTGAGCATGCTGGAGAAGTTCTTTACAGCTGATTTTCCCAATGCAGTTCGTCTTTTCATTTCTTGACTGCTGGTGCCAAGGGTATTGATTACAGATTCAGGTAAGATGAAATCGTTAACAACTTCAATCTTTTCTCCAACTATCATGATGCTGCCAATTGGCCCAGTGGTGAGGATTTTTGTTTCCTTGATGTTGACATACAATCTATGTTGAACGATGCAGTCCTTGATCTGCAGCAAATATTTCAAGTCCTCCTTGGTTTCAACAAGCAAGGTCGTGTCATCTGCATAATGCAGGTTGCTGATGAGTCTTCCTCCAATCCTGATGACATATTCTTCTTAACAAAGTCCAGTCTCTTGAATGATCTGTTCAGTATATAGATTGGTAAGGTATGGAGAAAGAATATATCCCTGATGCACCCCTTTCTTGATTTTGAACCATGCAGTGTTCCCATGCTCTGTTTGGACAACAGCTTCTTGGTCTAGGTAGAGGTTTCACATGAGCATAATCAAGTGTTCTGAGATTCCCACTCTTCTGAATGCCACAATTTGTTGTGATCCACACAATAAAATGCCTTTTCAAAGTCAATAAAACACAAATAGACATCCTTCTGATACTTTCTGTTTTCAGCCAAGATCCATGTGACATCAGCAGTGATATCCCTAGTGCCATGGCCTCTTCTAAACTCAGCTTGTTAGTATCAGGTTTACTTTATTTATTTTTTAAACAGGCTTATTTGAATACCTGCTTCCCAACTCCATGTCCTAGTCCTACTAATATGGACTATGCTCACCTACCAAATTAATTGTACTAGAATGTATTATGTTAATTACTTTTTAATTTTTTTAATTAATTACTTTTAAAAAGAAACATGAAATGGCTCCTTATTAATGACAATCATCTTACACTGATAATCAAAATATTCTGACTCAACATACTTAAACAAATGAACAATACTTTACAATACAAATGTACCAAAATTTATTTAATAACCAATGTGCATATACTATCTTCAAGTTAATGAAAATCCCTTATAGATGGACTTCTCCATTAATCTCTGGCTTTCTCTATATAATAATTTGTTACCCCAAATTTGATTGCTTGTAAGCAAGTAACTCTGGCATTTCACGACTTAAAATTCTGCTGCTTAACAAATTATAAGAATTTGAACTAAGTATTTATCTCAATGGTTCTCAAACTTTAACGTATTATCAGGTGTACCTTCAGGGGCTGTTAAAACAGATTGCTGGGTCCCACACCCAGAGTTTGATTCAGGAGTTCAGAACTGGGGCTTGAGAATTTGCATATCTAACAGGTTCCACACATTACTAGTGTGCTTATCCAGTTACAGGTACTTGTTTATGAAAATGAACTGACAACAAAAGAACTAAGAAAAACAGCTTCAGGAACTATCTTAGCTCTCCAGCAAGAAGAACTTGCTGTACTCTCAAAATGGCACATTAGATAAGAAATAAAATTCTATTCAAGTTGAAATGTGGTTAACTTGTAGCATGTGGATAACACACAGGAAACATGACAAGTATGATTTGAAAGGTCAAAGTCATGCACTTAATACAAATAGTTCCATATTTGCAAAATCTGAGATTCAAGATCTTGGATATATCACATTTCTTTTCCTCTACTTACATTTGACTCAAACTAGGCCAACTTTACTCCTCATAAGCCACTAAATCCATAAAACATTTAGTAATGCTACTCCTACTCCTTGGAATGTCACAATTTTTTGTGGATTATTTATCTTAAACATTTATATTTATGCAGTACTGGAGTACTATCAGGATGGTGGATTTTTTAGGTTAGTAAGGAAAAAAAACTGGAAGTCTGTGTCTAAATCTGACTAAAAGGTATGAAGGCTAGGGATGTGTTTCCAATAAAATTCTCTAATAAAATCTAGGTATTTCTGAATCAATAAATCCTTACTCTTGGAATGGGCTGAAGATAAAAGTTATTCTGAGCTTGTGTACTCTGTTACTATTGTACTGACTACCTAGAATAGTAGGGGAGTTCTAATGGTTTAGTGGTAAGAAGGTGCACTGCAATCCCAATGGCATGTGGTTCAAATCCACCAGGTGCTCTGAGGGAAAAGTATAGGCAATCTTCTCCCATGCAATTTATTGCCTCTGAAAGCTGGAGGGTCAATTATGGGTCAGTTCTGACTCGACGGCACACAACAACAACCACCACCAAGAGTAGTTAGAATACTCTATTTTTACTTATTTTTTTCCCCTACCTATAGACCACCTAGGGAGCTCTGGCTACCTACTGGCAAGAAGTTGCACTGCAATCCCAAAAGCACGTAGTTCAAGGCTACAAGCTACTCTGTAGGAGAAGGATGAGAAATCTCCTCCCATGTGATTAACTAGCTCTGAAAACCCACTGGAGGATCAGCTATGGGTTGGTTCTGATTTGAGGGTAAACAACAACATAGACCACCTAGGAAATTCAATTATATATATGGATTTTCATTTGAATCAGACATTGAATTTCTATTTACTGAATGGCAAATTATAGGGGGGGGGGCAAGCCATATATAGGCATTGAGAATAATGTTGCTGTCTAGAGGGTAGAAAATGATCCATGGAGGGAGGCGTAGAGCAATTCTCTGAAAGGGCTGGAGGGAGTAAAAATAGCATAGTCCCTCTCTGCCCCAGAATAGAAAGCAGATAAAGAGCCCAATTCACGGTGCTGCTGAAGCCACACCAACAGCAAAAGGTTCATTTATTTGTTGACTCAAAGACTCAAAATTATGGCCCCAACTATGGAGTTTATTAGGGAACTGAGTGGGGGAGGCAAAGTATATTTCATAAGTTCAGGTTTAGCCCAACAGTTCCAATGCACAATTCCTATTAAGTCTAGGCTCCCGTTTCAGTTCAACAGTCAAATCCAAATTATCCAGCAAGGTTTGCCTCAGAGGTGGTGTTGTTGTCGTCATGTGCTGTTGAATCACTTGCAACTCACAATGACTGAACTCAACAGCTCTGAACCCTGGTCTATCCTGAGCCAATTTCGTTGTCTCTGACACACTTATCCTCATTACCCCGGTTACTGAATCAATCCATCTCATTCAGGGAGTTCCTCTCTTGGGCTATCCCTCAACCCTCCCAAGCTCTCCAAGGAATGGTCCTCTCCAAGGAATGGTCCCTCAATATAACTGGTTTTGATAACATGTTACTTCCTGAAAAGATTCATTAGCCACCAATTTTTTTTGTCTCTTTTTGGTACAGTGACTCCTGTGTACTCTTTTCATCTTTTTTATTTTTATTTTTATTTTGTCCATGTTAAAACAGACAATCTCCTCTCATGTGATTAACTGTCTTTGAAAACCTGCTGTCAGAGCAGCTATGGACTGGTTCCAACTAGACAGCACACATACTAATCAACCAATCTTTAATTACAGCAACTCAAGGTTTGAATCTTGAGTCTGGATTGCATTTCAATGTCAAGAAATCAAAGATTCTTACCATTAGACCAATAGGCAATATCATGATGGATGGAGAAGAGATTGAAACTGTCAATAACTTCATCATATTAGGATCCAAAGTTAATGCCCTTGGTACTAGCAGTCAGGAAATGAGGAGGCACACTGCACTGGAAAAACCTGCAGTTAGAAACCTTTTCAAATTATTGAGGCCTAATGATGTCAATTTGAGGACTAAGGTGTGTCTGATTCAGACAATACATAGCCTTACTGATCACTTGCTATGCCTCTGAAAGCTAGACAACGAATAAGGAATGACAGAAGAATTGATGCCTTTGAACTGTAGTGTTGGAGAAGAGCACTGAATTTCTCATGGGCAGCCGAAAGAACAAACAGGTATGTCTTGGAGTGGGTGCAACCAGAGTGCTCTTTGGAAGCAAGAAAATGATGAGCGTTTGCCTTGCATACCTTGGGCATGTTGCTAGGAGAGACTATTTCTTGGAGAAGGACATCATATTGGGAAGAGTGGAGGATTGGTGAAAGATTATTGTTATTATTATTATTGCCTTTAGTTGGCAATACAATACCTTACCACTAAGCCAAATCGTCTTCTAAGTGGTATAGCACAGGTCTGTTCACTGCTGTACAGAGGTAACTCTTGGTTGCTGTGATGCTGAAGACTGACACTGATGTGTCAAATGCGATAATGGTTACCTATGGTGATGAGTGTTTGGTGAAGCTCCCTGATTAAAACAAGCTTGGCCCCCCCCTCCCCTCTCTGTCTTCTCTGCACTAGGAGCAGCTTTCCTGCCACAGCCCCTCATTCCCTGAAAATGTACACCTGCACCAAGTTTGTCTCCACCCCTTCCCTGGTCAGGAGTGCCTCTCAGCTGCTGAGCCGTCCATTGTCTGCAGTGGTCCTGAAACAGCCAGAGACACTGAGAGATGAGAATTTCAGCTGCTTGACAGCCCCACGTTCCTTGATTTCATTTGTCCCTAGTCGCAACTTCCAAACCAGCACTGTCTCAAG
>NW_006399809.1:15597563-15630822 GCF_000299155.1 Elephantulus edwardii | reverse complement strand
TGGGAGCCTCATCATTGGTTATGCCAGGAATCCTTCTCTGAAGCAGCAGCTCTTCTCCTATGCCATTCTGGGCTTTGCCCTCTCAGAGGCCATGGGGCTCTTTTGCCTGATGGTGGCCTTTCTGATCCTCTTCGCCATGTGAAGGAGCCATCTCAACCTCTCATAGTTTGTTGGTTTTCTCTCCCCATGTCTTGTCTACCCTATGTGTTCCTTTCCCTGTAACTCCCCAGGCAGCCTGGGGAAAGTGATTGGCTCAGGGTTTGACTGAGGAAAGATAAATAAATACTGTTAATAAGATTAAAAAAAAAACAAAAAAAAAACAAGCTTGGAAGCAGGAGTGGCATCCACTTCCAAACGATCAAACAATGAAAGTTATACAAGTGTTCAGGTCTTTCATTCATAGGGTCACTATGAGTCATCTAAAACTCAATGGCAGTTAACAACAACAACAAGAAGAAGATTCAAAAATTATCAGTGAAAGACCCTCCACCAGGTAGACTGACGCAGTGACTGCTCCAACGGGCTCCTGTGTGTCAGGAAGTGTGAGGATGGCACATGATAGAACAGAGTTCAGATCTTTTGTTCATAGGGTTGCTATGAGTCATACTCGATTCAATGGCACCTAACAACAACTGTTATTAACACATCTTGATTGCATGTTCTGTCAATTTTAAACTATAAAATTCAGTAGAAAAACATCAATTTCTTTCATCTTAGGCTTTAGTGGTTGATGTGTACTTGGAATTTAACAAGCTTTCCTTGTATGTATACAGCTATTATTCTATTACTAATAACACTGCACTTCAGGATAGATCTTTAAGTGGCCTTTCTTGACAATGGATATGACACCATTACTCTTCACTTTGTCACTGATAGCATAATGGGTCATATTATTGTTTGATTGAATATGTCCAATACTAGTTCATTCCAGTTCACTCAAGAATACTAATATAAAAAAAAAAAAAACCACCAAAAACCCAACAAAACAGTATCATCAAGCCTGTTCTGATTCATAGTAACCTTATAAGACAGAATAGTCTAGGACATCAATCTTAATGTACTACATTTAATTTTTTTACATTCCAATTTTCCACTTCCATAATAGCTAGCCTCCGGAAACCCTAAGAACCTGGAGAGAGGATGAAAGGCACCCAAGCGTCGAGGACTCTCCTTCATAGGGTCGCTATGAGTTGCTGTGACTCGACAGCACTTAACAACAACAACAACAACAACAATTTTCCTAGATGGAAGAAGACTCATCAACAACCTGCATTATGCAGATGACACAATTTTGCCTGTTGAAAAGAGAGGACTTGAAATGTTTGCTCAGAACAGGAAAAAACTACATCCTTCAATAAGGATTGTATCTCAACCTCAAGAAGACAAAAATTTTCACCACTGGATTAATAAGCAATATGAAATAGATGGAGAAAAAGACTGAAATTCTTAGCAGTTTCATCTTACTGGGAGACACAATCAACATGTACTGCATCGAGAAAGTCCACTGTCAAGGACCTCTCTAAATTACTAAGGAGTAATGATGTGAGATTGAAGGCTAAGGTGCGCCTGATTCAGGACATGGTCTTTTTAATCACTTGCTATGCATCAGAGAACTGGACAATGAATAAGGATTAAGAATGACAGAAGAATTGATGTCTTTCAGTTATGTTGGACAAGAGCACTGCATATCCCATGGACTGCCAAGAACAAACAGATATCTAGGAAAAAAGTGCAGCCAGCGTTCTCTTTGGAGGTAAAGATGACGAAGCTTTGCCTCACATACTTTGAGCTGTTGTTGTTAGGTGTCACTGAGTCAAGTACAACTCATGCATGTTGTTAGGAGAGGCTGCTCCTTAGAAAAGGACATCAAAGAATCCTCTCTTTCTCTTCACCATCTTCCCAGTTCCGCTGAAGCCACAGCCATGAATGAAGGCGGAGCTGTGCAGTTTCAGCAGGTACAAGATCTACCCCGGGCAGCTATGCCAGGACCAACGGGAAGGAATCCACGGCAGATAAACTGGACTGTCCTCTACAGAAGGAAGCACAAAAAGGGCCTGTCAGAAGAAATTCAAAAGAAAAGAACCAGCCGAGCAGTCAAATTCCAAAGGGCCATCACTGGTGCATCTCTTGCTGATATAATGGCCAAGAGGAATCAAAAGCCTGAAGTTAGAAAGGCTCAATGAGAACAGGCTATCAGGGCTGCCAAGGAAGCAAAAAAGGCTAAACAAGCATCTAAAAAGACTGCAATGGCTGCTACTAAGGCTCCCACAAAAGCAGCGCCTAAACAAAAAATTGTGAAGCCTGTGAAAGTTTCTGCTCCCCAAGTTGGTGGAAAATGCTAAGTGGACACATAAGGCTTAAATAAAGATTCAGTTACAAAAAAAAAAGAAAAGGACATCACGCTTGGAAAGGCCAATGAAAGAGTGTAAGATTTTCAACAAGACAGACTGTCACAGTGACCAATAGGTTCAACTCTGTTAGAGATGATGAGGATGGCACATGATGAGACAGGGTTCAGATTTATTGTTCAGTTGTGCTTGATTCAATGGCAACTAACAACAACATTTTATATATTGAATTATTCATGGATATTTCCAGTTGTTTCTCCTCATTTTCAGTTGTGCCAATAAAGGTCCTTTATTGGGTGAAAGCTTTACTTCATCTGTGTCATCAAGGCAGATAATACTTTAAGGAGGCAGTTCTTTCCCAGTTATGTTTTGAATGCCTTCCCACCTGAGTGGCACATTTTCTAGTACTTCTATCAGATAACGTCCCATTGCTATTGATAGGATTTCAAGGGCCTGCTATTTCAGAATTGGAAAGCAAATCCTGCATTCTCATCTGTCTCAGTGTGGAAGCTCTGCTAAAACCTGCCCACCATGATGACCTGGCTGGTAATATATGGCATCATAGCAACGTGCACCCCAGGTACAGCAAACTGACAGGTGAATGAAATGATTGGTTAGTACTCAAGCTCTTTAACCACTCTACCACTAGGGCTCTGTAGTGATTAAGCTAACCTGTTTCTAAATTAAGCCAAACGACCATTTCACCTACTCAAACTCATGTCACTGAGTCAGAACCAACTCACAGCTGATCCTCCTTTGGGTTTCCAAGGCTGCAAATCTCAGAAGAGATTACTCATCTTTCTTCCATGGAGCCACTGGTGAATTCAAACCACTGAACATCCATGGTCTCTGGGCTAGCAGGGTAACTCCCTACAGACAAGGCCAACAATATTCCCTACTGTTTCCCTGGTTAAGTGAAACCATTGTTTGCTTTTCATGGTATATCACAGTTAACTGACCTAGTGCTTCTAGGTTTAGTGCTTCTGATTTAGTGCTTCTGTTATAAATAGTTCAGACAGTATTTCTGGTTTAAAAGTTACCTCTGGGCAATAGCTTCAAAAGTTTGTCCAGTCTCCATGGTCTAATGAGAACTTGAAATTCTGTTATTTATCCCTTCTGATCAGGATTCTGCTACAGAGTCCTTGAACAGAATACTCAGCAACTGGACACAAGGCAGTTCGGGTCTGGTGGCAAAGGACCCACATATTACATTTCCTCTCCTGCTTCTAATTCATTTTATTCTTTTTTTGCCCTAGGTAAATAAGACCAATCATTGTGCCTTGGTTGGCTTTATGTCAGCTATTAAGAGCCCAGGCACTACACAATGAACTAAGAGACAAAAGAGAAACACTAAACATGTTTCTAGGATAACTAACCGGGATACCGTATGAAACTACAGCCCTAAACATCTAGCCAAGGGATCAAATCCCATGAAGTAACTAGGCGTACAAAAGGAGCCTGAACAGTTACTTGAGGTCATACAATATCTGTCCTTATGTGACTGATTTATTTAATTCAACACAGTGCTGTCAAGCTCCATTCACACTGGAACATATATCAAGACTTCAATTTTCCTGAGTAGTATTCCTTTATACATACATTAACTCAAAATTCAGCTCATAAAGCCCAAACCATAAAGTTCATCAGAGACAAACTGGGATCAAACTTAGACAACCTAGTCTAAGATATGGTATAAAGAGACTGCCAAATATAGCAATAAATGCTCAGTCTGGAGAGGATAAAATTGATGAATGGGACCTTCTAAAAATTAAATCCCTGTGCACATCAAAATCTTTTTCAACAGAATGAAAAGAAATCCTACTTATTGGGGGGAAAATATTTGGCAATACCACTTCAGACAATGGTCTCATATCAAAAGTTTATGGAACCCTATAGGGCCTCCACAAAGAATAACAAAACGGGCAAAAGACATGCGAAGAATTTTCACAGAGGAAGATATCTGGGTGGCCAACAGACACAAGAAGAAACGCTCAAAATCACTGGCAATAAGAGAGATGAAAATCAAAACCACAATGAGATACCATCTCCCCGTAGTAGCAGAGACAAAGTTTAACAGGACAATGAATAATAAATATTGGAGAGGATGTGGCGAGATAGGAACTCTTATACATTGTTGATGGGATTATAGAAATGGTACAACCACTCTGGAAGGAAGTTTGGCGCTTCCTCAAAAAGCTGAACATAGAGATTCCATATGATCCAGGTATTCCATTGCTTGGAATATACCCTGAGAAAATGAGAACTGAGGCACAAATGGAGAATTGTACACCAGTGTTCACAGCAGCGTTATTCATCATAGCATGAACATGGAAACAGCCCAAATATCCAACCATAATGGAATGGACTGAGAAATCATGGTATGTTCACATAATGGACTACTACATAGCACTCAGAAGCAATGATTTTGTAAATTACTATCTAACTTGGGAGGGACTAGAAAGCATTATGCTAAGTGAACTACGTCAGTCCTTAAGGATAAATACTGTGTAAGACCATTATCACAGAATGTGTATGAGGAGCCAAAGGGGAGGAGAGGGCAGTAGAGGGATAAGGATGGGTGGGAGCAGGGGAAGGATGGTTAATCACAGGGTTGCACAATTTGATGGATGGAGGGAGGGGTGGGTAAAGGAAATGTGAAAGATTCAGTGTGAAAAACAATGTATATGAACTTTGTAAGTAAACCAGTATAAAATAAAAATTTTATTTTTAAAAAAACCCAAACAATTTAACTCATCATCCTTATGTTGGAACGAACTCACCTCTGACCCTCCACTGGGTTTTTGGAGGCTGTAAATAGCAGAGAAGTAAATACTTCTCATAAGGAGCTGCTGGTGGCTTAGAACCACCAGAACAGTACAGCAGTGTAACTCCCTACAGACTATGACATCACAGCTCCTGTGTATGTATACACACATTTTATTTATCTATTCATTGATATAATAGAGGGAGAGGATGATGGGAAAGATGATGATGGGGAGAATACACAGAATCACTGTATCAAAAAGAAATGGCTGACACTGGAGTATTTCAGGAAGGAAATATTATCAGTGAAGGAAGAAGTTCAAGCTGCACTGAAGGTTATGGAGAAAAATAAGGCCACAGAAACTGATGGGATACCAATTGACATGTTTCAACTAACAGATGCTGCCCTGGACACACTCACTGGAAAAGGTCCAAATTTTTTCCATTCCCCAGAAAGGTAATCCAACAGAATGTGGAAATTATCAAACGATATCATTAATATTACCTGTAAGCAAAATTCTGCTGAGGATCATTTAAAAACAGCTAGACGGAGAACTGCCAGCAGTTCAAGCTGAGTTTTCAAGAGGCCATGGCACCAAGAGCTATATATCATTGCTGATGTCAGATGGATCTTGGCTGAAAGCAGAAAATTACAGAAGACTATTTGTGCTTTATTTACTATGCAAAGGCAGCTGACTGTGTGGATCATAAAAGTTTATAGCTAACATTCAGAATAGGAATCCCAGAATATTTCATTGTGCTCATGCAAAATTTATACCTAGACCAAACAGAGCAGGGAACCACTATATGGTTTAAAATTAAGAAAGTTGTGTGTCAGGGTTGTATCCTGTCTCCAAATCTATTCAATCTGTTTAAGGATATTGCTTAAGAAGGTGGATTCTATAAAAAATAATGGAGCAGGGAGCTCTGGTGGCCTAGTGGCAAGAATCTGCACTGCAATCCCAAAAGTGCATGGTTTGAATCCACCAGATGCTCTGCTGGAGAAGGAGTGGCAAACTTCTCCTGTGCCAGTCGGATTCAATTCGATGATACACCGAATTAAAAAGAATAAAATAAATTTAAAAAAAAATAATGGAGCATCAGTATAGAAGAAAGACTTACCAGCAAGCTACATTATGCAGATGACACAACCTTGCTTGGTGAAAGTGAGGAGGATTTGAAGTGTTTCCTGCAGAAGTATTTTACAGCTTTCAATATGGATTACATCTCAACATCAAGAAAACAAAATTCTCACCACTGGACCAATAGGCAACATCATGATAAATGGAAAAAGACTGAAACTGTCAATGACTTCTTATTACTTGGATCCACAATGAATACCCTCGGTACTAACTAGCAGTCAGGATATCAAAAGATGTATTGCATTGGGCAAGTCTGTAGCCAGGAACCTCTCCAAATTATTGAGGAACACATTACATCAGTTTGAAGACTAAGGGGCCCTTGATTCAGGCAACGGTCTTTTCAGTCACTTGCTATGCATCTAAGATCTGGACAATGAATAACTGATGCCTCTGAGCTAAGGGGGTAGAGAAGAGTACTGAATATCCAATAGATTGCCTAAAGAACAGATAATGTCTTGGAGAAAGTACAGCCAGAGTGCTCCTTAGAGGCAAAGATGACAAGACTTTGTCCCACCCACCTTGGGAATGTTGCTAATTCCTTGGAAGGGGACATGATTCTTGAATAGTGGAGAGTCAGCGAAAGAAAGACTCTCAAATAGATGGACTGACAGTGATTTCAGCAATAGGCTTATGTGGGTCAGGGATAATGAGGATGGCACAGGATAAGAGAAGATTCAGATCTATTGTTCATAGAGTCACTATGAGTTATATTCAACCCAAAAGCATCTCACAATAGTACTCATTGATGGGCATTTATATCTCCACCTTTTGACAATCGTGATTAGTGTATTGAACTCTTACTGATGTGTGCACATCACTTACGTACTCATTATGGATGTAATGATTATGTGTGTGACTGCTGGCTCTTTTTTGACATTCAGCCTTGCAACTTTAAGTCAATGTTATAAAGCTCTAAGAGTTGTCCATTATGGCTTCTACCCACAAGTCCTTCAGCAAGCTTGAGCAGAACCACTGGCTCTTGGTCAAGTTCCATGGGATTAAAGTCTCTGGCCTCTCCTTTTTCTAGTTGTGTGGCAATGCTCAAGATCCTGTTACTTAACTTCATGGAGTATTGTTTCAATATCTGCAAAGTGGAGGTGAAATGGCAAGAACTGTGATAATAATCATACCTATCTTACAGAATTGTGAAATGTAAATGAGGCATATCAGGCTTAGGTTTGGCAATTTATCATATCTTTACTATTAACCATTACTGTTGTTTTAGTTATTTGTCTGTCTCGTAACCTACACTGTAGTCTCTCTTAGGTTAGGACTGTGTTTTATTCATCCTAACATTGCAAAAATGCTTATTACAATGGTAACCACAGTAAGCATTTAACAAATGCTCATTAACTGCATAATCTATTTTTAACTGAACAGTGCATGCATAACTCACCTGAATACATAACTACCTATATATCTGTCAATTTTCAGAGCCGAATATGAAACTTACAAGTTTTAATTTAACATCTATTTTAATGAAAGAAAAAAAAAAACCACAAGGAGTAAACACAAAGGCTCACAAATAGCAAAAAAGTACCTACAGTATACCCTTCAAATATAAACAAAGTTTCACTTTAAGAATAAAATCAAGGGAGCTCTAGTAGCCTAGTGGCAAGAAGTTGCACTGCTATCCTGAAGGCACACAGTTCGAATCCACGAGATGCTCCGCTGGAGGTAGGGCATTCTGCTTCTGTACCAGTCGAATCTGACTCCATGGTACACAACAAGTAAAAGAAAGGGGGGGAAAAAACAACCAAAAAAAAAGAATAAAATCTACACCGATGTTCACAGCTGCTTATACACAATAGCAAGGAAATGGAAAGTGCCAAAATGACCATCAACAAATGAATGGATTGAGACATTATGGTACACTGTATTCAGGAGTAATGATTTTTTTTTGGAAAAACATATTGGGGGTACAAGGAGGTGGGGGTTGGGGGCAGAAGGGTGAGGATGGGCCAGGATGCAGTTGCAGAGCTGCACAGTTTAGTCGGTGGGGGGAGCAGGTGAAGGAAATGATGAGGGTCCAGCGGGAACCACATGCTACAGAAGAATGACAAGCATTTTCCAATGGTAATTAAACCAATTGTCTTATTGATTTGGGAATTGGATGCCAACTCTCTGGCTCCTTCATGCTGAACAGGGGCGTAGATGTGAAGGGGGGAAGGGAGGACGCTTTATCTACTTGCTGGTGGTCTTGGGTTAAAGCTGCTTGCCTTCTTGCTCTGTTAGAAGATATTTTCCTGTCATTTGCTCCCCTCTGGACTGCAAAGTGTTTTCCCAGGTGGGTCCAGTGGGGATGGCTGGTTGAACCCAGAGGCTCCATCCTCCTTTGCTTCCTTAGCTGTCAGTTGTGTTTCCTTTTTGTCACTGGCAATGGGTTTAGGGTCAATTCTGGAGTAAAACTCAGTGTTAAGGCTACCTATAGGAAAGGGAGCAAACCTAGAGAGAACAAACTTGTGAGTTACAAATAGAAGGGCTTTGAGGGTGTTGCTTTTAGGTTTACTGGGGGGGGAGGGTGGCAGAAGGTGGCCTAGGTAACATTCTCTGGATACCCTAGGCATTCTTTTTTTTTCCCCCCTTCCCCACCCAGGGGTCAGATGGCACAATCTGGGGACTGAGGAGCTCACCCTGAGGGCCACGACGCCTCACCCCGAGCCGCAGGCTGAGGGCAGCCCGCCCCGGGCAGAGGGCTGTGATGGCTCACCCCGAGCTGGGGGCCGAGGGCAGCCCATCCCAAGCAGGGCAACACCCCCTAGGAGCTGGCTGGTATACTCCCCCTCCAATTGCCCCTACCCCAGTCTGGTCCCCTCGCCTGACTGAGTACTCTGTGGTCAGGGATAGTGTTTCCAATTCCAGCACTGCCACTTTTACCCCCCATAAGTGGTCATACTATATTTTGAAGTAGGTGTCACTGCCCTCGCCCTTTATATATGATAAAGGGAACCTGAGAATTGTGAACAGACTCCCCCCAGGTCTAACCATCTTTTGGAAGAAACATTCAACAGAACAAAATATGTGGTGCATTTAGGATGTCAGTGCATGCTGCCACTGTTAAGGTCATCAGACTCACTGACTTTCAGCAATCCATTGTACAGGCAATCGTCTTCTTTGGCCTGTCCAAGGAAACCCAAACCTGCAGATGGTGGGCATGCATCCCATCCCCCATCTCTTACGCAGGCGGCCAGCAGGGTGCGCCCCTCCACCCCACCGCACAGGCAATCTGCGGCCGCGCGGCCCCTCCTGTGCGGGCAGCCAGCAGGCGCCCGCTTCCGCCACTGCCGCCATCCTGGCTCCAAGAATTCTTTCCAGAATAAGTCCACCTTGCGGCAGTGTGGTGGCTTCACTGTACCAGTCTTGAGGAGGACCGGTGCCCAGCATCCACCCTAGGTGAGGGAATCCATTGGTTCTGGCTGTGGAAGCCTCATGGAGCTGCAGCGGCTGTGTGGCGCAGCAGGAGCTCTGCGGGAGGGGGTTGGGAGCCAAGAGACTCACCCATTCCTCCTTGGGAATCCTCGAATTCCTGTTGTTGAGCCTCGATCTTCACTGAGGGCCAGTCATCAACTGTTTAAGTGTTCAATTATCAATAAGCTGAAGTCCAAAGAAGGCCATAATGGCCCTGCTTTAAGTGGTTCGCTGCTCCCGCAGCTCACCACGTTGTCTCTGCCTCCGCCACTATCTTGGATCTCTCCATCTTTTCAGGAGTAATGATTTTGAAAAATACTGTATAATGTGAGAAAGGCTGGAGAGCATTATGCTAACTGAACTAACTCAGTCTTATTCTTTTTTTAAATTAAATTTTATTAGTTTTAATGAACATTTACAGAGATTTTGGGTTTTCATTCATTCATTGTTGACTCAGTCTTATTCTTATAAGTATTATATAAAACCATTACTGTAAAAATAGATTACTAGTAAGATGTATACAAAAGTACATAAGTATTATATAAAACCATTACTGTAAAAATAGATTACTAGTAAGATGTATACAAAAGTACATAAGTATTATATAAAACCATTACTGTAAAAATAGATTACTAGTAAGATGTATACAAAAGTACAAAGGGAGGAAAGAGGTGGGAGGAAGGAGACTAGAAGTGGAAAAAGGGGGGAATCTTGAGGGTACAAAGTTTAGTGGGCAGAGTGAGGAGTTGAAGAAAATGGGAAGGATCCAGTGGAGACTTGAAAAGGTGAGGTAATGATGGTCATGGATCAATGGTGATTGATTTTATAAAACAATGCATGGGAATGATACTAAGACACACAATGTGAATAGACAAATGCGTGAAACACAATATATATAAATTAAATACAATGTATAGGAATTTTGCATGCAAACTAATATAAAATAAAAAACAAAATTTTTAAAAAGACAGAGGAAAAGAATAATAAAATATCTGTTTCTTAAGCTCTTTAATCCAAAGTTTAAAACACATTTTTTTAATTTTTGTGTGAGTATACCGTCAAATCAGATCTGACTGGTACAGGAGGAGATTGTCCCTCCTTCCCTGGCAGAACATCTGGTGGATTTGAACCGTGCGCCTCTAGGATTGTAGTTGCAGTTCCTTGCCACTAGGCCACCAGAGCTCCCCAAAACACATTTTTAAAACTACATACTATAATAGGCCCAAATAAATTCTGAAATATAAAGAAAGAAAAGAATATGCTATTTAAGTCACATCCTTGTTCTGTGGATAGAAAAGTACAACTTTCTTGCTGGACAAAGCAATGACTCTGTTTAGGACATGAAAGGTTTAGAAGGGAAATAAATAAATCATTATGTCAAGTATTGGTTTTCTCTAGAAATCCTAACTCAGAATCAAAACAAATGTGTTGAAGCAAAATAAAAATTACACTAAAAAAAAGTGATTAGTAAAATAATTTTTGAGACAAATTTAATAAGGCAATATATCTTCAGGCATGAGTTTATATTATTCTGACCCTTCAACTTGTTCATATAAACAATTAACCATAAGGTTTCTATACAGAATGTACAGAATGTTTCCTGTTTACAGTTCAAAATGTTATGGTTAATGCAATGGAATTTGAAACATCAGTTAAACATTTTTAAATTCATCAATTCCATCAGTCAATATTCTATTACAAACTAATTTTGCTAGTATTAGTGGCTATGATCTTAAGACAAGATATTTTTTCATTAAAGTTTTATTTTTAAATAATTATAGGTTCACATTCAGTTATAACAGAGATCCACATATTCTTTACCCAATTTTCCCAATGGTAACTCTTGCAAAACTATAGTAGAATGCTAACACTGATACAGTTAAAACAAAGAACAATTCCATCACAAGGATTCTTCACGTAGCCAGTTTAAAGCCTCAGGCAACTCTTTATTCTCCACACTCCCTGTCCCTGGTTGTCCTGTACTGCTGGCAATCACAAAAATCAGTATTTTTTTAAATTCTGTCATTTCAAGAAGATTTTATATAATGGAATGATAAAGTATGTAAATATTTGGAAATGGCTTTTTTTAATCTCAACAGAATTTTCTGGAGTTACTTTTGAGGTTTTTGTGAATATCAATATTTTATTTTTTGTTGTTTTATAACACTGTCATTACAAATTAATTTGATCACTGAAGCATCATTTTATAATATTAATTAAAACAGCCAGATGAATCTTGGATGACAGCAGAGAATACCAAAAATTCTGTTTTATTGATAATACAAATGTGGATCATAACAAATTATGGCTAACATTAAGAACAATAGGAATTCTAGAACACTTACTTGTGTTCATTTGAAATCTACACATAAACTAAGAAGCAGTTTCTATGCTTCTTGGTTTACAAACAGATCTATGTATCTAAATTCTGTTCTGAACAGCACAAGGGAACACTATTTGGTTTAAAATTAGGAAAGGTGTGCATCAGAGCTATGTCCCTACTCCATACCTATTATATCTGTATGATTAGCAAATGATTCAAGAAGCTGGACTATATCAAGCAGAATTTGGCATCAAGATTGGAGGATGACTCAACAACCTGTATTCTGAAGATTACACAACCCTGCTTGCAGATAGTAAAGAAAATTTTAATCACCTACTGCAGAAAATAAAAGACAATCCAATTTACAGTCTGTTTAAAACCCAATGGAGGGTCAGCTAGGGCCCTAAACAGCAATGACTTAGTTCAGTTAAAGAACTTCTACTAATTTAAAGATTTTTTCCCCCCTTTCTCTTATTTGTAAAGGTTTATTCTTTATGGTTGTCTAGGCAGACAGTTACACTGTGCTTTATCTCTTCAAGTATGCATAGTGTATGCATAGTGTATTAGATAGATTACTCTCATCTTTTTCACATAAGGAATAAAAAAAGTTATGAATTATATCTATGTCTCAGAACCAACATTATCTATGTATAAGTTAACCATCCAGTAAGTTTTCAGAGGTTGTAAATCACATGGGAGGAAATTGCTCCTATTTGCCTTTGATAGCTGCTGGTGAGTTCAAACCATCAGAGAGCAAATGCTTTGCGGCACCATAAACAGCTATGGACTACACCAGCAGAGCACTCAATAAACAAGCTATATACCACAGGGGTCATCATGTTATGCTGCAAATGAGTACCTGCAGAGAAATTTTATGGAAACAAGTTTCTAAAATCATTCTCACTTTTTTATTACATGCCTTTTTATTTATTTTTTTTTATACATAGGTTTTGGATTTCCATTCATTCATTGCCACAATTTTCTCCCTGTCCACCCCTCCCCACCAGCTCGCTTCCCCCTCCGAAGAGAGAAAAAAAATTTCCTTCATTAGTATAAAATTCCCATGTCCCTTCCCCCCACGCCCCTACCCCGAGTACACTTCTCTATGCAACCTTAATTCTGGATTCCTGTGCTAACCATAATACTCAATCATATATCACTTCTAATCTGTTCTTTCCCTCATCTGTTTCAATACAATATACATAATTTATCCAGTTTTTTCTGTCATACCCCCACCCTGATGTCAGACCCATTCGACAACAGTGGCACCATGCAGTATTTGTCCCTTTGTGACTGAGATATTTCACTCAGCATAATGTCCTCCAGGGTCACCCACTTTGAATAATATTGCATGCGTTCCTTATTTTTCAATGCTGCATAGTATTCCATTGTGTGGATATACCACAGTTTCTCTATCCATTCGTTTGTTGATGGGCCCTTAGGCTGCTTCCAACTCTTTGCTACTGTAAACAAAGCTGCAATAAACATGGGTGTGCATATATCTGCTTGGATGGCAGACATGGTCTCTCTGGGGTATATTCCCAGTAATGGGATTGCTGGGTCAAATGGTATCTCTATTTGCAATTTTTTGAGAAAGCGCCACACCGCCTTCCACAATGGTTGCACCATCTTACATTCCCACCAACAGTGAATAAGAGTTCCAGTTTCTCCACATCCTCGCCAGCATTTGTGGCTTGCTGTTCTGTTATATTTTGCTATTCTTACTGGGGTGAGATGGTCTCTCATAGTTGTTTTTATTTGCATCTCTCTTAGAGCTAGGGACTTTGAACATTTCTTCATGTGCTTGTTGGCCATCTGAATGTCTTCTTCGGTGAAGTGTCTGTTCATATCCTGTGCCCATTTTTCTATTGGATTATTTATCTTTATCTTATTGTGGTGTTCAAGTATTTTATAAATTCCGGATATAAGTCCCTTATCTGACATGTCATTACCAAATATCTCCCCCCCCCCTTTTTACTCTATTGGAGAAGTTTTCCCTTGCTCATGGATAGGAAGACTCAATATTGTGAAAATGGCAATACTACCAAAGGCAATTTATATGTTCAATGCAATCCCAATACAAATACCAATCCCATTCTTCAAGGAGATGGAAAAGGTAATCTCTAGTTTCATTTGGAATGGAAAGAAGCCCCGAATAAGCAAAGCACTCCTTAAAAATAGAAAAAATGTAGGAGACATCTCTCTCCCTGATTTTAAATCCTACTACACTGCCGTGGTGGTTAAGACAGCATGGTACTGGTACAATGACAGACACATAGATCAATGGAATAGAATTGAGAATCCAGAAATCAGCCCATCTACCTATGGTCAACTGATTTTTGACAAGGAGATGAAATCAGTCAAGTGGGGAAATGACAGCCTTTTTAACAAATGGTGCTGGCAAAATTGGAAAGCTGTATGCAGAAGACTCAAACAAGATCCACACCTCACTCCATATACAAAAACCAACTCAAGGTGGATCATGGACTTAGGACTAAAACCAAGGACTATAAACTTCATTCAAGAAAAGCTTGGAAGAACTTTAGTGGTCCTAATCCACAACATAAAAAGTCTTCCGAGTATCCTGAAAAATCTACAACTGGGAGAAGATAAAATAGATGAATGGGACCTTCTAAGAATCAAATCCCTATGCACATCCAAAAACTTCTCCAATAGAGTAAAAAGGGAAGCCTTTTTATTTCTTAAAAATTATTTCATTATTGAGAATATACACAATACACTAGTTCAATAATTTTGTCACATGTAATTTGACACTGATTTTACTCTGAGCTGTGCAACTATCCTAGCACTCATTTTCATTTTAGATCCATTGATACAGAGTTTACAGAAAACATAGTAATTTACAGCTTTCATTATCTTTAAAGAACTTATTTTTCTTCACATTGAACCTGGGTAAGAGTAACTTTAAAGTTTTCTTTGGGAGGATAAAAATTTATGATCAGAGTTCTAATGTGAAAGGAATATAAAGTCAAAGAGGTATTTATTAATTTCCTCAAACAAACAGAAAACAGGAGGCATTTTTTAAAGTCCTAGAATATTAGACTTATGTAACATGTTAAATTTCTAGTTTTCCTGGCTTGATGGAAAGTTTTGAAATGAGAGAAGTAGTGGCTGCATAACACTGTGAATGACCTAGCTATCACTGTAGTGTACACTTCAAAATAGTGGTTTTATTGAATCGTACAAGTGAAAAGTGTTGAGTTGGCAAATGTATTCTTTATAGTTTTATAATAATAAAGATAAATCAAATAATGGTATATTATGCTACTTTTAACTCAATTAAAAGACTTAAATTAGGAATATATCTATTTCAGTTTTAATAGAAGGACTATTATGATAGCTATTAGATCCAAGGTGAGGGTGAGATAAACCTGCATAGACACCATTTATTTGCCTTCAAGGCTTGTGTGGTGGTGCCACCTTCATGGTACTGGAGAACCTGAAATGTGTTTGCTGTGGAGGACTGATGCCTCAGAAAGATAACTAAGCTGTGGCAACAAGACAGAAGTAGTTCTGTTGGAATGAGCTGTGCTCCTACAGTTTGTCAGAGATAGGCATGAGTGAATATTTCCCACAGATTAGACATGAGCCATACAGAAAAGAGAACCAGTCTAGAACTTATTTATGCCCTGTCCCTCCCTCCAAAAAAAAAAAAAAAACCAGAAGAGACAAACTTTAAAGGCAGGAGCCTTTAAAGATGGATCATTAAAAAAAATAAGCGTTGAGGTGGAATAGGGAGTCTAAGACAATGCACTATCTATATCGAAGGCCTTGAGTTAAAGGCAATACCAGACAGTAAAACCTATTCAGTCAAATAACTATCTGGCCTCTCTGCTTCCTCAATACTGTATCCTATTTCTCTACTCCACTGACAATAATGTTTGAATAAATGGCTGGCAGGGAAAGAAGGAAAGGAAAGGGTGTCACCAACTATTCTCCCATAGGGGTGATGGGAGAAGCCAACTAGAGTAAGTCACTGCATAGGCTTGGTGAAGAAGTCTGCAGTAGGTAGGCTATCAAGCATCAACAGTAAGAAAATCTTAGCCCTAATATAAGTTTCTTTCTCATTCACACTAAGTCAGATAGGGGTCTAGAATGCTCTCCAGGCTGCCTAGTTCAAGAGAAACCTCCGTATCAGTAGACAATTAAAGGTCTGCTGAGCTGCAGCGAGGACTGGGACACATACTCTTTTTATTCAAGAAGGGAAGAACTCAAAATATGATGGTGGTGATGTTTGCTTTTGAGTTGGAATCAACTCTGGCTGACCCTCCAGCGGGTTTCAGAGGTGGTGAACTACATGGGAGGAGACTGCCCAGCTTCCCCCCAGGAGTCACTGGTGAATTTGAACCATGTCCCTGTGGGTTAGCAGTGCAACTCCTAACCACTAAGCCACCTGAGCTCCCTAAATACTGATGAACACTAGTAACATCCACTTCAAAGTTTTACCTCTGAATTAACACTCAATTAATTAATTATATCTAAAACTGGCCATTTGAAAAACAGAAATGGCTGACAACTTGTGATGTAGTTGGACTGTTTGTGATGTAAAATGAAAAGCAAACTTTTACCTGAGCATGAGCAAAGCCCACCAGATCATCAGTAGGGATGATTATAACCAGAAATATATTTTATAGGGGCCAAAGAAAGAAAAAGAGAATTGTGTTTTAAATCTTTTTCTTGGGTAATAAAACTCTAATTTCTTCCTAGTTTAAGCTTTATAATTTATTTGAGGAAGCCCTGGTAGCCTGGTGGCAAGAAGCCGTGCGGCAATCCCAAAGGCATGTGGTTCAAGGCCACCAGCTATATTTACTCAATAAAGAAGGTGGGAAATGTATATTTTCAAACTTACTGTCTGAAACAACTTTGTTATTTAAGAAGTGGATTCCACTCCTGCTTCCAAATGATATATAATTCATAGGGAACTGCTTTTACTTTAAAATCTACTTCCTCTTAAAGGTAACTGCATCTAACCTAGAGAACAGAAAGGCATTTAATTAGTGAGATCTCAAATCCCTTATGGCTAACCACACAGATTTTTAAATAGTATAAATGTCCTCTCTGAAATCTATACTGTATTCACAAATTTATATACTGCTGTCTTGTTAATCACAGATCAAGTCTTGGGTTTTTCTTTCATTAGTTAAACATACAATTATGAATTTTCAGGATGCCACAGGTGTTATTTATGGAAATATGTCCAAATGTGATATGTTATAGAGGTGGCTGTCATTTTAATGCAGGGCATAGGATCTCTCAGGGGTTGAGGGTTGAATGGACTTGTGTGTGGTTCAAACTTGTCCATCTTTTTGTGGAGCACGTGATCCAAGACCATATGGCATGCTGTCTAAACAGAATCTTGTGAGATTTTGTAGTTTGTGGAGATATGTGGCTTTTGATCACTTGAAATACAGCGTGTAGGAGTGATTTCAGTTTTTCATTTTTACTTCCTTTTCATTAAACAACCACACGTGGCTAACGACTACACTGCTGGACAAATCTGTGATGGAATAATAGTTGTTACATAACACTCTTCCACAAACTGTTCACACGAGCCAGGTGCTGTGCGTTTTGTTCCTTTAGTCCTCACAACAACTCGCTTGAAAAGGACTCTGTTATTCCCAGGATCACTGCTGGGGAACTGAGGTACAGCAGCTACCGGTATTATAGAAATTAAGGAGCCGAGCTGGGACTCAAACCTAGGCGGCCTGGCTCCAATGTTTGTAATCATATAAAGTATAGACCACAATGTACACTCTCTTCCATTCACGCTTGAAGCCTTCACCCCCACCCCCACCTCACCCCACGCCCCAGGGTCTTTGTTTCAGGATTACAATCTCAAAACCTTTGCACAGGCTGCTATCTCTTGCCTTTTCCTTTAATTAAGATTTGGCCCAAATTCATTGGGGATTTATGTTGGAGATGCACGTTCAGCCATTCATTATCTCATTTTACAGAAAAGGGAAAGGACTTGGAAGAGAGAGGTTGGAACTCGACCTAAACCCTAAAGTACTCAGAGAAATTGCCTCCTAAACTATAGAGCTGACTGGAAAAAAGTCTGAAAGGAGAGAAACATTTGTGTGAAACTAAAGTCCAAAAGCTGTGTCACGGCTTACCCCTAATTTAAAGTCTATGCAATCTCCTGTCATTAAAATTATAGCAAAAAATAAAGAAGACATTCAGATGGCGAACAAACACATAAAAAAAGTGCTCAAAATCCCTAGCTCTAAGAGAGATGCAAATCAAAACAACTATGAGATATCACCTGACCCCATTAAGAATAGCAAAATTCAGCAGAGCGGCAAACCACAAATACTGGCAAAGTTTTGGAGAAACTAGAAACCTTATTCACTGTTGGTGGGAATGTAAAATGGTGTAGCCACTATGGAAGATAGTATGGCACTTTCTCAAAAAGTTGGAAATAGAAATATCATTTGACCCAGCAATTCCACTACTGGAAATATACCCTAAAGGAACCAGAACTTCCACCCAAGCAGTTATCTGCACACAGTGTTTACTGCTCCTTTGTTCATTATAGCAAAGAGCTGGAAACAACCCCAAGTGCCCATTAACAAATGAATAGATAGAGAAGCTGTGGTATATTCACACAATGGAATACTATGTTGCATTAAAAAAGGAACTCATGAAATATTATACAAAATGGATGACTCTGGAGGACATCATGCTGAGTGAAATATCTCCGTCACAAAATAACTGCATAAAAAAAAAAAAGAACTGCATAGTGCCACTGTTGTAACAAGGGACTGACATGGGGTTGGGAGGAACCTAAGAAAAGCGGGGATAAATAATGTATACTGCATTGAAGCAGACGAGAGAGAAAACTGTTTAAAAGGAATATGATTAAGTATTATTTTCATGACAAGAGTCCAGAATAAGAGCTGCATAGTACAGTGGACTGCGGGGGTGGGGGATGTGTGTGGGGGATTGTGTACCAATGGGGGAGTTTTTCTTTTGCGTTTGAAGTACAGTGGACTGCGGGGGTGGGGGCTGGGGGGGGGAATGGACTGTATAACAATGAATTTTTTATTTTTCTTTTCAAAGAGAAAAGTGAGCTGGTGGAAGGGGTGGGCAGGGAGGGGAAAGTGCAACAATGAATGAATGGAAATCTAAAGTTTCTGTAAACCTTCATTAAAATTTCAATAATAAAGAAAAATTGCTCATGTATAAAAGCAATTTAAACACACACACACACACACACACACACACACACACACACCCCAAAAAGCCAAACCATACAATTCTATTTCTCTAAGAGTTTGTTATTATAAATCAGCTATTTAGGCTAAATTAATCTGAAAAGCAGCTAAATTCTCTCTGAAGAGAATAAAACAGAGAAGCAATGTTCATTAATAAAAATCAATGGAATAAAAATCCTACTAAATTTGTTGTGTATCAATCAATATTAAAACCATTTATGAAAGATACATAGGAATACATTTTCCTTCCTCAAAGCTCTAACTTTCATCATGATGGAGCCAGTTTCCCTCTGCCTGTCAGGAAATGTTCAATCAGTGCTCAGATTTTACCTACATCTTACTGTTTTCACCAAGAGAGTAGTCACTGTTGGCAAAGAAGAATGCAAAGAGAAGACATCATATCTAAGGTAATCCATTGACCAAAATCGTGAGTTAAAACTGAGTAGAGTGGAATGATGATCATCACATGAACAAGAATGCGAAGGTGCAGAAATTCAAAAGCTGAAAGAAAGGAGGAATTCAAGGTTAAACAGATATTATAATTTGATCATAATTCATCTCCAATCACCATCAGTTTAATTTACACAAAATTCTGCTGTATATACATAAAGTATGTGTTTGCTTTATGTGTATTCATGTTTGGCACCCTTTTTTGTTTTGGTTTCAGTTTATGAATACTATAAGTCACCCAACTGGAATAATTACAAAAGGTAGGGTTGGGAAAAGAAAAAGTTAAAAGGTTGGTTAAAGAAACAATAGTTTTTACAATGAAATCTTAAGAAAGAACAGAGAAAATATGAACAGGACTAGAAATCATGCCCCACAAAGGAAAAATCAGTATGATTTATACTTTTATTAAAAAAAAAAATGCCAAAACAAAGGTGCTCTGGTGGCCTAGTGGCAAGAAGCTACAATTGCAATCCCAGAGGTATGTGGTTCAAATCCACCAGATGCTCTGCTGGAGAAGGAGGGGGAATCTCCTCCTGTATCAGCCAGATCCAATTTGACAATACACACACAAATAAGAATTAAAGCATTTTTTAAAGCTCTGCCAAAACAACACATATATATTCCCCACTAAAAGGCTAGACTGAGATATGTATAGTGTTTGGAAAGTCTGCCATCAGGGATCACTTTAAAGTCCTGAATGACAAGAGAAGAATCAATGCTTTTGAGTTGTGGTGTTGGAGAAGAGTGCTGAATATCCCAGAATTGCCAAAAGAACAGTTACGTCTTGGAGAAAGTTTAACATGAATGTTCCCTGGAGGAAAAGATGGTGAAGCTTTGTCTCACATCTTCTGGACATGTTAGGAGAGCCTACTCCTTGGAAAATGACATCATGCTTAGAAAGATGAAGGGTCAGCAAAGGAGAGGAAGACCCTCAATAAGATGGATTGATACAGTTTCTGCAGCAATGGACTCAAATGTGTCAAGGATGATGAGGATGGCACAAATTAGGATAGAGCTATGGTTCATAGGCTTACTATGAGTCATACTCACAGCACTTAACAACTATAAGAGCCCATGGAAGCAGCTCTGTTGGTACAGTGGTCAAAGTGGCTGCTAACTAAAAGGTCAGCAACTAAAATCCACCAGTAGTTTTGTGGGGAAAAGATGTAGCACTTTGCTTCAGTATAGACTTAAAATCTTGAAAGCTCTACAGGGCACTTCTACTCTGTCCCATAGTCACCATGCTTAAGAATCGACTCCATGAAAGTGGACTTGGATTTTTGGGAGAGTTTGAAGGGAAAGAATTAAGATTCCTAGGGGGTTTGCATTAACCTAACCTAAAGATTTACACTAGACTACAAACTTAAGGGAATACACAGTCACTGTACCAAAAAAAACTGATTGACATGGAACCATGTCAGAAAGTAGCATGTGATCAAGAACCAATGGTAATGAAAGAAGAAATTCAATCTGCACGAAAGGCACTGGAAAAAAATTAAGACCCCAGGAATTGATGGGATACTAACTGACACATTTTAAAGAACACAGCCCTGAACATGCTCACCAATTTGTTCCAAAAAATGTGGAGGAAAACCTCCTGCTCAACTGATTGGAAAGGTCCATATTTGTCCCATCACACACATGCAAAATCTTGTTTAAGATTATTAAAAAAAAATAGCTAGAACAATATATCTACAAGAACTGCCAAAAATACAAGCTGGATTTAGAAGAGATCATGATACCAGGAATACCACTGCTAATGTCTGATGGATCCTGGCTGAAAGCAGAGAATATCAGAAGGATGTTTATTTGTGTTTTATTGACTATGCAAAGACATTTGACTGTGTGGATCACAACAAATTATGGCTGACACTGAAAAGGAATGGGAATTCCAGAATACTTAATTGTGCTCATATAAAACTTATAGTTAGATCAAGAGACTAGTGTGCAAACAGAGCAGGGAACCACTACATGGTTTAAAATTAAGAAAGGTATGGCTCTGTTACAGAAAAGACATAGCCTTTTGTTTCCATAATGATTGCAGTGAGAAAACCCTATCCAAAAAACTGTAACACAATGGGTTGCCAACAGTGGGTTTTGTTTAATTGGGAAGTAGGAGAATCTGGGTGATGTAAATGGTTAATGCACCAAAAGGTAAGAAATTTGAATTCACCCTGAGGTGCCTTGAAAGAAATGACTGAAGATCTAAATCAAACCACCTAAGAATGCAGTAACTGGGGCAATGAGGGGTGTGTGGGAATTAGTGAAACTGGCTTAGGACAGGGAAAGGCTCAGAGCTGCTGTACATAGGGTCACCACCACGAGTTGCAGGCTACTCAACAGCATATAACAACAAGGAGCACAGCCCTACAACTCATGTGAGGTCTTTCTGAGTCAGCCCAACTTGACAGTAATGGATGCAGTTTGTTTTATATGTTTCATTTTGTATTCACAATCCAAGGTAGTTCTTAGTACTTAACATTTTGTAGGCACTGAAAATAAAATGAGGCTTAAAGAACTTAAGTAACTTGTTCAAGGTTAGTGGAAAAACAATGGCTTAAAGCCAGGCCTGTCTGACTTTACAGTTAATCTTCTTGACTTCTCAGGCTGTCTAGTGGTATGGTGAGGCAACCTCCAAAGAAGGGGGAAATATGGTTTATCTTCTTAGAAAATTCATTTTACCCAAAGAGTTGTTTTGGTTTCCTTGAGGGTGAAATAGTGTTTTAAAACTTTGGATTTCAAAACTAAAACACTTGTACAAAGAAAATGACTTTTCTTAGCCTTTAACCTTGAGGTTTACTCTTCTCTACTCGGTGGTTAGAGTTTAGAGAGTGGAAAATTTTGTGAAGCACTACCCTAAGAGTTTGCTTGCTATGCATAAGAAAACTGGACAGTGACTAAAGACAACAGAAGAATTGATGCCTCTGAGTTGTGGGTTCAGAGTACTTAATATCCCACGGGCTACCAAAAGAACAGATATGGAAGAAGTGCAACCAGGGTCTCCTTGGGGGCATGAAGGGTGAAATTTTATCTCCCCTCACTTAGAACATGTTGTTAGGAGGGACCAGTCCTTGAGGATGAATATCATGCTTAGAAAGATGGAAGGTCAGCTTTAAAGAGCAAGATCCTTGCCAAGATGGATTGACAGTGTGACTACACCAGTGGGTTCAAGTATTTCCGAGATGATGAGGATGGCATAGGATAGGGCAGGTTCACAGAGTCACTATGAGCTGGAGTCTACTCCACAGCAGACAATAACAACAACCCTTAGAGTACGGACATGTGTAACCAGAGACAAGGAAATACCTTGGGGAAATCATGAATATAAAATCTACCATGAATACTAACTAGTATATAGTTACAAATATGTAGTAGTCTGTTTTTTAAAAAGAATGCTTTAACAGACATCCTGAGCAGGAAGACAAAAGAGAGTATTTACAGTCACTAGAGAAGTGTCTATCAGTGGTGGTCCCTCAAGTAGAAAAACGGGCAATTTCCTCTCATTCCATTTACAGCCTTGGAATCTCAATGGGGTGAATTGTGAGTAGGTTTGAACTCCACAGCAATGAGTTGTTGCTGAAAGCAATGTACTTATGGGTGGTTCATTAAGAATGAACAATGTTTATGTCTTAGTTAGCTCTGGTGGCATAGTCCGTAGGGTGTGAATGCTACCCAAATAACTGCCTGCCTCCAGCAGTTTGCACCAGTGGCTTTGTAGCAGAAAGATGGGCAGTCTCCTCCAGTTAAAATTTATGGCCTCTGAAACTCAGTGGATGCAGTGATTTGAGTGAGTTTATGTCTTAGTCATCTTGTGCTACTATCACAGAAATAGCACAAGTGGGTGGCTTTAACAGGCAGATATTTATTTTCTGACCATTTAGGAAGTCAAAAGTTCAAATTCAGAACACTAGTTCTAAGGGAAGATGGTCCTCCCTGTTGACTGGAGGTAGACCCTTGTCTCTTTAGCTTCTGTTTCCTGGCTCTCTGAAGAACTCCAGGTATCTTGGAATCCATCTTACCTCATCTCTGTTTCTAGCTTGCTTGTTTAATCTTTTTCTATCTCAAAACTGACTGACTCAAAATACAGCCTACACTAATCCTGCCTCATTACATAACAGCCTATGCCCAAAAAATTAAAATTGAAGCACGAAGTTTGGATTTACAACATATATATCAGAGACACACTATTCAATCTTTAAGACATTATGACTGATGCTATGCTCACCACGCAATCATTTCTGCTATGTAAACTTACGAAGTTTTTGGATTTTTGGAAAAAAGTGTTCTGGACATGAGGATTATGAGCATTATATATTAAAAGGTTGGCATTCTGATCCAAACTCCAATTACTTTGTGTTCTTTCAACATGAATCTGTCACCAAGATAATAAGCAGAGCTTTCAAATCTTTACAGCGTTAAGACCAGGTCCTGAATCAGAAAAGAAACATCAGGCACCTTGTAAAGCTCTGAACACCCATGACTCATTCTCTATGGCATTTCTACTTAGAATCTAACTTTACTAGTAAGTGTTTACTTTATAATGAAAGGCAAGGCTCTGGTGGTGTAGCCCGAGGGAGCTGTACTGCTAGCCTAAAGGCCACAGCACTCTGGCAGTTTAAATTTGCCAGTGGCTCTGCAGGATAAAGAAAGGTAAACTCTTACGTGATTTATAACTTCCAAAACCTGCTAAAGGGTCAGCTAGGAGTCAGTTCTGACTTGATGGCAATGAGTGAGTGAGCTGTAATGGAAACGAATGAACAAAGAACAGAAACATTCACCTTCATTGTATAAGACTCTGGTCAAGAATTCTTACATATATAAATTGTACAAATTTAGTAAACATTCTGCTCTCTCTAATCAGATATAAACTTTTAGATAAGAGTCTATCTTCTAATCCAGAGGTCAGTAAATGTTTAGTCATGGGCTAATCAATAAATATTTTACCTGAGGACATAGATACTTAGATACTTACATAGCAAGGGGAACCCTGGTGGTGAAGTGATTATGTGTTGACCTGTTAACCAAAAGGGTTGCATGACATTTCATTTCCTAAGTGGTTCTTCCTAAGAAAAAGCTGGTGAACAACTTTCATAAAGATTACAGCCTAGAAAATCTTACAAGGCAGTTCCATTTTATCACATGGAGTCACTAGGTGTAGAAAATTGACTTGAGGGCACCTGATAACAAATAGCAAATTTCTACAACTCTTTGATGAATTAGAAACCTTTTATAATAATTGTGTGGGGAAAAAAATGAGATAGTATGTCAGGGCCTGGCTAACCTGCAAAGCAGGATCGGCAATGCCTTGTAAAAACAGCAGGACCACCTATCTTAGCTTGACCATCTGTTCTACAGTAAACAACTCCAGGAAGCAGTATGCTAATGAATAAGGAGTGACCAAAGGCCTCAGATTTCTAGGAATGTGATACCTTTTTGTTTTCCAATAGATATCATAGGATATCTCGGAAGATGTCTTTGTTTTTTGTTTAGGTCTGGGAATGTTTGATCTACCAGTCAACATCTCGGACAGATAAGAGATAATGCAATTACCCCTGCAGGCATGTTGGGGGGAGGTGTGTAAACCTTTTTGTGTGTGTGTGTGTGTGTGTGTGTGTGTATACCCTTGCCAAAATATTAAACTTGATATTTGTCATCAGCATTAGCCTCTCCGCATCTTCATTTCAACCTGGTGCCTCCTTCTGGCGGAATTCTCCCGATATATCGGGGCTGGATCCCCGATAATAGTAGTAATTCAAGAAGCATGAAATTCTTTTGAGGGGCTATAAAATTTCATTTAATTCGAGTTCAGAGTTAGTATCACCAAAATGATTGCAAATGTTGACCTGTAAAGCTGACTTGGAATAAGAACTGCCATATTTCACCTTTGAAAATGTCTTTTCAAATATGCAGGTGACACAAGTAGTACCTGAAATGCAGTCTAGTTCTACCTGTGTCACTGATTTGTAATGCGTTCAGAAGCAGTGCAAAGTGGTGAGAGTCACGTGCATACAGTCTCTGAGGCAACCACATAATTCCAATGGTAATAAAATAGCATAAAAGTAGCCACAGACAACAGGAAAATAAATAACTGTAGTTCATTTAGGAATACTGAAATCCGAATTCACATTATTTTCATGTACCAGCACAGTATTATTCTTTTGTTCTTTAATCATTAAAAAAAAAAAAAAAAACAACTATTAGTGTAACTAATAGGCCATATGAAAATAGGCTGAGGACATATTTGGCCCCTATTAGCCCTTTTCATTCTTACAGTGTCATATCCCTTGCACCTAATACTTCTTTCTTAAAGAGGATGAACAGGAATAGGGGTAGGGAGATATAGACATGACAGAGATGTCTCAAAAGAACATAAGGGTTTACAATTTACAGAAACTGCCAGCATTCAATGGTCAAAATGGAACAACTTCAGTAACAAAATAAAGCAATAATGAGTCATAACCCAAAACATAAAATAAATAAATATCCATGAGTCCATAATGATGCCTATTGCTATCTCAAGCATTGTGGGTTTCTGTGATTCCAAGTTCATTAAGATGTTGCTGATTTCTAATGCTATGATCAGTGTCCCTTGAGTTTAGGGCCCTGTAAGTCCACATATAAAGCTCTAATGTTAGGGAAATCTTATTTCAGATTGTTCTGAAGGAAAGTCCTTTCCCTTTAATTTCTGCTACAGGTTTAACTTCTTGTAGCTTGGGCATCTTCCCTTCCATTTACATCACACTGTGGTCACAATGTTTCTCAAGGGAAGGTGATCTGTCCTGTAGATCTGGTATGTAGTGTTCTTTTTCTGGGATCCCCAATTCCTGCTCCTCTTCCTGACTCCCCTGAACTCTTCTCAAGGGGAGGTGGCTACGGTTTTCAACCTCCAAGCCTTGCCCCAAGGACTCCAGGGGGCACTTTGTTTAGCGCTTGCACACGCACTTCTGGGACAGACTACCTGTTTGGGTGATGAAGGACAAAGCTGGGATCCCCACTTCCTGCTCCTCTTCCTGGCTCCCCTGAACTTCCAGGGCAGCATCTGTTTGTTGAAATATGTCAATTGGTATGCTCTCACTTGGACCAAGAGGCAGTTGTCAGAACAGAGCAAGTTCATGGTTCAAAATGGGGAAGGAGATGTAGTCTGTCTCCATACCTTTTCAATCTGTATGCAGAACAGATCATCCAGGACTCTGAGCTGTACAAGGAGGAATGTGACATCAAGACTGGTGGAAGATTCATCAATAAACGCATTATACAGATGACACAACCTTGCTTGCTGAAAATGAGGAGGACCTAAAGCGCTTATTGCAGAAGGTCAAGGACAGCAATCTTCAATATGGATTGAAGCTCAACATCAAGAAAACAAAGATTCTCACCACTGGGCCAATTGGCAGCATCAGTATGGATGGTGAAGAGACTGAAATAGTTAACAGTTTTAGGTTACTTGGTTCCACAGTCAACACTCTTGGTAACAGCAGCCAGGAAATCAGGAGACGAAATGCACTGGGAAAGTCAGCTGTCAGGGACCTCTCCAGAGCACCGATGAGCACCGATGTCAGGCTGGAGGCTAAGGTGCACCTGATCTAGGCTAAAGTCTTCGCAATTATGTGCTATGCATCAAAGAGCTGGACAGTGACTAGGGATGACAGAAAGAGAATTGATGCCTTTGAACTGTGGTGCTGGAGAAGAGTGTTGAATATATATACCATGGACTGCTAAGAGAACAAACAGGTTTGTCCTGGAGAGGGTGAAGCCAGTCTGCTCTTTGGAGTCAAGGATTCTAAAGCTTTGTCTGACATACTTTGGGCATGTTGCAAGGAGGGACCAGTCCTTAAGAGAGGGACATCATGTTTGAGAGGGTAGAGGACAGTGAAGGAGAGGAAGACCTTCGATGAGTCGGGATCAATTCAGTGATTGGGGTTAGTGGGAGTGCGTGTGTCGGAGACAGTGAGGTTGGCACAGGATAGAGCAGGGTTTAGGGCTCTTATACATAGCGTCACTATGAGTCGCAATTGACTCAATGGCACCTAACAACAACTATATACATATATATATGTCTATGTCTATGTCTATGTCTATGTCTGTGTATCAACCTGTTACTGTTTGGGCTTTCCACCCCCTGTTGTTGTTTTGGGGTGGTTTTGTTGGGTTTTTTTTCCCTGATGCTGTGCATCATCAAGTCAGAACCGACCCATAGCTGACTCTCCTGTGGGTTTTCAGAGGCAGCTAATCTGCCTGGAAGAGGCTGCCCATCTTTCTTCTGTGGAGCAGCTGGTGGATTTGAACTGTGTACCTTTGCACTGCAGTGCAGCTTCTTACCATTAGGCCATCAGAGATGCCAATATATCAATACACTAATAATATATCACCAATAGAGGAAACTGGGCTTGAAATACATGAGAATATTTTGCACTATCTTTGTAATTCTCCTGTAAATCAAAAACTACTGTAAAATAAAAGTAAGTTAAAAAATAAAATCTAGAGATAATAAAAAATTAATTAGCACTGTAATATTAAAGACACTGTGGTTTCAAGAAGAAAAATCCACCCAAATTCATTCTCACTACAGTTATAAATCACATAGGAGGAGAGTGTACATCTTCTCTTGGAGCCACTAGTGAATTCAAACCACCAGAGACTGAAAAGAGGTGGAAGCGGTTTCTAAAAGGTCTTAGGGAATACATAAAAGACTCAAACAGCAACTTTGAAGTAGTTCCTCTTATCTCTGTTCTCAATCTTTTGAGCCTATTATCTTTGTACACTGAAAAACTCATTTCCTAACATTGTGCATATTAACAACACACATAATGCTGGCTGTGAGGGTCAGATGTCAACTTGGGTCATGGTTCTTAATGGTTTAGCAAGTACAGAAGTAATTAACTAACCAACTAAGTAATGGTTATGCACACTTTAGTGTTCAGTACTGCAATTCAGTACAGTCTCCATTACGTGATGTGATGTAGTCATCCTCAATTTTCACATTAAGCTTATTTTTGCTGAAAGATCTCATTTTGGGAACCAAGCCATGTCAATAAGTAAGGAGCATATGTTCATCTTTACCCTGTATGACATTTCAACTTTGGCATTTGCAACTCATTAGCAATTATCCTCTCACTTCTCTGTTTCTTAACTAAAAACTCTTGCAAGACAGCATTTTAAGCCAAGTACTAGGAGTCATAAATGTTCTCAACCTACTATGTATAGGTCCACAGAGGCAAGCAGTCAGTCGCCTGACTTTTATTAGCTGTGAACAATGTGTGCTACGCCCACGAGACATTAATTGTTGTTAGGTGCGATGGAGTAGACTATGACTTATAGCAACCCTATGAACAAAGAATCTGAACCCTGACCTATCCTGTGCCATCGTTACCATTACTAATATACATGAGCCCATTGTGTTGTGAGTCCCTATGCTGATCCATCTTGTTGAGGATCTTCCTCTCTTTCACTGACCCTCCTCTACTTTTCCATACATGTTTTTCCCCAAGGACTGGTCCATTCTAACAACATGCTCAGAGTGGTGAGATGAAATTTCATCCTCCTTGCCTTCAAGTAGCACCCCGGTTGCCCTTTCTCCAAGACATTGTTTTTGTTGTTGTTTTGACAGTCCCTGGGATATTCATCTTATATAAATTCTATAAGGTAGGGTGGTCATGAAGGTTCAAGGTACAATAGGGTCCCTAAAATAAATTATTATAAAGAGATGGAACCAGGATTTGAACCCAGCTCTGACTCTCAATTAAATGCTTCTCGCATTTGTGGAAGCAAAGTATTAAAATTGACAAAGGAAAAACTACAAAGCTATTTCCACATGGCCCACTTTTTAGCTACTAACAAGCGCTCCATGCATATTATAATCTGCATGCAATTATGATATACATATTACATATTAAAGTACGTATAGATTTAAGTAGGCCTTCCTGAAAGGCATTTGTTAACTTTTCACAACGATGAGGGAAATGGGATTCTATGCAAGCATTCATTTTCAGTTCTACCTACAGTTCAGGTACATTTGGAGTGTGGCCACTGGTCTCCTTTCACATATGCATTATTAACTCAAGGAATTCTCTTAGCTGGGCAGTAACATGAACAAAATAAAATTCCTGAGGCAAAACCATTTCTGACTGTGGGTATATAAAATAGAGAAAAGAAATTAAAAAGGCAAGAGTAATTTGATCTTACTAATAATTAATTAAAACCTAGGTGCATTTTTTTTTGCATGAGACTTGTGGGAGTCAGTATTTTTCTTTCTAAAATATACAAATATTACTGTTTAATTATACAACTATTTCTGACGTTAACTTGTCAAAAGGAAGCAACAGGACAAACCGTTTCTTTGATCAGTGTGAACATTTAACTGATTTAAGCAGTTTAAAGATGGTAACTTAAAATTTAGGATAGTGGCAGATTATCAATTTCTATTTTAAGTATTTGACCCCAAATGTCCATTAATGTAGCACAGCTTTGGGATTATACGAGGGCTATCATGCCTGTAACTACATTAGAATGCAAGTCAATGACAGACTTGTTTTACCGAGTCTGCTCTAAAATGCCAAACTAAATGAAACATCCTCAAATTGTGAAACAAGAAACTACTTACAATGCACCTCAAATGAGAATCTCTCAAGTTCACTCTTTCAGTGGGAAACAACGTTCTGCAAAAGCTTTGCAAGAAAAGCAACACAATGATACTTCTTGGCACTTGACAAGACAAATACCAGATAAACTCTTCTTTTAATCCAAATCAGCTGACTGCATTTTTTTGAGTACTGAAGAAACCCCATGTTTTTAATAATCAACCTCATCGCTTCTGTGGTGTCAAAAATAAATAAGAAACGGTGTGAGAATTAGATTAATTGCAACGGTCCGACCCGAGCCGGGGGATGGGGGGAACCACCTGCCCAGGACCTGCAGTTAATCGTTTGAGAAAACAGGCTGTGCTGCGCAAGGTACTTTCCGAATCATCTATTTGTTGCCTAGCTATTTCAAACAGGGATGTAACAAAGGCGAAAGGAACCCGAGTGCCGCCAGGGATCCAGACCGATCACGGATTCCATGAGGCCCCGCACGCGGCCAGCCGGTCCCCCGGCCATACACCCCTCGCCCTCCAGACCCCACCGACCTGCGACACCATCGCCCTTCCTTCACGAGGGGAAATGCCAGCGCTCCGCAGCCCGCCGCCGACTCTCTCCACCCGCCCCTCAGCGGCAGGCGCCCCGAGCTCGCACTCACCATCTCGATGATCTTAGTCTTCCGTCCCGTCTTCCTCTTCAAGGTGAAAATGTACTGGGCCAGTACCACCCCTGCCACTAGGGCGCACACGCTGGCGCTCGCAACCGCGCCCACCCTCGCCACGGCCGCCCGGTCCATGGACAAGGTCCTCATGCGCCTCCCGGCCACCAAATCTAGAGGCCACTCGCGGCGCTGCGAACCTCTGAAGCGCGGGACCGGAGCGCGCGCCACCGGGAAGCTACGACCGCCCGGCCCCGCGCGCCACCGAGAGGCTGAAACAACCCCGCCCCACGTACCGCCTTTCGCCCCGCCTCGCGCACCTTCCTATGCCGCGCGGCGCTTGAAGCGGAGAACGCAAGACCCCCCCCACGCCACGCCCAAGCCACGCCCCCGCGCAGGGGGGAAGCCGCGGGTGCCCCGCCCCCACGCGTCCTCCGAGCACCGGGAGCTAGCCGAGGGGCGGGGCCTCAGGAGGCCGTACCAGGAGGCGGACCTAGAGCCGACTCGGGTTTGAGCGCAGAAGTGAAAGGATCAACATTCTATACCACTGAGCTCTAGGGAGTGGTGGAGCAGATCTACTTCCTTCTACGGCCACCCGACACAGAAGTTGTTCACACCAGCCACCCTTCTGCACCACCCCGCACTACAGCCCCCAAACGTCGTTGCGGCGCAGTCGTGTGACCTGCGCAGTGGCGTTCAATGGAAAGTACTGTCACAGCAGGGGAAGATGGCTCGGAGTTATGCAGGAGTGGGGCGTGTCTATTCAGTTCCTGCTGTCTGTTTTCTGCTGCATCCGAGCCAGGGCCTCCTGCATCATTTCCTCTTCTTTTTGAGCAGCAAGATTTCTCATTGTTTCTTCCTCGTTTGTTTTTCCCTGCTTACCTCAGGGATGACAGAAAGTCTCTTGGGAGGTTTTCTCCCACGTTAGCTGGTGGTGCTTTATTTCCTTGAGAATATTTCATGTCATCTGGTTCTAGCTCTTATGAAGTGGATCTGCAAATTTTGAGTTAATCAGCCTCTGCAATTGCATGAGACAGGGGAAGCCTCCAGACATCTAATACACAGATTGGGGATTCTCAAACCTTCATAATTTCATGAAGCTTTTCCTTGGGGGAAAAAAAGCTATGTAGCTAATTCGTTGATTTTGCTTCTATAGAGAACCCTGCCTAGATATCTGGTCTATCCTCATTACTCTGGATGAGTTTTACTGTCTGTCCTATGTTACTGCACAACAAATAATACAAGTGGATGACTGTAAGTAATATAAATTTATTTTTAACCATTCTGGCAGGAAAAAAAAAAAGGTTAGATTGGTCTTGGCTATGTCGATGCCTACTTTGAGATTTTCTCATCATTTGCAATATGTGCGAACAAACTTTGGCATCCAGACAGTGTTCACGCGGTGTCTGTGTTCCCCTACTTGTATATTTCTGTGTTACGTTCTTTATAGAAGACACTGCTTAGATTAGGTTTAAGACCACCCTGCTCTAGTATAATCTCACTGACATAGCAGAGAACTCCCCAAACCCACTGCCATCAAGGCTACTCAAACTCTTAGTGCTCATGAAGGACAGAGGTAGATCTGCCTCATAAGGTTTCTGAAGCTGTAAATCTTTATGGAAAGATTGCCCCACCTGTCTCCTGTGTAGCAGATGGGGAGTTTGAACTGCTTATCTTTTGGTTAACAGCGGAGTGCCCTAATCACAATGCCACCAGGACTTCTCACATAACAGAAAAAAAAAAATCTATGGTTCCAAATGGTCATATTTCCAGGTTCAGGAATCAAAGCTTCAACATTTCTTTGGGGAGGATACAATTCAATTCATAAAAAATTAGAAATCAAAGCTGATGTTATAATGGTTTCCTGGAAACATAAATGGGCCTGTACCTGAGTTTTTCTGTTCTTTTTAGTGTTACTTTTCTTGTCTATCTTCTCTTTCTGCATTTGGAATAGAGAGAGAGAATTAACATATTTTGTTGTTGTTGTGTGCCATCAAGTCGCTTGCAACTCATAGCAACCCTGTGTACAAGAACCCTAAACGCTGTTCTATCCTGTGCCAACCTCGCTGTCTCAAACACGTTCATTCCCACCACTTCACTCACAGAATCGATCCATCTCACCGAGGGTCTTCCTCTCCTGCACAGTCCTTCCACTATCCCAAACATGATGTCCCTCTCCAAGGACCAGTCCCTCCTTGCAACATGCCCAAAGTACGTCAGACGAAGCTTCAGAATCCTTGACTCCAGGGAACATTCTGGCTTCACCTTCTCCAGGACAAACCTGTTTGTTCTCCTAGCAGTCCATGGTATATTCAACACTCTTCTCCAGCACCACAACTCAAAGGCATCAATTCTCTT
>NW_006399809.1:15586170-15597338 GCF_000299155.1 Elephantulus edwardii | reverse complement strand
CTTCACCATCCATACTGATACTGACAATTGGCCCAGTGGTGAGAATCTTTGTTTTCTTGATATTGAGCTTCAATCCATATTGAAGACTGCAGTCCTTGATCTTCTGCAGCAAGCGCTTCAGGTCCTCCTCAGTTTCAGCAAGCAGGGTTGTATCATCTGCATAACGCAGGTTGTTGACAATTCTTCCACCAATCCTGATGCCACATTCCTCCTCATACAGCCCAGCGTTTCGAGTGATCTGTTCTGCATACAGATTAAAAATGTATGGAGACAAAATACATCCCTGATGGGCCCCTTTTTTTATTTTGAACCATCCAGTGTTTCCCTGCTCTGTTCTGACGACTGCCTCTTGGTCCAAGTATAGGTTTCACATTAGCACGATCAAACGTTCTGGGATTCCCATTCTTCTCAGAGTCAGCCACAGCTTGTTGTGATCCACACACTCTAAAGCCTTTGCATAGTCAATGAAGCACAGATAGACATTCTTCTGGTATTTTTTGCTTTCTGCCAAGATCCATCTAACATTAGCTATAATATCCCTAGTACCGCGACCTCTTCTAAATTCAGCCTGCACATCTGGCAGTTTTCTGTTGACATATTGTTCCAAACATTTTTGGATAATTTTCAGCAGAATCTTGCTTGCATGTGATATCAATGATACGGTTCGATAATTTTCACACTCTGTTGGGTCACCTTTCTTTAGAATGGGAACAAATATCCATCTCTTTCAGTCAGTTGGCCAGCTGGCTGTCTTCCAGATTTCCTGGCACAACCAAGTGAGCACATCCAGGGCAGCGTCTGTTTGTTGAAATAAATCAATTGGTATGCAGTCAACTCCTGGAGCCTTGTTTTTTGCCAATTCCTTCATAGCAACTTGAACTTCCTCCTTCATCACCATAGGTTCTTGCTCATACGTTATTTCATGAAATTCCTCTGTGTCAGCAAATTCCTTCTGATACAGTAACTCTGTGTAATCCTTCCATCTTCTTTTTATACATCTTGGATCATTCAACATTCTACCCAAACTATCCTTAAGTATTGCCACCCGAGCTTGAATTTGTTTTTCATACCTGTAATATACCATTGGGAGCTTTCATGGCTTAGTCCATAGGGAATTGCACAGTTAACCTAAAAGATTGCATCTCTCTGAATGTTCTAATCAACTTCTCAGGAAAAAAGAAGAGAGAAAATAAAAAGATGGGCAATCTCCTCCTGATAAACTTACAGCCTTGGAAATCTATTGGAAGGTCAACAAAATGTTGGTTCTGATTTGATGATAAGGACATCTCGAGTTTTAACATACCACAGAAATAACCACTTCATGCATTTGATTGCATTATTCTTTTAAATCAACTCATGAAGATGAAAGATTAATACAGTCTTTTGAAAAGCAATGCTAAAGAAAATTTAGACCATTTTCTAAGGATGAAGGCTAATTTTTGGAAAAGAACATCATGTTTGGAAAGGTGGATGGATGGTCAAGGAGAGGAAGAAGACCCTCAACCAAGTGGATTAAGACAGTGACTGTAGCAATGGCTTAAGTGTGTCAGAGATTGTGAGGACGACACAGGAAAGGACAGGGTTCAGATCTGCTGTTAATGGAGTTGCCATGAGTTGTACTCAACTTGGCAACACCTAACAACAACACAACAATGTATTATATAGTGCTGGTGTAATATAAAACCTTGATACAATCAAAGCACAGTTGTTTGGTTCCCCCCTCTTCGTAATTTGTACCATTTTTACCTAAATGTCCCCAAAGCAAGAACTGACCGAACTTAATTTCTCAGCTTTGTTTTAAAAGGCATTAAAAAATATGTGACAAATGTTCTCAACAATTTAGATTCTTAATTACACATATAATTGCCAAACAACAGAATTAAAGTTAATACAGAATTATTCTTTTCAAAATAATTCCAAGTTTCATTTGCTATACTTTGAGAGTTAAATAAAAGTTTGGGGTGAATTTTTATTACAAATAAATGCTTTATTTGAAGCTGAAAGAAAATGTCTTTAAAGTCTGAGTGGTAAATTACTGTTCTGAGAAAACAGAACTTAACAAAGGTTGTGTGCTTGGTTGAAAATAGTGGAAATGCACAAGGGAAACAATTTATGGCCATACATTGTGGAGTAAAGCTTTCTAATTCAGAAATTGTCTTTTCTACTGTCTACTCTTGGTTGGTTCAAAAGCACCTAACAATAGTAACAACATTATAGAACATTTGTGTCAATAATTATGCTCAAATTTGGGTGACCATGTTGGCATTTGACACACAGGTGACATAGTTTGCTGCATCACAGAAGCCTACATATTACACCAGTACAGTGAACTGACAGAGAAGCACTGTACTAAGAAAGGCAAACAATTATCAAGTAAGTACTACACACCCAGTTATAAAGTAAATGGTGATGTTAGTGTGTACCGTCAAGTCAGAACGGACCTATAGCTGACTCTCCAGTGGTTTTTCAAAGGCAGTTAATCACATGAGAGGGGAAATGGCCATCCATCTTTTGAGCAGCTGGTGGACTCTAACAATATGCTTTCAGGATTACAACACAGCAATTTCCAATATAATGAGCTGACAGATAACTGATGGTGGTGTATCTCTAACAGCAAATTATAAAGACAAGAAGGCACATAAATATCATGGCACAGGTCACTCTTTTCTGAGACCCAAAATAGCCAGTTAGCATGAGGTCCTGGATGTGGGTATTTGGCCCAGACAGTGGCTCAGCTGGGTTTTTGGAACTTGCTGGTGCTGGGCCTGAGGCCCAAGTACATGTGGGTACCTGCTGTGATGGGGCTGCACTCCTAAATGCCCCCAAGGATATGTTCTGGGCCCATCTTGGATTCAGGCCCCAGCTCAGATCTAGCTGTGAAAGGTCTGCCTTCTTAGAAATCTGCAAAGATCTGCTCAGGGTCCACTGAGACCTCAGGCTTGAGGCCAAACCTGGCTGTGGTGGGGCTGAACACTTAATTGTACTCATACAAAATCTATACCTATTTTGTCTACAAAGTTTGCATACATTGTGTTTCACTCTATTTTTCATTCACATTGTGTTTCACACAATCATGCACTATGTTTTATAAAATTAATCACCATTGGACCTTGCCCAACATTACCCTCTCCATTTTCCAGGGTCCTTCCCATTTACTTCTCCCCCTCCCTCTACCCACCAAGCCTCACAACCCTGTGGTTTCACTCCTACCCAATCTCAGCCCTCTCCTGCCTTGAGTTACCGTACAAGTTTTACTAGTTGTTATGTGCCATTGAGTTACCTGCGACTTGTTGTTAAGTGCCATCGAGTCGTAGGCATCTCATAGTGACCCTCTGAACGAAAGACCTGGACACTTGTAAAACTTTCGTCGCTTCTCCAGCTTCATAGGTTTTCCTGAGGCAAGCGATTTCAGAAATGGATGTCCTTCGTGCTTCAAACTCATGTTGTTGTTGTTGTTATGTGCCGTCGAGTCGTTTCCGACTCATAGCGACCCTATGCACAACCGCCCTAAACCCTGCTCTATCCTGTGCCAACCGCACCGCCTCTGACACACCCATCCCGATTACCCCAATCACCGAATCAATCCATCTCATAGAGGGTCTTCCCCTCCTGCGCTGTCCCTCCACCCTCCCAAGCATGATGTCCCTCTCCAAGGACCCGTCCCTCCTGGCAACATGTCCAAAGTATGCCAGACGAAGCCCCAGAATGCTTGCCTCCAAGGAGTAGCTTGGTTTAATCCTCCCCAAGATGAATCTGTTTGTTTTCCTGGCAGTCCAGGGTACATTCAGTACCCTTCTCCAGCACCACAGCTCAAAAGCATCCACTCTCCTTCTGTCCTCCCTAGTCATTGTCCAACTCTCTGATGCATAACAAGAGATTGCAAATACCATGACCTGTATCAGGCGCACCTTAGTCTCCAGAGAGACACTGTTGCTCCTGAGTACTTTAGAGAGGTCCCTAACAGCAGACTTTCCCATCGCGATACTCTTTTTGATTTCCTGACTGCTGGTGCCAAGAGTGTTGACTGTGGAGCCGAGCAAACTGAAGCTGTGAACACTCTCAATCTCTTCGTCATCCATCCTGACGCTGCTAATTGGTCCAGTGGCGAGAATCTTTGTCTTCTTGATATTGAGCCTTAGTCCATACTGAAGGCTGCAGTCCTTGACCCTTCGCAGCAAGTGCATGAGGTCCTCCTCAGTTTCAGCAAGCAGGGTTGTGTCATCTGCATAAGGGAGATTGTTAATAGATCTTCCACCAATCCTGATGCCACAATTCTCCTCATAGAGCCCAGCCTCTCGGATAATCTGCTCTGCATACATGTTGAAAAGGTATGGAGACAGGATGCATCCCTGGCATACACCCTTCCCAATCTTGAACCATGCAGTGTTACTCTGCTCTGTTCTGACTACTGCCTCATAGCGACCCTATTTACAACAGCCCTAAATCCCGCTCTATCCTGTGCCAGTCTTACTGATCCTGACACACCCACCCACATGACCCCAGTCACTGAATTAATCCATCTCATTGAGGCTCTTCCTCTCCTGTGCTGTTCCTCCACCCTCCTAAGCATGACATCCCTCTCCAAGGACTGATCTTGCCTTGCAGCATGTCCAAAGTATGTCATCCTTCTTTTTTTACAATACTAGTCTTATGCAGTATTTGTCCTTATCAGACTGCATTAGTTCACCTAGACTCTCCCAAGTTACATATTTTGTAAGCAAACCAATTAAAAAAAAAACAAACACAAACCCAACATCTTATTACACCAGAAATCGTTTTTAATAAAAATTTATTTTAATTGTGATTTTAACGAATGTTTACAGAGAATTTAGATATTCATTAATTCATTGTTGCACATTTTACCCCAGCTCATTCCCTTTCCCCTCCCCCAGTTTACTATTCTTCTTTTTTTTTTTTATTAATTTTAATGAAAGTTTACAGAGAGTAAGGATTTCCCGTCATTCATGGTTTCACTTTTCTCCCTGCCTAGCCCGTCTCCCCCAATTCACTCTTCTCCTTGAAGAGTAAAAGAAAAACTTTTTCATTGTGATGCAATCCCTCCCCCCAAGTCCACTCACTCCACTGTGCAGACTTCATTCTGGACTCCTGTCATGACAATAATACCCAATCATATATCCCTTTTAAACAGTTCTCTCCCTCATCTGTTTCAATGCAGTATACATTACTCCTCCCCTCCTTCTCTGTCTTCCCTCAACCCCGATGTTAGTCCTGTTTTACAACAGTGGCCCTATGCAATATTTGTCATTTTGTGACTGAGATATTTTACTCATCATAATGTCCTTCAGGGTCACCCATTTTGTACAATATTTCATGGGTTCCTTGTTTTTCAATGCTGTATAGTATTCCATTGTGTGAATATACCAGAGCTTCTCTATGCATTCATTTATTGTGATGCTTTCAAGATGCAACTCAATCATTTTGTGTGTGTGTTGATTTTAAAAAAATTGTTATTTTAACAAAAGTTTACAGAAAAGTTGGACTTTCATTCATTCATTGTTGCACATTTTCCTTGACCTCTCCCAGTTCACTTTAGTTATGTTGTTTTTTTTTAAAAAAAATATTCATTCTCTGTTACACCATTCCTTTCACCCCCCTTTTCTTCTCCTCTCCCATTCCACTTTACAATGTATCTCTTATTCTGGACTGTTATTATATAAAGAATGCCTAATCAAATATTTCTCTTAAACAGTTTTTTCCTTCATCTGTTCTAATGCAACGTTCATTCTCGGTCCATGCTTTTCCTACTTTCTCCCCAATCTCCCATATGAGTCTGGTTTTATTACAGTGATGTTATGCATTATTTGTCTTATTGTGACTGAGATATTTCATTGAGCATAATGTCCTCCAGGGTAGCCCATGTTGTGTGAAGATTTATAAGTTCATTGTTTTTCAGTGCAGCATAGTATTCCATTGTGTGAATATGCAATAGTTTTCCTATTCATTTCCTGATGGGCATGTGGATTGCTTCAATCTCTTTGCTGTTATGAATAATGCAGAAATAAACATGGATATGTATACGTCTGTTTGGATGATGACTCCGGTTACTTTAAGGTATAGTCCCAGTAGTGGAATTGCTGGGTCAAATGGCATTTCTATTTCCAAATTTTTGAGAAAGTGCCATGCTACCTTCAATAGTGGTTGCACTATTTTACACTCCCACCAGCAGTGAGTAAGGGTTCCAATCTCTCCACAATCTTGTCAACATTTGTTATTTGCTGCTCTGTTGAACTTTGCTATTGTTACTGGGGTGACATAGTTGTTTGAGTAGTTAGAACAATCAACCATTTAAGATCAAAAGGGCAACAACTTCCCCAGGATAAAGCTCAGAAGATGGGAAGGGTGAGTGGAAAATCAGAAGGTTGAAAACAAGAACCACAAGGTGATGTTAAAACAGGGATTGTAATCAATATCATCAAATGGATGAATGGTTGAACAGAATACCAATCTCTTCTGTAATCTTTCACTCAAATCACAATACCAAGTTAACAGAGAGCTTAAATCTCAATCTTTAAAAGACAGCCACAACAAAAATCCTTTCCTAATTACAGATGGCTTCTGTCTACCATCATGCCAACAAAGGGCAGTCTTTATTTACTATTCATGTACTTCAGAGCCAGTGACTAGCTTTCCCTATTACCTACCCCCTAAAAGGGATCCCAGGTTACTAGGGAACTAACTGCTCAGTCTTCTTGAAGGACTAAGTAGCAGGTAAAGTCTTTGGAGGGAAAATCCGGCTTGCCTTGAGTCAGGATGCACCACCACAATGAAACAAACGCCAGAGCCTCTTCACCGCCATTGGTGGACGCAGGTAACAGGATGCACGTGTGGGCCTAGCCAGGCTTTCAAAGGCACCAGTTGCAGAGGTTACGCCTCTCACTGGACCTGATCCCAACAGGTAAGGTTTGGGATTGAGCTGAGTCGGCCAGGGCAGCCCAGCGTGGTGTTCCCCAGGGACTAGGAAAGACTTCAACTTTGGGAAGGGTCACCCAGGAGATTCTGGGGCTAGAGGTCTCTTTTGGCATAGAAGTTGGCAGGCCTGGCAGCCACGTCTATGCTCATCCCCTTCAGAATTGAGATGTGGAGTTGGGGCCCCTTCGTGGTCTCAGTATGTCCCCTTGTGCCGTTGCATTGGCAGCTCCTCTGGGCTTTCAATCCGTGACATCCTATCTGAAAGTAGCTCCGTGTCTCCCCAGCCCAGGCTGCTGGGTGTGAAGCTAGAACCCACCTCTCTGGCTTGGAGTTCTGAACAGGTTATTAGAATGAATTTTAAATCACAACAGTGTGCGACTGCTCTTCACTAAAAGAGGGAACCTTTCTATCAGCCTAGAAAAGGAACCCCTCTTCTGAAAACAAAGCTCATTTTGAGAGCAACAACGCCAGGGCTTTTCTTTATGGGCAGCCAGCAACCAGCCAGCGGCTTTATCCTGCTACCTGGTACCTGAGTCCTGTCTGTACTCCTTTCTGTGTACCTGGGACAGGTAAGGACTTTAGTGAGCTAATGCTTACATTGCCTTATCCCGCTTCCCTCACCCTGTCCCTACAGCAGCTGCACTGTGGCAAGCAGATGAGGTGATATTTGAGGTTAACATTAATAGTTAAAATTGGAACCCTCAGTGCATGGCAATTGACTGAATACTTGATGTGGATTCTTTCATTTGGATCTTTAGCATCCCTGAGTGATATGAGTCAATCATTAAACTTTCACTGCCTGCCCTAAACTTGGCAGTTGGGGCCCACCCCTATCGGCCTACCCTTCTGTATCTTGAATGACCACAGTCCTATAAACCATTCTAAAATTTATGGGTTCACTAGACAGCCGAGAACAACAAAGCCCCTATACTCATTTAAACAGGGCTTCGAGAAATTGAAAGCTTTTCTATTAAACTCAGCTCAACTCATAGTGGTAGAGCTGTAACTGACACAGCTGATCCTCCAGCAAGTTTTCTGAGGCTGTAAATCTCCTGAGAGGAGACTTGACCCTTTTTCTCCCACAGAGTCCCTGGTGTATTCGAACCACCAGAGACGCTGACTTTGGGTTAGCAGCACAACACTGACTCTGACTCTGGTGACTGTGCCACCAGATCTCCCCAGCATTCTACGTAGAGGTCAAGGGGCGGGGTAAGGCTTTAAGGTGAGAGCAACCGAGACTTTTGAAAATGCTTAGAAGGTGAGCTTTATAGTTAGAATTTCTTCCACTACAATAATTTGCTGTAGTAGGAAGGGGCTTCAGAATAGAGAGATGATGACAGAAATTTGGTGTAAAGAGAACAAATATAATGGCACTGGGGAGCAGAGGAACTACAAGGAAATATGATGATCTTCCTTTCTTGCTCATAGTAAGCCCATGTGTACCAGGTCAGACTCTCCACATGTTGTATTGTCAGTGACTGATTTTTTTCTGGTGCTTTTCGGTGTACTGAACCCTCAAGGTTTTTTATTTAGCAGCCGATCCCACTAACTATTTGTTTCTTAGAGTGTGTTTGTTACAGACGGACACCTCCAACAACAAAGCCTGTGTTAAACTTGATACTCTGTGTGCCTGACTGGTTAAGCCATGCTGTGTAGTTTATGTAACCGTTTTCCAACTTAGAAAACGAATCTGTGATAGCAGAATGCTTTAGATTGTGCAGTTGCTGCTCCGAGATGGTAAGGAGAACCTTTGAAGGCTTGGAGTAAGGAACCCTTTGAGGAAATGATGCCTGCTCTTTTGAGCAGAGGAAGGAATTGTATGAGCAGAACTTACAGTTTAGAGGAGAAATGTACATATTTTTATCTTAAGCGTTCTTTGAGTTAAAGAGATAGAATTCTTTACCTCTCTTCTATTCTTCTAACCTTTCTATTCTGTGCCACCTGTTCCTTTAAAATTATAATTTGAGTGAAAGTTTGCAGATAGAACTAGTTTTCTCTTCAACCATTCATATACATTTTATTTTGTGACTTTATCTATATTGTAACAACATTATCCATATGGTAACCTCATCTTCCCCACCCCCTCCTTGTTTCCACTGGTTTTCTATCTACCCCTTTCTGTCCTCTGAGTTTCACCCCTAGGTAAACGCTACTCTTTTGATTTTCTCTGGTTGATTGTTCTAAGGACTCAGTACTTCCTTGGGGTTATTGTTCACCTCACAGGCCTGTCTATTGTTTGGGTAAAAGTTAAGCCCTGAGAGTTTTGTTGCAGGCTAGAAGGCTATACACCTCAAGTTTTTACAGCCTCATTTATCCTTTAAAGTTCTGGTTTATGAAGAACTAAAAATATGTGAGAAGTAGAAATTGGAATAAGTTCTATCTTCTTGTTAAGTGCCATCGATGCTATGTTCTTTTGAGCACAGGAAGGGATTGCATGAGGACAACTTACAGTTTAGAGGAGAAATGTACGTATTTTATCTTATAGACATATTTAATTGATGTTACATGCCAACTATGACTCTAGTGACCAGTGGATCTGAAGCTTGCGCTATCCTGTGCCATTCTGATCATCTCTGACATACTCAGGTCCCCTGTTACAGTCACTGTGTCAATTCATCTCATGAACGGTCTTTACCTCCCTTGTTGACTCTCCACCTTTCTGAGCATAATGTCCTTTTCCAAAGTCCCTCCTAACAACATGCTCAAAGTATATGAGATAAAATTTCACCATCCTTGCCTCCAAGGAGCACCCTGGCTGTTACTTTTCCAAGACATATTTGTTTGTCTTTTGGGAAGTTCATGGGGTATTCTGCTCTCTTCTCTAATAGCATAATTCAAAGGCACCAAGTCTTCTTGGGTCAACTGTATTTATTATCTAACTTTCAAAGAACACCAAAGGAATATAGAATACCAAAGGAAGATAGGATGGAAAAAATAAAAAGTGCCTCATTACAGATTCATCAGAAAGAAATGACATTATTACATTAAAAGTTGAGTTAGTGACTAGTTAATGAGAGGGATGAATTGAAAGTTGACCAGCAGCTTTAAAAATTGGGTATTAAATAGCATGTCAGTGCTATAGGCAAGATACGGAGATGAGGCTGTGAGATTCCTCAACAATGTAAATTCATAGTCGAGCATGTATGTTGATTGGTAATTCTGTAAAGGACATTTTCTTCTGCCTTATATTATTCCTTGTCATTTCTCCCCACTAATTTTCTTTATTCAGAACTGCAGTTATTACAAAGATATTGTAACAGATACTGCATTTATAATACATCTCTGAAAACATTTTAACATGAAAAGTTACTGCTTAAGATGAGTAGTTTAAACTCCTATATATCCATCATCCCCAGATTCAATAACCATCAAAGTTTTAATAGAATATTTTACCTATATTTTCCTAGTCATTTTGACTAAAAGTTTTTCAAAACTGGAGGCATAGCTAATCTCTGACACAAACTGAACATCTTTCTGCTTGAAACTGTGGAGTTTTTTAATTGAAAAGTAACCAAATGCATATGGTTAAAAATGAAAAAAATAGTATCAGTCATATATCATGCTTCTTTTTTTTTCCTAACTGGGAAACATTTCCATTTTTACTCTTAAAATTATGAATCAAAATTGGCAAGGCAGGATTTACAGAGCCACTTCAGAAGAACGGGAGGGAAATTTTGGAAAGTTCACAAGAACACATACTTAGCTAGAAATCTAGTTAAACTATGATTCTTTCCTGCATTTTCTCAATAAGTTCTTCCTTATTTTTTCCTCTCATGTATGTTTCTTAATCTCGGTTTTCTAATCTTTTAGTCCCTTCTCCATTGTAACATGCCCCGTTTCATGGGCATCATGGCACATACAGTCTCGGCATATACAAGGATGTCTTTCTCATTTTCAAAAAGTTGATTGGCTATATAATCACATATATACAATGATGTTTAGTGATCTAAAAGTAAAATAAAAGGACATAATTTTTTTTAAAAATAGGCTGTTTTTGAAATCAATATTAACTTTTCTGTGTCTCAGCTTCCTCCTTTTAAGAATTGAACTGAATTTTGATAGAAGCTGGGTCAAGGAGCAGGGAGGGAGGATGACCAAGAAAAGAACAGATCATGAGATGGCCTGGCAGTCTCCTTACTGGAGGAACCTTAAGTAGGTCTAGAATCTAGGACCTTGATGAGAGAATGGTGAGATGTGAAAGTGAGGATCCAGCTAATAGCATTTCTTTTTTTTTTTTT
>NW_006399809.1:15579024-15583707 GCF_000299155.1 Elephantulus edwardii | reverse complement strand
GGATAATTTTACCTCCTCGTTGCCTATTTGGATACCTTTTATTCCCTTCTCTTGTCTTATTGCTATTGCTACAGCTAATAGCATTTCTGAATAGATGCTAGCTATAAAGATGACAGGAGAAGAATTGATGCCTTTGAGTTGTGGTATTGGAGAAGAGTATTGAACATACCATGGACTGCCAAGAAAACAAACATGGCTGTCCTGGAGAGAGTGTGACCAGGTTGCTCTTTGGAGGCAAAGATTTGAAACTCTGTCTCACATATTTGGGGCATATTTTAAGAGGGGCTGGGAGATACAGTAACTGGGAAGTGGGAGGTTGGTGTGTCAGAATTAGTGACTGGCTCAGGACAGGGAAGGGTTCAGAGTTTCTGTACATAAGGTCACTATACATCACAGGTGACTCAACGGCACATAACAACAATAACATACTATGACAGGTTTGGAAGCAGGAATGGCATCCACTTCCTAAACAACATGCCTCTGGAAACTCTATAAACATGGATAAATGTCAAAAGTTGTAGAGGGGCTTCAGGCCTTTTGTTCATAGGATTGCTATGAGTTGTGCTCGACTCAAAGGCAATTAACAACAACAGTCCTTGAAGATATTATTGACTGCCAGGAGAACAAACAGGTTCATCTTAGAGAGGGTGAAGCCGGCTTGTTCCTTTGGAGGCAAGAATTCTTAGGCTTCACCTGACATATTTGGGCATGTTGCAAGGAGGGACCAGTCCTTGGAGAGGGACGTCATGCTTGAAGAGTGGAGGTATAGAGTAAGAGAGGGAGACTATTGATGAGATGGATTGATATAGTGACTGGGGTAATGGGTCAGGTGTGTCAGAGACTATGAAGTTGGCTCAGGACAGGGCAAGGTCCAAAGCCATTGTTCATAAGGTGGCTCTATGAGACATAGTTTACTCCAAGGCACCTAACAAAAACAACAACATAGTGCTGGCAGAGTCCTTGAAGGCCCATGCTCCTGTCATCGTCTCTTTGTTTGCTGAATCCTGGAGTTATCCAAGGACACCAGAAGGAAGAACTGGGGGCATTAGCCAGTTAGTTACCAGCCAGCGCAGAGAGTTATTTAATCTTTTAACAACTGCTGTTTATTGACTGAATCCTGTCATTGACTGGATGTGTAATAAAATGGCTAACTGAGTTATATTCCCATTCTATGCTTTGGAAATGCAACTCCTTACTGTCCATACTAGCCACTGGCACTGAGTGAGTATCCCGGTTTTCTAGTGCCACAGTCTCCATTGCCTTCCAGGGTTAACCGAAGACTGTCATTTCCAGTGTATCCTCACACAGCGCAAACCCAACACTACAATGGCTGTGGGAAAATAATGAAAACCCAAGAGACTCAAACCAATCCTCACGAGGCTGAAACCAAATGCAAGAAACAGGCCAGTACTCCCACTATAACGATTGTAACAGAAATAGACACTACTCTTGAAAAAACAAATGAAACTTTCTCTTCTGTTGTTCAAGAGAGGGAGTCACACCTTAAAAGCCCTTGGAATACCACTTGTTACATAAACCTATCTCCAGGAAGTAGGACCTTTGAGAAGGAGGAAGTGAGAACAGCAGATAGCATTGGATCTCCTGAAGTCAGCTTCACAGAGACCTTTCAAGAGACCATCCCTCCCTGTGGGTTGGCCTATGGCATAGCCACACCAGAGAACAAGAGGCAGTGCAAACTGATTTCAGGAAGTTCAGCTGAGAGCATGGCTGATGTGCATTGTAACGCTCCAGAGGGTGAAGACATTAAATACATAGATGAGCACAGAACCACTGGGCTGTTTAAGTGTGCTGAAGTTGTAAGGGACACAGAGTCAGAACCTGGCATGACAATGAGCTTAGATAAAGGGGAAGAAGAGTATTGTGATGTTTCTAGAATCCTTTCACCACCACCAGTTGAGGTAGAAGGTGGAGATGATGGCCAGCCTGTTGAAAACCAGGATATCCTGAGATCAGAAGCATGCCAGTTGACTGAAGACATGGATGAGGGGACGTCATTGTGCTCCAGCAAGAAAGCTAATGACCTGAGTCTATGGTCCAAAGCTCAGAATTCCCACATGGATAGGGAAAGAGCACCTGGCAGCACTTTTGTCTTCCCTGAGGTAGCACCTATTCTTTCTTTTTCCTGCCTGGCTCAGTTCAAGTATGTTGACGAAGCAATATCTTGTGATACGTCCCAATTCACATCAAACAAGTCTTCTACTTCATCTGAGGAAATGTCCACTCAAGAATGGCTGTTAGAAAAGGAATTTGAGACAGTTTATTGTAAAAATAAGTTCACAGAATGTCTTCAGCATCATACAGAAAATAAACTAAAGAAGGAGAGGAAACCTGAAGTCCTTACCAGCTCCCCAAATCAAAGGACTTCCTATGCATTAAAGAGAAATGCTGTCTTAGCTTGGTCTTTGAAGATTCAGAAGATTGGGAGATAGGAGAAAGAAGTGAAGATGATGACATTGAGGTGTACGAGGTTGAATGCCTCTTTGAAGAAGTTTGTCCAGGGGACCATCTGAATTCTTCTAAAGGCACACTTTATCAAGAGGTTGGCAGGAGAATAATCTGGAAGCCTCTTGAAAGTTCTTTCTCCCCGATGTTCATCGTTTGGCCCACCAGGAATAAATTGAAGTTGAAGTTTGGTGCATATGAGAGCATCCCTCTGCTGTACAACGTAAAGGAGCAGGAGCACTGTAAAACCACTTATGGCGAATGCTGGAAGCAGCCTAGCACAGCCCAGCAGGAATCATAGAGAGCTTCTCACAGGCCTTCAGAAAGTAAGTTACTAATGGGCTCAAATATCTTATTTGATAATCTGTGGGATTTCCACATTGGGGCTTTGGGAGATGAGGCAGCCTTGGTTTAATTTCATATTTCTCAGTTTTCAAAGTAAGTTTTCGCTTGAGGCTTACGTGCTCATAACTGTGGGACATACAAACAGAATCTCAGAGTTGGATTTCTGCTTTCTAGGGGTTTGTCATGTATTTTTGGAAAAAGTCCCTATGTAGGGGATGTTACAGAGATGTGTGGTAAATGAGTATGGGTTTTAGGTGTTCAGAAAAGGAGAGAGAGACATGGGTATAGCTTAGGTTACTGAGGACAGACAGTCCACAGGAAGGCTTTAGTGTGGACTGTGGTGCTGTGATTTGGAGCGGAAAAGATGAGAATTCAGCGGTGGAAATGGAGAAGTAGTATAGAGTCAAATGTGCAGCCTGGGCAGGGCCTGGGCAGGCCAAGTGTGTTCCAGAGGCTCAGCCCGAGACTCGTAGGGGTTAGTTGGCACAGAAGTGAGTTCAGTTAGAATTCTTCCTTTACTTTTTAATGTGTTGATCTTGCAGAAAGTCTGTTGGGTTAATTGTATATATTGAAGAAGGTCCCAACTCACAGAAGATAAAGATGTTAGTGCATGTGCTGGGAGGTTGAAGTCCAGGTGGCTGAAGCTTTGCTACTGAGCAGAGATGTCCCACAGTAGAGCTTTGAGGGAATGATCAGAACTGGGGTGCAGATGATGAAGAAAAATCAGCAGGCACATATGAAAGAACAAAGGCCATGAGGGGGTGGCCATATCTGTCCTTCACCAATTCCACAAGGGGGAACTGTCCCAGTCAACATTAACACAAAACCAATTCCCATGTGACCAGACATGTCCCCCACACTCCTGCATTTCTTTCTATTTATCTCAGCACCTCTCTTACTGCCGTACTGGATCCAAAATCTGTTCAAATAGCTCACAGATCACAAAGAATCCTATTAGGGAAGTCAAAGGCTGTAATTCAGGTTGGTAGCAGGATATAATCAGTGAGGACAGCTGCTAACATGTGCTCATAGGTCTCTCAGGCTTGAGCCTTGTGTCTTTAGGCCAGTGTTACAAAGCTCTCAGTCCTGCCAATTGTAGCTGTTACTTCCCCATCCCCCTCAATCATCCTACAAATATAGGTAAAGGCTCTCTGTTCTGGTTCCATAGAGCAGCAGTCCCAACGTCAGCTCTGTCTTATGTTGGATCTCTGGTTCTTTGCTTTGGCCATGGCTGCTGCTGGTGTAGGTCTGGCTGGTGCATGAATCTCTGACCTAGAAGGGTGCACACTGCATGGCTGTTGCTTCTTTGCTGGTGGTATGATTTTTTTTTTATGTATGTATATATACAATCAATTTAGCAGCTGCTGCTGTTTATTTTGAAAAAATATTTTCTCTTTACATGTACAAATTATTTTAATACTTGACATTTTATGCTCAGACTTACAAAATGGAAAATTTTCTGGTGCACAAAATGTTTGAGGGCTGGAGGTGGGTTTTTTCTTTTCCTTTTGTTACATTTTCAAAAGAATCAAGATCTTTGCACCCAAAGAATGGAAAATTGGTATTTTTGTATTTATACATATGTTGTTATATAATTTTTAAAGTAATGTGAACAGTCACCTGATGGTATGCATAGGAATCAGATCGACTCCATCTGTGGAAGGAACCGCTGGAGAAGCTCAATATCAGCTGTGAAAACTAGGCCGGGGGCTGATTGTGGAAAAGACCACCAATTACTCATATGCAAGTTCAAGCTGAAGCTGAGAAAAATTAAACCAACTCCACAGGAGCCAAAATATGACTTGGATTTCATACCACCTGAATTTCAGAATCATCTCAGGAACAGGTTTGAGGCCTTGAACACTAATGAGCGAA
>NW_006399809.1:15574238-15577053 GCF_000299155.1 Elephantulus edwardii | reverse complement strand
CAACAACAATGTGAACAGTTTTCCTCTGGTATTAGAAATCTTTAATTTTTTTTACTGTTCCATAAAGTGAGGCAAATAGGGGGAAATGTCAATCATAAGCACCAGTAAATGATATACGTGGCCGTTGCAGGTGTAGCCTCCTCCCAGGGCACACTTGAACCACACACAGAGGGGCTGGTGACTACCAGCCATAACATACATAGGTTCATTGAATCTTTTCATCCCTCACATGCATCTTGTAGGTTTGGTTTAAGGCACAAATGCCTACTGCAGTTTTTAATGTGTTCCAAGGAAAATTATTTAAGTTACAAAAGATACAAAATAATTATTCTCAGTGGAGAAAATAGACAAGATGGATCTACTGGCCTCTAGGGTGAGGGGACTGGGTCTGGTTTGGGAGCATGAGCTGCTGGGGGATCATGGAATTGGGCTGAACAGGGGACCCCATATGTTGCTGGACTGGTAACTGCTGGTCAGCCTACAAGCTTTCTCCAGCATCAGCACCCAAAACTGGGGGAAGCTGTCCATATTCTCTTGTTGCATCTGCTGCTAGTACTGCTGTGGAGGTGAGCTAACTCGCATGCGCTGAAGGAACAGGTTATGGTTGGCCATTCCAGAGCCTATGACTGGCCCCATTCCCTGATGAAGCATCCTGGGAGAGGCCATGGGTTGGAGCTGGCATACATGGCAGCCCTCTGCTTGATGATAGTAGCCAACAGCTGGGGGTTGACGTGGAGGATACTAAGCACCTGTTGCTGCTGCAGGGGAGAGCTGGGAGACCAGAGAGTCCGCAAGAGGCTTTGTAAGCATGTTGAGACACAGTGCCGGGTTTCAGTGGGCTCACACCTACCTATCTGACCCAAACCTGGCTGTGGAGGCATCTTCAAGGGCTGACCATACCGGCAGATCTACACCATGGCTGGCCTTGACTTCCCCGACTGTAGCTGCTGGGGCTGCAGTAATGTATCTTGGGCCCTGGGTGACTGCTGTTGGATTCCTGTGGGCCCCATTCCTGACTCCACATGCTCACCGGGACCTCTGGTCATGAGGAGTGGTTCATATCGGGGGGGGGGGGGCACCTGGAGTCATCTAGGGCGTAGGCCTTTGAAAAATATGCATGTGAGCCACCTAGTGCTGCATCTCAGCTGCCCTCTGAATCTGTATGGCCATGTCCACTGCTGCAGGTGGGGGTCCAGTGAGGGGGAGCTGAGCAATTTGAGGAGGTGTCAGAGGGGTCACGTGGCAAGATGCCCTGTCTTGAGATACAGGAACAGCAGCTTGAGTTTGAGGGAAGTAGAGAGACATGCTGCTGGGAGGAGTGGGCTGTGGCTGAGACGTTGGTCAGGGGCTATGTGATCTGTGGGATGACTGGTGTGGTGGGCGTTGGGGATGCCAAACTGTGCTGCTGGCCCCCCACCCTGGACCGCTGCATGCTTGCCAGCTTCCTGCGAAGCATCTGGGCCTGCTGCAGATGGTGCTTCAGCAGCCGTTGCAGCTGCCGCCGCTGGAGCTTCTGCTTGATTTCCAGGCAGTAGGGCACAGGGCACTTGTGCTCCTGGCAGTGCTTGGTGTGGTAGCAGCAGAGGGCGACCAGCAGCCTGGAGGTGGGGCACCTACCAATGGTTTTCTGTTTGCAGCCCTTGATGTGCTGCACCACCTGCTTCATCTTCTTGCAAGAGGGCAGGGAGCAGTTGGCGTTGCGGCACTGGCAGGCTTGGGTCAAGTTTTGGATGCAGTGCTGGATCATCAGGCCACGTTTCTCCATCTTCTGGTTGTGGTTCTTAGATGTTTTAGCAGGTGATACACAAGCTGTAGTCCTCACACACAGTGCACTCTCAGCGCCTCCACGTGGTGCTCACACTCGGTGCAGGTGTGGATGAAGCAGCCCTGGTTCTGGGTGTGCAGTAATCTGGCTTTTCACCGTCACGGACCTGTAGAAAACAGCATTAGTCCTCTGGTGGACGCGGGAACGAGGCCAGTGCACGACAGACAGCCAGCAGCCAGGTGTCCAGCTAGCTCAGAGGAGTGAAATTAACATGGCGCAGAGACGCTGGCCAGGCCTTGGATTCCTCTGCTGGTGGTATGATTTTTAAAGCCTGCTGTTGAATCTGCTCAATTTAATGGTGAGATAGCCAATTCTCTTGTGGATAGGCTAACACACTATATTCACATATTACCACCCATCCACATGGTGAAGTCAAACTCAATAGTTAGGAAAGCCATTTTGAACAATAAACCCTTAACACCACAGGCCCTATTACATATGAACCTATTCTATCATGGCGATCCCATGTTTACAGAGTAGAACTGAGCTCCACAGAGTTTTCTTATTTGTTATTCTTACAAAATCAGATTGTGGGGCTGTTTTTTCTGTGGTGCTGAGGGGTAGTTTCTAAGCAACAACCTCGGGTTAGCATGGAGTAGAGTGCACACTGTTTGTACCACCTAAGCACCACCATAATGACCTTAGAGGGAACTTTTAATTAGGTTCTACTATTGTTGTGTATCATCCAGTTGGTACTGACACATAGCTGTGACCCTTTAATGGATTTTCAGAGGCACCATAACTACATGGGCAGAGATTGCCCATCTTTCTCCCACAAAGTACCTAATAGATTTGAACCATGTGATTTTGGCAGCACAGCCCCTTACCACTAAGCCACTAGAGCTCCTATCAGTAACAAAATTTTCAATTGCCTGCCTTTACTAGTTCCTGGAGCACTGGTCGCCTTGTGGGTTATGTGTTGTTTTGTGGGCTGCTAATTAAAAGGTCAATGTTTTAAATTCACCAGCCTTGAAAGAAAAAAGAAGCATT
>NW_006399809.1:15554656-15574138 GCF_000299155.1 Elephantulus edwardii | reverse complement strand
GAAACAGCACTGCAACCCCAAAGGTACACAGTTCAAATCCACCATATGCTCTGCTGGAGTAGGAGGATCAATCCCCTCCTTGAGCCAGTGGGATCTGGTTTAACAGCATGCCCAAAAGGGGGTAAAAAGATTTAACCTGTTGGAGAGGCTCGTAAATCTGACAGAGAGTCACCATGATTCAGGGCAGATGCTCTGACAATAGGTCTTCCTGTTGCTGAGTTGATATTTTCAGTTAAGAGAAATGTTGTTTATGGTCTCTTTTTGGTGTGTGGTTTTGATGGTTTCTGTGTTCAAAGATGTAAAAACTACTCAGTGCAAGTTGGCAAACTTTTGCTGTATCAACTTCATCATATGAATAATTGCAGTTAAGGATGAACTCAAGGAATTCAGAGGCCCCAGTCCTATGAAAAGGCAGGCTATTGTTAGAGCTAAGCTTTTTTTTTTTTAACTTTTGCAATATCTCAGTATCTAAATTCTTGTTGACTGTTGTTAAGTGCCCTCAGGTTGAGTATGACTCATAGCAATCCTATGAACAAAAGATGTTTTTTTTAAAAAACAATTTTTAATTTATTTATTTTATTAAATTTTATTAGTATTAATGAACATTTACAGGGATTTTGGGTTTTCATTCCTTCATTGCTGTACCATTCTCTCTAACCTCTTCCCCAGTTTGTTCTTCTTGCCCCACCCTCCGAATGTCTGTTTTAATTGTCCAGTTGCCACAGTGCTTGTCAAAGCCAGTTCTGTTTAATCTCCTTTGTCAGTGTGCCCTTTGCCATTCCCTATCACTCCTCCCTGAGAGAGACTTCACCCTGATTCATAAGGGAAAGGGGATGGCGTATTCTCTTAGCTACTTCCTGCTGAAAAGGGACGCTGTGGGTTTCAGGGTGAAGATCTTCTCTCACTACTCTAAAGGGCCCCTTTGGCAGTAGGAAACACATAGACTATTATGGAGATTTATTTTGGAATCTAGATGCACTATTATTAATTGTGCTTAGCCGTACATGTTCATATCCTTGAAGATGTATCATGGGGGTGTTGCAACCTAGAAGACACAAATTTAACTAACAAGTTATAAGTACATGAGTCAAAAATTATGGAAAAGTAAAAGAAAAGATTCTTTCATTGTTTTACAAACCCTCCCCCAGGTCCCCTCCACCATGTAGCCATCACTCTAGACTCCTGTAATGACAGAAATACCTAGTCACATATCTCTGTTAAACAGTTTTCTCCCTCCTCTGTTTCAGTGCAGTATACATTATTGAACCCATCTTACTCAGTCTCTCCCCAACCCCGAGGTTAGTCCCATTCTACAACAGTGGCATCATGCAATATTTGTCCTTTTGTGACTGGGATATTTCACTCAGCATAATGTTCTCCAGAGTCAACCATTTTGAATAATATTGGATGAGTTCCCTGTTTTTCAATGCAGCATAGTATTCCATTGTGCGAATATACCACAGCTTCTCTAGCCATTCGTTTGTTGATGGGAACTTAGGTTGTTTCCAACTCCTTGCTATTGTGAACAAAGCTGCAATAAACATGGGTGTGCATATATCTGCTTGGATGTCAGCTATCGTCTCTTCAGGGTATATTCCCAGTAGTGGAATTGCTGGGTCAAATGGTATCTCTATTTGCAACTTTTTGAGAAAGCGCCATACTGCTTTCCACACGGGTTGCACTGAACAAAAGATCTTAACTCTGTTCTATAACTATTGTCATTTCCCTAACTTGATGGCTGTGAGTTGTCATGATTTTGATTCACATTACATGATTTTTTAAAGACTTTATTAAATTTCCGACATTAGGACGTGAAACAGAGTTGTTGGTTTTGGGCTTTGGCATGATTCTTCTCTTTATAAAGAAGAAAAGAGCTCTGAAGGCAAAGTGGTTAAGGAGTGATGCTGCCAACACAAAGGCAGGCATTCAAATCCACCAGCTGCTCCATGGGAGAAATAGGCCATTTCCTCCCATATTATTTTACAGCCTATGCAAACCTCCTGAGGGGTCAGCTATGAGTCAGTTCTGATTCAATGGCAATGTGTTAGTTATAAGGAAGGACAGCATAGGAATAAATATTCTGGCCTCAACTTGGAAACACTCCTCATGCACAGTAAATGGCAACGTCTTCCACTGGGAAACATTTGTAAACACTGGTGCACAACAGTTTACATTATCAAATTGTTGTTGTTGTTGTTATGTGCCATTGAGTCGCTTGCGACTCATAGCGACCCTATGTACAACATCCCTAAACTCTGCTCTGTCCTGTGCCAATTGCACCGTCTCCGATACACCCATCCCGATTACCCCAGTCGCTGAATCAATCCACCTCATAGAGGGCCTTCAACTACTGTGCTGTCCCTCCACCCTCCCAAGCATGATGTCCCTCTCCAAGGACCTGTTCCTCCTTGCAACATGTCCAAAACATTATCAAATAGAAAAAGAAACTTTCATTCTTAATTTCTACTCCAAATGAAAACACTACTCATTTCTTTAATTTTCTCTGTCAAAGACTTATTTGCTTCTGCCGACTTTTTCAGTATATATGAATAATTTTTTCCATAATTGAGGAACATTATTTGTTTTGGGGGCTATTTCCAGGCTGGAGGATGAGCGGAATGGCTGGATTCTGCAGAGTTGTTTTTTCTGGTTTGGGGTTGAGATTAGGGTATGGCTCTTGCTCACAATAGGGTGTGAGATGATAGGATTTGGCCTCACATTTAAAAAGGCTTTTGGGCCCTGGACCTATGGCCCTGCAGCCTGGTTTTTGTGCATCTTCCACATAAAACTGGCTTTGAAGCAGGAGTGGCATCCACTGCCCCCCCAAAAAAAGCTTGCTCCCAGAAACTCTATGAACTTGAAGAAAAGATGAAAATTTTTAGTTGAAGACTTGTTCATAGGGTCACTACTTAACAAGTAGTTTTAATAGCCTTTGCATTTTTTTCCCTGTGGCTGTGCTTGAAAGGACAGCCCTATAAATAGAATTACCCAGTCTGTCCACACAAGCTTACATGTTATAATGCTAAACATGTCTCAGCAGAGCTTTGAGAGAGGAATTAGAAATAAAGGCCAGGCAATCTACTTCCACAGTCAGCCAATGAAAACCCTGTGGCTCAGTGATCCAATCCACACCAATTATGTAGAAGTGCAGGATTGGCTGAATTTTATTCCAGTATGTTGACAACAGTCTTCTGGTAGTTTCTATTATGTGTGTTTATTGTTTTGAGGATATACACATTAAATTATATGCAAGTTCTAAAGTTTTTACATGCTTAGAAGGGTGGAGGGACAATGCAGGAGAGGAAAACCCCAGATGAGATGGATTGATACAGTATCTGGGACAACAGGAGTTGGTGTGTTGGAATTAGTGAGACTGGCTCAGGACAGGGAAGGGTTCAGAACTTCTATATGTAGGGTCACTATATGTTGCAGGCAACTCAATAGCATATAATAACAAAAACATACTGTACTGGTTGCTTTTATTTAAGCCTCATGTTTAGAGTCAACAAGACCTCTGGAAGGGCCTTTGTATTTAAAAGTCGGTTGTTATTATATTTTTTGTTTTTTTAAAAAATTTTATTATTTTTGTGTGTGTACGATCAAATTGGATCTGGCTGGTACAGGAGAAGATTGTGCCTCCTTCTCCAGCAGAGCTTCTGGTGGATTTGAACTGCATACCTCTGGGATTGCAGTGTAACTTCCTGCCACTAGGCCACCAGAGCTCACCTGTATTTTGGAGGAACATTCTCCTAAGTGGTACAGCATGCTTCTGTCAACATGCTGTACCCAGGGAACCTAGGATTGCTGTGATGTTGAACCTTGTGCCATTGGGGTGTCAAATGCCATACTGGTTACCCATGGTGGACCGTATTTGGTGGAGTGTCTAATTTAAGACAAGTTTGGAAGCAGGAGTGGCATCCACTTCCTAAACAACATGCCTCTGGGAACTCTATGAACTTTGAAAAATGATGATAGCTATAGAAAGACTTCAGGCTTTTGGTTCATAGGGTCGCTATGAGTTGTGCTTGGCTCGACGGCAAGCAACAACATTTAAGTTTACATTTTCACATGTGACATTCAAATACAACCATTCCCACTCTAATTTGCTGAGTTATTCCTCTCCATTAAGTTAAATTCATTGCTTCTTAAATTGCTATTGAATCTTTTAAGTTGCTGTTGTCGATTTAATCCCATATATATACGTTTTTGTGGTTGCGGACCATTGAGTTGGAACTGAGCCATAGCTGATCCTCTAGCAGGTTTTCAGGGGCAGTTAATCGCATGGGAGGAGATTGCCCATCCATCTCCGGCAGAGCTGCTGGTGGCCTCGAACTGCATGCCTTCAAGATTGCAGTGCAGCTTCTTGAGACTAAGCTGAGTCATCTACGATTCAACGGCACTTAACAACAACAACATATGTTGTTGTTGTTGTTATGTGCCATCGAGCCACCTGCGACTCATAGTGACCCTATGTACAACAGCTGTAAACCCTGTTCTGACCTGTGCCAATCTCACTGTCTCCGACACACCCCAATTGCCCCAGTCACCTAATCAATCCATCTCCCAGAGGGCCTTCCCCTCCTGCGCCTGCCCTCCACCCTCCCAAGCATGATGTCTTTCTCCAAGGACCGGTCTCTCTTTACAACATGACCAAAGTATGTCAGACAAAGCCTCTGAATCCTTGCCTCCAAGGAGCAGCCAGGTTTAACCCTCTCAAGGATGAATCTATTTGTTTTCTTAGCAGTCCATGGCACCTTCAGCACTCTTTTCCAACACCAAAGCTCAAAAGTATAAATTCTCCTTCTATCCTCCCTGGTCATTGTCCAGCTCTCTGCTGCATCACAAGTGATTGCAAAGACCATGGCCTATACCAGATGCACCTTGGTCTCCAGAGACACACCGTTGCTCTTGAGCACTTTAGAGAGGTCCCTAACAGCAGACTTTCCCATCGCAATATGTCTTTTAATTTCCTGACTGCTGGTGCCATTAGTGTTGATTGTGGAGCCAAGCAGACTAAAGCTGTGAACAATCTCAATCTCTTCACCATCCATTCTGATGCTGCAATTGGTCCAGTGGTGAGAATCTTTGTCTTAATTGACATTGAGCCTTAATCCATATTGAAGGCTGCAGTCCTTGACCCTCAGCAGCAAGCACTTCAAGTCCTCCTCAGTTTCAGCAGGTCGGCCATGGGAAGCTTTGCAGGGCAGAAGGCAGGCAAAAGACAAGACACCTCAGCAGAGCTAAAACCCACCGCCCGAACAGGTAACACAGAGGACCCCCAAAGCTGTGTGTAACTCGGTCGGGCCCGAGGGCTGCACCAGTTCCACAGGACACATCATCTCTGTTTGGGACACATAACCACTACACTTAGGAGACTCTGGTCACAGCATAAGAAACTGCTAGCAGCTGATGAATCTGGAATCACAGAAACCAAAGAAGCTTTAGATACAAGCTATCAGATCAAGGGCTAGACAATGGGAGATAGATGTTGAAGGGAATGAGTAGAAGTGGAGGGCTATCTTGATGGATGGTGGAGCAAAGAAATAAGTGGGTCAGAGCACTTGAGCCAAGGTCAGGGACAACACTGAAACTAATGGTTAATTCCACAATAAGGGATATATTTTCACTTTTTCTGTAAAATGCTTATCTGTTAGATACTTCTCTAGATCTGAACATTCAGATTGGCATACACTAGGAAGAAGGATTGGCCATCCACTTCCAAAATAGCAGGCCTCTGAAAACCCTATGTACAACAACATATATAGTTCTTAAAATTGCCATAAAGTTTCTGTTATATTTTCATTTCATCATCAATATCCATAGAAAAAAGATAACAAGAACTGAAGTCAGAGGTTAAACAATTTATCCAGAGTTAATACAGTAAAGGTTTGATTTCAAGATCTGAACTTTCTCTTCCCAATATAATAAATAGTTATTACATTTTCTGTCAAGTGAACATTTTTAAGGACAGAGCAATCGGATGGAATATGAAGACAGAAACATATCTTGAAAAAGTAATTTTTTTGGCAACTTTTTTCTTCTGTGGGTTTTGAATTAATTATGAAATGTCTGGATTTTTTTGCCTTCTTTTCCTTTAGGTAACTTTGGGAAATAAAAAAGGAAAGTATGTTTTAAGCCAACAAATAAATCAGAAATTGCAGACTGATGTGGAAGTCTCAGGCATACCTAGAGAGGTGGGTATCTAACCTATACAGAATTTTTATAAAGATTCATATTTGGAAAAATTCTTTTCTTGGTTCCTACCCATATTGTCTGCCTTCTAGCGCACTTTCACTGTGCTGCACTCTTATGACCAATGAAAAGTGGCAGCATCTAACAAGTAATGGACATATCTATAAGCAGACCCTACTTTACCAGAAGGTAGAATGCAATGCTTTAATGCCAGAGAGTTTATAAATTTAGCTCACATTTCATTCTGGATGCTGTTAAATTATGGGTTAAATGGATTTTGCAAAACATCTCTCATTATTTTACTGTGAACCAACTGGGTTTAGTGGTGGGTACTAGAAGTTCAGCATTGTCCTAACAGCTCATAAACAGTGAGGACTGACAGGGAGGAGGCTTGTCTAGTCACACAGCCTCCCTTATAACCTGACGGCTAATGCTCTTAAAACAGTCCCTTGACAGGAAAACATGTTCCTGCCTCACCGTTGTCACATAAGTTAGACTAAGCTCAGGTGAAATGATGAGAACTTTCATGTTATATATACTAGGCCAAGTTGATAATAACTCCCTGCTTAATCTTGAATCTGTTTTACTGTAGAATAAAAGACATATTCTGTTTATTCCATAGGAAACATATTTGATGGGCTTCAGTTACAAAGAAGAATTTAGCACCCATGTGACCTAATGGAAAGAATATGTAATCTCTTTATCTTGTAGACCTAGTTGACTAAAAAGTTAACAAAATGTGGTAACCAAAGTCTTTTTAATTGTGAGTTGTAAAACCATAAATAAATGAAATTGCGTATGTAAATGATTGGGGCTTTTTTTCCCATCACACATTACCTGGTGTGTGTTTTTTTTTTAATTTATTATTAATTTCAATGAAAATTTACAGAGACTTTGAATTTCCATTCATTCATTGTTGCACTTTTCTCCCCTCCCAACCCTTCCCCCTAGTACACTACCCTCTTGGAAAAGTAAAAGACAAATTCTTTCATTGTTTTACAAACCCTCCCCCAGGTCCACTCCACCATGTAGCCTTTGCTCTGGACTCCTGTCATGACAAAAATACCTAATCACATATCCCTTTTAAACAGTTTGCTCCTTCAGCTGTTTCAATGCAGTATTCATTATTTAATCCATCTTTCTCAGTCCCCCCAACTCCGAGGTCAGTCCTGTTTTACAACAATGGCACCATGCAGTATTTGTCATTTTGTGACTGAGATACTTCACTCAGCATAATGTCCTTCAGGGTCACCCATTTTGAATAATATTGCATGAGTTCCTTGTTTTTCAATGCAGCATAGTATTCCATTGTGTGAATATACCACAGCTTCTCTATCCATTCATTTGTTAATGGGCACTTAGCTTGTTTCCAACTCCTTGCTATTGTGAACAAAGCTGCGATATACATGGGTTTGCATCAATGATTGGTTTAAAATTTTTTTTTTTCTTTTGGTGAAAGTACATATAGCAAAATATCTACCATTTCAACAAGTTCTGCCTGTACAGTTCAGTGGCTTTAATAAAGTTCCGAGGCTATGTTACCATTCTATTTTAATTTTCAAATTACTCCATCACCATTGTCCTAAATTCATTGCCACTATTCTTTTCTTCCTCAGTGACTATAGCAACGGGCTGAAGTATGTCTGAGATGAGGAGGATGGTACAGGGATAACACAAGGCTCAGATCTCTTGTTCATAGGGTCACTATGAGTCATACTCAGCTTAAATGCCCCTAACAACAACAATATCCTTTCCATACAAACTTTTGGATTTCCATTGTAAATTGATCTCATATAGATAATAGGTTTTCTTTTCTTTTTGGTTCAAAGAAGACTTTAGGGATAATTCTGGTTTAAAGTTTATCTCAGGAAAATTATTTTAAGAGTTCATCCAGCATTGTTGTTGTTGTTGTTGTTATGTGCCGTCGAGTCGCTTGTGACTCATAGCGACCCTGTGTACAACAGCCCTAAACTCTGCTCTGTCCTGTGCCAATCGCACTGTCTCTGACACTCCCATCCAGATTGTCCCAGTCACTGAATCAATCCACCTCCTAGAGGGCCTTCCCCTCCTGCGCCGTCCCTCCACCCTCCCAAGCATGATGTCCTTCTCCAAGGACCGGTCTCTCCTCACAACATGTCCAAAGTATGTTAGACGGAGCCTCAGAATCCTTGCCTCCAAGGAGCCACCCGGTTTAACCCTTTCCAGGATGAATCTGTTTGTTGTCCTAGCAGTCCATGGTATTCTCAATACTCTTCTCAAGCACCACAGCTCAAAGGCATCGATTCTCCTTCTGTCCTCCTTGGTCATTGCCCAACTCTCTGATGCATAACAAGCGATTGCAAAGACCCTGGCCTGTATCAGATGCACCTTAGTCTCCAGGGAGACACCATTGCTCTTCAGTACTCTGGAGAGGTCCCTAACAACAGACTTTCCCATGGCAATGCACCTCTTAATTTCCTGGCTACTGGTGCCAAGAGTGTTGACTGTGGAGCCAAGCAAACTAAAGCTGTGTACAATCTCAATCTCTTCACCATCCATCCTGATGCTGCCAATTGGTCCAGTGGTGAGAATCTTTGTCTTCTTGACATTGACATTGAGCCTCAATCCATATTGGAGGCTGCAGTCTTTGACCCTCTGCAGCAGGTGCTTCAGGGATATTTCAGCTAACAGATGCTGCCCTGGACGTGCTCACCAAGTTGTGCCAAGAAATCTGGAGAACAACCACTTGGCCAACTGACTGGAAGAGATCTATATTTGTTCCTATCCCAAAGAAAGGTGACCCAACAGAGTGTGGAAACTGTAGAACAATCTCACTGATTTCACATGCAAGCAAGATTTTTACATCCAGCATTATTTGCTCCAAAATATTGCTCTGTAAAAAAACAAAAAAACAAAATATTGCTCTGTAGTCCATTAAGAATTTGAAATTCAGTTCACTGTTTTCCCCTTTCTAATTATGATTCTTCTACTGAATGTTTATAAAAAAGATTTGGTCACACTACCTAGGCACCATTCATTTTGGCCTCATGTTCATGGATATCACCAGATTGGCTTCTCTAATTGCCAACTTTTCCAAGCTCTGGCTCCACATGAAGGGAGACCAATTTTCATATGATTACTTGCTAACTTTTTTTTCTTGTTAACTTTTAAGACTCTAATCACTCACTATGCAACCCACTAGAACATAGAAGCACTAAAAAGTTGTTAGGTAAACCGATTGGGATTTCTCTCAAAATGGTATCAGTAATTTGGTAGTCTTTCAATAGTCTTAACAATTGCTGTTTTCTTGGGGGGAAATATGCGCACAGTCACACTTTGTTTATTGTGCTTCACAGATACTGATTATTATTTTACAAATTGAAAATTTGTGGTAACTGCATAGATCAAATATCATTGTTGTTTTTCCAGTAGCATCTGCTCACTTTGAGCCTCAAAGCGTGTGTTACATTTTGGTCCCAACATTTCAAACTTTCCTAATGAACACTTGGTAAGACTACAGTATAGTAGAAACAATTTGTTTGCACTTGTTGTTTTGTACTAGAGAGTCAGAACCAACCCTCTGGCAGTTTTCAGAAGCAGTTAATTGTATGGGAGGGGATTACTCATTCTTCCACCTCCCACCCCCCCACCCCGCCCTACCTTTGGGATTACAGTGCAGCAGCTGCCAGTAGGCCACTGGGAAATGTAAGCATTCCTGTGATCTGCTTTGTTGGGATGTTTTATTGCAGTGGTCTGGAACTTAACCTTCCCTATCTTTTGTGGTATGCCTGTATAACATAATACTTGCAAATTCAATTTTTCAGATGTACAGTTTTTTTTTTGTTTTGGTTTTTTTTTCCACTTTATTATTTTTGTGTGCATGTACCATCAAATCAGATCTGACTGGTACAGGAGGAGATTGCCTCTCCTTCCCCGGCAGGGCATCTGGTGGATTCGAACCATGCACCTCTGGGATTGTAGTTGCACCTTCTTGCCACTAGGCCACCAGAGCTCCCCCTAGATGTACAGTTTTGTGGTATCAATTACAAGGATCATCTGTGCAGGAACTTGGGTTTTTTGTATTCAGTGGAACATGGAAGATAAGGTACATGGGGATTTGTGGAGCAAAAGTGACACACACACAGGTGCTCTGTGTGCAACTCTACAGAACCAAATTTAACATTATTTCAAATGGGGAAACCTAGCTCATTTGTTTCCATACCATTATTTATTTTGTTGTTAAGACCATACACAGCAAAACATCTGTTGTTGTTTTTTGTTATGTGCTGTCAAGTTGCCTGCAACTCATAGTGACCCTATGTACAACAGCCCTAAACCCTGCTCTATGCCAATCTTATTCTCTTTGACACATCTATCCCCATTACCCCAGTCACTGAATCAATCCATCTCATCGAGGGTCTTCCTCTCTTGTGCTATCCCTCTACTCTCCCAAACATGATCCCTCTCCAAGGACTGATCCAGGCTTGTAACATGTCCAAAGTATGTCAGACAAAGCTTCAGAATCCTTGCTTCTAAGGAGTAGCCTGGTCTCACCCTCTCTAGGACGAACTTGTTTGTTCTTCTAGCAGTCCATGGTATTTTCAATACTCTTCTTCAGCACCACAGCTCAAAGGTATTAATTCTCCTTCTCATCCCTAGTCCTTGTCCACTTTTCTGATGGATTAGCAAGTAATTGCAAAGACTATGTCCTGGATCAGGTGCACCTTAGTCTCCAGACTGGCAGGAGCGAAACTTATACCAATCCAAATTTCTACATGTGTCAGTTAGTGACATTGATTACACTGTGTTATGCTAATATTTTCTCAGCTTCCTTTTCTGCAGAACATAAACACATTAATGTAAACTCAATGCAAGCTAAGGTTCCTAGCTAATTTTTGAGCTGTGAATTTGATAGCATATAACAACATATTATATAAGTACAACATGCCTCTGGAAACTCTATGAACTTTGATAAATGTTGATGTTGTAGAGGGGCTTCAGGCCTTTTGTTTATAGGGTCATTATGAGTAGTGCTTGACTTGAAGGCAAACAACAAGTTAAGCAAACCTGTTTGTTTTTATAAGATTTGAGGGGATATTTTTGGCATACCTGTTATCTCAGATCATTAGCTTCAGGGTCTCCTCTATGTTTTAAGGCTCAGAGTCTAGAGTTTATGGGAGTTCTTTCCAGGGTCCTTCTGTGGAGTCTTTGAGCAAAATGTTCAGTAATTACAGCTGCACAAACCTGATTCTCATAGTCTCACAGAAAAAGGAGGTAAGTTGTTTACAGAGGCAGTTAGCCATGCATTTCTTATCCTCCTCCTAATTCTGACTGCTTTCTCCATTGTTCCTGGTGAATAAAGAACAATTATTGTCATTAGATAGTTGCTTATACGTTTATAGGAAACTCCAGGCACTATACATCTAAATAGGAGCACTAAATGTGTTATTAGTCCTATTAACTGGCATGTTCCATGAAACTACAACCCTCAAGCTCCAAACCAAGCTTTCAAATCCCATGAGCTAGCATCCTAAGCACCTACTTTTTTTTTGGGGGGGGGCAAATCACTGTAAATCTATCACATGACTTTCATCAATTCAATCTTTTTTCCAGCATATATAAAATTTACACAGATAGCTATTATAAGAATTGACTATAAAATGCTACTCTTAATGAATGGAATGTCTCCATTGTTGTTATCCCTTCCTATTTTCTCCTTCCTTCCACCCCTTCTTTACCAGAACAAATTTTGGCCTCTGTTAATTTGCCTTTTCTTACCTTTTTATGTGAGTGAAGCCATAGAGTATTTGTCCTTTTTTTTTTTAACATTCACTTATTTTACTTCCCTTTCCTTCTTCTCCTTTTAGATCCACCCCTTGACTTTCCTTCTCACCCTCCCTGAACCCCCTCCAAGTATTTGTCCTCTGTGAATGAATTCTTTAACTCAACATGGTATCTTCCAGCATTCATACTGTAGCATGAATCAAGGCTTCATTTCTTCTACTGGTTGAGGATTCTGTTGTATGAACTTAACACATTTATTTATTTATGTGTTGATGGACATTGAGGTTGTTTCCACCCTTTGGCTTTTCTTAGTAATGCAGCAATAAACATTGGTGTACTACTCTCTTTGAAGCATCGCTTTGAGTCTTTGGTTCTGTAGCTAAGGAGGGGAATTGCTGAGTCATATGGTAGTTCTATTTTGAGGTTTTGAGAAATCACCACACTGTTTTCCACAGCAGCTATACCGTTTTTTTGTTCCCAGTAGCAAATAATGAAATGTTCCAATTTTTTCACATCTTCGCCAACACTTATTTTGATCTTAATCATCTCAATTGGAATGAAATGTTATCTCAATACGGTTTTGATTTGCCCCTCTCTGATAGCTCCCCACAGGGCCAATAGGCAGCATAACGATTGTTGTTGTTAAGTGCCCTCGAGTTGTAGACAACTCATAGTGACTCCATGATCTAAAGACTTGAATATTTGTATAACTTTTGTTTCTCCAAGTTTATAGAGTTTTGAGAGGCAAACTGTTTTGGAAGTGGATGCCACTCCTGCTTCCAAGCTTGTTTTAATTGGGAGCTCCACCAGACACTGTCTACCATGGGTAACCATTACCATATTTGACACATCAGTGACACAGTGTTTAGCATCACAGCAACCATGAGTTATGTCTGTACAGCAAATGGACAGACTAGTGCATCATGATAAATGGAAAAAATATCAAAGTTGTCAACAATTTCATTTTGCATGGATCCACAATTGGTAACTTTGGCACAAGCAGGCAAGAAACCAAACAATGTATTGCATTTGGTTAATCTGATGCCAAGGACATCAGGTGTTAAAGAGCAATGATGTCAGTTTAAAGACTAAGGGGTATATGATTAAAGCCACGGTCTTTCAATTACTTAGTATGCATCTGAAAGTTGGATGATGACTAAGGATAACAGAAAGTAATCAATTTCTTTGATTTGCAGTATTGGAGAAGAGTACTGAATATCCCATAGGCTGCCAAAAGAATAAACAAATATGTCTTAGAGAAAGTGCAGCCAGCATGCTCCTTGGAGGCAATGATGGTGAAGCATCATCTCACATATTTTGGTGATGTTGTTAGGGAGACCAGTCCTTGGAAAAGGACATCATGCTTGGAAAGGTGGAGTGTCAGTGAAAGTCAGGAAGACTATCAATGAGATGGATTGAAAGTGACTGTAAAATGGGATGAAGTCTATCAGAGATGATGAGGATGGCACAGAATAGGGCAAAATTCACATCCATTGTTCACAGGGTCACTAAGACTCATAGTCTACTCAACAACATCGAACAACAAGAAAGATGACTAATGACACTGAGTAACTTTTCATGTTTGGTAGCTAATTTTAAAAGTATTTTAAAATGTTGACAGAAAAATAGCAGTAGAAAAGAAGAAATCTGAAGACTTGAATGGGATGGAATAACAAAAAGAGGAAGAACTCTGAAGAAGTGGGAGAAGAGAATGGTAATATTGGCAGGTACTGCTCACATGAATTATTTAAAATGTGCCAACATCTGTCCTAAATGCTTTACAAGTCAAGTACTTTACCTTATAATGTGCTATGAGGTAAAAAGTATCTGTTTAACAGTCAATGTGAAGGAATTACAGAAAGATCAAGTAACTTGCCCAGTGTCAGAGTTGGTAAATGGTGGTGGGTGTTGTTAGGTGCTGTTGAGCTAAACAGGACTCATAGGGATTCTATTAATGACAGATCTGAGCCCTGTCCTATGATGCACCATCCTCATGCACACCCCTTTTCTGCTGTCTTCAGTGCAGAACTTCTGAATGGCTGTCTGTCAAGTCTGCTATCTTATGGATATCCTTCATATGGCTATGAATTTCTGCAGTCACTGTGTCAATCCATCTGGTTGAAGGTCTTCTCATTTGCTGACTGCACCTTTCTAAACATGATGTCCCTTTCTAAGGAATATAGCCTCTCTTAACATACCCAAAGGATGTGAGACGAACTTTTTGTCATCTTTGCCTCCAAAGAGCACCCTGGTTGCACTTTCCCCCAAGATATATCTATCTGTTTGTCCTTTGGGTAGTCCATGGAATATTCAGTACTCTCCTCCCCATAATTCAAAGGCATCAATTCTGTTGTTTTTATTCATTGTCTAGCTTTCAGATGCATAGAAAGTGATTGAAAATCTATGACCCAAAACAGGCGCACCTTAGCCTTTAAAACTGTCTTGATTGCTCCCTGGTAGCTTGGAGACATCCCTGATTGCAGACTTTCCCAACACAATATGTCTCATAGTAAATGGTGCTGATTGGCTCCTGCTGACCTCAGAGGTGCCTGCCTACGCTAGTCTCTCTGTGGCTAGAGATGGTGGCTTTGCCAGTCTAGGGAATTAGTGCCTCCCAGTCAGAAGTTTCACCAGTACTTTGGAAGCTGACTGCAGGCCAAGTGTGCAGGACCTGGGAAGGCCAGCCCCCAGATGCAGGATGGTGTGGGTGTGGCGTGAGCTGCTGTGGTTCCCACTGCAACCACCACTGGCGCCACCAGGATTCCCTGGTTCCTACGCCCCCACGGACTATGCAGTACATGTCCTTGCTCAGTGTTTCAATGAAATCTTTTTCTTCAGTCAGTGACTAAAGCACTTTCTTTTCTTGTAAACTATCAATTGAAAAGAATTACCATCCTTATTCTTGTTTTCTGCTGTCTCCAGTGCAGAAATTCTGAACTGTTGTCTAGTCTGCTATCTTGAGATTCTCATTAGCAGCCTGGGGTAAACAATTTGAGTCACCTCAACACACTCTAGTCCAGAAAAGGTGCTACCCATGACCTGGCTCCCATCTGTGGACGCTGGTCACCACACAGACCAGCAGAAACCCTGACCACTGGGCACCCCAACTCCATGCTTCTGCTGGGCTGGAAAATGCACTTATCTAGACCAGACAGTTTCCTATCTCCCATAGTAGGCATGTTTAAGATATTTGTATGCTTCAATGTTTTATGGGTGTTTTTATGTTTTATGGGTATAGCACTTACCTGTCAGTTTGCTGTATGGTGGGAGGCATGTTGCTATTTATTTTACAGTGTGTGTATTGTACACTGCTTGCCTGTTTTGTTTGCACTTATGGATATAGAACTTGCCTTTTGGTTGCTATACTAGGGTGACTGGTGTGTTGTTGTGATGCTATAAGCTATGCCACTGGTATTTCAAATACCAGGAGGTATCTACTTTCTAGAGTCAACTTCTGAGTCTCTTGTGACATCCATATTCTTTTCAAATGGCCTTTGCTTTATTCACATATGATATCCTTGCTGTCTTCCCACAGCTTCTCTGGTCTTTGGCTTTAAGTATTCAGTGCATCAAGTGTATTGTTGAGATGGTTTCTGAATTCAAGTGGGAAATACTCAAGGTTGTATTTTGGTTCTCATGGACTTATTTTCATTTTCTGAACTGGTATAGGAACACCTGATCATCTGCTTCCCAATCAGATCCTAGTCATATTCTGACTGATGACATTCTCCACAATCTCTTTCTCCTACATAACTACATAATTAGTGGCTTAGCATAACAGACATTTATTATCTCAATTTGTGCTAGCTCAGCTGGATTCTCTGCTTAGTCTCTCAAGGCCAAAACCGAAAATGCAAGCTCTTGTCTGGAGATCTGGAGACCTTTGTGAAAAATATACTAAGATTACTAAAGTGAGCTCTGGTGGCCTTGTGGTAATAATCTGTGCTGCAATCCCGAAGGCATACGGTTCAAATCCACCAGCTGTTCCTGTGCGAGCAAACATGCTGGATGGTCAGCTATAGGTTGGTTCCAACTCAATGCTACGCAACACAACAAGGTTATGAGGGAGTTCTGGTGGCCTAGTTGTAGGGAGTTGTGCTGCTAGCTTAAAGGCTGCCACTTTTCTGGTTCAAATTCACCAGCAGTTCCACAGTAGAAAGATGGGCTATCTCTTCTCATGTAATTTACAGTCTCAAAAATATGCACATTCAAAAACTTCCCCAACAGGGTAAAAAGGGAAGCCACAAACTTGGGAAAAAGCACATGTCAGAGAAGGGACTTACATCTAGAATTTATAAAATACTTGAGCACCACAACAAGATAAACAACCCAACTGAAAAAAGGGCACAGGATATGAACAGACACTTCACCAAAGAAGACATTCAGATGGCAAACAAACACATGAAAAAAATGTTCAAAATCCCTAGCTCTGAGAGATGCAAATCAAAACAACTATGAGATACCATGTTAACTCAGTAAGAATAGCAATTTTTTTTAAATTATTTTGGTCCCAGAATCATTTTTTGATTGAAAGACGCCAGAGCCAGACCTGGCCAGGCCTTCACAGTCACTATGCTGGGTAGAGCTTTGCCAAGGGGGTAAACAAAGATGCCTCATTTCTTACACACTGAGGTCCAGCACAAAGTGAGCCCTGGGCACCTCCCATGCCTGCCCCACTCAGGGCATCCTGCACTGGCCCCAACTCTGATGCTGGCTGTGGACACTGTCCCTTCAGCAGACCACTCCTCTGCCCAGTGGACAGATCTGGCCATGGGTAGTGCCTGGAACATAGGCAGGCCTGGGGGTGGGGACATATCTCACAGCCTGGGAAACGCTGGGGATGCCCCGCCAAGAGAGGGCACATGATGGTAGCCAGTCTGTAAGGTCACTTTAGGCCAAGAGTGTCTGAGGTAGGAGGGATTCTTGAGGGAGGGGCCCTGCCCTTGTGCACCCTACCCTCCCACCCCACACCACCAGCCCAACTGCTCTTAGCCACTCCACCCTCCCTGAGAGCAGGGTGACACATTTGCCACATGGGGTTTCCAGGGCACAGACCCATGCAGGACCTTGTGCCTGCTGCAGCCCCATGCTCACCCTCATGTGGTATGAGTACTTTTTGGGTTCAGGCAGGTTGAGAGTGCATAGGGAAAGCCTCCCTCCTGCAATCACCCAAGAAGAAAAGCAAAAGTTAACAGAACAGCAAACAACAAATGCTGGTGAGGTTATGGAGAAAACTGGAACCCTTATTCACTGTTGGTGGGAGTGTAAAATGGTGCAACCACTATGGAAGGCTCTGTGGAGCATTCTTAAAAAGTTGCAAATACCATTTCACTCAGCAATTCCACTACTGGGAATATACCCCAAAGGAACCATAACCACCACCCAAGCAGATATATGCACACCCATGTTTATGCCAGCTTTGTTAACTATAGCAAAGAGTTGGAAACAACCTAAATGCCCATCAATAAATGGATAGAGAAGCTGTGGTATATTCACACAATGGAATACTATGCGGCACTAAAAAACAATGAACTCATGAAATATTATTCAAAATGGATGACCCTGGAGGACATTATGCTGAGTGAAATATCTCAGTCACAAATGGGCAAATATTGCATAGTGCCACTGTTGTAAAACGGGACTGACATAGGGGTTAGGGTGAGACTGAGAAAGATGGGATAAATTACGTATACATTGAAACAGATGAGGGAGAAAACTGTTTAAAAGTGATATAGGTATTACTGTCATGATGCAAGTACAGAATGAAGGCTGCAGAGTGGAGTGAACTTGGGGGAGGGATTGTATAACAATGAAAGAATTTTTCTTTTCAAAAAGAAGAGCAAATTGGAGGGGGGGGCTGGACAGGGAGAAAAGTGCAACAATGAATGAATGGAAATCTAAAGTCTCTGTAAATTTTCATTAAAATGAATAATAATAAAGGGGGAAAAACACCCAAACCAAATAGAGGATCAGCTGAGTCAGTTCCCACTAGATGGCAGTGAAGGGGAGACCACTGTAGCTGTTTGACAGAACACAATCCTTGTAGGACTAAAATCCCCACATCATACTGGCTATCTTGTTAGAGGCTGTCACATTTCTTGTCATATGGCCTTTTTATCTTTAAAGCTCCTTAGGGCATGTCCAATCTTTCTAATGTTTGGACTTTGATGTCTTCTTTTACTATTAAGTCAGAGAAAATTCTGGCTTTTAAGTGATTATGTAATTTTAATTTCCTTTCGATAAAAAGTTGTGTTGTAGCATAATCTAATCATGGAAATACTGATAGGCTTGGAGATATGGAAGAGAATATTTAGTGGTGCAGTGAAATGCTTGGTGGCTAATTGGGAGCTCCATTCTCCCAGCTGTCCTGATGGAAAAAGATGCAGCAGTCTGCTTCTGTAACAATTTACCTATGTAAACCCTACAGGGGTTTAAGGAAGAAATGGAACGCATAAATATTGACATCCTAGGCACTGGTGAGATGAGATGGACTGGCATGGGGCATTTTCAGTCAGATGATATATTACTCTGGAGATGAAAAGGTGAGAAAAAATGGAGTTCCTTTCATAGTTAAGAAAGTCATTTCTAGATCCATCTTTAAGTACAATATTGTGAGTGACAGGATAATATCCATAGCATACTACCTCTATCATTCAGAAATATACACCAACAACCAGAGCCAAGGAAGAGAAAATAGATTTTAACCAACTTTTTTTTTTAAGTGTAATTTCCATTTTATTTTCCGACGAGTTTTTTCTTCAACCTTTTAAGGAATCAAATCCTTACATGGGCTTTGGTGGTGGTCATCGGGCAGCACCTGAAGGTCTAAATCTAGGTGGAGGTGTCCGAGAACAGTTCCTCACCACCTTGCTGTGAATGGCACAACTCACACAGTAGTGCAGTTTCACACAGAGCTTTGGAAGCACATATGCGTCAAAAACACTCACTTCGGAAATGTCCCTGACGGCAGCTGCCTCTACTATATTTCGGATTATGAACTTCTTAATTGCCTTGTCTTTGGGCACACACCAGGGACAGTTCGTGCAGCGAATAGGCTGCACGTGGCTGCGGCCCTTTTTGGCACGACCATTGTTTCTCCTTTTCTTTGTCATGTTGGAAGCAAGGGTCCGAGAGCGATTTTTACCAACTTTTACAGTTGGAGATCGAGCGAACATGTAATCAAGATGCACTGATAATAATGGGTGACTGGAATGCAAAAGTTGGGAAAAGAGAAGATTCAGTAGTTGGGAAACATGGACTCGGTGACAGAAATGGAGCTGGAGAGAGAATGATCGAATTTTGTACAATGACTTATCCATAGCAAATACTTTAAGAGACATAAACGCAGGTTATGTACATGGATTTCACCTGATGGTATGCATAGGAATCAGATTGATTACATTTGCAGAAAGAACCGCTGAAGCAGCTCAATATCAGCTGTGAAAACTAGGAAGAGATCTGTATTTGTTCCCATCCCAAAGAAGGGTGACCCAACAGAGTGCGGAAACTATAGAACAATCTCATTGA
>NW_006399809.1:15551230-15553431 GCF_000299155.1 Elephantulus edwardii | reverse complement strand
AGTGCGATTGGCACAGGACAGAGCAGAGTTTAGGGCTGTTCTACATAGGGTCACTATGAGTTGCAAGCGACTCGACGGCACATAACAACAACAACAAACCCACAGGGTGGTTCTACTCTATTTTATAGGGTTACTAAGAGTTAGAATTAGGTTTTATTTTGCTTCAGGAGATTAGGAGGGGACATCTTGGAGGCCAATTTATAATTCAGTCTATCATAGTTATGATGTTGAGTTGGTACAAGTCTTGAAGAGCTTAGAACAGGAGTGGAGAACAGCAGGCTGAGGAAAAAGGGTTGAGAGTGGAAATAGATTTAAGTGGATGATTAGAAAGCTTGGTTTTCTCTTCAGCTCTATGTGGTTTTTGAGTTTGGAGATGATGAATTCTTATAGCCACCAATTTACATAGCTGTGTGATTTTGCTCCAATAATCTGGATTTAGAAGCCGAGCAAAGAGTTTATCTTAAGTTCTTGTGTATAAACTGGGTAAAAGGCTGAGTCAAGGATGCTGATTTGAAGACATAGTAGAGGATAATGGAATGTAGGCCAGATGCAGGAGGCAGTTAAGATGGACGTGAGGTAGAAGAGATAGCAATTACATATGCAGACCTGCTGGAAATACAAATTCTAGGCCCCTGATGAAAGGACAATTTGTATTTTAAGATCCTGCCAAATAATTTTGATTTCCAAGTTTGAAAGCCATTGATCTAGATAATTCTTCACTGCAGAGTATTTTTATCATATAAGACTAAGTGGTATTGGGACTTGGTAAAAGACACAGAGAGAGGACGAAGCGGTTGAGGTGAGGCTTTGCCTACTGAGTAAGAATGACACAGTATGACTGAATGAACTTGAAGTTTCCAGAAATAAATCCCAACAATTGAGATCTGAATTGTGTTCCTGAGATCCAAGAGCAAGGCCAAAACCGAAAGATTTTACTGGTGAGAGATGGAGAAGCGACCAACCTTGGACTGCCTTACTTATTAAAAGAGGTTCACTTAATTGTGCCTCCTTACCCACCATCCAAATGTGTAAACTTGGCTGAGTCATGATTCTGTGGTTTGGCACTTATGTAATGATGTAATCATCCTCATAGAACTGATATGTTCTGATGAAAGAAGAGTAGATTGGAGAGTCTGCTTTGAATCCAGAAGCATTGTTCTGGGAACCTCCTAGACACAGGAGAAAACTGATGCTAAGACCTGCAGATCTGCAAGTAATGCTAGGCTCTCAAGATGCTGAAAAGGGACAAAGACTTTCTTCCTAAACTATGAATCAACAGAGGGAGAAAGTTTTTCTTTAGAGCTAGTGTCCTGAATTCAGACATGTAGTTTCTAAACTGTAAGTAAGTATATTCATTTTGTTAAAGCCATCCTCTTGTATTTCTGTTTATAGCAGTACTCAGTGTCTAGAGAATGAGACAGGAAAGGGATAGTGAGTTTTGAGAGATCTGACACAGTGCATTCTGCAAGAAGCAACCATTCCAGACATCATGAGGGATATTTACTTAGATAGGCAGGAACCAGCTCTCCTTGGGCTCAGCAAAGAACTAACTTCTACCCACCGGACTGGCAAAACTTGAGGAGCACTAGTGATGTGCTCTGCGAACAGGAGAGAAAAGAAGTTATGCATCTGGGCCATGTAAGCATAAAAAAGGAAATGGAAAAAAGTGTATTTTAAATAAATAAAACAGTCAGCTTTTATTATCCTCAACATCAGAGAAAACACAAAATATTAGTCTGACCTAGTCCAGTAATACTTAAAATTTTTCTGAGCCAATTACTCTGGGCAAATCTCGGGACTCTGGCAGGAAGGTTCAAGTACATAAAATAATGTACCCATATGATTTTTCATTGTTAAGACATGCATCTCTTCATAACTTTTTGAGCCCATCATGCTAGGAGCTTTTAAACAGACTCTTTGTATACAGCAAGGCCAATGTGCTTTATACACTGTTGGATTAACAGTAACAATGTAAAAATATGGAAAGTATGCTAGTATTTGAATACAAAAGAGGAAGAAAATGTATATTTGTAGTACCCAAAATATTTCTGGAAGACTTTACCAGATACTGACAATATTGGAAGCCACTTGGAGAGGGAACTGGGGAACTGGGAGAGAGAGGACAACAAGAGATTTTCAATGATTAAACCATATGAAACTTCTAAATTTGGACCATGTAAGTATATTATTAAAAAAGAAAA
>NW_006399809.1:15536247-15551130 GCF_000299155.1 Elephantulus edwardii | reverse complement strand
CACATTCTTCTTCAAAGGGTCCAAATAATTTTGAATCATTTGTTTACTATTAGGGGCCATCAGCAGGAGTGGCATCCACTTCCTAAATAACACACCTCTGGAACCCCTATGAACTGTGATAAATGTTCATAGTTGTAGAGGGGCTTTAAGCCTTTTGTTCATAGAATTGCTATGAGTCATGCTCTACTCAAAGGCAATCAACAACACAAACAACAACAGGGGTCATCAAGTCAGTTCCAAGTCATAGTGACTCTATTTATTGCAGAACGAAACTGTGTAGTCTTTTATTATTATTATTATTATTTTTTTTTAAATAAATAAAACAGTCAGCTTTTATTATCTCAGTATCAGAGAAAACATAAGCCTGAAAGCTGGAAACTGAGTAACCTCACTAAGGAGGGGAAAACCATGGAAGAGCTTCCTCAGAGAGCCCCTTCCTCCTGCCCCTTGCAGGTGGCCTTTCACATGTCAAACAGGGCAATGGGCAGCTGAGAGGATGCTGCTGAATCAGCCTTCTGAACCAACCAGCCCCGTGTACAACTAGCACCTGGGAAGAGATCCTCCCTGTGGGTGGCATCCTGACTGGAAGGCAGCGAGAACCCTCCTACATCCACTCCAGCTGCTTTGCCCCTGTTCTTTGGCCAGTGTTGCCCTTTTGATAGGTAAATGTTGAACAAGTCCTTGTCAGTCAGAGTCTGAACTCTCATTTGATTTTGAAGACTTGTGCTTCCGTTTTTTCTTCTTTTTCTTTTCTTTCTTCCTTTTCTTATGCTTTTCTTTCTTCTTCTTTTTCTTGTGCTTCTCCTTACACTCTGAGGAGCTAGAGCTGCTGGTTTCTTCGTCTGAAGTGGAATCCTCCAGTAACTGTTTCAATTGTTGTATTCTAAACATAAAAAAAATGGTCAAAGAACTATGACTTTCACTTCTAAAATTTTTTTTTAGTATTACAACAGCAGTGTTGAGGGGGAGGAAACTGTATCACTAAACACAGAGCTTACTTTTATTTTTGTTTATTTTCCCATTCAAGTCTACAAAGATGCCTATTTGACATGACAAACCAGTGTCTAAGCAGTTATGTACTCTTTTCATTTCTTAAATATTTCTGCATCTTCATGTAGTTTTTAAATGTTTAACTTCTAGCAGATGAATAAATTCTGAAGTCACTCCGTAACTGCTCAACAATATAGCAGATGATATATCACTCCTCAATAACTCCGTGTTAACAATTTTTGTCATCCTTGTCTGTGGACCTAAAAATATCTGACAAAAGCTCAGGGTCCTTGAAGACACTGGAGAAAATAACCTAAGTCACATGAAAGATAATCAAATGTACAATAGAGGTGGTCACAAAGGAGGCTGCTGAGGTGAAGTGTCAGTGGCCAGGAAGAACAAGGCCTGCGCACTCCTTTCGCACACTGTCTCTCACTGGTTATTCTTTTCCTTTAAATATTTTAAGTTAAAAGTTTACAAGGTATTATCAGAACCTCACCTTACATCTTTTTCGTGTCTTTTATTCTCTCGTATGATGTCATACATGGGATCTTCATGTGCCTGCGAGTTAGAAAAAGTTCAGGTTTGGTTTAGGTCTTGTAGACTGTTAGCTTATTACAAAGAAAACCTTTATTTTACTGCCTTTTCACACTACCTCCCCCTATGTGATCGTGTTCTTTTTTAAGGCTTGCCAACACAACAAATTTACTTAGGATATAAAAAAGAACTTCTGACTATAAAAAAGTAGGAAATTAAATATTCTTTATGAGGAAGTATTTATATAAACTTTGATACAGTCTATGACATACTACTCAAGGTTATTAATGCAGAAATAACTCTTTGTATTCTATGCCAATAGATGATGAATAAGAAAACCAAATATTGTGCAAGAAAAATATATTTAAGGTACAGAAAAAGATATGTAAGTACCTCAAAGGATGTCTGGAATTATGCCCATCCTATGGCTAACTGCAAACATCCATCAGGGAGGGAGGCAAGATTGGGCTTGGGGGTTTCATTTTCTTTAATAAGGTAAATATATTCTTATATGATTTGTATAATTCAAAATGCCTTACATTTTAGTACAAGAATTATCTTACGTGGGGAGGGGTGGGTGGGGAGAAAAGTGCAGCAATGAATGAATGGAAATCCATAACCTCTGTAAATGTCTATTAAAATTAATTAAAAAAGGGGAAAAAAGAATTATCTTACACACACACACAAAATTGGTATTAACTGTACATATTATGGGTTGTTGGTGATTGCCTTCAAGTTGAGCACAACTCATAGTGACACTATGAACAAAAGGCTTGAAGCCCCTCTACAACTACCGACATTTATCAAAGTTCATAGGGTTTTCAGAGGCATGTTATTTAGGAAGTAGATGCAACCCAGCAAACTACTAACACTCAGGCACAACCACTCCGACCCTGTCTTTCTCCCAGTCAGTCAGGAGTCGTAATTTATGAGAAATTGGAACCTTATTATACATACAACTCTATTTTCTTTCACTTATGTTTTCATAAACCTTGTTCCATGACTTTACACATTTTCCTAGTATATAATCCTTCACAGCTATAGAATTTCTATGGAAAAAATTGTGTGGACTCTAATTTACTCTCTGCCGGTATTTGGAATATATATAGAGAACAGTATATTTAATTTGGCAGAAGTGTTTCCTGAGCAGTGCATCAGTGCTCTGTTAAAATAAAGTGGGGAAGTGACTGATTCATCTAACTGCTTTCTAATGAGAATATATGTTATACACAGTTCCTGCTTATAGAAAAATATCTAATTATTAGATTAAGAATGAAAAATCAAAACTCTAATTTTAGTCATTAGATAGAAGTCTTTATGTAATAAAATTTAAAAGTGATAGAATGGAATACAGTATATATGCTTCAGAAAAAAAATGTACTGTTCCTAGCCATAACGCAAGTAAGACTTTAAAGTTAAGGGGTTTTTTTGGTTAAATAACTAATCTGTTACACAAATGTAATTTAACAGAGATGTTGTTAAGACTCCTGTGAATGAATTGTCTGAGAAACTTCTGTTCCCTGATGACTGCTGATTCATCAACATTCACCATTTCTGCAAATGTAAGTTGTCAACATGAAACTTTACTTACTACTCTGAACTGTTCTAACTTTTGGTTGCCTTTGATAAAGAAAGGGCATTCTTTGTCGCCTGTTCGGTGACCATATCGTTTACAACGCCAACCTAAAAACAAAGAAATAGGGAAATACTTCTGTAAGACAACACACTTTTATGTAATCGAGGTTAAAAAAGAAATCAGTAGATAATACTAGTTATTCTTCATTAAACTCCAATTCTATATCAAACGGAATCAACAGATGAACTCCATGGGATCCCCTAAATAGAAGGAAATTGCCTCCTAACAACCTTTACATCTTGGAGTTTTAGAAATGACTGTTTCATCAAATACTAATAAGTAATCTCATGCAAAATATACTGCAAAAGATGCATTTTTTAAAAAACTGTGTTCCACTAAAGTTTTCAAATATAGTAAATAGAGGCAAATCTTTTCCATGTTATCAAGTGTTTCTGAACTTTGTTTATAAGTTTATGCACTAAAGCAAATCAAAGCTTTCTCAGGCTTGGTCAACAACTGCATTCATCCCTAACACTGACCTAAACAAAAATCATAGCTTCTCTTAGAATATTAGTGACATCAGAACCTTAACACAATTTTACCTGCTGCACAGGAAAACTGTCCTGTTTAAAGATTTCTTATAAGAGGCAAGAGAAGACCCCACGAGGAGCTGGGAAGATAAAATGGGAGTGCATATATGTATACATGTCCAGTGCAACGACAGACTTTAGTCCTCCTGGGATTTCAGTGAGCCAAATTCAGCTTTAGGGTGTTTCATAGGGGAAATAAAGTTATAGGCAAAACAGAAATGAGTAAGAATCTTTCTTAACATCTTTAACCTATCTGCATCTTCTCAGAACCACCTGGATTTGAGGCAAAACTGTGTGAGCATCTGTATTTAGGCATAAAATGTGGTTTGTGTAAAGTTCTATTGAGTACGTTTCAACATGTAGTAACCCAATGTACAATATATGAAAACACTGCCCACTTCTAGGCCATTCTCACAACTGTTAGAGGCCATCCTTATAGATACTGCATCAATCCATAGCTTTGAGTATCTTCTCTTTTTTGCTGACCCTTGTCCCCTGTCAACATTTTCAGTATGTGAGAAGTCTCATCAATTTAGCTTCCAAGCAGATTTCTGACTGTGATTCTACCATGCCATATTCTTTTCACCAACATCATTATTCAAAGACATCCATTCTTTTCAGTTTCCCTTACTCACCAGCAATTTTTTGCATGCATATGAAGTGGCTGAAAATACCACGGCTTTAGTCAGGTGCATCCGAGTCCTCAAAGTGACATCTTTGCTTTTCAAAACTTTAACAAGGTCTCTTATATCACATTTACCCAATGCACTGTCTTGATTTCTTGACTGCTGCTTCCATGGTGGTGACTGAGAGTCCATGCAAAATGAAATCTCAGACAACCAATATTTTCTTCACTTATCATGATGTTGGTTTTCTGCCTCATTGTCATGTTTTGTTTTCTTTATATTGAGGTTTAATCTCTACTACTGAAGACTGTAGTCTTTGATCACAAACAGTACAGACTAGTTCCTTTTAGCTATCAGCAAGTAAGGTAGTGTTACTGGTATACTGCGGCTTATTAATGAGTCTTACTCCAGATTCTTACCACTCGACCAATAGGAAACATCATGATGGATGGAGAAGAGACTGGGAGTGTCAACAACTTCATCTTACTTGGATCCACATCCTTGGTACCAGCAGTCAGGAAATCAGGAGAAAAATTACTAAGCAGAAAAGATGTCAGTTTAAGGACTAAGGTGCATCTGATTCAGGCCATGGTTTTTCCAATAACTTGCTATGGATCTGAGAGTAGAAAATTAATAGCGATGACAGAGGAACTGATGCCTTTCAGTTATAGTGTTGGGGAAGAGCACTGAACATTCCATGTACTGCCAAAAGAACAAATATGTCTTCGAGAAGGTGAAGCCAGAATGCTCTTTGGAGGCAAGGATAATGATGCTTCATCTCACATACTTTAGGCATGTTGCTAGGAGGGACTATTCCTTGGAGAGGGACATGATTCTTGGGTTGGTGAAGGAGAGGAAGACCCTCAACCAGGTGGACTAACTGAAATGGTGACTGCTGAAATAGGCTCTAGTGTGTCAAGAAGTGTGAAGATGGCACAGGACAGGACCGGTTTCAAATCTGCTGTTCAGAGTCATACTCAACTCGATGGCACCTCACAATAAATCCAATTCTGATATCCAATCTTTATATAGTCCAGCTTCTTGGACTGTTTACTTACCATATAGACTTAATAAATATGGTGAAAGGGTACAACTCAGACACATACCTTTCCTGATTTTAAAACCACATACTGTCCCTTCATTCTGTTTATTATTTTCTACTTCTTGATCCATGTACAGATAGTGCACGAGTACAATTAAGTAAGGAATTCTCATTCCTTACAATGCTATCTACTATAATCATTGTGATCCATGCAACCAAATGTCTCTGCTTAGCTGATAAAACAGCATCTTCGTAGTAGTTTCTATCAGCAAGGATACCTCTCATTTCCACATCCTCTTCTCAATCTGGCTTGAATGTCTACTAATTTTTCTGTTGATGTACTGCTACGATTTTCTTAGTTCTCTTGGAAAAAATATTACATTCATGTGGTATTGATGATATTGTTCGATAATCTCTACATACTGTTTTGATCATCTTTCTTTGGAATAGGCACAATATGGATCTCTTAACAGTTTGTTGGCAATGCCTGTCTTCCTTCAGTATCATTAGTTTTTGACTATTCATATGCTTGAAATGGCTGAATACCAATTATTTCTGGAACATTCTATGTACTCTTCCATTTTGATGCTGCTGATGTCAGTCAATATTTTGCTTATAGAATCCTTCAGCATTACACGAGCCTTGAATTTTCCCTTTAATTCTTTCAACTTTACAAACATCTAGAAGGTTTTTTCCTCTTTTGCTTTTCTAACTTCAGATCTCTACAGTCATGCCCCCTGGCACTTCGTCTTGAACTGCCTTTTAAACCTCTGTTCTGCAGTCTTTCCCATGTTTTCCTTCCCCTTTAGTGTTGCTACATTTTAGAGGAAGCTTTGGAGTCTCCTTTTTTAAAAAAATGTCTATTTTGGTTTCTTCTTTACTGTCTTTTAAAATTTTTTATTGATTATTGTCTTTTTAATGGCCTTTTCTTCATGTATGATATCCTTGACGTCATCCCATAATTCAGCTGGTCTTTGGTCATTAGTGTTCAATGCATCAAACCTATTCTTGAGACGGTTTTTAAATTCAGATGGGATATTCTCACAGTTTTATTTTGGTTCTTATGAACTTGTCTTAATTTTCTCCAACTTGCACTTGCATGTGACAATTAATGGTTTGTTCCTCAGTTGGCTCCTGGCCTTGTTCTGATTAATGATAATAAACTTCTCCCTCATTTATTTCCACAGATGTAGTTGATTTGTCCTTATGTCCCATCTGGTAAGGTCCATACATAAAGGGGTTGTTTATGTTGTTGAAAAAGGCATTTTCAATAATTAAATCACTGGTTGTACAAAACTCTATAATGTCATCATTCATATCAAGCATTGAGCTGTATGGATCATAATAAATTCTTGCTAACAATAAGAACAGGAACCCCAGAATGCCTGATTGTGCTCATGAATAACCTATACCTAGACCAAGAAGCAGTCATCAGAACAGAGCAAGGAAACATTGCACGGTTCAAATTCAGGAAAGGGGTGTATCAAGAATGTGTCCCATCTCCATACATTTTCAATCTATGTGCAGAATATATCATTAAGGAGGCTGGGCTTAACAACCCTGGGCTCAACAACCTGCATTACCCAGATGACACAACCTTGCTTGCAGAAACTGAGGAGGACTTGAAACATTTGTTGCAGAAGGTCAAGGACTGCAGTCTTCAATAATGACTCGAACTCAACATCAAAAAGACAAAGATTCTCACCACTGGGCCATTGGCAGCACCATGATGGATGGAGAAGATTGGGATTGCTAACAATTTCAGTTTGCTCAGCTCCACAATCAATATTCTTGGCACCAGCAGTCAGGAAATCAAAAGATGAATTGTATTAGGAAAATCTGCTGTCAGATCTCTCCAGAGTGCTGAAGTGCAAAGATGTCAGCAAGAGACTGAAGTATACCTAACCCAAGGCATCTCTGCAATAACTTGATATGTATCAGAGAGCTGGACAATAAATAAGGATGACTGAAGAAGAATCGATTCCTTTGAGTTGTGGTGCCAGAGAAGACTATTAAATGTACCATGGACTGCCAAGAGAACAAACAGGTTTGTCCTGGAAAAGGTGACACCAATTTGCTCCTCCGAGGCGGTGATTTTAAAGCTCCATCTGACAAATTCTGGGCATGTTATCACAAGGGACCTGGGCTTGGAAGATATCATGCTTGGAAGGATGAACAGCATAAGAGAAGAAGAACCTGAATGAAATGGACTAACACAGTAATAGGGATAAGAGGGGTAGTTGTGTCAGAAACAGTGAGATTGGCTCAGTATAGAGCAGTGTTCAGAGATCTTGTATATAGGGTTGTTATGAGTTGCAGGTGACCTGACCGTATATAACAACAATAATGCCAAGGATAGTTATCTATATGTATTTATGTTTCACCCCCCATTTCTCTAGATTCATGCTTCATATAGTCCACATTCTCAATACTTTTAAAAATTTTATCTTTTTAGTTAATTCACTGTTATATATCCACATTCTCAGTATTAATGCAGAGGTTTTATCTCACTTTGGGTCATTTGAGTATTAAGAAACTCCAATTAAAGAGATCAAGAAGCAGGAAGAAGGATTATTGTGTGGCTAAGATCTGCAAGTTCTGTTCCATGCTGGGAGCTACTGAACCAATGTAGATAAAAGAGAAGAAACTTGTTATTTTTTTATCTGAAGGTCAGAAGTAGGATACTGTGAGAAAAATTCGGGACTCTATTAATTTCCACGAGGTTTCCCTGCCCTTATCTCTCCTTCCACTTCACTAGGATTCCACAGGAGGAAGAAAGAATGAATTTTCAGAGCAGATGCAGACTAATTCAAATCACCATCCTTCTGATATTCATTAAAATTACAACAAAGAAAATTCTTTTTAAAAGGTATAAACTATAAGGACAGGGCAAACAGCAAAGAAGTGAACAGCAGCAAACTGTTAGAAGCAATAATACAGACAGATGTTGTGTGTAAAATGAATAGTTGTCATTGTTATTCACCACTGAACTGACCCTCCAGCGAGTTTTCAGAGGTAGTAAATTACACAAGAGATGGCCCGTCCTTCTCCCACAGGGCAACTGGTGAATTTGAACTGCATGCAATAGGAGTGCAATGCAGCTTCTTACCACTAGGCCACCAGAGATCACAAATGAACGGTATACCCTAGAAAACCAAATTCTAATTCAGCACAAGTAGAGCTGAGAATCAAGTTAATGTCTATTTAGAAAACGTCATAACCCTCAGATACTGGTTGTTAGGTGCCATCGAGTTGTAGATGACTTGTAGCGACCCTGTGAACGAAAGGCCTGAGCACTGTTCATAGAGTTTCTGGGGACAAGCTAATTCAGAAGTGGATGCTGCTCCTGCTTCCAGATACTGGTAGCATCGGGTATTTATGGATGTAAAGATGAAGGGGCAGTTCAGTGTTACCAAGCTGACCACTGCGCATGGCAACCCTAGGACAAGCGATCTGAACCACGCCGTACTTGCACTGCCCTTGGAGCTCTGATGTGCTTGAACCCACTGTTACAATCACTGTGTCAGGCCACTTTGTTGAGGGCTGTTTGCTTCTCTTTCTCTGACCTCCACCTTTACCAGCAGGATGTCGTTTTCCTAGGATTGGCACCTAAAATAAAGAGGATTGCTTAAAAGCCTTTGTGCAACTCTCTCCAACTTTTGTGGGCTCATGATTCTCAGGAGACTATAAACCAAGGTCAGGGAGACCCCAGGTATGCTAAAGGCAAAGTGACACAATAAATGTGAGGAGTATGTGAACAAGCTGATCCTGGAGGCCAACACTTCAAAATTCGCTTTCCTCATTCAGCTCTCAGGACACAAGCAGCTTCACCTTTACTCATCAGACAGGAAATGACTTATCTGTGAAAAATCAATCCACAGAAAAGGACCAAATGACACGGACATGAATTACCCAACAGACAGGCCCTCACATATCACCCCACAGTGAGACCCACATCCAAAACAACAAGCTCCACTCACACATTTAGAATTTTTAATATTTTTTTTTCATCCTACTCTTAAAAATAGGAAGTTTGGTTAGCCTAACGACAAGAAGCTGCCTTGCAATCCCAAAAGCATGTGGTTGGAATCCATCATCTGCTTCGTGGAAGAAGGATGGGCAACCTCTTCCCATGCGATTAACTGCCTCCAAAAACTCGCTGGAGGGTCAGCTATGGGTAGGTTCCAACTCAGTGGTACACAACAACAACAGCAGCAGCAACTCTGAAAAACATGGTCTTTGCAATTACTTGTTATGCATCAGAGGGCTGGACAATGACCAGGGATGACAGAAGAATTAATGCCTTTGAACTGTGGTGCTGGAGAAGAGTATTAAACATATCATGGATTGCCAAGAAAACGAACAGGTCTGTCCAGGAGAGGGTGAAATTACACTGCACCTTAGAAGCAAGGATTTTGAGACTCCGTCTCACATACTTAGGGTATGTTGCCAGCAGGGACCAATCTTTGGAGAAGGGTATCACGTTGAAAGGTTCAAGAGACAGTGCAGGAGAGGAAGACTCTGGAAGAGATGTATTGACACAATAACTGGGTTAATAAGGGTAGGTGTGTCAGAGATAGGCTCAGGACAGAGCAGGATTCTGAGCTATTGTGCAAATGGGTGCTATGAGTTGTAGTTGACTCAGTGGCACATAACAACTCCTCTTTGAGACTGCAAGAAGACCCCAACAAACTGCACACTGTGGTATAGCAGCACTTAAGTAATTTCCTCCAACAATTAGTGGTTAAAGGCTAAACTGTGTGAGCAACAGCTGACTGTATATAGGTGGGACAGCCTGTGCTTCTGAGGTCGGGTCAGAAAACTCTGTTGCTTGCTCCTTGCTCTCTTTTTTCATTACTGCCTCAACTTAAGAAATATTCTGAGGACCCTCAAGAAACCTACAGAGGTCAAGGCTGTGAAATCTGAGGCTTCTTGCTAACAGCCAGCATCAACTTGCCAGGTATCTAAGTGAGCCATTTTGAAAATGGAATTTCTAATCCTACTGGAGAAAGTTCAACTGGAATGCTCCTTAGAGGCAAGGATGACAAAGCTTCACTTCACATATTCTGGGCATCTTGTTAGGAGAAGCTGTCCTTTGGAAAGGAATGTCACGGCTGAAAAGTTGGGTCAACAGAAGAGAGGAATACCCTCAATGAGATGGATTTGCACAGTGACTGCAGCAATAAGCCCAAGTGTGTCAGAGATGATAAGTGATGGCATAGGACAGGACAGGGTTCAGATTTGCTGTTCACAGAGTTCACTATGAGTCCTATTCAACTCGATGGCCCTTAACAACAACAGCAACAGCAGCATTCCTGCCTCATGATGACTGCTGCTCTGGCTCACATCTTGACTGCAACCTATTTGACACCTAAAGCCAGAATCTGCCTGCTAAGATGGCCCAAATCTCTCACTCATACACAATGTGGGACAGAAATGTATACAGTGTTTTAAGCTGTTACATTTTGGGATAATTTGGTATGTGGCCATTTGTTGTTAATGCCCATCGAATCATTCCTCTCCTGATGATTCACGATGACCCTGTGAGAGGAACAAAGGGACAAACGGCTGCCTGGTTCTTTGTCACCACACTCATTAGTTTCAGCTCAGATGCAACCACAGGTTACTATCATAGTGGGCAACCCTAGAATACTGGACATTGGAAAGCTGCCTAAATAAAAGGCATATAACCTAATAAGAAACAAAATTTCAAGAAAAATGAGAATCATACTGGAGAGACTAAAAAGGAAATACATAAATTATTACACTTAAGATGCTGTAACAATAGAACAAGAACAAAATAAAAAAAATCAAGAACCTGCATAGAATGGGGAAAGAGAATACTGCAATTTAACAAAATGATAGTAGAAATAAAAAGCCTAATAAAAGGATTGATAAAAGATAATGTTACTGGAATACTTTAGAAAGCATTTAACAAAACTACTAATAGGAGAAAAAAGATAAATCAGAAAATCAATCTACTGTCTGAAATAATAAGATCGCTAACATGGAGCAGAGCACACAATTTGCAAAATTTCAGAACAATGGAGACAAGGAAATGATCTTACAAACTTCTAGAAAGGAAACACGAAAATCAACAAGTATAAACAAAAAACCTCAGGGTTGCATGCCAAAGTCTGAGGACTTGGAGTTGTTCTATACTGCTCAAAGTGATACTAGAAGCTGAAGAAACTGGAGCAAGGCCTTTAAGATTCAGCAGGAATATGACTTTTACCCTAGATTCTATACTCTGGAAAACCAACAACCTGTAAAATAGAGATGTTTCCAGAAAATAAATTCTCAACAGTTTTATATTAAGAAAGCTCTAGGAGCCCAGTTTTATATTAAGGAGGCTCTGGGAGCCCAGTGGTAAGGAGGTGCACTACTAACCCCAAGAAAGGTAGTTGAAACCCACCAGCTGCTCTTCAGGAGAAGGGCAATCACCTCCCATGTGTCTTAGAAACATGGTTCCACCTCGAAGGCACATAACAATAATAAACCTGTTTCTTAGGAGGCTACCAGAGATTTGGCTTCACCACAGTAAGAGAATATAGTCAAGATATGAGATAAGAAAATTGTTGTTGTTGTTGTTAAGTGCCGTCGTAGGCAACTCACAGCGACCCTATGAAAGAGAGTCCTTGATGCTTGGGTGCCTTTCTTCTTTTCATATGGGTTTATATGGTTTTGGGAGGCAAGCTATTATGGAAGTGGATGCCACTCCTCCTTCCAACATAAGAAAATAGAAGATCCAATACAGGAGGGAGGCTAGACAGGCACAGGAGTAACCATATGCAAGCCTGGAAGGTTCTGAACCAGTGACCAGTTTAAAAAAAAAAAAGGCAGGGTATGTGAAAGGAAACTAATCAGTTTAGTTTATGATCAACACTGGCTATCATTCACCTTCACTGGTTATCATAGCAACAGAACTGCCCCTCCAGTGCGTTTCTAAGACTGTAAATCAAATGGGAGGAGAGATTGCCTGTCTCTCTCCCAGATAGCCACTGGTGGATTTGAACCACCAGAGAAGTAAAGCCTTTGAGTTAAGTGGTGTAACTTCCTATGGATAATGCTACCAGAGCTCCCTCATAATACTGAATAAAATGATAATAAAAGAAACACTAAATTTTTTTAAAAACTAAATTATAATGTAACTATTACTGGGTAAGTAAGAAACAAGAAAAGCATGTGTATGGTGGTGGCAGGAAAAAAAATACAGTAAGGTCAACATGAGTTGTAACAAACTCAGTGACACAGGGTTTGGGTTATAGCAAGAGATCAATAGACAATTACTAAAATGGAAAAATCAAGAACAAGAAGGCAGTAATGGTATTCAGATGTACAGAGAGAAACATCAAGTTAATACTCTTTTTAAAAGAGGTTCCAGTAGTTACATTTGGTGTGAATGCTTTCAAAGTGTTGTTGCTCCCATAGGGTGGGAGCTCTACAACCAATCCTGAGAAAGCTCTCATCCAGGTTCATGCATGAAAGCCTCAAAGCACCTTATAAACCCTTTGCAGTCTACTTGATTCTGATTCACAGAAACCCTACAGGACAGAGTTAAACGGCTCCGCAGACTCTCCCCGGCTGTAAATCTTTATGGAAGCAGGCTGCCACATCATTCTTGCGTGGAGCACTGAGAGGGTTAGAACTGCATGCAGACTTTCTGGTTAGCAGCCAACTTGGCCACTGTGCACCAGGGCTCCTCAAAGCACCAACTGCGGTGATAACTAGATCCAATGAGGTACAACCCTAAGGGATCCATCTTCCAATGCAACTCTGCTGCCTCCTTCCTACCATGGCATATCCTTTGCATTATATGTTGTCTTCTGAAGAGTACTCCAGGCAGCTACAGAAAGACAGTAGGATTAGGAGCCAGACCCTGGATTCCAAGCTCTGCTCTACCTTCTACCCTAGACACCCTGCAAGCCTGCCTTCTTTTCTATAAAATGGGGATCTTTAACAGGCCTGAGAATGAATTCACATAGTGTGTTGTATTATGTTACTACACATGTTCTGGATGGTGTTATTTGAAACCCTTCCACACTCACACTGCATAACTTTGACTTCTTTCCCCAGTGGCATCCACAGTCCTTTAGTTGGTGCATGAGCCAGAAATTCCCTGGCATGTTCGTTGCCTGGTACATCTGGTATACAATCTTCTGGCTTAGTCTCATCTTCCTGAAAAATGGAAGTGACATGTAAACAAGAAAGCAAAATCAAAGTAATGCTTTAGAACACACCACTGGATAACTTTCTCATGGCCTGCAGATCCCAATGCCAACTCCCCTCTTGGAGAATTAAACATAAGCTACATATGATCCCCCCAAAATACTCAAAGCACTATAATAAGAAAGAAATAACTGTACTACCAAAAAGAAAAAAAAGTTATCAGTGTTCTTCTTGTTGCAATGATATGTAAGCTCTAAGTTGTGGTGCTAATATCCTAAAATGGTTTTTACAACTTTGAAATCTTTATGAAGTTTTAGAGCAAGCCACTTGCCAGAAATTATTAAAATATTACATGATATAAAACTAGCTTATACTTTGAAGGTCACTGCCATGCCTTGTGGTCATATACATACTAAACCTTTATACATATATAGTTGTTGTTGTTCAGTGCCATGGAGTCATAGGTGACTCACAGCAACCCTATGAACGAAAAGTCCTCGACACTTGAGTGTCTTTCATCCTTGCTCCAGGTTCATAGGGTTTCCGGGGGCAAGCTATTTACAGAAGTGGATGCCACTCCCGCTTCCCAGCTTGTTTTAATTGGAGAGCTCCACCAAACACTGTCCACCATGGGTAACCGTTGTTGCATTTGACACGTCAGTGTTACAGTGTGCAGCTTCACAGTGACCACAAGTTACCTCTGTACAGCAAGTGGACACACCAGGGCTATACGACCTTTGACTTGGTAGCATGTTAATTAATACTAAAATGTGTTTTAAAGATCTATTTCTCCTTAACATTACCACCAAACAGGTGCTTTGGTCTTTAACTGCTACTCTAAGTCTTGTTCTTTCAGAAAAACACTGCAGGAAATTGGAATAAGGGTTCCTGCCCCAGGAGGGCTAGACTGCAAGAGAACTCATCCCCTCGCTCTTCCTTTCTTTGACCTGATGACTCAAACACCAGGAGTGACCTTTAGACCAGGAAAACAGGACAGCAAAGCTTGGAGAAGATGCATTAGGCTGAGGGAAAAAGAAGGGGAGCCTTTGCTAAGGAACACACGGTGCCTGCAGTGGTTCCGTGGGAAAGAGAAACATGGCTGATTAAGTTTCCCCAATAGCACAGGCTATGACAAAGCCAAATATGTATGAACTATATGGCATCTGCAGGGAAGAAATAGGATGATTAATTAAAAACTGATGTTCAGGGTAGCTCTGGTGTCCTAGTGGCAAGGAGCTGCAACTACAATCCCAGAGGCACATGGTTCGAATCCACCAGATGCTCTGCCGGGGAAGGAGGGACAATCTCCTCCTGTACCAGTCAGATCTGATTAGACAGTACACTCACACAAAA
>NW_006399809.1:15517894-15536147 GCF_000299155.1 Elephantulus edwardii | reverse complement strand
GTTCAAAGCCTTCTGTAATTGTTTTTATAGTAAGTTCTAAATTTGCAGGTATGTCTAAGAGAATAAGCAAGAGTCTAGAATTCACACTAACCTTGATAAGCCCAGGAGGAGGTTTCTCATAACTAGAAAGGGAAGGGAAAAAAAAAACAACACAAAAACCTCCATCAGTCATTGAAAACAGACCTTAATATATTTTAATGAACAAAAGAAAGCTATTGGCATAAAACATAAAGGAGACCCGTGGTAAAACTTCAAATTATATCTAAAATAGTACAATATGCTCAGTACTCAGGAAATATACAGATGAGGTGAAGCTGTATCATATCTTGCAGAGAAGTCTAAAGCTTAAATTCATGGGAATACAAGCTTGTTGTTTTAGTAAAATTAATTTCTGGAGGGATAAAAGAAAACAAGGGAAATGTCAGGTAGAAGATGACCTGTGGCTTAATTATGGGCCCACAGGTAGTTGGAAAGGAACCTAATAATCCATCCTTTGAATCATAAAGAGTTGTACAAACAACATATGGCCAACAAATCTGAGATCCAAATTCCTGAAAAATATGCAACTCTTCTTGCCAAGAATGAAAAGGGGTGTGACAGGATTGCATCTTTTGAAATCTATTGTTATTAGCAACGGGATTTCCTAAAAAGTCCATTTTACAACTTTTCCCTCAAACTGAATTATGGATTCCTGATCCCTCCACGTCCCTACGAGGGCTAAGCAACAATTCATTAGTTTATTTATGTAGCATATCCACAAAGTTTAAAATAATATCTACCAATGTGATGAAACAGATTTGATAATGGGGTGTGCTTATTAATGCATCCTGCCTTTTGTGTTGTGACAGTTGAGAAGCTTGTGTTTATCTTTCTAGTTAATTCTTAGAATAAAAGAAAGATAGTGGGTGGCCGTTTTTTTGGTTTTTTTTTTGGTACCATCTGTGAAGCTTGGCTGTTAAGTCATTCAGACTATAATAACTTGCTGTGAGCAGTACAGAGACTAAATTTAGGTAAGAGGAAACATTATCTTTCTAAGTGCATATGGACAAGAAATCTTTATTTTGCCAAGTATTTCAAATTACCCTTTGTGAGTGCTGAAGTGGGATTTCTTTGAGAAGGGGCCTTCATATAAATATACTCCAGTTCATACTACTGTTCTAAGGGCTGGTTCCTACCCGACCGGAAGGCTGTGGGAAAGCACACACATTATCTTTTGGTTCTTCCCAGCTGCCTGGGAGCACTTGAGGGAAAGAAAAGACAAAAGGGTGTGGGGTGAGAAAACATGCTCAACAGAGCACAGGAGTTAGACCCAGATGTCTTTAGGGACCTGGCAGGAGTGGAGAAGGAGGTAGGTGGCGAAACACAAGCGCTTAAGGGAGTCATAGTAATAGGGTTTTAATTTTTTAAAAAACCACCAAAAGATTTCCCATTAAATATAGCAAACTGCCTTCCCTTTCCAAAACATCCCAAATCTGTTACTCTTGAGTCAAGTAGGACTCATGGTGACCTCATAAGTTAAAAGAACAAACTGCTAAAATGTTTTTGCTGTGAGCTCCCTGAAAGCAGACTGCCAGGCTTTTCCTGTGTAGCACTGCTGGGTAGGGTCACATCACCAACCTGTGGTGCGGCTGCCGAGAGCAAATCTACTGCATCCAAAGACCTCCTGGCTCCCAAAAAAAGACACTAGCAGAGTTAAAAGTGACAAAGTCCTTTTCACCACTGGATCAACTGGCAGCATCAGGATGGATGGCGAAGAGACTGAGATTGTTTGCTCGGCTTCATGGTCAACACTCTTGGCACCAGTAGCCAGGAAATCAAAAAACGTATTGCGATGGGAAAGTCTGTTATTAGGGACTTCTCTAAAGTACTCAACAGTAACGGTGTGTCTCTGGAGACTAAGATGCATCTGATACAGGCCATGGTCTTTGCAATCACTTGTTATGCATCAGAGAGTTGGACAATGACTAGGGAGGATAGAAGGAGAATTGATGCCTTTGAGCTGTGGTGCTGGAGAACAGTACTGAATGTACCATGGAAAACAAACAGATTCATCCTGGAGAGGGTTAAACCAGGCTACTCCTTGGAGACAAGGATTCTGGGGCTTCGTCTGACATACTTTGGACATGCTGTAAGGAGGGACAGGTCCTTGGAGATGGACATCATGCTTGGGAGGGTAGAGGGACAGCGCAGGAGGGGAAGGCCTTCTATGAGGTGGATTGATTCAGTGACTGGGGTAATTGGGATGGGTGTGTCAGAGGTAGTTCGATTGGCACAGGATAGAGCAGGGTTTTAGGGCTGTTGTACACAGGGTCACTATGAGTTGCAAACGACTCGACGGCACATAACAACAACAACAACAACAAAACAAAGGGTTACTGACACAGCCAAGGATCGAAAAGAAATAAGCACTGGCTGAAAACAGGTTGGGTCTTAAGTCTGAATGCTGGGCTGCTCAGCTCTCTACCTCCCTGTTCCACTGGAAACCTCTAGGCCAGAGACTGGAAGCTTCTTTTTTAAACTAACTACACAGATCCCAGAGAAAAACTCCACCTATTGACAGGTGGTAGATTCGATGAAACTGGAATATTAAATCTAATCTCTCTCCAGAAAAATGTAATCAGTTCACAAATCAATTCACCTGGCAGATTTGCACCAAAAGACCCCAAACCAAGCCCTCTACCTCTGATTCCTGCTCATAGTGATCCTGTGGGATGAAGTGGAACTCTCCCACAGGATTTCCAAGGACAAATCTCTAGGGAAGCACACTGCCACACCTTTCACCTATGTAGCAGCTGATGTGTTGGAACTGCTCACTCCAGGTCACCAGCTGAGTGACTCTCTATGTCAAGTTACTATCTCTCCATCAGGGAGCTCTGGTGGCCTAGTGGGTGAGGAGCTGCACTGCCAATCCAAAGGCAGACAGGCCATGTCATTCCGTGCCGTTTACAGCCTCTGAAATCCCACTGAACGGTCAGCTATGAGTCGGCTCTGATTTAAGAGCAATGACAGGCCTCCCCTCCATATTTCCTTTCAGGAAGGAGGTCCAAACTTTGGGGATATAACTATCTAATAAATCTATCTTCACTATTTTATCCTAAAAAAAAAGAGCAGCGAGAGATATCTACTCATTGGTTCCAAGTCACATGACTCTATGAAGCATCCTGTGCATCGTCACAACTGTTGCTAAACTTAAGCCCACTGCTGCAGCCGAACTGTCCATCCTTCTCACTGACGGCCTTTTGGTTTCACTGACTTTAACAAGCACCACAACTTTCTCCAAGGCCTGGTCCCTCTGCTAATACGCCAAAGCACACATTGCCATGACAAAGTCTCATCGTCCTTGCTCCTACACTTTTGAATGTATTTCTTCCAAAATAGACCTATCCATTCTTTAAGCAGTCTATGTTACATTATTCACCAACAACTTTATTCAAATGTAGTGATTCCTCTCTGGTCTTCCTTATTATGTCATTTTTGCATATATGTGGAACAATTAAAAATACACTGGCTTGGGTTGTTACATGCTGTCAAATCACGTGTGACTCAGTGACCCTATGTACAGCAGCTCTGAACCCCGCTCTATCCTCAGCCAATTTCCTTGTCTCTGACACACGTTATCTCCATGACCTCAGTCACTGAGTCAATCCATCTCATCCAGGGTCTTCCTCTCTTCAACTGGCTTGAGTTGTTGTGAGGTGTTACTGAGTCAAGTACGACTCAGAGAGACCCTATGAACAAAAGATCTGAACCCTGTTCTATCCTGGGCCATGCTGACACACAGGAGGCCACTGCTGCAGTCACCGTGACAATCCACCTGGTTGAGGCTTGAGTTAAGCCTATCTTAACCCTCAAAATGACATCTTTACTTTTTAACACTTTAAAGAAGTCTTTTGGGACAGATTTATTCAACATACTATGTTGTTTGATTTCTTGACTGCTGCCTTAATGGGCATCAACTGCAGATCCAAGTGACATCTTAACAACTTCAATCTTTTTTCCATTTATCATGATATTGCTTATTGGTTAATATCTAAGGATTTTTGTTTTCTTATGTTGAAGTGTAACCCATACTATAGGCTGTAGTCTTTGAGCTTTTCCAGTAAGTGCTTCAAGTCCTCTGCTTTTAGCATGAGAGGCTGTAGCATCTAAATATTACTGCAGGTTGTTAATGAGTCTTCCTCCAATTCTCAAGCTATGTATTTCTTCATATAATCCAGTTTCTCAAATTATATGCTAACCACACAGATTAAAGAAGTATGGTGAAAGAATAAAATGCAAATAAACATCTCTCCTGATTTGAAGTTACACAATGTCCTCCTGCTCTGTTGGAGGAGGACTTTTAGCCCCTTTCAAATACAGCTTTCTAGCACTTCACTCCTAAACATGACGAGATCCGAGGAGTCACAGAAAAAAAAAATACAACCCTCTACGGGAAGGACAGAGATCAAAAGAAAACGTAAATAAGAAGCAGAGAAAAGAAAAGGGCCAAAGAGAGATGGGGAGGAAAGAGCAAGTATCTTCAAAGAGAAGAGATACTTCCACAATGAAAGGAAAAGGGTGGTGGAAGGACTGTCAGTTTGGTTTGTTAGATAGTAGAGAAAAACAACTAAGACACAGGAAATAGAAAAGACAGAATCAACAGCAGTCCAAGGAAAAGAAAAATAAAATAGAGGGTAAAGACGAAAACACGAATTCATGTAATCATTTGACATACACATGAAATGTCAAGAAATATTAAAAAGAAAAGTGAGAAAATATTCATATCATGGTCAAATTCAGAATACTAGGGAGACAAACAAAAGGTATTAAAAATGTTTTGCTATTGATGCCTTTGAGTTGTGGTGATGGAGAAGAGTACTGAACATACCATGGACAGCCTGGAAAACTAAGAGGTCTGTCCTAGAGAGGGTAAAACCAACATGCTCCCTGGAGGCTAGGATTTTGAAGATCCGTCTCACATACTCTGGGTACATGGCCAGAAAGGATATGTAAATACTCAAAACATTTACCCTTACTGCACTCTTTGAAAGGAAATTACAGAACGCATTTATCAGAAAAATAAGGTCATTCAGGCCAAAAGGGAAAAGCTCTGATGATGTAGTGGTTAAATGCTAGGCTGCTACTAAATGAAAGATCAGCAGTATGAACCCACCAGCCACTCTGTGGGGACAAAGATGCGACAGGTGCTGTTGACAGGTACAGTCAGTATGACTCGGAGCAACCCTATGAACAACAGATTTGAACCCTGTCCTATCCTGTGCCACCATCGTACCTGACACACTTGAGCCCAGTGGAGGAGTCACTGTGTCAATCCATGTTGTCAAGGGTCTTCCTCTCTTTCACTGTCCCTCCTTAAGGAATAGCCTCTCCTAACAACATGCCCAAGGTATGTGAGATGAAGCTTTGTCATCTTTGCTTCCATGGAGCATTTTGGCTGTTCCCTCTCAAAGACAGATCCATTTATTCTCGAGGCCGTCCATGGGATGTTCAATACTCTTCTCCAGCACAACAACTGAAAGGCATCAACTCTTCCGTTATCCTATTTACTGCCACAGCTTCTTGATGTATGCTTCTGTAAAGATGATAGCTTTGAGAACCCTATGTTGCATCCTACTCTGTCCTATAGGGTCACTGGGAGTTGAAATGGACTCCATGACCCACAACAACAAAAACAGAGGATGTAAGACATGAAATCCAGGACAAGAGAGTGGAGAGGGAGTTCTGGGAGGTTTGCTGGACACCAGGCCTAGAAAGTGACCAATGTTGACTAGAGGAGAAGAGAAGGTAGAAAAGAAACGGATAGTTTATCAAGTACATGCTAACATAGGAAGAATACTCTTGGCTTTGGGAGCCTCTGTCACTGGTGTGTACTGTCAAAAAATAGTGGTTTGCAATACAAAATTAAAATACCAGCTAATCAATAATCCTACAATTAGGGAGCACCGGTGGCCTAGTGGCAAGAAACTGTGCTGCAATCCTTAAGGGAAAGGGTTTGACTCTATCAGCTGTTCCATGGGAGAAGCATAGGCAGTCTGTCTCGTCAGGTAGGTGGGATTAAGTGCCTCTGAAAACCTGCTGGAGCATCAGGTCAGTTCTGACTCAAAGATACACAACGACAACAATATGATTGATAAAAAGAAGCTCCTGTTAACTAGTGAAAAACATACGCTGTATGCCATTTATCTACCTCAAATTAGAAAAGAAGATAATTTGGCTGAAAAATGAGCAATATTACATAGTTAGTTATAATAATGTTAATGTTGTTGTGTGACACAAAGTTGGAACCCACCCATAGCTGACTCTGTGGCGGGTTTTACAGAGGCACTTAATAGCATGGGAGGAGACTGGCCATCCTTCTCCCGTAGAGAGCTGGTGGGCTTGAACGGTGTACATTAGGGATTGCAGTGCAGCTTCTTGCCACTAGGCCACTAGAGCTCCCTAATAATGGTAATATTAGGTATTGGCACAAGAGAGGAAGACACTCAATGAGATGGATTGATTCCGTGACTAGGGTAATGGGGGTAGGTGTGTCAGAGACAATAAGATTGGCACAGGTTAGAGCAGGGTTTAGAGCTGTTGTACACTACTAAGGTCGCTATGAGTTGCAGATGACTTGATGGCACATAACAATAACAACAACAACATTAATTTCAGAAAAATTATTATAATGTCATTATACTGTAAAGAGAGATGAGAGGGCAAGGAATGAGAACTAAACCTTTTCCAACTATGACATAGAAGTCAATAGAGAATATAAGCATATAATTTAGAAATAAGGAGTTAAGTCCAGAAGCAAGGAGTTGGTTCTCTGAAGTCCTGTTTGAGCTTGGGCAGCAGAATATGTGTGGGAAGACTAATGAGCAGGGTAGTAAATCAGCTTTTCAGAATAATTTTTTTTAAAATTTTCAAACTTTTTAAAAGTATGAAAGTGGCAGTGTGGTATGAATAAAATTTGATTATGAAAATAAGACTCCAAATATTCCAACAGCCCAGCCAGGTTTAAATCTCTGATTCAGGAAAATGCCTCTTTTTCTCTGGGACTTGAACTCCTTGGGTTTGGCTGTAGAGTTGTTCCTTCTGCAGAAGTTAGTTATTAATCTTTCTTCTTTGTGAAAGCTTCTGCAAACAAAAAATAAACAGCATAGCAATTAACCACTGCCTGGCCTTCTGCAATCAAAGATAGAGAGTGGGGTTGCCAGGCAGGGTGGGGCCATGCCCAAACACAGTTTAGAAAATGTTAACTCTCCACTGGACAGGAGGTCAAATGAGCCATAGACTCCTTGTGCCCTAGCTGAGGTCAGCCCCTACCCATGTGGGTTCCAGCAAGGCAAGGCTGCCATCTCACGCTGCCTTGCAGGACTACAAAGAGCAGGCCAGGTTCCAGGAAACAAATGCATTTTGTGCCAAAGCTTCAAGTTGATGATAAAGGATTTTTAACTCTTTGAGGACAGCTCCTTATATGATCTAAGTAGCACAAGTAACCTCAAGTACTTGAAACAAAGGAATTCTTTGTTGCCTAACTTGTGAATGTTTGAATTCTACAGCTGATCAATGAATCACAGAATTCTGAAAATGAACTTGGGCATTAATTCAATTCCTCACCTGGTTTAGGAATCTTTTTTACAGTATCTCCTCTCAGTAGGGAGTCAAGCTGCCCTGGAACCTTCCAGTGCTGGGGGGAGCTAACCTGAAACAAACCCACTACTGGTAGATTCCGATGTTGGGAGACCCTCCGTGTGATTCTGAGGCTGTTTGAATCTTGTCAACCTCATCTTTATCCCAGAGTGTGCCTGGTAGGTTAGAACCAACACATAACCCCAATTACACCGCTAAATCGGTCTATGTTGTCGTTGTGTGCCTTGATGTCACTGACCCTCCAAGGGGGAGATTGCCTAGCCTTCTCCAGCGCGTTTGTGGATTAGAACTGTGTGCCTTTGGGAGTGCAGCGCAGCTTCTTACCACTGACAGTAATTTCTTTATGTTGAGCAGGAACTGGCTCTCTATAGCGTCCGCTCTCGGGTTCTGGAATACATCGTCAGGAGAGAACAAGTAAGGGAGCTCTCGTGGCCTGGTGGTTAGGAGCTGCACTGCCAGCCCAGAGACGGACGAGGTTCGAATCCACAAGCTGCTCCTTGGGAGAAACATGAACAATCGCGTCCCGTGCAATTTAAGGGCTTCTGAAAACCTGCTGGAGGATCATTTACGAGTCGGTTCTGATTCCAGAAATGATCTACTGAGAGAACAAGTCTACACATTCATTCTACGTGACAAGGACAACTCTTCCTAGTCCTTTGCACTAACCTCTCAGTTTTCGCTTCCTTATCCTACACGGACATCCCCCGGCTGGTTTGCTCTTGCATTTTAAACAGCAGAGTGTGAAAATAATCAATTCTGTGCCCATTTCGTACCTTTGAACTGAAACCCGAAATGACCAGAGAGCTCGGTGGAACTTCCGAAATTCAGTGCACAAATGCTTACCGAGCGCCTACTAGAACTTGGAGCCCGATAAAAGTCCAAACCAGGCGCAAAGATGGCAGCACTAACGTAGAAACCGTGGTGGAGCAGAGTCAGAGCCGCCGGGGTGGCGCCCCTTCCCAGGCCGGGCTGGCGACAGGTCGCCCACGAGAGGTGGCACGGCTGGAAGTCAGCGCGCCCGGAAGGCGCACCACCAGGGGCGGCCGAGGGTCCTACGGCGGAGCGCGGGCGCGGCCCTCCCCGGGGTCTCCGCCGAACCCACCGAGCGCGCCGCCCTGGCTGCCCGAAGACCCCGCGCGGGAACGCGGCCCCACAGCCCGACTCCTCCCGGAGGTCGCGTGAGGACTCACAAGGACTCCAGATGCTTGAGCTGCTGCAGCTGCTGAGCGTCGTGGCGCCGCCGCTTCTGCTCCCTGCGCCGCTGCAGCTCCTGCTCGGGCAGCTCCCGCGGCCGCCGCGCGCCCCCGACCCCCTCGTCGTCGCGCCCCGGCCGAGCAGACATCGCGGCCTGCACAGCGATCGGGAGACCCAGCCGGGAGGCGCGGCCCAAGCTTTGGCGGCGAAGACGGTACTTCCTCCGCGCGGCGCCCGCGTAGCTCCACAGCGCCCCCTCCGGCCGCCTCCCTACCGCGCACCCGCGCAGGGATCGGCCACTCCTCCAGCTCAGCCGGCCCCTTTGGCTCGCCGCGGGCCTGTGAGGCGGCTTCCCCGCCGCTCGGCTCCAACTCTGGGCGGGGAAAGCCTGGCGCTCGCTACCGCCTTGCCCGGTGCTGCTGGAGTTCCGCGCGCGCCCCCTGGCGGCGGCTCGGAGCAGCGCTCACAGCCTGTGGGGCCGAGCATCCAGGGATTGAGAGGGGCGCTAAGCGCTTTCCCCCAGCGCGCCCGGCCTCGGGGCCGGCCACCTACCTTCTCAGGGATACCCAACCCAGGAAGCGGTGGGCACAAAGCCTGTGCGGAATCTCGGCCTGCCAGGGAATGCGAGGAGTTCTAAATGTGATTGTAGAATGCATTCCTTTTTGGAAGGAAGCAAGAGTGAGTCTCCATACGAAGTCTTCATCTTTCCAATAAATGCAAATCATGTTTAAAACAACCTCAAAATAAATTGTATTTGTTGTTGATTGCTGTCTAGTCAAGTACGACTCATAGGAATCCTATGAACAAAAGACCGGAACCCTGTTCTATGACTATCGCCGTTTCTCTAAGTTCATAGTTTCCAGAGGCTTGTTGCTGAGGAAGTGGATGCCACTATCGGGCTTCCGAAACCTGTCTTAATCTGGGAGCTCCACCAACACTGTCCACCAAGGGTAACCGTTATGGCATTTGGCACATCAGTGGCACAGGGTTCAGCCTCACAGCAACCCCAGGTTACTTCCATACAGCAAACTGACAGACAAGTGCTGTACCACTTTGTATTTAGGCAATACCATATTGTATTTAGGCAAGGTTTGGGTGCTGGAAATGAAAGTAGATGCTAACAGGATGCTTGAAATGTGTTAATCCCCAAAGGTATTGAGCATCTTTAAGAATGAACAAATCTCCAGCCTGGTCCCGGCGCTATGGCCCCCGCAAAGAAGGGTGGTGAGAAGAAAACGGCCGTTCTGTCATCCACGAAGTGGTGACCAGAGAGGACACCATCAACATTCACAAGCGTATCTGTGGAGTGGGATTTAAGAAGCGTGCTCCTCAGGCACTAAAGGAGATCCGGAAATTTGCCATGAAGGAGGTGGGAACACCAGATGTTCGCATTGACACCAGGCTTAACAAAGCTGTCTGGGCCAAAGGAATAAGGAATGTCCATACCACATCCATGTATGGTTGTCTAGAAAACGTAATGAGGGTGAAGATCCCCCAACAAGCTGTATACAGTGGTTGCCTATGTACCTGTCACCACTTTAAAAAGTCTACAGACAGTCAATGTGGATGAAAACTAACAGCTGATTGTCAAATAAAGTTATAAAACTGTTAAATATATCTTGGAAGGAGCACAGCTGGAATTCTCCTTAGAAATGGTGAGACTTCATCTATGTATGTGTTATTCTCATACACATGACTTCACCTCATACAGCATGTTACCAGGAGGACCAGTCCCTGCAGAACGTCATCATGATTGGAAAAGTTGGGGATCAGCAAATGAGAGGAAGACCCTCAAAAAGATGTGATCAAGGTTGATAACAGTGGCTGCAACGATGGGCTTAAAAAATTCTAAAGACAGTACAGAACCAGGCAATGTTGTGTTCTGTTGTATATAGGGTCATTGTAGGGCAGAACTGACTTAAAGGTGCCTACCAAGAGTAAATAGCATTACTATTCTTATTTATTAACCTTTACTTTATAGATGAGAAGGCCCAGAGAATCAAGTGGGGAATGTAGGATTCACAGATTCTTAGCTAGATTGTATTTATAAAATGTATCTAATTTATGGAATTACAATAACTCTAAAATATACCTTAATCTGAAATGATATTTTAATTTTGAATTAATGGATGAAACAACAAAGGAAATACAATAAAAGAATGTTGTTGTTGTTATGTGTCATCGAGTCACTTGCAACTCATAGCAACCCTATGTACAACAGCCTTGAAAACTGCTCTATCTTGTGCCACCTTTACTGTCTCTGACACACCTACCCTCATTATCCCAGTCACTGTATCAATCCATTTCATCAAAGATCTCCCTTTCTTTCTTTATCCCTCCACCCTTCCAAGCATGATGTCCCACTCCAAGAACTGGTCCCTCCTTTGCAACATGCTCAAAGTATGTCAGGGAAGCCTCAGAATCCTTGCCTCCAATGAGCAGGCTGGCCTCACGCTTTCTAGGATGAACCACATTCACAATAACACAATTGAGACCATATTAGCTTCAAATGTTACACTCACCAATTGGAATGAAGATCTAATTCCAATTTACTAGAGAAAGTCTAAGGAGAAAAACCATAAGAAGGCTATAAAAAGGTACAGAAAACTAAAGTGAGGTGTCCCAAAACTTGGAAATATCTCTGAGGACAAAATTCTGAGAATGAAGGCAGGAGTTACAGGTGCAGGAAGGGAGAACCCAGCAGTTGACCAGTCAAAAAATTGTCTCCCAGGAATTTTTCCCCCCACCAGAAAGAATTCTTCTTCCACCAAAAGAGATGGAAGTCTTTGCTTAGCCACAGCAAAGAGACCTCCCTGAAACCACTGAAATGTAGGACACACTTTAAGCATCAGTGATAGTTGAACTGAAGAACTGGGTGTGAGATGGGACTTTGGGACGGAAGCCAACATTAGCAAGACTGAGAACTTGGGAATACTTAGAGGCTCAAGGCTGAAGTGCCTGCTTGCAAATTTTGGGAGCTATATTGAATAATTGTTATTAATATAAATTACACTTTAAAAATGCCCCCCCTCCCCAATTGTCTCCTATTGTCTTGCAAAGCATACTCATCCAGCCAGGAAGAACAATGTAGTCTCAGGAGATGTGGTTGACAGGAAAAGTAAAAATAACACTTCATTGTAGCTGAATCAAGAAAAAGAGAACAAGCCCCAATCAGGCATTGTGTGTCCTGTGTTGTCCAGAAGTAGCATAAACACATAAGTGTTCCAATAACGTGAGGATAAAGGAGTTCTGGTTATATTTGAGTGCTGGGATCATCAGAATAATGTGTTTGCTTCTACAATCACTTTACACTGTGGTTTATAGATTAGTCTCTGGTGCTTTTAGTTGTGACACATTTCCCCCAAACAGCAGCAACAAATCTTACTTGTTCCACAGGGTAACCTTCACTCTCTTCCCGCTGACTGGTGCAATCTAGGACCCTTTGCTGGGCCAGATTTAGTGATTTACTTATCACCAGAGGAAAGCAGCTCCCGTAATGCTGCATAATCTCCAAGGCTAGGTCAGAGAAACTCAAGTACCAGTCAGCAACTCAATTCTCTTCCACTATTTTCTTCCACATCTGTTCCTAAATTCTTTGGAAACAAGGTGGATTGCTCAACTGCCTGGATACCATGCCATGAGGAAGCCCAGATTAACCCATAAAGAGAGATTACATGGAAAAATCCCGACGCTAACTAAAGATGCCAGACCAGCTCCCAGGTCCCTTAAAACTTCCCACCCCCACAGATCGACTATCATCACTGGAGGAGCTCCAGATGGCGTTGTTAAGCCCTTCTTGAATTTCTGATCCACAGAAACTAAGATTATAACAAGCTGATTGTTTCATGTTTTTACGTTTGCAGTGCAGCAGGGATAAATATAATTTGCATGAGTCAGCCCTCCAGAAAACTCTAGGTTTAGGCTTGTGTGGCTAAGGAACAGACCCTGAATGTTGGCATTCCCCTGTGGCTGGCTACCAGGTGGCCTTCCCTAACATCTTCATTTCCTTGTTCTCTAAGTGCAACACAGAAGCAAGCACATACTAACGCAAAATGTAATAGCACACCTGCCAAATTACCTTATTGTGTACTTCACTTGACATTGGTAATGACCACAAGGTTATTATGTTTACATACTGTTTGATGGTGGCATATTTTATAATGAAGATATGTGGCATATTTTATAATGAAGATATTTACCTTGTTCCACCTAAAACCTTCATCTCTTAGGACATTCTAACAGGAGAAAGAAATGATATGTTGTTGTTAGTTTTCATGGAGTCAACTACCACTCCTAGTGATGCTTTGAACAAGAGATCTGAGCCCTGTCCTATCATCCTGCATCCTCACCAGCTGATAACCTCAAGCCTATAGTTATCTACTGAGTGGTGTCTGTTGATCCTGTTGAGGCCCTTCCTCTCTCTCTCTCTCACCCTCCACCTCTCCCAGCAGGATGTTTTTCCCCCAAGCATTGGCCCCTCTTGACAACATGCCGAAAGTATGTGAGACAGAGTTTCACCATCCTTGCCTATGAGGAGCATCATGATAGTATATCTTCAAGACAGAATTTAAAAGTTTTGAAGAGGAAAAAGAGAGGTTAGTCAGGAATTGGACTGCGGATACTCGAATCAAGCACACAAGGCTTACATTTGAAGCAATAAGTTGGTTTATTTTCACCTGTGTGCAGGTGGGCTGAGCTTTCAAATTAGAAGTCAGCAGCTCTTGCGGTTAGTGGGGGGATTTATACACAGAGATTGTTGATTGGTTCAGCAGATCACATGAAGAAGTCTTGGATGGGCAGTTGTCTGTAGGCGCCCTTTTCTTATCTTGCAGACATAGTCTTAGGTCAGTTCCTTTTCTGTGGCATTCCTGAAAAGTCTTGGTTTTTTGGATTTAGCTTTCGACTATTAGTTGAACAGCCTGGAACTAGGAGTAGGGGTTTATCTGAGAAGTAGAAATTCTAGTGATAATGAGGCCATTTTATTTTACCTAGCGGAATTTTCTGTTTTTGCCAGTCCATAGGATATCCAGTACTCTTCTGCAACATCACAATTCAAAGACAGTGATTCTTCTGTCATGCTTAGGAGGAAGTAATTGAAAAGACCATGGCTTGGATCTGGCACACCTTAGTCTTTAAACTGACATCATTACTTTTTAGAACTTTGAAGAGGTTCCTGACAGATTTTTTTTCCCCCAATGAAACATATCTTTTGGTTTCTTGACTGTTGTTACCGTGGTTGTTGTTTGTAGATCCAAAGAAAATGAAATTGTTGACAACATCAATGTTTTCTCCATCTGTTAGTCTAGAGGCTAAGGTCTAGAAGTCTTCAATCTTCTGCAGCAAATGTTTCAAGCCTTCCTCACTTTCAACAAGCAAGGTTGTATAGTCTGTATAATATAGGCTGTTGAGGAGCTTTCCTCCAGACTTGATGCCACATTGTTCAATATTTTTAGCAACTTGCTCAGCATACAGATTTTATAGATATGGAGAAAGGATACAACCCCTATGCACACATTTCCCGATTTTAAGCCATGCAATGTTTGTTCCCTTGCTCTGTTGAGACAAGAGCCTCTTATTCTAAGTACAATTAAGTGCTCTGGGATTCCCATTATTCTCAGTGTTATCCATAATCTGTTAGACTCCACACAATCAAACGCCTTTTCATAATGAATAAAACACAAGGAAGCATCTTCTAGTATTCTCGGCTTTTATCCAAGACCCATCTGGCATCAACAATGATATTTTACATTCCATGGCCTCTTCTGAGTCCAGTTAAACTTTCTGTCAGTTCTTTGTTGAGAAACTGTTGTAACCATGTAAAAAAAAATCTTCAGCGATATTTTACTTACATGCAATGTTAATGATATTGCTTTATAATTTCCACATCCTGTTGGATTACCATTTTTGGAATGGGACCAATATGTATCTCATCCCGCCAATTATTGTTGTTGTTGTTGTTAAGTGCCATCAAGTCGCTGGAAACTCATAGTGACCCTATGAAGGAGAGTCCTCAAAGCTTGGGTGCCTTTCATCCTCTCTCCAGGTTCATAGGGTTTCCGGAGGCAAGCTATTACAGAAGTGGATGCCACTCCTGCTTTCAAGCTTGTTTTAATCGGGGAGCTCCACCCCACACTGTCCACATAGGGTAACCAGCCATTAACGCGTTTGACACATCAATGTCACAGTGTTCAGCCTCACAGCAACCACAAGTTACTGCTGGATGGCAAGTGGACACACCAGGGCTATATGACCTAGAGGAATGTTTGAACAAAAATGATGAAAGACAGGTCCGAGGGCTGCGGATTAAAATTCACCCACCTTTGGCATGGTGGCATCGCTTTCTGTCCACTGGGCCAACTGATCTCTCTCTATGTTGATGTTACTGTTGTTAAGTGCTGTCGAGTCGCTGGTGACTCATAGCGACCCTATGAGCAGCAAGACAAACAAGCTTTGTATGGATCAGTAAGAGCAGACTATAAACAAGCAAGCACACTCACAGAAACTCTTAAACACAAGCAACAAGCAAAACAATAAACCAACAAGTGAGTACTTTGTTCATAAGAGCAAAGTACAAACAGGTTTATACAAGCAACAAGCAAAACAATAGACTGACAAGTGAGTACTGTGTCCTTAAGAGCAAAGCACAAAACAAACAGGTATATAAATATAAACATATACAAATATATCATCTCATAAAGCAAAAATGCATGCTATGGGAAAGGTGCACCAAGGAGATGCCAAGAGATGGGGCACTGAGCCTAGTGAAGAACTTCTGTGGGTCTCAGAGGGGCGTAGGCTAGTCTCCCTGCCTAAAGATGGTGTCTTCTCTAGTTCAGGAGATCTACAGGCTCTGAAAAGAACACAGAGAATTTCCAGTTCCAGAAACCGAGGTAGACCTGGATCTTGGCGAGGAGGGTGGAAGTAATATGGTGGCAGTGGGGTTAGGATTGTTGCCCTGAAGAAACCAGAAACCAATAATAATTGTTTTCTAAGGATAATAATCCTTCCACAGTTTCAAAAGAAAAGACAAAGCATTACTTTGTACACCGATTTAAGGAAAAGACTGAATTGAAAAATATAATAAGGAAAGCAAAAGACCATAAACAACACAGCACAGCCATCTTGAACAGCTATCCACGTGGCATGGGAATCAGAGAACCCAGATAGTGACAGTGGTGGCAGTATCCACAGCAGCTGATGAGGTTGAGAAAAAGAATGGAAACACTGACTAAGGAGAGCAACAGAACACAGAACCTTTAACAGTGCAGCACAGTCATCTTGGTTAACTATCCTTCCATATGGCCTGAGAAGGAGGCCATGGCAGTAACAGTGTACCCACAAACCCACTACTCACCAGGCAGTGGGCAATGTTTCCCAGAGAAGGCAGATACACAAAATATTACTGCAGTGTTTGTAAATTGGAACACCACACACTTTAAAAAAATTAGGAGAATGCTTCAGTAAATGTCATTGTGCCATTAAATATTATAAACCAGTAACAACATTGAGACAAAAAATTATGGAATCTCAGAATACACCGATTGGTTATTGTTATTATTAGTTGCCATTGTGTTGCCTCTGACTCATAGCTGAAATATATAAACTAAAGAAATGCTCTCTGGTTCTCTATCACCTTCAAGATAGCTGCCAGGTTTGTGCACATTGTTTCAGCCACTGTGTCAATTCATCTGGCCTTGCTTCCCTTGTCTTTGCCAATTTTCCACTTTACTAACCATGATATTTTTCTGTACTTACTACTCTTTCCTGATTGCATGCCCAAAGTCTTATCTCTTCTGTCTAGGCCTGGACATCTAGAAGTATCAATGAACTGGATGGACTGCAAGACTGAATATTTAAAAAAGCTTCATCATTGCTTTAAAGTAATAAGATTAGGGATAATTATATATTTATTATACAATATAGCATTGTGTTTATGGCAAAATCTTTTAAAAGAGCAAAAAAATGAGTGTCATTTCTATAAAAAATGTAATTATATATATATATATGAGTTATTCATCATTTCATTGGATGTGACAGGCAATAGAAGTGAAAGTGAAATTTAAAGAATGCCTGTAGATTGGCTAATTTGACACCCACTCCAGTTCTATTTCAGCTAGGTTAGAAAGCTAAAAATTATCAGATCACCTTGAAGTGTGGGTTCTTCATATTATCCAGTTCCACCAAGTACAAATATTCACCTACAACTAAGCGGTAGCAATCATATTCTGGTGCTGGCAAGTACAGAGGAACTGCCTTGTCCTTTTGGGCAACTGTGGATGATAACATGCAGTCCCTCATATCACAGAACTATACTGGCAGTAGTGGCAGCAGCAACAACAGTGATTTCTCCTGGAACAGTCCCAAAGTGTGTCTTGGTGCTTGATTCTCCTGGCTACTCTGGCATAGCCACATTATTCCTAGGGCTCCGGAGGTTAAGTGAGCTCCCCAATTTTCTTTAGACTTTTGGGGTTCCTGTTTAGTTAGCCTACCTTCTGTTGTCCTGCATTGCTGTGGTGTAAAGGGTCTGTTGCTTAAAATGACTTTCCTAGACCATTGTTTAACTAGCTACCTCAACTCTCTCTCTCTGGCCTGCAAGCACATTAATCTGATGCAGGTGCCCTGTGTGCAGGCAACCCAGCTGCATAGTCAAAAGGGGTGTGACCCATTTCTTCCTCAGACGACATGTTATCCTATCCACAAGGGCATCACCATCAAATTGAGCAGATTCTGCAGCATAAATTCGGACCTTCAACACCAGGAAAGAAGAAACAGAGAAAGTATAGCATGTTTTCTTTGGGATTAGAGGCTTCTACACCAGAGGTATCTTGCTGTTGACTGAGAAGCTGCCTGGATTAATTGAGAAATTCTACCTTACTATTGAGGGAGCTCTGGTGGTCTAGTGGTAAGAAGCTGCACTGCAGTCCTGAAAACAGATGGTTCATACCCACTAGCTGTTCTGCAGGAGAAGGATGGCCATTCTCCTCCACATGATTTATTGCCTCTGAAAACTGGCTGGAAGGTCAACTATGAGTCAGTTCTAATTTAATGGCACACAACAACATATTGCTGTTAAATAAAGGTGCTGAAGCCAAGGAGAGAGCCCTTGAGGCAGAGACAAAGACGGAAACCTCTGAGACAGAAACAGGGCCTGAACCCTTGAGACAGAGACAAAAGCTAAAGGCTTTGCTTGCTGGATAATTACAAGAGGAGCTGATTTGAGACTGCTGCTTCACAGAACTAAGGACAGAGGTCTTCAATCCATGCTTGCACTGAGGGAAGACATCATATTTGTTAGGAGCTGACTCGGGACTGCGACTTCACAGATTCAACAACAGAGTCCTTTAACTCAAGCTTCCTGGGAGTCTGAGAGAAGATATCCTAAGTGGCAGGACTAAGGGAACTTTGTAACTCTGAACTAAGCCAT
>NW_006399809.1:15505280-15506636 GCF_000299155.1 Elephantulus edwardii | reverse complement strand
AAAAAACCTCTGGAAGCTCAGCTAAGGGTTGATATACAGAAACAACAACAACAACAACAGTTAAATTAAAACTGGAGAAAATGAAAACATGTCCTCAAAAGCCAAAATATGACCCTGAGCATATCCCTTTTGAACTTAGAAACTTGGCATCCTCACACAGTGATGGAAACCCATGGAGTCACAATAGACGGGTTCTGAGAGCTTTCTATAATCTCCTTGATCAGGTAACAATTTTCCCCCTGAACTGTGTTGGCTACCTTAACCTCATCTTTTGGGAAAGGATATCTTCAATCTCAAAACTGCTTTGTGCCCTTGGGCCTTTGGCCCTCAGGCCAAATAGACACCACCACCATTTCAGATCCGATAAAGACCTTACTGATCTTGGAATTATCACATTGTGTCAGAGGTGTAAACAGCCAGTAAGTCACAAAACCGAGCAGAAGCTGTGTGGCAGGGATCTTCCCTATTACTGCCACAAGCAAAACTCATTCCCTGAAGTTGATACATGGGATTTGGACTTATATCCTCCTAAAAAAGAGATAGACAGCAGTGTGAGAGAATTTAGCAGTGTGTATTGCAAAGCAACACAGAAGTGACTTACGATTATATTAAGAGGTGGCCATGAAAAAGGAGGATTTGAACAGGTAGCTGCATGTGTAAGGAAAGGGAATGAAGCAAGGAAAGGGAGGAGACAAATCACACATGCTTAAGGGTAGAGGAGACAGTGAAAGTATTGGTTATTTCTGTAAGGGAATTGTTTTTCATCTGCTAGGGGAAAAGGCAGAGGCGTCGTTAAGTCCAAGGCAGCTGGGAAGTAGTGGCCATGTTGTTCCTGGTTTGGCCGGCCCCTCCCAGCTCTTGGGACGCTCTCCTTGCCAGAAGGCAAGAGCGTGGTGGTGGGAGTGCAGGAATCGTGGCAAGCTTTTGGACTCGACTGCTTTTCAGGGAATGCGTTTGACGTGCAGGTTTGCTCTGTCCCGGGAGTGAGGCTAGCCAGCCTGTGCCTAGGGTTTGAACCAGGAGGCGGCCTTAAGCCCCAGGCATCTGGGAAGTACTGGCCATGTTGTTCCTGGTTTGGCCTGCTCCTCCCAGGTCATGGGAAGCTCTACTTTCCAGAAGGCAGGAGCATGGTGGTGGGAGTGAAGGAATCGTGGCAAGCTTTTGGAGTCGACTGCTTTTCCGGGAATGTGTTTAACGTGCACGTTTGCTCTGTCTTTGCAGTGAGGCTAGCCTGGGCGTAGGGTTTGAACCAGGAGGTGGCCTTAAGCCCAAGGCAGCTGGGAAGTACCATGTTGTTCCTGGTTTGGCAGGCTCCTCCCAGCTCTTGGGAAGCAGTCCTTGCCAGAAGGCAGGAGC
>NW_006399809.1:15504271-15504695 GCF_000299155.1 Elephantulus edwardii | reverse complement strand
CGTCTAATGCATTTGGAGGCGACTGCTTTTCCGGGAATGTGTTTGACGTGCAGGATTGCTCTGTCGCTGGTGTGAGGCTAGCCAGCCTGGGTCAGGGTTTGAACCAGGAGGCGGCCTTAAGCCCATGGCAGCTGGAAAGTTGTGGCCGTGTTGTTCCTAATTTGGCCTGTTCCTCCCAGCACTTGGGAAGCTCTCCTTGCCAGAAGGCAGGAGCATGGTGGTGGGAGTGCAGGAATCGTGGCAAGCTTTTGGAGTCGACTGTTTGTCTGGGAATGTGTTTGACGTGCAGGTTTTCTCTGTCCCTGGAGTGAGGTTAGACAGCCTGGGACTATGGTTTGAAGCAGGAAGAGATCTTAAGCCCAAGACAGCTGGGAAGTAGTGGTCATGTTGTTCCTGGTGTGGCCGGCTCCTCCCAGCTCTTGGG
>NW_006399809.1:15501173-15503506 GCF_000299155.1 Elephantulus edwardii | reverse complement strand
CAGCTCTTGGGAAGCTCTCCTTGCAGGAAGGCATGAGCGTGGTTTTGGGAATGTAGGAATCGTGGCAAGCTTTTGGAGTCGACTGCTTTTCTCGGAATGTGTTTGACGTGCAGGTTTGCTGACCCTGGAGTGAGGCTAGCTAGCCTGGGCCTAGGGTTTGACCAGGAGGCGGGCTTAAGCCCAAGGCAGCTGGGAAGTAACATTTTATTCCTGATTTGGCCGGCTCCTCCCAGCTCTTGGCAAGCTCTCCTTGCCAGAAGTCAGAAGCGTGGTTTTCGTGGGAGATCAGAAATCGTGGCAAGGTTTTGGAGTCGACTTCTTTTCCGGGAATGTGTTTGACGTGCTTGTTTGCTCTGTCCCTGGAGTGAGGGTATCCAGCCTGGGCCTAGGGTTTGAACCAGGAGGTGGCCTTAAGCCCAAGGCAGCTGGAAAGTAGTGTCCATGTTGTTTCTCGTTTCGCCGGCTCCTCCCAGGTCTTGGGAAGGTCTCATTTCCAGAAGGCAGGAGCGTTGTGGTGGTGGGAGTGCAGGAATCGTGGCAAGCTTTTGGATTCGACTGTTTTTCTGGGAATGTGTTTGAAGTGCAGATTTGCTCTGTCCCTGGAGTGAGGCTAGAGAGCCTGGGCCTAGGGTTTGAACCAGGATGCGGCCTTAAGCCCAAGGCGGCTTGGAAATAGTGTCCATGTTGTTCCTGGTTTGGCTGGCTCCTGCCAGCTCTTCGGAAGCTCTCCTTGTAAGAAGACAGGGTCGTGGTGGTAGTGTGAGTGCAGGAATCATGGAGAGCATTTGGAGTCGACTGCTTTTCTGGGAATGTGTTTGACGTGCAGGTTTGCTCTGTCCCTGGAGTGAGGCTACCCAGCCTGGGCCTAGGGTTTGAACCAGGAGGCGGCCTTAAGCCCAAGGCAACTGGGAAGTAGTGGCCATGCTGTTCCTGGATTGGCCGGCTCCTCCCAGCTCTTGGGAAACTCTATTTGCCAGAAGGCAGGAGCGTGGTGGTGGTGGGAGTGCAGGAATCGTGGCAAGCTTTTGGAGTCGACTTCTTTTCCGGGAATGTGTTTCACGTGCATGCTTGCCCTTTCCCTGGAGTGAGGCTAGTCAGCCTGGGCCTAGGGTTTGAACCAGGAGGCAGCCTTAAGCCCAAGGCAGCTGGGAAATACCATGTTGTTCCTAGTTGGCCGGCTCCTGGAAGCTCTCCTTGCCAGAAGGCAGGAGCGTGGTGGTGATGGGAGTGCAGGAATCGTGGCAGCTTTTGGAGTCGACGGCTTTTCTGGGAATGAGTTTGACGTGCAGGTTTGCTCTGTCCTGGGAGTGAGGCTAGCCAGCCTAGGTCTAGGGTTTGAACCAGAAGGCGGCCTTAAGCCCAATGCAGCGGGGAAGTAACATGTTGTTCCTGGTTTGGGCGGCTTCTCCCAGCTCTTGGGAAGTCCTCCTTGCCAGAATGCAGGAGCGTGGTGGTCGTGGGATATCAGAAAATGTAGCAAGGTTTTGGAGTCGACTTCTTTTCTGGGAATGTGTTTGTCATGCAAGTTTGCTCTGTCCCTGGAGTGAGGCTTGCCAGTCTGGGCCTAGGGTTTGAACCAGAGGGCGGTCTTAAGCCCAAGTTAGCTGGGAAGTAGTGGCCATATTGTTCCTGGTTTGGCCGGCTCCTCCCAGCTCTTGGGAAGCTCTACTTGCCTGAAGGCAAGAGTGTGGTTTCAGTGGGAGTGCAGGAATCGTGGCAAGCTTTTGGAGTCGACTCCTTTTCCAGGAATGTGTTTGACGTGCAGGTTTGCTCTGTCCCTGGAGCGAGGCTAGCCTGCCTGGGCCTAGGGTTTGATCCAGGAAGCGGCTTTAAGAACAAGGCAGCTGGGAAGTAGCTGCCATGTTGTTACTGGTTTGGCTGGCTCCTCCCAGCTCTGGGGAACCTCTCCTTGACTGAAGGGAGGAGCGTGGTGTTAGGAGTGCAGGAATCTTGACAAGCTTTTGGAGTCGACTGTTTTTCTGGAGATGTGTTTGACGAGCAAGTTTGCTCTGTCCCTGGAGTGAGGCTAGCAAGCCTGGGCCTAGGGTTTCAACCAGGGGCCACCTAAAACCCATGTCAGCTGGGAAGTAGTGGCGACGTTGTTCCTTGGTTGTTCGGCTCCTCCCAGGTGTTTGGAAGCTCTCCTTGTCAAAAGGCAGGAGCGTGGTGGTGGTGTGAGTCCAGGAATCATCTCAAGATATTGCAGTCAACTGCTTTTCTGGGAATGTGTTTGACGTGTAGGTTTCCACTGTCCCTGGAGTGAAGCTAGCCAGCCTGCACCTGGGGTTTGAACCAGGAGGCGGTCTTAAGCCCAAGGCTGTTGTTGTTGGTGT
>NW_006399809.1:15498429-15500111 GCF_000299155.1 Elephantulus edwardii | reverse complement strand
CTCAGAGTCAGCCACAGTTTGTTATGATCTACACAGTCAAATGCCTTTGCATAGTCAATGAAACACAGATAGACATTCCTCTGGTATTCCCTGCTTTCAACCAAGATCCATGTAACATCAGCTACAATATCTCTAGTACCACGACCCCTTCTGAAACCAGCCTGGACTTCTGGTAGTTCTCTGTTGATATGATGTTCCAGTCGTTTGGGAAGTAATGGCCATGTTGTTCCTGGTTTGGCCGGCTCCTCCCAGCTCTTGGGAAGCTCTCCTTGCCAGAAGTCAGGAGCGTGGTGGTGGGTGTGCAAGAATCGTGGCAAGCTTTTGGAGTCGACTGCTTTTCCAGGAATGTGTTTGACGTGCAGGTTTGCTCTGTCACTGGAGTGACGCTAGCCAGCTTGGGCCTACGGTTGAACCAGGAGACAGCCTTAAGCCCAAGTTAGCTGGGAAGTAGTGGCCATGTTGTCCCTGGTCTGGCAGTCTCCTCCCCGCTCTTGGGAAGCTCTACTTGCCTGAAGACAAGAGTGTGGTGGTAGTGGGAGTGTAGGAATCGTGGCTAGCTTTTGGAGTCGACTGCTTTTCCGGGAATGTGTTTGACGTTCAGGTTTGCTCTTTCTCTGGAGCCAGGCTAGCCATCCTGGGCCTAGGGTTTGAACCAGGAGGTGGCCTTAAGCCCAAGGCATCTGGGAAGTACCGTGTTGTTCTTTGTTTGGCTGGGTTCTCCCAGCTCTTGGGAAGCTCTCCTTGCCAGAAGGCAGGAGCGTTGTGGTGGGCGTGCAGGAATTGTGGCAAGGTGTTGGAGTCGACTGCTTTTCCGGGAATGTGTATGATCTGCAGGTTTGCTCTGTCCCTGGAGTGAGGCTAGCCAGCCTGGGCTTAGGGTTTGAACCAGGAGGCGGCCTTAAGCCCATGGCAGCTGGGAAGTAGTGGCCATGTTGTTCCTGGTTTGGCCGGCTCCTCCTAGCTCTTGGGACGCTCTACTTGCCTCAAGACAAGAGTGTGGGTTTAGTGGGAGGGCAGGTATCGTGGCAAGCTTTTGCAGTAGACTACTTCTCCGGGAATGTGTTTGACGTGCAGGTTTGCTCTGTCCCTGGAGTGAGGCTAGCCAGCTGGGCCTAGGGTTTGATCCACAAGGTGGCCGTAAGCCCAAGGCACCTGGGAATTACCATGTTTTTCCTGGTTTGGCCGCCTCCTCCACTCTCTTGGGAATCTCCCCTTGCCAGAAGGCAGGAGCGTGGTGGTGGGAGTGCAGGAATCCTGGCAAGCTTTTTGAGTCGACTGCTTGTCCGGGAATGTGTTTGACGTGCAGGTTTGCTCTGTCCCTGTAGTGAGGCTAGACAGCTGGGCCTAGGATTTGAACCGGGTGGCAGCCTTATGCCCAAGGAAGCTGGGAAGTAGTGGCCATGTTGTTCCTGGTTTGGTCGGGTCCTCCCAGGTTTTGGGAAGCTCTCCTTGCCAGAAGGCAGGAGCGTGGTAGTGGGAGTTCACGAATCATGGCAAGCTTTTGGAATCAACTGCATTTCCGGGAATGTGTTCGACGTGTAGCTTTGCTCAGTCCCTAGAGTGAGGCTAGCCAGCCTCGGCCTAAGTTTTGAACCAGGAGGCGTCCTTAAGCCCATGGCAGCTGGGAAGTAGTGGCGATGTTGTTCCTGGTTTGGCCAGCTCCTCCCAGCTCTTGGGAAGCT
>NW_006399809.1:15495808-15497725 GCF_000299155.1 Elephantulus edwardii | reverse complement strand
GAGCTCTTGGGAAGCTCTCCTTGCCAGAAGGCAGGAGCGTGGTGGTGGTGGGAGGGCAGGAATCGTGGAAAGCTTTTGGAGTGGACTGCTTTTCCAGGAATGTGTTTGATGTGCAGGTTTGCTCTGTCCCTGGAGTGAGTCTAGTCAGGCTGTGCCTAGGGTTTGAACCAGGAGGCGGCTGTAAGCCCCAGGAATCTGAGAAGTACTGGCCATGTTGTTCCTGCTTTGCTCGGCTCCTCCCAGCTGTTCGGAAGCTCTCCTTGCCAGACGGCAGGAGCGTGGTGGTGGGAGTGCAGGAATCATCGCAAGGTTTTGGAGTCGACTGGTTTTCTGTGAATATGTTTATCATGCAGGTTTGGTTTTTCTCTGGAGGGAGGCTAGTCAGCCTAGGCCTAGGGTTTGAACCAGGAGGTGGCCTTAAGCCCATGGCAGCTGGGAAGTAGTGGCCATGTTCTTCCTGGTTTGTCCAGGTCCTCCCAGCTCTTGGGACGCTCTCCTTGCCAGAAGGCAGGAGCGTGGTGGTGGGAGTGCAGGAATCATCGCAAGCTTTTGGAATTGACTGGCTTTCCGGGAATATGTTTTACGTGCAGGTTTGCTCTGTCCCTGGAGTTAGGCTAGGTAGCCTGGGCCTAGGGTTTGTACCAGGAGGCGGCCTTAAACCCAATGCAGCTGGGAAGTAGTGGCCATGTTGTTCCTGGTTTGGCCGGGTCCTCCCAGCTCTTGGGACGCTCTCCTTGCCAGAAGGCAGGAGCGCGGTGGTGGGAGTACAGGAATCGTCGCAAGGTTTTGGAGTTGACTGGTTTTCCGGGAATGTCTTTTACGTGCATGTTTGCTCTGTCCCTGGAGTTAGGCTAGCTAGCCTGGGCCTAAGGTTTGTACCAGGAGGCGGCCTTAAGCCCAAGGCAGCTGGGAAGTAGTGGCCATGTTGTTCCTGGTTTGGCCGGCTCCTCCCAGCTCTTGGGAAGTTCTCCTTGCCAGAAGGCAGGAGCGTGGTGGTGGTGGGAGCGCAGGAATCGTGGCAAGGTTTTGGAGTCGACTTCTTTTCTGGGAATGTGTTTGACGTGCAGGTTTGCTCTGTCCCTTGAGTGAGGCTAGCCCGCCTTGGCATTGGGTTTGACCCAGGAGGCAGCCTTAAGCCCTAGGCAGCTGGGAAGCAGTGGCCATGTTGTTCCTGGATTGGCCAGCTCCTCCCAGCTCTTGGGAATCTCTCCTTGCAAGAAGGCAGGGACGTGGTGGTGGTGTGAGTGCAGGAATCGTGGCAAGGTTTTGGATTCGACTTCTTTTCTGGGAATGTTTTTGACGTGCCGGTTTGTTCTGTCCCTGGAGTGACGCTAGCCAGCCTGGGCTTAGGGTTTGCACCAGGAGGCAGCCTTAAGCCCAAGGCAGCTGGAAGTACCATGTTGTTCCTGGTTTGCCAGGCTCCTCCCAGCTCTTGGGAAGTTCTCCTTGCCAGAATGCAGAAGCGTGGTGATCATGGGAGATCAGAAATCGTGGCAAGGTTTTGGAGTAGACTTCTTTTCTGGGAATGTGTTTGACGTGCCGGTTTGTTCTGTCCCTGGGGTGACTCTAGCCAGCCTGGGGTAGGGTTTGAACCAGGAGGCAGCCTTAAGCCCAAGGCAGCTGGGATGTAGTGGCCATGTTTTTCCTGGTTTGGCCGGCTCAGCCGAGCTCTTGGGACGCTCTACTTGCCTGAAGACAAGAGTGTGGTTTTAGTGGGAGTGCAGGTATCGTGGCAAGCTTTTGCAGTAGACTCCTTCTCCGGGAATGTTTTTGACGTGCAGGTTTGCTCTGTCCCTGGAGTGAGGGTAGCCAACTGGGCCTAGGGTTTGATCCCCAAGGTGGCCTTAAGCCCAAGGCACCTGGGAATTACCATGTTTTTCCTGGTTTGGCCGCCTCCTCCACTCTCTTGGGAAGCTC
>NW_006399809.1:15483862-15486619 GCF_000299155.1 Elephantulus edwardii | reverse complement strand
ACAGACTATCAACTGCTCATTTGTAAGTTAAAATTAAAGCTAAAGAAGGTTAAATCATATCTACAGAAATAAAAATTTGACCCTCAGTCTATCCTCCATGAATTTAAAAACCAACTTAGGAATAGATTTGAAGCCTTGAACACTAATGAACAAAGACCAAATAAACTGGGAAGAGATCAAGAACATTGTTCATGAAGAATGTGAAAAGTCATTACAAAGAAGAAAGAAGAAGAAAAGACCAAAATGGATTTCAGAAGAGACTCTAAATATTGCATTAGCGCACCGAGAAGCCAAAGCAAAGGGAAGAAATCAAGAAGTTAAGGAGCTGAATAGAAGATTTCAAATGGCAGCTCGGGAAGACAAGGCAAAGTATTATAATGAAATGTGCAAGGAGCTGGAGTCAGAAAATTGAAAGGGCCAAATTTGCTCAGCCTTTCTTAAGCTGAAAGAATGAAACAAGAAATTGAAGCCATAAGTTGCAATGCTTAATGATGCTATGGGCAGAATACTAAATGATTCAGGAAGCATTAAATGAAGTTGGAAGGAGTATACAGAGTTATTTGTACCAAAAAGAATTGGCTGACACAGAAGAATTTCAATAAATAACATATGAACAAGAAGCAATGGTGATGAAGGACAAAATTCAGGCTGCTCTGGAGGACTTGACAAATAATAAAGGGCCATGAATTGATGGAATACTAATTTACATATTTCAGCAAACAGAGTCTGCCCTGGAATGGTCACAAAGTTGTGCCAAGAAATCTGGAGGACAATTAACTTGGCCAATTGACTGGAAGTGATGCATATTTATTCCCATTCCAAAAAAGGGGACCCAACAGAGTGTGGAAATTATTGAACATTATCACTAATATAACACACTAGCAAAATCCTGCTGAAGATTATCAAGAAACAAATGAAACAGTATATTGACAGAGCACTACTAGAAATACAAGCTGGGTTTAGAGGAAGTCATGGTACGAGAGACATTATTGCCAATGTCAGATAGATCTTGGCAGAAAGCAGAGAGTACCAGAAGAATGTCTATCTGTGTTTCATTGACTATCCAAAAGCATTTAATTGTGTGGATCACAATAAATTGTCGCTAATCTTGAGGAAAGTGGGAATTCCAAAACACTTCATTGTGCTTATGTGAAACCTATACTTGGAGCAAGAAGCAGTACTCAGAACAGAGAAAGGAAACACTTATTTGTTGTTTTTGATTGTTGTCGAGTCAAGTTTGACTCATATGATCCTATAAACAAAAGGCCTGTTGCTTTTCTATAACTATAAACATTTATCAAAGTTCATAGAGTTTCCAAAGGCATATTGTTTAGGAAGTGGATGCCACTCCTGCTTCCAAACCTGTCTTAAACTGGGAGCTCCACCAAACACTGTAATGTAACCATTATTGCATTTGACACATCAGTGTCACAGTGTTTAGCATCTCAATAACCATGAGTTACCTCTGTTCAGAAAATGGACAGACCAGTGCTATATCATTTAGAAAAATGTTTGACCCAAACCAATTAAACCAGGCCTGATTAAAATCACCCACCTTTGTCTTGGTAACATAACTTTCTATCCACTAGGCCAACAGAGCTCTCTCGTTGTTGTTTTTAAGTGCCATAGAGTCATAGGTGACTCATAGGACCTTATGAACGAAAGACCTGAACACTTGTATAACTTCCATAATTTCTCCTAGTTCATAGAGTTTCTGGAGGTAAGCTATTTGGAAATGGATGCCATTCCTTCTTCCAAGCTTGTTTTAATTGGGGAGCTCCACCAAACATTGCTCACCATGGGTAACCATTCTTGCATTTGACACATCAGTGTCACAGTGTTTAGCATCACAACAACCACCAGTTACCTCTGTACAACAAATGGACAGACCAGTGCTATGCCACTTAGAAGAATGTTTGACCCAAAACAATTAAAACCAGGCCTGAGGGCCGCAGATTAAAATCACCCATCTTTGGCTTGGTAGCATAACTTTCTATCCACTAGGCCAACAGAAAACTCTCTATTAGAAAGGTAAATATATAAATACCCTGAAAGGAGCTAACTTCATTACATGTATACTGTTTATTTAAGGTAACTCATGTGTGTAAGGAGATATGTACCAATGATTGTATAGGAGTATTACTTCTATTAGGGGGAAAAAACCCCCCACAAACCAACAAACCCCAGAAACCTGGAAACTTCAAATACCCTCAAAGAGGATTCTATCAGGAGCCAAAGATTGTCTTAGCACAGGGACTAAAAAGTCACAGAGAGCTTAGCTGCAAGAAGAGAACTAGTTTTCGCCCTTCGTTTTAAGTAATAATAGAAACCTGGCTGGGAAGTTGGAGGTTTTCAGAAGAATGCTGAAAACAGGGATAATTTTCGGTCAATGTTCTTTATAGGTGTTCTGGGTTTATTTTTTTTTTCTTTAAAAACAATGAAACCAACTTACACTTTATAGGAAAATTGTGAGACAGATACAACAAACCCTTCTCTGACTCATTGGGGAGTTGGTCATTTCATCATCATGGAATAGTGTGCACTTTACAGAAAAATGATATTTTCATACATAACTTAAAAAAAAATCATTACACCCAGGAAGTTAACGTTAATACATTCCTTATTTGTAATTCTCATTTAAGTTTCGCCATATCCCCACGAGGCCTTTTATAGCAAAGGAATCCTAGCCTCTAGTACAGCACTTGAGCTCTACCTTGATGTTCCTGCCCTTGATAGTTAAAAAAAAAATTAAAAAAT
>NW_006399809.1:15481773-15483606 GCF_000299155.1 Elephantulus edwardii | reverse complement strand
CCTCCTTCGCCAGCAGAGAATCTGGTGGATTTGAACCATGCACCTCTGGGATTGCAGTACACCTTCTTGTCACTAGGCCACCAGAACTTTCCTAATTTCTTCACTCCCTCTCTCCATCCACCAAACTCTGTGATACTATAATCTCTTCCTCCCCACCTAGAACCTTCCTTCCCTCGCTTTTTCCCTTTGCGGTCATTTATACACATCTTACTAGTTATCTTTTGATTTTTACAATAATGTTCTTACAAAGTACTTTTCCTTATGATACTGAGTTAATTGATTCAGCATAATGCTCACTAGCCTCCCACTATGTGTAATATTTTTCAAAATTGTTGCTCATGACTGTTGCTTCATATTCTATTGTGTGAATGTATCCCAACTTCTCAATCCATTTGTTTGTGCATTTGGCCTATTTCCAAGTTCTTGCTATTGTGAATAATGCTGTTACGAACATTGGTGGATAAATCTTCATTTGTGTCTCAGCAGAGTTTTCCTCGTGGTATATTCCTAGCAGTGGAATAGCTGGGTTATATGAAATTTCTGTGTTCAGTTTTTGAGGAAATGCCAAACTTCCTTTCAGAGTGGTTATACGATTTTCAACCCCAATAGCAGTTCATGAGAGTTCCAATCTCTCCACATCCTCTCCAACATTTATTGCATTTATTCCTGTTAAACTTTGCCACTGCTACTGAGGTAAAACGGTTTCTCATTGTGGTTTTGATTTACATCTCTCTTATTGCCAGTGATTTTTAGTATTTCTTCATGTGTATGTTGACTACCTGAATATATTCCTCTGTGAAAATTCTTCCCATGTTTTTTTGGCCATTTTGTAATTGGGTTTTTAGTCTTCTTCTTGTGGAGGCCCTGTAGGATTCTGTAAACTTTTGTTATGAGACCCTTATCTGAGATGTCATTGCCAATGTTTTTTTCCCAGTCAGTAGGTTTTCTTTTCACCCTATTGGAAAATTTTTTTAATCACATAATCTTCGTTGTTACATGCTGTCAAGTTCAGTATGATCTTTAGCAACCCTATGAACAACAGATGTGAAGCCTGTCCTACTCTGTGCCAGTCTCAAACTTTCTGAAACATTTGAACCCATTATAGCAGTTACTATATATATGTCAATACACCTGGTTGAGAGTCTTCCTCTCTTTCGACAGCCCTCTACCTTTCCAAGCATGAAGACTCTGTACAAGAAATAGGCCTCTCCTAGCAATATGCCAAAAATATGTGAGACAAAGCTTTATCATCTTTGCCTCCAAAGAACATTCTGGCTGCACTTTATGTAAGACATCTGTTTGTTCTCTCGACAGTCCATTGGATATTTAGTACTCTTCTCCAACACTACAGCTCAAAGGCATCAATTTTTCTTCCGTCATCATTATTCACTGTCCAGTCTTAGGTGCACAGCATGTGATTGAAAAGACCATGAGCTTAATCAGGCACATCTTTGTCCTCAAACTGACATCATTACTCATCAATAATTTGAAGAGGTCCCTGACTGTAGACTCTTTCAGTGCAATATGTTTCCTGACTGCTGATACCATGTGTATTAATTTATGGATCCAAGCAAGATGAAATAATTGACAACTTCAATCTATTCTCCATTTATCATGATGTTGTCTGTAAGTCAAGTGATGAGAATTTTTGTTTTCTTGATATTGAGGTGAAATTCATATTGAAGTTTGTATTCTTTGCTCTTTTGCAGCAAGTACTTCAAGTCCTCCTCATGTTTAGCAAGGAAGGTTTTGTCATTTGCATAATGTAGGTTGATGGGTCTTCCTCTGATCTTGATGCCACATTCTTCTTTGTAGAGTCCAGCTTCTTGAATA
>NW_006399809.1:15479984-15481023 GCF_000299155.1 Elephantulus edwardii | reverse complement strand
TCTCAATCTTGTCTTCCTCTATCACGATGGTGTCAGTTGGCCCAGTGATGAGATTCTTTGTGTCTTGATGTTGAACTGCAATCCATATTGAACGCTGTTGTCCTTCATTTAATCTTTGGAAGGTCCCACTCATCAATGTCATCCTCTTCTGGTTGTATACCTTGATAACTTAAGACTTTGGGTAGGTCCTTGTGTAGAAAGCTTTTTTTTTTAAATTTAAGATAAGATCAAAATACTATCTAGGAGAGGACAAACATGCCAAGGCTCACAGGAATAAAACCACACCCAAATTTTATCTCTGACACCAATGCATAGGACAAAATACTGGCTAGTAGTATGTTTGATCAAGTGTAGAATGCTCTTGAACTTGGGTTTGTGTGGTGTTTCCTCATGGTTAAATACATGTCACACATCTTTTACAGAGATTTCACAGAAGGGATATTATTCTCTTCTGTAAGTACTGTGAAGCCCCAAAGAGTTGCCCACTAGTCATTCTTCTGGTTCATTCTCACGTGGATTTAAGCAAAAGGTACAGTTTTGTGCTTTGGATAGGTCTTGTTGAGAATTACTATGGGCCTCAGAGACATGTTCATAGGAGATAAATGAACAATAACCCTGTCCCTCTGGCTTATGAGGAGGCTGGTGGGAAAGAGAACGTGCCTGTATAAATACATATTCTGAACACATTTACCATCTACTTTTTGTGACTTTTTCATTTTAAACAGAGATTGCAGTTTTAATTTTTGAAAGTATTTCTAAATAGCTATATCAATATCAGCTGTGAAAACTAGGCCAGGAGCTGATTGTGGAACAGACCACCAACTACTCATATGCAAGTTCAAGCTGAAGCGGAGGAAAATTAAACGGAATCCACGAGAACCAAAATATGACTTTGAGTCTATCCCACCTACATTTCAGAACTATCTCAGGAGCAGTTTTGAGGCCTTGAACACTAATGAGCAAAGACCAGATGAGTTATGGGAGGATATCAAGGGTATCATCCAGGAAGAGTGCAAATGGTCATTGTTAAAGATGGAAG
>NW_006399809.1:15468321-15475264 GCF_000299155.1 Elephantulus edwardii | reverse complement strand
AACAACAACAACATACTTTGGGTATATTATCAGAAATTGTTGTGTACTATGGAGTCTCAACAGACCCATAGCTGACCCTCTAGCAAGTTTTCGAGAGGTAGTAAACCGTACTGGAGGAGATTGTCCATTTTCTTCCAGCAGAGCAGCTCGTGAATTCCAACCACATATTTTTGAGTTGGCATCGCAATTCTTACCACTAAGCCATCAGAGTTCCAATTATCAGGAGATAACATCCTTGGAAAGAGGATCCTCGATGATACGGGTTGACAATAGCGCTGGATCAGGCAAAGTTTCCATCTATATTGTTCATAGAGTTGCTGAATCAGTGCCCTCTCCCCACCTACCTATCACCTTCACCACCACCAAGCAATGTAAAAGGACTAGTGAACACAGCGTAACCATGTTTCCTCCAGACGGAAAAGATTTAGGTGCCATAAACCTTGGATCTTCAGGAAGTGAAACTATAATACTGTTGTTGGTTTGTCACAGTTCCTCGCTCATCATCTGAGGTTTCAGCTTTTCTGGACCATTTTCCCTCTCAAAGCGTTGGTTCCGTTCTTATCCATTGCACCACCAGGATGCACACACTGGTGCTCACTGCCACACCCAGCATCGCCGTGGCCGCCTGGTTCTTGCAATGTCACCAAATCTATAGGCTACTCAGGTGCAGGGAGCCTGAGACCGGCTAGGCCCAGCGCGCCCCACAGAGAACCACCACTGTCCTGCTCTGGGCGCGCCAGGCAGGCGCGAGCCCCGCCTTCGACCGAGGAGGGGCGGTGCCTCTATGGTATGGGGAGGGGCCAGGAACGCCAGTGCATCTTTCACAAAGCTTGGGTCTAAAGGCCGGAAGGGGTATTTTGTTATCTATACCCTCTGCTGATGAAAACTACGGAGAGGTTCACTCCAGCTCAGTCCCCGAAGTCACATGCTAACCACAGTGCCTTTAGTGTTTTCCGCCTCCTCTTTCTGGACTACAACTCCCAAAAGCCCAAGCGGCGCAGTCGTGTGACCTGCGCAGTAGCATGCGTTGTAAAGTGCTATGACAACAGGGTGAAGATGGCTTGGAGTTAGGTTGGAGTGGGGAGGTGCCCTTTTCTCTGTTGCTTCGGGTTTTAGGCTCCATCCCAGTCACCGCCTCCTCCATCATTTCCTCCTCTTTGAGCAGGAGGACTTGCTATATTGCTTCCGCCCGCCTGGTCTCTTGCAAGGGATTAATGCCTTTTCTCCCGTTTATCTCCGGAGGTGACAGTCAGGGAGTCCTGGGGGAGCTTCTTAGGGGAATCCCTCCAACTCTGTGGAGTTGCTGTTGTGACCTAGTGGGGCTCTCTTTTGACCTGAGATCTGGAGCACGTTCTAGCAAGAGAGGGAGTAGTGCAGCTAAGGATTGCTTTGCTCAGCACCCTCTGTTTTTGTTTCTTCTGCTTCAGTCCTGGGACCCTTGGGAAATCTGCAGAAAGAGAGCTCGCAGAAAGGTGGGGCAAGTCCCACTTGACCCGGCATCAGGTAAGAACGAAACTATTTCCAGAATGGAACTTCGAGGATGAAGCTGCATGCATGCCCTTTCTGTTTTGTTTTGTGGGCAATACTGGTCCTCTGATGCTGTGTAATGGTTCTGTGAATGTAGAATCATCAGTTTCTTAGGAAAGATGTTTGCATTAAAAACAAAAACAAAGCCTCAAAATGCAGAAATGAGTACAATGTGTGTAAGATTATGTGAACATCTTCGAGAACTGTGTGACAAATATTTTTAAGGATTCCATTAGGAATGTCACGTGGTGCACTTCAACAGGTCCTGTGCGCTAATGGCCAGAGCAAATCTCAGCCTATGACTGAAGTCAGATACTTGTGCTAATACTCCCTAATTCCTTCTTGCAATAGGATTAATGCTTCTCCTCTATTTAGTTTGCCAACCACAGCAGTTTAGATGAACACAGTTGATATTATCAACACCCTTCTTCCTTAAGCAAATCCTGTAACTGACTCCAATTTTCTGGGGTAAATTTTTTTTTTTTTTTGCTACTTCACTTTTATTTCAATTTAGAAATGAAAAATCCTCCTGCGTATACACAGACACATAATTTGAACGATACTGAAGGCAAAATTATAGCTCAAACATAAAACTCGTTAGCATTCAGACAGAGTAAGAGTTAACATGTTGTTAACAATATATAAAAAAGAGCAAGGGTGGAGATTAAAAAACCAGTAAACCAAGTCATTATTTTAAATTTTTTTTTTAAATTTAGGTTGCTTATTTTTCATTTCAATGAACATCTACAGAGATTTTGGGATTCCATTCATTCATTGTTGCACCCTTCTCCCTGCACAAACCCCTCCCCTCTCCCTTTTGCTCCTCTCCTTGAAAATTTTTTAAAGAAATATGCCTGGTGACTCAAATGGTTAAGTGCTTGATTGCTACTGAAAATTGGCTGTTCGAACCGAGAGAGAGAGAGAGAGAGAGCGCCCAAGAGAGGTGTCATGCCAGTAAACGTCCATAGAGGTTATCAATTGGAATTGACTTGATGGCAATACACTTGTGTTGTATTCAAGAAATAAGTTTTTTAGTTATTGCACTCTTATAAGTTTCCTGATATCCAAAGAATTCTCCCCAGTCTTCTGATATTGTCTTTTTTTTTTATTAGGTCCTTTGATGAACACAATTATTTAACTTTTTTGTGTTCAGTTACCTGTCTTGCTTTCTAAAGCTTGCACATTCATTGTTGTGTTTGATAATCATATCAATGAAAAATATTTACGTCCTGACACTTTGTTCCTAACACTTATTTTTTTTTAGCCTTTTGCTATGATTTGTGTGAAAATTTCCAAAATGAGTTGCTTTTCTGCTCAAACTTAATCACATTGATTACAGTCCCTACCTTGTGAGCGATTCCTCCCTATGTTTCCTATTTCACTCCTCCTTCTTTCCTAACCTTCCCATGTCCTGGACTTTATCCCTGGGTAAATGCTATCAATTTGATCTTGTATTGTTGATTAAAGAGCAGATTTCCCTTTTGGTGTTATTGATCACCTTGTAGGTCTTATTTCGCTGGAAGGATGATTTAGATTCTAAGCCTGAAGAGTCATAGTTTTGAGGATTCTATTAGGCTCTTATCCACCCAGTAAACTTGGTATTATTATTATTATTTTGAGTTTGCTTCCACATTTCCCCCCATCCACTCTACCAGGGGAGGAAAATGTAACTGTTCTCAGAGGGTCAGCAGTGGTGGCTCAGTATTGTCTGGTCTCAGTGCCACTGGGACTGGCCCAAGAACTTCATGAATATGAATTTAGAATTTAAGTCCACAATCCATTTTGAATTAGGCTTTTCATGTAGTGTAAGATGTGGATATTGCTTTAGTTCTTTGCATTTGAAAATCTAGTTTTGTTATTATGAAGAGACTATTCCTTCCCTATTGAATGAATTTAGCACCCTGTTGAAAATAATTTGAACATACTATCAGGTTTTTCAGATCTCATATAAATTTTCAGTCTTTAGGATCAAGTTGACATTTGTAATTTTCATTTTACAGAACACACTGCCACCACTGCTGCTACTGCTGCTGCTGCTGCTATTACTTTTCTACAAGGTTAAGAGGGAGCTCTGGTGGCTTATTAGGTAAGTAGTTATGCTGCCAACCCAAAGGCAGGTGATTTGAATCCACCAGCTGTTCTACAGGAGAAAGATGAGCAATCTCCTGCTATGGGATTTAATGCCTCTGAAAACCTGCTAAAGGGTGAGCTATAAGTTGGTTCTGATTAATAGAAAACAATAAACTAGGTTAGGTAGCACTGATGGTGTACTCTTATGCGCTGCTAACTCAAACGTAGTGTCTCTGTGGTGCTTTGAATCCACCAGTAGCTTTGCAAGATGCACATTCTCCTACTCTGCGATTTAGAACCTCTAAAAACTTGCTGGTTGGTCAACTGTGAGTCTGTTCTTACTTGACAGTAATGAGTTGAATTGACGACTACTAGGTTGCTACTTGCATTTATTGAGTACTTGCTTTGGGCTGGACATTGGATTAAGGAGTTATATGTATTAGTCCACTTAATCTTCTTAACCTTGAGAAAAAAGTCAAGAGAACAGAATGAGGAACTAAGATCACATAGCTGCAATGTTGGTTCAGAAAGTGAATCTAGGACTGTTTGACTCCAGCTCCTGTGCTTTCCATCTTTTTTGTTTGTTTGTGTTGAGAATATATACAGCAAAACACACCATTTCAACAAGCAGTTCCTACAGGAACAATTCAGTGATGCTAATTGCATTCTTTGAGCTGGATAATGATTCACACTCCTTTTTGAGTTGGCTTGCCTTCATTAGCAGAAATCCACTGCCATGAAAGGTTCCTCTCTAATGTTAAGATTTTCTTCTGTCTGTTTGATCTTATCTGGGTTGCTCTTAAAAGAGCATAATGCTAAAGGCTGACTTTTAAAAATCTTTTAAACTGGTTGTTCAGTTTTAATAAGACTTCAGAGGATATCTTTAATTTAAAGTTTATGAATCCCCCCCTTTTTTTTTTTCAAGAAAAAAACAACAACCCCAAACAAAAAAAAAACAATTCCAGCCTACAGCACCAGGTGCAATGTCTGGGGACAGACTCTGGGTACAATGCTGTGTGGCGACCATTACTCACACAGGATTCAAAGAAGGCCCCTGAGGGGGACTTACCTTCAAGGGTGTGAGCCGGGACTGGGAGGGCAACCCAGAAACAGGGCCAGGGGAAGACATGGGGAAAAGGTGCTATTTCTTGTCGAAGGATATCTTCATAGCATTGTTCTGGGTGATCTTGAGGACCTGCAGGGCATCACGTGAAGCCCCAGCCTGCACCTCATTGTCAAACTCCACAATGGCAATGTCATGCCGCCGAGGCACCAGCCGCACCTCCTTGAAGCCAGGGAACTGGTTAAAAAGCATGGACAGCATGAGTTCGTTGGTCTCTTCTGGCAGGTTGGTGAGGAACAAGATGTGGTTCAGTGGGTTTTCTGAAAGAGACTGTGCAGGTGGCATCTGCCCTGGCATGAGCTGCTGAAGGGGTTTGGCCCCGGGCGGGATCTGTCCGGGTGCGAGGCCTGGTGGCGGGATCATGCCAGGTGGCGGCATGTAGGGAGGCTGGCCCGGGATGTGGTGCATGATGCGGGGTGCCTGCGTCATAGGAGGCATGCCCGGCGCAGGCCCCTGGACGGCCCCCTCCACAGGGGCAGCCGCCCCACCCTGCACAGCCTTTTTTGGTAGCAGGGGTCTCCTGGCTCTTGGCCTTCCTCTTCTCCTGCTTGCGGTCCCGCTCCACAAAGGTGCGCTTTATCTTGGCGATGATATCAGAGTCCGTCTTGGTATACTGGATTCGCATGGGGTTGTAGTAGAAAGGGAAACCTTGCATGGAGCGCAGGGCATTGGTGGCGCTGCTGGCCTCCTTGAAGATGACAAAGGCCTGGCCCCTCATCGTCAAGCTCCTCGATACCAGAATATCTAGGATATGGCCAACCTGGGAGAAGATGGCGTACATGGACTTGTTCAGCTCCTCCTTCTTGATCTTCTCGTTGAGGTTGTTGATATAGATAGTTCTCGGGAACTGTCATGGAGCGAGATGTCGAGGTAGGGCGACAGGGTAGAACACCCCCCCCCCCCCTTAAGTAGTGTCTGTGGAGTGCCTCGAATCCCTTTTGTAAAAGTTGATATAAAACTATAGAATAAAGGAAACTGGACTTTAGTTAAAACACAGCTGGAACAATCTGTGGCAACAATGGTAGTGGTGGGTGAAGAGATGTAATTTAGTTGAATTTCTGTGGTTGCTGGTTTAAGGTTTAAAGTTTACCTCAGGGCAAGAGTTTTAGGGGTTCATCCACCCTATGAAACTCCAGAAAGTGTAGTGTCTTTGAGAATTTAAAATTCTTTAAAAAAATCTATTTTAAAAATTAGTTGCCATAAACAACACTATAGATTTTATTTAATAATGTTAATTATAATTGTGCTATGCCATTATTTACAACATCTTATAAAAAATTCTCTTTACCCTCCCTGTCTCTTCATCCAACTCATCCTAGACTATACTCCAGTCTCCCTCCCCACCTGTTCATGTCAGCCCTCCACAGTTATTTTTTACCCACATATAAACCTTTCCATGGAAGCAAGAGTAGCATCCATTTCCTAAACAACAGGCCTCTGCAAACTCTATAAACTTTGATAAATGACGATAGTTATAGAAAGGCTTCAGGCCTTTTGTTCATAAGGTCACTGTGAATTGTGCTTGGCTCAATGGCAATCAGCAACAACAAACCTTTCCTTAATATCTTCCCCCCCTCCCTATTTGATCAGTTTTTCTTGTCATGTTCCAGATTGTTAATTGTAGTACATGTAATATCTGATAATCCGTCCATTTCAGATTAACTTTACCTTCACCTATCCCTATATAGTGTTCCTTTTTGGTCTGTTCTTTTCCTGCTCCCTCCTCTACCACCCTAATTTTATAACAATGGTCTTATAGAGTATTTGTCTTTCTATGACTTACTTATTTCACTTAGCATTATGTTCTCTAGACTCATCCATGTTGTATGGTGTTTCACGAGTTTTTCATCATTGTTCAATGATTCATTGAGTGACTTCATCATAGTGTCTCTCTTTGTTGATAGGTAGTTGGATTGCTTGTGAATTATGCTTCAATAAACATGGCTATTTATGTATCTGTTTATGTCATAGCTATAATTTCTTTACAGTATATTCCAGTTCTCTGCTGATGTACTTTTTGGATAATCTTCATTAGAATCTTGCTTGCATGTGAAATAAATGATATTGTTCTGTAGTTTCCACACTCAGTTGGGTCGCCCTTCTTTGAGATGGGAACAAATATAGACCTCTTCCAGTCAGTTGGCCAAGTGGTTGTTCTCCAGATTTCTTGGCACAACTTGGTGAGCACATCCACAGCAGCATCTGTTAGCTGAAATATGTCAA
>NW_006399809.1:15456766-15467161 GCF_000299155.1 Elephantulus edwardii | reverse complement strand
GGCAGAGTGGAGGGACAGCGCAGGAGGGGAAGACCCTCTATGAGGTGGATTGATTCAGTGACTGGGGTAATCGGGATGGATGTGTCAGAGGCAGTAAGGTTGGCACAGGATAGAGCAGGGTTTAGGGCTATTTTACATAGGGTCGCTATGAGTTGCAAGTGACTCGACGGCACATAACAACAACAACAACAACAATATTCCAGTACTGGACACATTAGATCAAATAATATTTCTATTTTAAATTTTTTGAGGAAGTGCCAGACTGTCTGCAGTAATAATTGCCTCATTTTATGACCATTTTTCACTATTTGAAATTCTGTTCTACTCTACTCCCCTATTAATCACTATCCCTCTGTAGAGTCTTTCGTCAAAGTATTCCCTTGCTTTTCTATATTTTTCATTTTTTCTGCCTTCTGTGTTTTTAATTGAAAAGTCCAGCACCAAATTCTTACTGTTGCCTCCAAGAGCAACATTATTCTGATTCTATATGTATTATAATCTCTTCTCTGGACTAGAAACGCCAACTCCTCTTTTCCTAAACTTGAGCCAGCACTTGAATAACTTGGAGGAAGAAAACTCCAAATATGAACAATGACAGCTTCTTGATATTATCCTTGTAATTCCATTATCTGATTTCAAACCTACAGAATTCTTTGGAGCTAATTATGCTACAAATGTTCTGCTCTAAAAGGAGCAAGCGGGGTGTGGGATAGCTATCTATGACCTCCGTTAACTCCACAAGGGGGAACTGTCCCCATCATCATCATCATTCACAGAATAAAACTAGTTCCCACGAGATTAGTCATGTCCCCCATGCTCCTGCACCTCCTTCTGTTAATTCCAACACACCAATCTTACTGCTCTCCTGGGTCCAAAATCCATCGTTATGTTCACAGAGCACATGGAATTATACTCATGAATGTGGGGTTTATTAGGGAAGTTAACAGGACACAATTTCAGTTGGCAACAGGATACAGTTTCTCAGTCAAGACAGCTCCCTAAGTGTGCTCACAGGTCCTTCAACTTTCAGTGTCACAAGTTTAGACCAGTGTTACAAATCTCTTAGTCTTTCTAGTTATGGCTTTCCCTGCCACTAGTCCTCTAACAAACTTGGGTGAAAGATCCTAGTTTTGGTTCTATGAGATAGCAGTCTCCAAGTCAGCTCTAATGTCAGGTCTCTGGTTTTCTGCTACAGTTGCTGCTGCTCTCCTGTAGATTTGGCTGGTGCAAGAATCTCTTCTTTGCTGGTGGTGAGATTCTCAAAATCTGTCATGGAATTAGCTCAATTTAGTGATGAGACTAGCTAAGCCCTTGTTGATAGGCTATCACACCCTGTTCACATATTCCTGCCCATCCACAGGGCAAAGTCAAAGTCATTGGCTAGAAGCCATTATGAACAATAAACCCTTAGCCACATCTACTAATCCTTATATATCATAAGACCAGCAGCCAGGAAATGAAAAGGCGCATTGCCATGGGAAAGTCTGCTGTTAGGGACCTCTCCAAAGTACTGAAGAGCAATGGTGTCTCTCTGGAGACTAAGGTGCATCTGATACAGGCCATGGTCTTCGCAATCACTTGTTATGCATCAGAGAGTTGGACAATGACCAGGGAGGATAGAAGGAGAATTGATGCCTTTGAGATGTGGTGCTGGAGAAGAGTATTGAGAATACCATGGACTGCTAGGAAAACAGATTTGTCCTGGAAAGGGTTAAACCGGGTGGCTTCTTGGAGGCAAGGATTCTGAGGCTCCGTCTAACATACTTTGGACATGTTGTGAGGAGAGACCGGTCCTTAGAGAGGGACATCATGCTTGGGAGGGTGGAGGGACGGCGCAGGAGAGGAAGGCCCTCTATGAGGTAGATTGATTCAGTGACTGGGGTAATTGGGATGGGAGTGTTGGAGACAGTGTGATTGGCACAGGACAGAGCGGAGTTTAGGGCTGTTGTACATAGGGTTGCTATGAGTCGCAGGCGTCTCGACGGCACATAACGACAACAACAACAACAACAACAACAACAACATCATAAGACTAAGCTAATGAGATGTTAAAAATATCTACTTCATTCATATAAACAACAAAGGTAAATACTATTATATACATACATAAGCCTGTATTATTAATAATAACAAACATTAATGTACAAGTGGATACATAGACAAGCAGGCAAGACAAATAGATTTGAACTGGTAAAAGAGACTAATACCCATGATCATATATAGGTTTGGCAGATGATATTTTGATATGATTATTTGTATGTGTGGCAAAATATGTCAGCCATATAGTAAAGCCAACAGTGGCCATTGTTATATAACTTCTTAACTATCATTGAACGCTCTGAGGAAATGAATCACTAATCATAGGACCTCAGGACCATAATCTTGGGGACAGTCGAGGTCAGTTGGTGTAAAGTGGCTCACTAAAACAATGATTTATATCCTACTTAGATGAGCAGCAACTTGAATCTTAAAAGCTTGTGAACAATCATCTAAGGTGTAACTACTGAACTCTCCCTGTCTAGAACAAAGAATGATGGATAAAATCAAAGCTGGATGGACACAGTTAGCCCATAGGACTAAGGAACTTTAGCTTTCACAGCCCTGAGACCAGAAGAACCAGATGGCTACAACTGCCTGTCATTCTGGAAAGGATCAAAACAGAGAGTTCTGGTAATCATGGTAGGTAAATGCTGAACAGATCTCAAAGGCGTAAACATGACCAGGGTACTTGTCTGATACAGACTGATGGAGGAGCACCTGAAACTCTGGCCCTTAGTCACCTTATGAGATTAGAACTAGACTCACCTCTCTAGCACAGCTTTCAGCCAGCCAGACAACAGTATAATTCAAAGGTCAGCATTTTCCCAGGAATAAAGTTTAGAAGATGGGGAGGAAGAGGATAAAAGGATGAATGGAAATAAAAATCACAAGAAAAAAATGGGAAGAATGCTGTTAAAATGTGGGTTGTTGTGAGGTGCCATAGACTCAAGTAAGACTCATAGTGAACCATTGAACAAGATATCTGAACCCTTTCCTTTCCTGCACCATCTCCATCATTTCTAACATGCTTGAGCTCATGGCTGCAGTCACTGTGTCAGTCCATCTTATTGAGGGTCTTCCTCTCTTTTGCTGACCCTCTACCTTTCCAAGTGTGATGTTCTTTTCCAAGGAAAAGTCTCTTTTAACAACATGCACAGTTGTATGTGAGGCAAAGCTTTGTCATCTTTGCTACTAATGAGCACTCTGGCTGCACTTTTTCCATGACCCTTTTAATTCTATTTGTAGTTTATGGGCTATTTGGTACTCCAACACCACAACTCAAAGGCATCAATTTTTCATCTGTTGTCCTTACTCATTATCCACCTCTCAGATGCAGAGCTGCAAGTGATTGAAAAGATTCTGGCCTGAATCAGGTACAGCTTAGTCTTCTAACAGACATCATTGCTCTTTACTAATTTGGAGAGATCCTGCAGACTTCACCAGTGCAATATGTCTCCTGATCTTCAGATTGCTGGTACCAAGGGTGTTGACTGTAGATCCAAGTAAGATGAAATCATTGACAATTTCCATCTTTTCTCTATCTGTCATAATGTTGCCTATTGGTCCAGTGGTGAGAAATTATGTTTTATTGGTGTGGAGATATAATCCACACTGAAGGCCATAGTTTTTGATCTTCTGCAGCAAGCACTTCAAGTCCTCCTCACTTTCAGCAAGTAAGGTTGTGTCATCTGCATTACCTAAGTTGCTGATAAATCTTTTTCTATGTTGCCACAATCTCTTCAAAGAGTCAAGCTTCTCAAATGATTTGCACAGCATACAGAATGAATAGGCACTGAGAAAAGATGCAAGCCTGACACATACTTTTCTTAACTTTAAACCATGCAGTTCAATAATGCAAAAAAATGTGTATGAATGGATGATTGGAAATCCAATCTTTACTTTAGACTTCCACTTAAAGAGCCAGAAAAAGTTAGAAAGAAAATCTGCATATATGCGTAAAAAACACCTGTATGTCACGATGATCATCAGATCCACCATCTATGATGAGAATGGCCCAAGACAGGGCAGTGTTGCCTCCTTGCACATGGGTTTGCCATGAGTTCAGGCCAACTTGGCAACTAACATCAGCATTAAAGATGTCACTCCAAGCCTTAGAAGTCTCACTGAAGGGAGAGGATACTTTAAGATCCACAACAACAGAATAGTCAACACATTCAGAAATCTATCTAACATAAACTCCACCTTGGCTCTCCTATTTACTGGCTGTGTGATTTTGAATGAGTTATTTACTGCCTTTGACATTTAGGATTCCCAAATGTAAAATGAGGTATCATTATTGTTTGCTTTAAAGATAATATAACATAACCTTTTTTCTCTCTTTTTACTTATTGGTTTGCATGAAAAATTCATATACATTGTGAATCATTCATGTACATTGCCTTTCACACATTCCTACATTCACAATGTCTTTAAAATGATAACTCATGTACATTGTGTTTTATAAAATTAATCACCATTGATCTATATCTACTATTACTCCATCTTTTCAGGTCCCCATTCAGTCTTTCCTAATTCCTTCACCATCTCCCCCTTCCACTTTTCTAACTCTGTTATCCTAGTGATTTCTCCCCTCCCCCCACTCTGTGCTTTTGTCTGCCTCCTCTTCCCCTTTGGAATTTTATCCACATCTTGTTTCTCATCCTTCTATTTTTACAATAGAAGTAGATGTAGTAGTTGTCCTTATGAGAGTTAATTCACTCAGCATAATGCTATATAGATTCTCCTACATTATATAGTATTTTTTTCTTTTCTTTTCTTTTATTATTTGTGTGTGTGTGCGTGTACCATCAAATCAGATCTGACTGATACAGGAGGAGATTGTCCCTCCTTCCCCGGCAGAGCATCTGGTGGATTCGAACCGTTCGCCTCTGGGATTGCAGTGCAGCTTCTTGCCACTAAGCCACCAGAGCTCCCCTCATTATATAGTATTTTACATAATTATTGCTCCTTAGTGCTGCATAGTATTCGATTGTGTGAATGTACCATAATTTCTCAGTCCATTCATTTATTGATGGACATTTGGGCTGTTTCCATTTTCTTGCTGTTGTAAATAATATTGTTGTGAATATAAGTGTACAAATGTCCATTTGTGTCTCATACACAAAAATCACCTCAAGGCTGATCAGAGACTTAGGAGTAAACTTCAAATCTATAAAGATCACAAGAGAAAAAATGGGACCTGACTTAGAAACCTTAGCCTATGGTATAAATAAGCTTGCAAATATAGCCAGAAATGCATAACTAGGAGAGGACAAAATTGACAAATGGTACCTTTGAAAAATTAAATCCCTATGTACTTAAAAACCTTTTCTCAATATGGTGAAAAGAAAACCTCTGTCTGGGAAAAAACATTTGGCGATGAACTTTGGCCTATGCTGTGCCAACCTTACTGTTTCCAACACTACTGATCCTATAGCCAAAGTTACTGTGTCAATCCATCTCATCCAGGATCTTATTCTCTTGTGTTGACTTTCTATCCTTTCAAGCATAATGGCCTTCTCCAATAACTGGCTCCTCCTGGTGACGTCTCAGATAAAAGTCTTGTAATGAAAGCTTACAGAATCCTACAGGGCCTTCACAAGAAAAAGACTGGTAAACCCAATTACAAAATGGGCAAAAGACATGGAAAGACTTTTCACAGAGGAAGACATTCAGATGGACAGCAGACACATGAAGAAATGCTCAAAATCATCAGCAGTAACAGGGATGCAAATCAAAACCACACTGAGATACCATCCCATCTCAGTAGCAGTGACAAAGTTTAACAGGACAGCAAGCAGTAAATGTTGGAAAGGATGTGTAGAGATAGGAACTCATACACTGTTTGTAGGATTATAAAATGGTACAACCACTGTGGAAGGCAGTGTGGCGTTTCCTCAAAAAAGCTGAACATAGAAATCCCATATGATCAAGCAATTGCATTGCTGGGAGCATACCCCAATGGAAATACAAGATAACCTTTAAACCTTTAACCAAAAGCATCCCCTGAGGTCTTAATAAATTATTTAAGTCCACCACTGCCACCTCCTTCTTCTGCCACTCCTGGTGCTGTTTGTGTGCTTGTTTGGTGAGAACCTGGTACCTCTTTTGTGAAGCGTCTGCTGAGGAGACTCCGGCGCTCACCATGGCCGACAAGAAACCCAAGGAAGGAGTCAACTGAGAACAACGATCATATTAATTTGAAGGTGGCAGGGCAGGATGGTGCTGTGGTGCAGTTTAAGATTAAGAGGCATACACCACTAAGTAAACTAATGAAAGCTTATTGTGAACAACAGGGTTTGTCAATGAGGCAGATCAGATTCCAATTTGACCGACAGCCAATCAATGAATCAGATACACCTGCACAGTTGGAAATGGAGGATGAAGATACAATTGATGTGTTCCAGCAGTAGACAGGAAGTGTCTTCTAAAATAAACACAGAGGAGCCTGCTGTTTTACTCCAGAACTCTGTTCCTGCTGACCAAGAGTACATTCTCAATTAGAAAACCACATCCTGACGACTACAGTGTAGTTTTCTCTCTTCTTTCATTTCCTCTTCCCAATTCTTTTATTGTATATAAAGTAACTGGTACATGTGCACATGCATATTGCAGGTATTGTTTTTTTTTTTATATATACAAACTAAATGGCCAATGGTATGTTTTTATCAACATCTATTGGAGATGGGATGGGGAAAAATACTGGTTCTATGAAAATACCCCCTTTCTCCCTAAGAGGCATGCTCATTCAGCTCTTATCTTTATATTCCAATAAGTTATTTTGTTCTCACTGTTTAACAAAAACTACATTTAAAAAAATCCTTACATACCTTGAAAAAAAATTACTTAAATGAGTTGAAGTTTAAAAAGTGCTCAGGACAAAGTCAAACAACTATGATTATTTGGGTAATAGAAGGGTTTGGTGAGAGTTTGCCTCCCCCCCCCCTTGGATCCTCCTAAAGAACTTTTTTTTTCTTTTTAAAAAAGATTTACTATTTATGTTGTGATTTTTGTATGTTGAGGAAGATGGACATTTTTAAATTCTGAGGAATGTGAGCAATTGCAAAGGGAGGTCAGTTTCTAAAGTGAAAAAATCCTTTCCAGCAATTGGCATTGGGGTTTGTGGAGCCCCTCACATTTAGAGAGCCAACAGTCACTCTGGAAAAGAAGACATAACTCTTAATGATGAGAAATGAGCAATATGGAAATACCTCCCCACAATCTTTATTCTTCTCTCTGATAGAAATATTGCTTCTTGGCTGAGTATTGTTTGTTTCTCTTCCAAGTACTGACTTTATAACAGTTTTGCTACATAAAATTCTTAACAGATTCATTAAGCTTCTCTGGCTTGGTAGAAAAGAAAATGTATATAAGTATTAAAAACAAAAGACAAATGTGGAAGAGAACTTTTTAAGCTTAGGGGATAAAGAGATTATGTTCAATTTATTATTATAACACGGTTTAGAAATGGATCTTTTGTGACTATTTATAGAAGTGCACCTGTTAAAATCTTCTTCTTGTTTCAAAGCATCCTCTAAAAGAGTTAATTTAATATGTGAAGTATTTCCCTTTTGTTTGCGTTTTGAGTAATTAGAATATGTATTAGAATTACAGTCTTTTTCTCAAAAAAAATATGCTGATTTACTTACAGAGTTCGTTTACATTGTTTTTCCACACCGATCCTTCCCCTTTCCTTTACCCAACCCTCCTGCCACCCATCAAATTGTGCAACCCTACAATTAATGCCCACCCCCATCATCACACCTCTGCTCCCCCCCTTGGATCCTTGTACTCGTTTAACAATAATGGTCTTATATAGTCTTTATGAGATTTCGTTCACTTAGCAATAATGCTCTACAGTCCCTTCCAAGTTAGGTAGTAATTAACAGAATCATTGCTCCTACATAGTATTCCATTGTGTGAACGTATCATAATTTTTCAGTCCATTTGATTGTAGCTGGACATTTTAGCTGTTTCCATGTTTTTGTTATGGTGAATAATGCTGCTTTCTGGGCCTCTAGAATAAAAAGACTGATAATCCAATTACAAAACGGGCAAGAGACATGTAAAGACTTTTCACAGAGTCGGACACTCAGATGGCCAACAGATACATGAAGAAACGATCAAAATCCCTGGCAATAAAAGAGATGCAAATCAAAACCATAAAGAGACATCATCTTACTCCAGTAACAGTGGTAAAGTTTAGCAGGGCAACATGTTGAAGAGGATACGGAGAGATAGGAACTCTTTTTCTTCTTCTTCTTCTTTTTTTTTTTTTTTAAATTATTTGTGTGTACTGTCAAATCAGATCTGACTGGTACAGGAGGAGATTGTCCCTCCGTCCTCGGCAGAGCACCTGGTGGATTCGAACTGTGCCCCTCTGGGATTGCAGTGCAGCTTCTTGCCACTAGGCCACCAGAGCTCCTCAAGGAACTCTTATACATTGTTGGTAGGATTGTAAAATGGTACAATCACTCTGGAAGGCAGTTTGGTGTTTCCTCAGAAAGCTGAACCTAGAAAATCTATATGACCCAGCTATTCCACTGCTTGGAATATACCCTGAGAAAATGAGAACTGAGGCACAAACAGAATTACAGTCTTTATAGTTTATGTGAGGTCACTAGGACAGGGTTTAGCTTATTGTGATGCTAACTGATAGGCTACTTATATCTTGTGGTTTGGACCTACCAGGAGGGGGATGGGAAGTTTTTTTGAGTTGGAATCAGCTGGATGATGTTGAGTTTGAGGTTTTAAGTCCAGGTTTGGGTGCTGCTTTCACATTTAATAATGTGATTTTTTTGGCAGATCTTAACTTCCCTGCTTTCAGAATACCTTAAAAATGCTGTTGTTAAAAAAAATTGCTGTTGTTAGGTGTCCTCAAGTTGCTTGCCTCATAGGAGTCCTGTGTACAACAAAAGGAAACACACTACCTGATCTTGTATCATTCTCACAGTCTCTGCCATGCTTTCAGCTCTTTGAAGGTCTTCCTCTTTTTACTCTCTACTTTACTGATGCTAGGATCTCTGAGGAGAAATGTGGCATCAGGATTGGAGGAAGACTCATCAACAATCTGTGTTGTACAGATGACCCAACCCTGCTTGCTGAAACTTAGGAGAACCCAAAGCACTTGTTGTAGAAGGTCAAGGACTGCAGCCTACATTATGGATTGAAGCTCAGTATCAAGAAAACAAAAATTCTCACCACTTGGCCAATTGGCAGCATCAGTATGGATGGTGAACAGCTTTAGTTTGCTTGGCTCTACAATCAACACTCTTGGCACAAGCAACCAGGAAATTAAAATACGTATTGTGTTAGGAAAGTCTGCTGTCAGAAACCTCTCCAAAATACTGAAGAGCAACGATGTCAGTCTGGAGACTAAGGTGTGTCTGATACAGGCCATAGTCTTTGCAATCAGTTACTATGCATCAGAGAGCTGGACAATGACTAGTGATGATAGAAGGAGAATTGATGTCTTTGAACTGTGGTGTTGGAGAAGAGTATTGAATATACCATAGACTGCTAAGAGAATGACCAAGTTCATCCTGGAGACGGATAAACCAGGATGCTTCTTGGAGGCAAGGATTCTGAAGCTTTGTCTGACATACTTGGGACATGTTGCAAGGAGGAACCAGTCCTTGGAGAGGGACATTTCAGAGGGTAGAGGGACAGCGCAGGAGAGGAAGACCCTCGATGAGATGGATTGATTTAGTGACTGGGGTAATGGGGGTAGGTGTGTCTGAGACAGTGAGATTGGCAAAAGATAGAGCAGAGTTTACAGCTGTTGTACATAGGGTTGCTATGAGTTGCAGGTGATTTGACAGCATACATCAACAACAACTTTATAGAGCATAATGTTCTTCTCTAGCGACTGGCCTCTTCTGATAACATGCCCAAAGTACATGAGACTTCTGAGGAGTGTTCTGTCTGTACTTCTTCCAGAAGAGATTTCTTTGTTCTTTTGACAATCCAGGATCGATTTGGTATTCTTTATCAATACCACAGTGCAAAAATCCAACTCAAACCTACTCTTGTTGGGTCTGTTCTGACTCAGCAACTTTTCATCTAGTTTCTGAAGCTGTAAATCTTTACAAGAGGAGACAACTTGTAAGGTCACTAAGGAAGGACAGAACCAAGTTCAGGCTAAGAAAGACAGTTTATAGAGGAGAAACTGCCAGGCTGGCTCTAAAGCAGAAACAAGCACCTACTTAAAGAAAGTTACAGTGGAGTTTTTATATTGGGGAAATTGGGAGTTAGGATGTTCGCAGCTGCTAAGTACCAGATAAGATAGCAAGTTGGAGGGAGTTCTGGTGGCCTAGTGGTAAGGAGCTGCACAGCAATTCTTTTTTTTTTTTTTTT
>NW_006399809.1:15445749-15456551 GCF_000299155.1 Elephantulus edwardii | reverse complement strand
GTTCCACAGGTGGGAGGCGAGGGAGGGGAGCCCTTGGTCTGAGCCGGAGCCCACAGTCGGGGGCATGGGGCAGGAGGGCTGAGGTTGGCAAGGCCCCTTCCTGGGACCCAAGGGCTTGACTTGCCACTGAGCCTGGCCTGGGAGTGGGGGTGATGAGCAAGGGTGGAGTCATCATAAATCAAAAAAATAAAATAAAAAATAAAACCCATCACAAAAAAATGTACAACTCAGGTGAGGGTCTGGGCAGCCTCTGCAAGGCTCCCTCCCTCAATTTTCTCAAGAACAGAAACAGCAGAGAAATAAATTAAGGGATGCAGCGGCCGCCACCAGCCAAGCGCCCACAAACCCCCCCAACTCCCACACTGGCCGCGGAGGTGAGCTGGGAGCCACTTGGCCCTGCTGTCCCCCACCACGTGAGGGCCAGGCCCTCCAGGCCAGGTGGCCAGGAAGACCCAGGGCTGTGTCTCCTGAGAGGAGGGGCGACAGTGTCAGGAAGAAAGGCAAGGCGGAGATGAGAGCGTGAGGAAGTCACTGCATGGAAGGAGCTGGTGCCCAGATTAATGCCAACGAGGGGAAGCGAGGAGGACGGGCCGGGGAGGGGTGTGCTTCCAGACAAAGGCTCTCCCAGAACGGAGAAGACCCAGATCCTGGGGAACAAGTGAGCGGCTGGGGAATGGGGGGGGGGGCCTCTGGAACCATCTGCCCTGCAGCCCCTCCCACTCCCAGCCCTGGGTCAGCCCCTCCTCCGAGCCGGGAGGGGTGGGGAAGATGGCACAGACTTTGAGGAGGGGACGAAAGCCCCACAGCAGCTTGTGGAAGGAAATGCCCAGCTCTGGAAGGAGGGTGGGCGGAGGATACAGTGTGGAGGGAGCCCACTGCCCCTCAGCCCCACCTCACAGCCCCCAGCAGCTCCCAGCCCGCCCACCCCAGTCCACAGCTGCCCAGGCCTCAAGGTGGGCCCGGGGTTGGGGGAAGGCCACCTCTGGTGGTTTGCGTGGAGGGAAGGAGCGCGGAGGAGCCCGGTGGGCCTGGCGGAGGGGCTGACAGGGAACTCCACCACTCTTGCCTGAGTGTGTTCCAGCCCTGAGCCACCTCCCGGGAAACCCCAGAGATCCAGTCGTGACTGTCCCCGTGGGGCAGGGAGGATGCACAGCAATTCTGAAGGTGCTGCATGGTTTGAATCCACCAGATGCTTTGCTGGAGAAGAAAGGGCAGTCTGCTTCTGTGCAAGTTGGATCTAATGATGGTGGTACACAACAAGAAAAAGAAAGGGAGCAATTAGAGGGTTGTACATAGTTATTCCTGGGAAAGGGAGGTGAAATGGTTTTGCAGCTCTAACAGAGATAGTTAGAGTTGCAGCTGCTGCTTTGATCATTACTTTGGCTGATCTGGGGAAAGGGAGGGAGTGCGGCTCCATAGCCCTAACACTACCCATCTTTTTCTGGGTAGTTATGGCAGATTTGAACAGCCAACCTTTCTGTTATCAGTTCTATACATAAGGGCTTTGATGTTTTGCTTAATCTACACTAAAGACCTGCTGTTAAGAATCAAAGGGATTTACATTAAAAAAATCTAGTGACCTTTTGAGTAATTGTTGCATGCGCACAAACCTCATTCATGTTAGATAAATGGGCTCTATTAGGATCCTAGGTGGATGTCTGTTTGTAATTTCAAAGATCCAATATACTTTCACATGCATCATATAGGTAACTCAGTGAAAGATACCAGACCATTTGCTCTCAATTCAATTTATTCCAACTCGTAGTGACCCTGTTGGACAAGGTAGAATTGGCTCATAAGATTTTCAAGTCTGTACAAGAGAAGGAAATAAGAATTCAGATGGACAAAGGTGGTAAAACTATTGCTGTATGCAAATGATATGATAATGTACACAGAAAACCTCATGGACTCAACAAAATATCTCTTAGAGCTACTAGACCAATTTAGTAGAGTGGCAGAATACAAGATCAGTATATAAAAGTCAATGAGTTTCCTCTACATTAAGAAAGAAAACACAGAGAAGGAAAATAAGAAAGTAATACCATTTATAAGAGCCAACCACAAATAGAGATACTTAGAATAACTCTAACTAGAAATACAAAAGACCTTTACTAAGAAAACTACAACAGAATGGTCTTAAAACAATGTTGTTATTGTTGTTAGGTGCCATGGAGTCAAGTATGACTCATCACAACCTTCTGAACAGCAGATCTGAACCTCATCCTATCCTCACACTTCCTGACACACTAGAGCCCAGTGTTCCAGTCACCGTGTCAATTCACCATCCTCCTTTCCTTTCACACTTTAAAGCATTATGTCCCTTTCCAAGGAATAGCCCCTTCTAGCAACATGCCCAGAGTATGTGGTGAAGCCTCATCATCCTTGCCTCCAAAAAGGACTCCGGCTACATCCTCTCCAAGAGATATTTGTACTTTTAGCTGTCCATGGGATGTTCAGTGCTCTTCTCCAACACGACAAATCAAAGGCACCAGTTCTTCTTCTGTCATCGCTGTTCATTGTCCAAGCCTCAGATGCATAGCAAATGATTGGAAAAACCATGGCCTGAATCAGAAAAACAATATATTATGTGAGAAACAATAAATAAAGTAAATAAATGGAAAAATATTTCCGGCTCATGGATAGGGAGACTCAATATAGTGAAAATGACAATCTTACCAAAAACAATCTACATGTTTAATGCAATCCCAATAAAATTAATTATTCATAGAGATAGAAAAGGCAATTGTCAAATTTATTTGGAGAGGAAGAGACCATGAATAAGAAAAGCACTTCTCAAAACCAAAAATGAAGTGGGAGGCTTGCACTCTCTGATATACGAAACCGAATATACAAGCCTCAGGGGCTACACTCCTTGGGGGAAGAGCAGTGCCGCACATCAAACCCAAGCCCCCCCCAGGAGCAAGGCCCTCGAGGCTTGGCCTAGGATTTAAGGCAGGTGGTGGCTTAAAGCCCCAAAGAGAGAGGAGAGAAGAGGCGGCCATGTCCTTCCTGGATGGCTCCACCCAGGGTTTCTGTAACATCTTGCTGCCTGAGCGTGGTGGTCTATGTGCGCGTGTACAAGTAATGGCAAGTTTTTGGAGTTGAGTGCTTTTTCGGGCTTGTATTTGACATGCAGGATTGCTCTTCCCCCCAGGAGCGAGGCCCTCGAGGCTTGCCCTAGTTAAAACTGTTTTTCTGACAAACATTCTTCTAGGTGGTATAGCACTGGTCTGTGCATTTCGGTACAGAGGTAACTTGTGGTTGCTGTGATGGTGAGCACTGTGACACTGATGTGACAAATGTGATAATGGTTACCCATGGAGGACAGTGTTTGCTGGTTGTTGTTGTTATGTGCTGTTGAGTCGCTTGCAACTCATAGCGACCCTATGTACAACAGGCCTAAATTCTGTTCTGTCCTGTGCCAATCTCATTGTCTCCAACACACTCATCCCTATTACCCCAGTCACCAAATCAATCCACCTCCTAGAGGCCTTCCCCTCCTGCGCCTGCCTTCCACCCTCCCAAGCATGATGTCCTTCTCCAAGGACCGGTCTCTCCTTACAACATGACCAAAGTATGTCAGACGAAGCCTCAGAATCCTTGCCTCCAAGGAGCAGCCTGGTTTAACCCTCTCCGGGATGAATCTGATTGTTTTCTTAGCAGTCCATGGTACCCTGAATACTCTTCTCCAACACCAAAGCTCAAAGGTATCAATTCTCCTTCTATCCTCCCTAGTCATTGTCCAATTCTCTGACGCATAACAAGTGATTGCAAAGACCATGGCCTGTATCAGATGCACCTTAGTCTCCAGAGAGACACCGTTGTTCTTCAGTACTTTAGAGAGGTTCCTAACAGCAGACTTTCCCCATGGTAATACATCTTTTAATTTCCTGGCTGCTGGTGCCAAGTGTGTTGATTGTGGAGCCAAGCCGACTAAAGCTGTGAGCAATCTCAATCTCTTCACCATCTATCCTGATGCTGCCAATTGGTCCAGTGGTGAGAATCTTTGTCTTCTTGACATTGAGCCTAAATCCATCCCAATTAAAACAAGCCTAGAAGCAGGAGTGGCATCCACTTCCAAATGGCTTGCCTTCGGAAACTCTGTGAACAGTGCTCAGGCCTTTCATTCATAGGGTCGTTATGAGTCGTCTATGACTCGATGGCACCAAACAACAACAAAAACAATATACAGCTGTAATAAAACAGCATGGTACTAGTATAATGACAGATACATAGACCAATGGAACAGAATCGGGAACCCAGAAATTAACCTATCCATCTATGGTTAACTGATATTTGACAAGGAAGTAAAACCTACCAATGTGGAAATGTCAACCTCTTCAAAAAATAGTGTTGGCAAACTGAACTGAAAGCGGAAACTGGATACAGATCTCACACCATAAACAAAAATCAACTCAAGGTGGATTAGAGACCTGGGAATAAAGCCCCAAACCATAACATTCATAAGAGATAAATTGGGATCAAGCTTAGAAGTGCTAGTCCAAGGTATAAAGAGACTGCCAAATAGAAGCCAGAACTATATAATCTGAAAATGATAAAACTGAGGAATGGGACCATCTAAAGATAATCCCTGTGTGCATCAAAAGCTTTCCAACAAGGTGAAAGGAAAACTTACTGACGGGGAAAAAACATTTGGTAATACTTTCTGAGACAAGGGTCTCATAACAAAAATTTACAGAATGCTACAGGGCCTCCACAAGGAAAAAAACTAATAACCCAATTACAAAGTGGGCAGAAGACTTTTTACAGAGGAAGACATTCAGATGGCCAACAGGTACATGAAAAAAATGCTCAAAATCACTGGCAATAAGAGAGATGCAAATCAAAACCATAATGAGACACCATCTCACCCCAGTAACAGTGGCAAGGTTTAATAGGACAGCAAGCAATAAATATTGGAGAGCATGTGCAGAGAGGGATAGGAACTCTCATACACTGTTTGTGGGACTGTAAATTGGTACAAACATTCTGGAAGGCAGTTTGGCATTTCCTCAAAGAGCTGAACATAGAAATTCCATATGACCCAGCTGTTCCATTGCTTGGATACTCTGAGAAAATTAGAATTGAGACACAAACAGAGATTTGTACGCCACTATTTGTAGAAGCATTATTCACAATTGCAAGAATATGGAAACAGCCCATATGTTCAAGCCCAATTGAATAGACTGAGAAATTTTGGTACATTCATTCACATTATGGAATACTACACAGCACTCAGGAGCAGTGATTTAAAAAGCTACTATATAACTTAGGAGAGACTGGAGGGTATTATGCTAAGTGAACTCAGTCTCATAAGGACAAATACTACACGAAACCATTATTTTAAAAATGAAGGACAACAACAACAAAAAGGATAACTAGTAAAATGTATATAGTGGTCCAAGGGGGGAAGGGATGGGAGCAGAGGGATGAGGATGAGCAGAGGGGAAATCATGGAGTTGGAGTATTTGGTGGGTGGAGGGAGAGGGTAAAAGAAATGAGAAAGATCTAATGGGGATCTAAAATGAAGGAATAATGGTGGGAATAGTTCAATGGGATTAATTTACAAAACACAATGAATGGAAATGATTATATGACATACAATGCAAATTAAGGAAATTGTGGAACACAATGTATAAGAATTTTGTATGCACATCAATAGAAAATAAAAATGAAAAAACCCTATGAATGAATAAAAACTAGAAACTAAAAAGAATTTTCAAGTCAATTACAGGTTTATAGATAAATTGCATTAGGTAAATCTGCTATCAGAGACCTCTTCACAGTGTTTTCTAGAGACTAAGATGTACCTGATCCAGGTCGCGATCTCTACAATTACTTGCTATGCAGCAAAGAGCCGGACAATGTCTAAGAATGATAGAAGAAGAATAGATGCTTTTGAATTCTCATGCTGGATAAGAGTACTGAACAAACCATGGACTGTCATACAGGTCTGTTCTGGAGAAGATGAAACCAGGGTGCTCATTGAAAGTCAAGGATTTGCATAGTGGAATGTACCTGGGGAGGTGGGACGGGTGCGGGGGGATTGTGTACCAGGAAGAGAGTGTTTCTTTTACTTTTCAAAGAGAGGAGTGAACTGGGGAGGGTGGGAGGGCTGGGCAGGGAGAGAAGTGCAGCAATGAATGAATGGAAATTCAACATCTCTGTAAATGTTCATTAAAATTATTAAAATAAAATTTAAAAAAAGAAAAAAAAAAAGAAAGTCAAGGATTTTGAAGCTCTGTTTGCCATACTTTGGTCATGTAGCCAGGAGAGAAGGACATCATGTGTGAAAGGATGGAAGGACAGTGCAGGAGAGGAAGACCCAGGATGAGATGGACTGACAAAATAATTGGGGTTATGGGAAGAAGGTATATTGGAGATGGTGAGATTGGTTCAAGATAGGGCAGAGTTCAGAGCTATGGTATATTGGGTTTCTATGAGTAGTAAGCGACTTGATGGCACACAACAACAACAACAACAACAGCAATCTTTGTAAAAGTAGACTGCTATATCTTCCTCCCATAGAGTAGCTACTAAGTAAACACCACTGACCTTTCTGATGAACAGCTGCATGTTTAACTACTACACCACCAGGAGTCCTTCAGTGGAAGATAAAAGGTGTTATAGCCCAATTTTAAATGGGAAATCAATGCACAGAAAAGTCATAGAGTTTGCTTAAGTGCATCCAGGTAGTTAGTGGCATAAATGCACCTGTAGTTCAGTTTTCCTGGCTCATTTTTAGTGTTACCATTACTCTTGCATTTGCCTTTCCAGAGCTTAGAGCAGGAAGGGGCTATAATTGCTGGGGCACCATTTTTTGTAGTACCATTTAGGGCACTAGCCATTTGACACATTTTTATCTAATTTGGTCATCTCAGCATCTCATTGAGACAGGAGATAGTACATTCATTCTAGTGGCAAAACTGAAGGGAAGTGTTTTGTGTGTTCTTTTTTTTAAAAAATTACTTATTTGTTGTTGCATGTTTTCCTCTCTCCTTCTCTCCCCCTCTCCTAGCTCACCCTGCAATGCACCCCTCGTTCCAGATTACTCTCCCACATATACTGCTAAATCATATATTTCTTTCCAATAGTTCTTCCCCTCATTTGTTCTAATTAGTGTTCATTATCTGTCTACTCTTTCCTCAATCCTTCTCCATTCCCCCCTCGTCTATCCTATTTTATAAAAACGTTATGCAGTATTTATGCTTTTGAGACTGAGATATTTAACTTAGCATAATGCCCTCTAGGCTTGCCCATGTTGTGTAATGTTTTACTATTATATTGTTTTTCAATGGTGTGTAGTATTCCATTATGTGGATATACCATAGTTTTTCTGTTCACTCTTTTATTGATAGGCACTTGAGTTGCTTCCATCTCTTTGCTATTATTAATAACACAGCCATAAACAAGGAAGTTGTGGCCCTCATGTCCTTAGGGTATATTCCCAGCAATGGAATTGCTGGGTCAAATGGTACTCCTATTTCCAACTTTATGAGAAAGCACCAGACCTCCTTCCATAGTGCTTGTACCATTTTATATTCCCATCAGCAGTGAATAAGAATTCTAATATCTCCACAACCTTGCCAGCATTTGTTGCTTGCAGTGCTGGGGTGAAATGATATCTCATAGTTGTTTTGATTTGCTCTAATAGGTAGGGATTTTGAACATTTCTACATGTGTTTGTTTGCCATCTCAATGTTCTCTTTGGTGAAATGTCTATTCATATTCTCTGCCCATTTTATGATTGAATTATTTACCTTTTTCTTGTGGAGGTGCTGGTTGTTATTGTTGTTAAGTGCTGTTGAGTCGTAGACAAGTCATAGCGACCTTATGAACCAAAGACCTGAACACTTGTATAACCTTCATCATTTTTCCATGTTCATAGAGTTTCCAGAGGCAAGCTATTTCAGAAGTGGATGCCTTGTTTTAATTGGGAAGCTCCACCAGACACTGTCCACCATGGGTAACCATTATCACATTTGACACATCAGTGTCAGTGTTTAGCATCACAGCAACCTTGGGTTATGTCTGTACAGCAAATGGACAGACCAGTGCTATACTACTTTTAATATTAGGCACTTAAAACTTCCAACCTTTCCCAATACACAATTCCAAAGCCATCTCTCCATTTTACACATTTCCTAGAGCAGCACCCCTATTATTCCAGCTCCACATTCTGCCTTAGCTACTTAATGTTGCCAAAAAAGAAATACCCCAAGTGAATGACTTTAACAAACAGATAAGCCATCTCTTCTCAGGTAAAATTCAGAGCACCAGTTTGAGAAGACGACTTTCTCTCTGTTGGATCTGAGAGGAAGATCCTTGTCTCCCTTTAATATCTATGGGCCTGGCACTCCTTCAAGATCTCCATGTGTCTTCACATCACACGTCTCCTAGGTTTAGGAGGTTCTCAGTGCAGGGATCCCAGGTTCAAAGATGCACTCTGCTCCTGGCTCTTCTTTCTTGGTGGGAGTGAGGTTCCTCTCTGCTCTCTCTTTTGATCTCTTGTAATAAAAAAGATGTGACTTAACCAGGGCTGGGAGTTGAATGAGTATTATGGGGCAGGCAGCATGTGCTTTCCTGTGTGGAAGCTGTACTTTCTCTGTTGGAATATCAATCTGCACTGGCAGTGTACCTAGTAACCTTGCTGAAACAGTTTGTCTCAGCCCAAAAGGTCCATAGAGAGGAGCCTCACCCAAGAGCTTGGGGGAGGACATGTGGTTTGAAGTTCCAGAGAGATCCCTGCTACTGCTTCCAGTCTTGCATGTGACTATACCGTGATGCAGGCATGGGTCTTGTGGGTAATAGGAGGCATGCATGCTCTGGAACTACTCCTGGCCTGCCGTGTCCCAAAAGTCTACAACAGACACACAGTTGTTACTGCCCAGTTCACATCCCCTTCATTAGGACTCAGTGCAGGACCAAAGTGACTGCTGAGTGTGTGAGTGTACATGTGTGCATTTGTACATTTGTACTGTCAGGTATGCACTGTTGATTTGTTTATTCTCTCCAGTCTGTAAGCTTTTACTTCTGATATTTTTACAGCTCTGATTCTCTTGTGCATATTCAAGATTGCCATGTCTTCTTGGTAGATGCATGTGTACACACACACAGAGTAATACTGGGACTGATGTAAACACATATACATCATCTGTGTTCACATCTGTGTTCACTTCTGTGTTCCTGGGTGGTGAAAGAGAAAAATGACAGCATCTGACATTTCCTACTTGAGGAAGCACCTGTATTGCATCTTGGGACCACATCTTGCCTCTGGAAGACACACCAGCCCCCTCCTTCTTCTGCACTTCCAGACTCTATGCTGGCTCAGATGGTGGGGTCTTCCCTACTGTCCCACTTCCTCAATGGGGCCTCTTTTCCCATCCTTTGCCCTCTCTCCTCCCACTTTTCAGGAAGTGCTGGAGTAGTCTATAAAGTTTAGATAAAAGGCCCGTATCAGATATGTCATTGCCACATATTTTTTTTTCCTCAGTCTGTGGGTTTCCTTCCTACCCTGTTGGAGAAGTTTTTTTGATGTGCATAGAGATTTGATTCATAGAAGGTCCCATTCATCTATTTTATTCTCTCTTGGTTGTAGATGTTTCATTATGTTTGGAAGACTGTTCGTGATGTTAATTAGGGCTTCCAGTGTCCTTCCTAGCTTTTCCCTGATAAATTTCGTAGTCTTTGATTTTATTTTTAGGTCCCTGATCCACCTTAAGTTGGTTTTTGTGTATGAAGGGAAGTTTTCTAAGGATGTGTGTGCTAACCATTACTGGTAGATTTTGAATCTTGATCCTTTAAAGAATATACATAATTTTTTGTTGTTACTTTGTGGATTTGTTTCCTGTGTGTCACAGAAAAGATAATTTCTCAGCTTGACTTACCAGTTTATATTATATTTATATTTATAAATATAAGTGTTTTCTTTCCATTATTTTGTAGTTTTACACAAGCTTGATAAATTCGGATATTTGATAATTACTACAAGACGATTCTTTTCAAAGTTGCCTGAGTTTGTTATGCTATAGTATGTAATTGATTAATGGTGTGAGATGTGTTTTTATTATAAATAAATAAATACTCTCATTTTAGAGTGAAAGGAAATGTCCTTATTTAAAGCCCGCGATTGGTGGTCTACTGTCCTGGGAGAAAAAGAAGAATTTGATCAAGGCTGTTTGTGTTTAGCTGATGTTGACAATAGTGGCAATGGACAAGGTAAGTAGCTTCTAACTATATATTTTGGAGCAAAGTTTCCCAGAGTTGAATGAAAAATACCTTCCCCTTAAAAAAATGTATACTTTACGGAAGTGAAGTAAGTTGTCATCATTTTGACACATAGAAAGGTTTTTTTGTCAAATAATATTTAAGTAGCTGGCTATAATGTTTGTTGTTTTTGTTGTGTACTGTCAAGTTGGAACTGACTCCTACCTGACCCTTTAGTGGGTTTTCAGAGGCAGTAAATTACAGAGGAGACTGCCATTCCCCCCCCCAGGGAGCAGTTGCTGGACTTGAACCACCTGCTTTTAGATTGGCAGCATGGCCTCTTAGCACTAAGAGTTATTTTTCTAGTGACGTACAGATTCGAATTGATTCTACCATATTTTCTGGCATTCTAAGAAAAATATTGTAAGGCATCACTTTATTTTCATTTGTTGCAAAATTCAGTTTTATAGATAGATCTAGTAGAAATATTTTAAATTTTGAAACTTTTCAGTTTTTAGAAATGATTTATCAGGAAAATGATTGTGTTGCTGTTGTTGTTATGTGCCGTCGAGTCGCCTGTGACTCATAGCGACCCT
>NW_006399809.1:15417096-15442574 GCF_000299155.1 Elephantulus edwardii | reverse complement strand
GGCCGAAACGAATGTCTCCGTTTTTTTCTTCTTCGATTACCCCTTCCTCTGAGCGGCCTGGCCTGCCAGAATGAATGTCTCGCGGTTTTTTCTTCTTCGATTACCCCTTCCTCTGAGCGGCCTGCTGGAACAAATGTCTCGCGGTTTTTTCTTCTTCGATTACCCCTTCCTTTGAGCCGCCTGCCGGAAGGAATGTCTCCCGGTTTTTTCTTCTTCGATTACCCGTTCTTATGAGTGGCCTGCCGGAACAATGTCTTGCGGTTTTTTCTTCTTCGATTACCTGGGGAGATGGGAGGGGTCTCTAAGCTGCCTAGCCTTCAGCTTGTCAGATGCCTACCCCTTGGAAAGTTGTTTATACTGAAGTACAGAAATTGTAATAACACTACTTATTGTTAAATAAAGAACCTGTTGCCTTTGTGTTGATTCTGATTTGTGTTAATCATCTTTCAGGTTTTTGAGGCTGACTGTCTATCTTTCTCCCTTGCAGGAGTGGTAGATTAGAGCATGTGACCTTTAGGTTAACAGTTCAGTCTGTAACACACCGTGCACCCAAGTTCCTTGGTGGTTGTTGTTATGTGCCATTGAGTCAGAACTGACTCATAACTGACCCTCCACTGGGGATTTAGAAGCTGTAAATCACACAGGGGAGATTGCCAATATTTCCCCTGTGGAGCAGCTGATGAATTCAAACCACATGCCTTTGGGTTGGCAGTGCGACTCCTTACCACTAGGTTACCCTGGAGCTTTTTGGTAGAAAATAGTAGTTACTTTCTTTGTCACATTTTAACTTTATCTTCTTTCTGTCCATCACTTCTTTGCTTTTTAAAAATAATCTTTTAAACAATTTAGTTTTATATCATTCCTTTTAGAAACTTGCATTTGTTAATAATATGGTTGTAATAATGAGCTCTAACCTAGCAATGACTGTGACAATCACCAGAACTGGGTATTCTGTTGTACATAGGGTCACTTGACAACTTCTTACTACAACAACAATAATATTTGGTTTTTATCATTTATAGCCATGAACAGAAAACTTCTTATAACTTTTCTTGTTAATTTTCTATAAACACTGTCTATCTTTTTATTTCTTTTGCCTAAAATGAAAACAATTTATTTATTTATTTTTAGAATCTAGGGAAAGAAAGTGAAATGAGGAAGTTATTTCAGGGAAGAACAAAAGCAAGAGGTACTAACCTGTAATGATCCCCTACCTACTAAGTTGTTTCTAAGCAAATCCTGTTCCTTGTCTTCCTGCTTGGATGAGGGAGGAAGGCGTTCTATTTATAGGATTCCTAAGAGATTATCAAACATGACTGCAGCCTGTTAAAACTTGGGGTTCTCCCCTATTATTTAAAAACGTACAAGAGCCATACCTCTGAAATGCCTGTCAGAACAATTTCAAACCTGTCTAATCTGTTTAACCTTAGGAGAGTTGGCAACTGTACTTTTTGACTGAGAGTAACATTGAATCCACCATCTGTTTTATTGTTGTTATGTGCTGTTGAGCTGAAACCAGCTCAAAGCTAAAAAAACTCTCCAGTGGATTTTCAGAGGTTGTAAATAGAATGGGAGGAGATTGTCCATCTTCTTCCTCCAGAGAAGCTGTTGGATTTGAACCACTTGCCTTTGGGCTAGCAGTGCACTTATCACCAGGCTACCAGAGGCCCCTTTTTTATTAGAGATCTCCAATTGAGTGTGTCAGGCAGCCATAGGTGGGTTACTGATATACTAGGTAGGTTACTTCTTCCTTCCTTCATAATGATCAGCTATAGGCAGCTTCTTTTCTTACTCTGAAAATGTTACGTAGAAATAATTTTGTGTGTAGGTGCCAATAGGGGAAGACCCTCTATGAGGTGGATTGATTTAGAGACTGGGGTAATTGGGGTGGGTGTGTCAGAGGCAGTGAGATTGGCACAGGACAGAGCAGGGTTTAGGGCTGTTGTACATAGGGTCATTATGAGTTGCAGATGACTCAATGGCACAACAACAACAACAACAACAACAGGTGCCAATAAGAAAAACCAACCAACCAACCAACAAACAAATAAACAAACACTTATCGTTATTTCCCAAAGTCTGGAACACCTGCTTTGGAATTACCAAGTGTGATTATTATGTATTAAAATTACACCCCAGATGCTTCCTTTTTAATTTATTTATTAAAATGTTTTTTCCTTATTATGTACTGTCAAGTAGGATCCAATTGGCACAGGAGGAGATTGCCCCTCCTTCTCCAGCAGAGTATCTGGTGGATTTGAACCACACACCTTCAGGATTGCAATGCAGCTTCTTGCCACTAGGCCACCAGAGCTCTCTTTTAAGACTTTCTTTTTGTCCAATGTCTTAACAAGGCTGCACTTATGACAGCTTACCTCCGAGTTTCATAATGCCACCCAAGGATGACAAGAAAAAGTAAGATGCTGAAAAGTCGTCCAAGAAGGACAAAGACCCAGTGAACAAATCTGTGGGCAAGACTAAGAAGATAATGAAGTGGTTTAAAAAGGCAAAATTTGGGACAAGTTGAATAACTTGGTCTTGTTTGACAAAGCCACATATGACTAACTCTGTAAAGAAGTTCCCAATTATAAGCTTATAACCTTGACTGTGGTCTCTGAGAGACTGAAAGAAGTTCCCAACTACAAGTTTATAACCCTGGCTGTTGTCTCTGAGAGACTGAAGATTCGTGGTTCCCTTGCCAAGACAGCCTCAGGAGTTACTAAGTAAAGGATTTAACAAGCTGGTTTCAAACCACAGAGAGCTCAAGTAGTTTACACCAGAAACTCCAAGGGTGACGATGCCCCAGATGCTGATGAAGATGCATGAACAGGTCTAACCAATTGTACATTTTAAAAAAGAAAACTTAATAAAAAAATTATATCCCAGATGTATATGTATAATATTTTGTTCTTGTTAATTGCTATTGAGTAGAACGTGACTCATAGCAACTCTATGAATTAAAGACCTGAACCTTGTTCTATAACTATCGTCATTTCTCTAAGTTCATAGAGTTGTTGAGGAAGTGGATTCAATTCCTGCTTCCAGGCTTGTCTTAATCTGGGAGCTCCACCAAACACTGTCCACCATGAGTAACCATTATGGCGCTTGACACACCAGTCACACAGTATTCAGCATCACAGCAACCCCAAGTTACCTCAGTACAGCAAATTGACAGACCAGTGCTGTAGCACTTAGAAGAACGTTTGTCTCAAATACAATTAACACCAGGTCCAACTCTACCCCTGCAGGCCTGAGGGCCCAACCTACTTTTTTTCTTTTTTTGTTCTTTTATAATTGTTTTATTTTAATCAGAGTAATGTCTTCAAGCTTCATCCAAATGTACTAAGACTTCATTTCTCCTTCTGACTTATGAATAGTATTCCATCCTACTTCTGTACTACCTCAACCTACTTTTAAAAACCCAGGCCCTCCACCAAGTCCTTTTAACTCTAAACAAGAGGCTTCCTTCCCACAGCTCATTGTTAGGGAAATCCAGCAAATACAATCCACTCACACACAACTATGAACTAAATAAAAAAACTCCAATCAGTCCACACCCTACCCTCAACCAACACAAAACATCCCAACTTCCAGAGCCCAACAGTTTCATATTTTCTGGCTTGGGACTCAATAATCTGCATTTTAAATCATGTATAGAGTTGAATGGTGTATGCCCTGATGTTTGACAATTATTGTTGTTGATTTTATGGAATGAGAGCTGATCAAGAGCAGTTTTGGATATTTCCTGTTTAAGAAAGAAATGAGAATAGAGATAGAGACTTAGAGGTGAGCATGGTACAGTTGTATTCAAAGCCCTAAGTATGGATAAATGTGTAAAAGGCAAAGAGGTGTAAAGAAGAATGAAAAAATTAAACGGAGAGATTTGGAAGAGGAGCCAACAAGAAATTCTGAGAAGGCAGGCACAGAAGCAGGAGAATCAAATGGGTTGGTCTCTGGGATGCAAGGTTTAGTAATTTTAGGGTAATAACTTTCCATGTTGTTTAGCAAAGAATGGGTCGTTCACATCCTTGGTGAGGGTGGATGAATGGGCAGTGATAAGAAAATCTAGATTTACAGTTAAGGAAGGAGTAAATGAGAAATGAGGAAGGCTGTGAGTATTTATCACTCTTTTAAGAATCTTAGTTGTGAAGGGATGATAATTTGAGGATAGTGTAGGCAAAAATGTGAGAAAACATCAATGTGTATGATATAGAATATAATTAATTGGATACAGAGATAGGTTGGAAAATTAGGTTAATAATGACAGTTGATCCATCTCTATCTTCTCTGAGGTGGTCAGGGTGAAAAGGTTTACTGTTGTTGTTCTGTGCTCTTTGGTCAACTTTTGACTCGCAGTGACCCTATGCACAACAGCTCTGAACTGTACTCTGTCCTGAGCCAATTCCAGTATCTCTGACATACCTACTCCATTATTCCAGTCACTGAGTCAGTCTATCTCGTCCAGGGTCTTCTCTTGCACTGTCCTTCTGCCCTTCCAGGGATGATTTCCTTCCTTGCAACATGCCCAAAGTATGTCAGACTGAGCTTCAAAATCCTTGCTTCAAAGGAGCAGCCTGGTTTCACCTTCTCCAAGACTGCTCTGTTTGTTCTCTTGGCAGTCCATGGTATATTCAGTATTCTTCACCACAACTCAAAGGCATCGATTCTTCTCTCATCCTTAGTCATTGTCCATCTCTCTGATTCATAGCAAATTATTGCAAAGATCATGGCCTTTGGTCAGGTGTACCTTAGTCTCCAGACTGACATCATTGCTCTTCAGTACTCTGGAGAGTTCCTTGACAGCAGATTTTCCCAATACAATTCATCTTTTAATTTCCTCGCTTCTGGCACTGAGAGTATTGATTGTGGAGCCAAGCAAGCAAAAAGAAAAGAAAAAAAAAATAGGTTTGTATGTATGTTGAAATTGTTTCTGGAGAAGCTAACAACATATAGAAAAGGCTTTTTCACTTACAACTTTATTTTTTCCCATTGCCTCCAGTGCAGCTTTGACTTCTTTCTTTCTTCCCATTTGTTCTTGATCATATGCTACTTCCTGAAATGCTTTAGTGTCAACCAGATCTTTTTCTTATGAAGAACATCTGCATTCCTTCCATCTTCTTTTCATGCTTCCTATATCATTCAACATTTTCCCCCTAGAATCATTCTGTATTGCAACTTGAGGCATGAATTTTTTCCTTCAATTATTTCAGCTTGAGAAATGTCAAATATGTTCTTTTCTAGCTAGTTTTCTAACTCCAGCTCTTTGCCCTTTTTGTTATAATTGTTGGTCTTTTCAAGCTGTCCTTTGAAATTGTCTGTTCACCTCTCTTTCTTTTCTGTTTTGGCTTGTTTACATTCTAGTCTAACTTTCAGAGTCTCTTTAGACATCCATTTTGATCTTCCCCTCATTTTTGTCTTTTTAATGACCATTTTGCTTGCTTCATGGAATGTATCCTTGATTTCATCCCATAACATCAAATCTGTTCTTGGGATGGTTTTTAAATTCAGGTGAAATAGATTCCAGGTTTTAGTTCTTTTTTACTTGTTTTGGTTTTTGCCATCTTTTAATTGGAACTTGCATATGGATAATTAGTGATCTGGTTCTGTAATCCTCTGGCCTTGTTTTGACTGCTGATGTTGAGTTTCTTCCTGGACTCTTTCTGCATGTGTTGTCAGTTGGATTCCTCTATAGTACATCAAGTGAGGTCCATATGTCTCCTCACCATTTATGCTTTTTGTAAAGGGTATTTGTAATAAATAAATTATTGCACAAAATCACATCATTTAATCTCCAGGCTCATTTTTCTAAATACCAGTTTTTTTTTCATTTCCAGATTTTTCATTTTACTCTCCAGTTATTTTTAAGGCCTCTTGAATGCATATTTGATCAATTTTAGATTGTGGAAGTGTTCAGTTTCTTATTTTTGGCTTGTTGGTTGGTGTGTATATTTCACTAATATTTGTATTAGCAAGTCTTCCTTACATGCATAGTATCCCATCATTCACATCATTGTACTTCAGGATAGATCTTGAAATGTTCTTTTTCAATACTGGCATGATAGATCATAGAGTGTCTGATTCAAAGTGACCAATACCAGTCCATCTAAGCTCACTCATGTCTGAAATGTCTTTTTTTTTTTAGGGGGTGTTAGTTTTGTGACTATATGTTTTATTGGAGTTTATGTTTTATCTATTTTTCCTAGGAAATGAGAATATTTTCTTTTTTGTGAAGTGTCCATTAAGCTTCACTATATAACATTTTTTCAGAAAGTCATTACATGGATTTCTTTAAAGAATTAAATCCAAATCTACATTTTATAGAAGTTAAATATATTCAAATCGCAAAACAAATACTTATTGCTTGGAAATAGTTTGACATTCCATCATCTTTATATATAATATTTCCGTCTTGCACTTAAGTCATCACGTATCTGAAACTCAAATGTTTTCACAGTTCACGATGGCTTCATAAATACACAAAGTAGGCTAAATAAAGCACGAATGGACCCCTTTCTCTTTAGCAACTGAAAAGCTTATGAATCCTTAAAATACATTCTAAATTAAGTGAAAATGACACATAGTACTTTTTTTTTTTTTTTAACCTTTGGCTTTTTTGTAATTTTTTTACAGATGTACAATTTATACAATGTCTATCTTTATGCATTCCATTTCATTTTTGAGATATTTCAGTTTTCCTAGATTTATACTTCCTTTTTAAAAAAATTATTAATTTTAATGAAAGTTTACAGAGACTTAGGATTTGCAGTCATTCATTGTTTCATTTTTCTCCCTGCCCCCACCCAATCACTCTTTTCTTTGAAAAGAAAAAGAAAAACTTTTTCATTGTTATCCAATCCCTCCTCCCAAATCCACTATGCGGCCTTCACTCTGGACTTCTGTAATGACAAGAATACCCATTCATATATCCCCTTTAAACAGATCTCTCCCTCATCTGTTTTGATGCAATATACATCATTCCTCCCCTTCTTTTCTCTCTTCCCTCAACCCTGATGTCAGTCCCGTTTTACAACAGTGGCATCATGCAATATTTGTCCTTTTGTGACTGAGATATTTCACTCAGCATAATGTCCCCCAGGGTCATCAATTTTGCATAATATTTCATTAGTTCCTTGGTTTTCAACGCTGCATAGTATTCCATAGTGTGAATATACCAGAGCATCTCTGTCCATTCGTTTGTTGATGGGCACTTGGGTTGTTTCCAGCTCTTTGCTATTGTGAACAAAGCAGCCATAAATGTGGGTGTGCATATATCTGGTTGGGTGACAGTTATGGTTTCTTTACGGTAAATTCCCAGTAATGGAATTGCTGGGTCAAATGGTATTTTTATTTGCAACTTTTTGAGAAAGCACCATACGGCCTTCCATAGTGGTTGCACCATTTTACACTCCCACCAGCAGTGAATATTGGTTCTGGTTTCTCCACAATCTCGCCAGCATTTGATGTTTGCTGTTCTGTTGAATTTTGCTATTCTTACTGGGTTGAGATGATATCTCATAATTGTTTTAGATTTATACTTCTTACATTCCATTTTCTAATTATAAATGGATGCTTGCAGCTGTTTCTTCTCATTTTTTAGTGCTTTCCAATCTGAGGGTGCTCTCCTTCTGATACTGTATCTAACAATATTCCTATGTTATTAATAGGTTTATGAAAGACCTGTTAGTTCAAAAGTGGATGATCAATCCTGCTTCTTAGTCTGGAAGCTCTGCAGAAAGAAATCTGTCTGCCAAGGGTGACCCTGGTGGTATTTGAAGTATCGGTAGCACCAGTATCACAGCAACATGCTATTCACTCCCACAGTACAGCTCTGTTGTTGTTGAATACTGTCAAGTTGAGTACAATTTATAGCAACCCCATGAACACAAGATTTGAACTCTGTTATATAACTATCATTGTTTATCTAATGTTCATGCAGTTTTCAAAGGCATGTTGTTTAGGAAATGGATGCCAATCCTGATTCCAAGCCTATCCTAATCTGGGAGCTCCACCAAATACTGTCCACCATTATGGGTAACCCATTATGGGGTTTGACACACCGGTGGCACAGCGTTCAGTCCTAGCAACCTCAAGTTATCTTAGTAGAGCAAACTGACAGATCAGTACTGTACCACTTAGAACAATGTTCTTCCCAAACACAACTGACCCCAGGCCTGAGAGCTGTAGGCCCAATGGCCCAACTGATGTTTAAATACAAAGGCCAACCCACCAGGGCCTGATTGTAAACTAAATCCAGTAAATCTAGGTGACCAATCAGCTCTCACACCAGTTCTCACACGATTGCTAACAAAATAAAACAAACCCTGACCAAACAGTTTAGACTTGACTTTCAACTAAAACAAGCTCTAAGTATTATGCATTTTCATACTGGCTTGATAAACTTAAGGAAGTGAAATTTAGAATATATGTATTTTATCTTGAAGAGATAACTACCCCACCTCTTATAATTTGACTCTGAAGTACTTGATTTGCACTCAGGTCGGTAGGCCTTCAGCAATGGTGACAGCCAGGCAGCCTGTGGTGAGAAGAGCAAGCACACTGACTTGTCAGCGTGTCTGCCATTACATTATTTTGTTCATTAATCAGTTGTGAATAATCAGGGAAGTCAAGCTGAGAGAAGTGCTCTGATTGCTAAGATTAGCTTTTATTATTGGTAAACATTAACAGAAGAGCTCTTGTTTAAGACTCTGGACTCATTCTGAGAATTTGACCCTGAGGCTTTGAGTACAGACCTTTGTCCTGACCTCTTTTCCTTCAAAACAAAGTCCTAGATGAGATGTACTGCTTCATTTATTTTTTCCTCTGTTGTTTTTCAAGGCCACACTTAAGTAGGGCTTTCCATTTCTACCTTTGTCACATAGCCGTAAAGTGTTCTTCTTTTTTTTATTCTCTCTTCTTTCTTCTCATTTTTCTTTAAAAAAAATTATTTTGTACTGGATTGCTTACAATATTCATATACATTGTTTTCACACCAGATCTTTCCCATTTCCTTTACCCACTCCTCCCTCTACCCATCAAATTGTGCGACCCTATGATTAACCACCTGCCCATCCTCATCCCTTTGTTCTCCCCCTCCCACCTTGGATCCTCATACACATTTTACTAGTTATACTTTTCTACAATAATGATCTTATGTATTATTTGTCCTTATGAAATGGAGTTAAGTTCATTAGTGTAATGCTTTCCAGTCCCTGCAAAGTTATGTAGTAATTTTTGAAATTCTTGCTTCTGCATATTGCGTAGTATTCTTTTGTGCGAATGTACCAACATTTCTCAATCCATTTGATTGTGGTTGGATATTTGGGCTATTTCCAAATTCTTGTCATGGTGAATAACGTTGATATGAACACTGGTGTTCAAATCTTTATTTTGTCTCATTTCTAATTTTCTCAGGGTATATTCCAAGCAGTGGAATAACTGGGTCATATGGAATTTCTATGTTAAGCTTCATACAGTGTTCTTGAATAAATACTCGGTCTGCTTTAAAAAAGTATCTTATTTGCTCTTTGGGAGTACCCTAACAGAGATGGCATCAATGTGGGCAAAAACCGACTCCTAGGCAGAAAGTTTATGACATTTCATTGTGTCTGATTCAGAGCATACTGAAATCAGTACCAAATATCCCATTTTCACTTGGTTAAAGAGTGATGATTTTTACCTTCAGCTTTATGGTGAGGCATACTGGTTTGATTCTAGTTCATGATGGACAGCACAGATAACATTATCATTTGGTATTTGTATTATAACTGGTGTTTAGTGTTTACTGTAATCCAAAATGGATCTCAGAAGAGATTCTGAAACTTGAACACAGACAGGATAAAACAAAAGGCAGAGATGCTGACATAATAGAGATGAACAGATGATTTCAATTCGAGAAGGCAAAGCAAAGGTTTTTTTCCCCTCTTTTTTTATTGGGAAAAACATATTGGGGGTACAAGAAGGTGAGGGTGGGGGCAGAAGGGTGAGGATGGGCAGGAATGCAGTTGCAGAGCTGCACAGTTTGGTCATTGGGGGGAGCAGGCGAAGGAAATGATGAGGATCCAGTGGGGACCAGATGCTACAGAAGAATGACAAGCATTTTCCAATGGTAATTAAACCAACTGTCTTATTGATTTGGGAATTGGATGCTGACTCTCTGGCTTCTTCATGCTGAACAGGGGCGTAGATGTAAAGGGGGGAAGGGAGGACGCTTTATCACCTTACTGGTGGTCTTGGGTTAAAGCTGCTTGCTTTCTTGTTCTGTTAGAAGATATTTTCCTGTCATTTGCTCCCCTCTGGACTGCAAAGTGTTTTCCCAGGTGGGTCCAGTGGGGCTGGCTGGTTGAACCCAGGCTCCATCCGCCTTCGCTTCCTTAGCTGTCAGTTGTATTTCCTTTTTGTCACTGGCACTGGGTTCAGGGTCAATTCTGGAGTAAAACTCAGTGTTAAGGTTACCTATAGGAAAGGGAGCAAACCTAGAGAGAAAAACTTGTGAGTTACAAGTAGAAGGGCTTTGGAGTTATTGATTTCAGGTTTACTGGGGGAGAGGGTGGCAGAAGGTGGCCTAGATAACATTCTCTGGATACCCTAGGCATTCTTTTTTTTTTGTTTTTGTTTTTTTCCTTCCCCACCCAGGGGTCAGATGGCACAATCTGGGGACTGAGGAGCTCACCCTGAGGGCCGCGACGGCTCGCCCCAAGCTGGGGGCCGAGGGAAGCCCACCCTGGGCAGAGGGCTGCGATGGCTCACCCCAAGCTGGGGGCCGAGGGTAGCCCGCCCTGGGCAGAGGGCCGCAACGGCTCGCCCTGAGCCAGGGGCCAAGGGCAGCCCGTCCCGGGCAGGGCAACACCTCCCAGGAGCTGGCCGGTATACTCCCCCTTCAATTGCCCCTACCCCAGTCTGGTCCCCTTGCCTGACCAAGGACTATGTGGTTAGGGATAGTGTCTCCAATTCCAGCACTGCCACTTTTACCCCCCCCATAAGTGGTCATACTATATTTTGAATTAGGTGTCACTGCCTTCCCCCTTTATATATGGTAAAGGGAACCTGAGAATTGTGAACAGACTCCCCCCAGGTCTAACCATCTTTTGGCAGAAGCATTCAACAGAACAAAATATGTGATGCATTTAGGATGTTGGTCCTCTTGTGCATGCTGCCACTGTTAAGGTCATCAGACTCACAGTGACTTTCAGTAATCCATTGTATAGGTAATCATCTTCTTTGGCCTGTCAAGAAAACCCAAACCTGCAGATGGTGGGGCATGCATCCCATCTCGTACCTCCTGTGCAGGTGGCCAGCGGGGGCACGTGCCACCCCCAGCACGGTGCCCCCCCGCCCCACCGCGTGGCCCCTCTTGTGCAGTAGGCCTGTGGGCGCCCGCTTCCCCCCACCACTGCGATCCTGTCTCCACGAATTCTCTCCAGTACAAGTCCACCTTGAGGCAGTGTGGTGGCTTCACTGCACCAGTCTTGAGGAGGGCCAGTGCCCTCCTCACCATCCATCCTGGGTGAGGGAATCCATTGGTTCCAGTTGTGGAAGCCTCATGGAGCTGTGGCGGCTGTGTGGCATGGTGCAGGCTCTGTGGGAGGGGGTTGGGAATCCTTGAATTCCTGTTGTTGAGCCTTGATCTTCACTGAGGGCCAGTCATCAACTGCTTAACTGTTCAATTATCAATAAGCCAAAGTCTATAGAAGGCCATAGTGGCCCTGCTTTAAGTGGTTCACTGCTCCCACAGCTCACCACGCTGTCTCTGCCTCTGCCGCCATCTTGGATCTCCAAAGCAAAGTTTTATAATGTAAAGTGCAAAGAGCTGGAGTGAGAAAACCAAAAGGAAAGAACATACTCTGTTTCTCAAGCTGAAATTACTTAAGAAGAAATTCATACCTCAAGTTGTAATACAGAAGGATTCTAGGGACAAAATCTTGAATTATGTAGGAACCTTCAAAAGAAGATGGAAGGGAGACAGAGTCACCTTACAGAAAAAAAAATTCATCAAAATGGAAACATTTTAGGAAGTAACATATGATCAAGAACTAGTGGTAATGGAGGAAGTAGTTGAAACTACACTGAAGGCATTGGGAGGAAAAAAAATAACACTCCAGAAATTGATGGAATACCAGTTTGCATGTTTCAATAAACATATTCAATTCAGCTCTGGATTTGTTCACTAGTCTATGCTAGGAAATCTGGAACATAGTCACATGGACAATTGACTGGCTGGGAGAGATAAATATTTGTTCCCATTCCAAAAAATGATGACTCAAATGAGTGTGGAAATTGTTGAAAAACATAATTTATATCCCATGCAACTAAAATCTTACTGAAGAGTATAAAAAAAAAGGCTAAAATAATACATTGACATGTAACTGGCAGAAATTCAAGCTGAATTCAGAAGAGTTTGTAGAACAAGGGATATTATTGCTAATGTCAGCTGAATCTTGGCGGAATACTACAAAGATGATTATTTGTGTTTTATTGACTATACAAAGGCATTTGATTGTATGGATCATAACAAATTATGATTAACATTATAAGAATGGGAATCCCATTAACTGTTAATTAATTGTGAATCCACACTTAACTGTGCTCACGTGAAACTTATACACTGACTAAGAAACTTGTCAGAACAGAAGGAGGGAATGTTGCATGGTTTAGAATCAGGAAAGATATGAGTCAGGGTTGTATCCTTTCTCCATACCTATTTCATCTCTATATGGTGCAAATAGTTAAAGAATCTGAACAACATAAAGAAGAATGTGGCAACAGGATTGGAGGAAGACTCATCAACAGCTTGCTTTATGCAGTTGATACAACCTTATTTAAATAATATGAAGAAGACTTGAAGCACTTGCTGCAGAAGATCAAAGATTACAGCCTTCAATATGGAGTACATCTCAACATCAAGAAGACAAAAATCATAAGGTCTCAGATTTTGATGGGTAGATGAAGGGGGTAAAGGAATTAAAAAAAGATCCAGAGGGGACCTGAAAAGTCAGGGATATGGTGGGCATCGATCAATGGTGATTAATTTTGTAAAACAATGTAAGAGAAATAACAAAATATTTCATATATAAAATAAAAATAATGAAAACTCTCTCTCTCTCTCCCCTCACCACTGGACCAATAGTCAGCATAGATGGAGAAAAGACTGAAATTGTCAACAATTTTATTTTACTTGGGCCTACAATCAACATTCATTGGAATAGTAGTCAAGAAATCAGAAGATGTGTTGCATTTGGAAAATCTGCTATCTGAAACCTCTTCAAAGAGCCAAAGAACATGGAGGTTAGTTTCAGGGCTAAGGAGCACTTGATCCATGGTCTTTTCAATTACTTCCTGTGCATCTGAAAGTTGGTCAATAAGTAAGGATGACAGAATAATTGATGCCTTTGAATTGTGATTTTGAAGAAGAATATCCTGAGGACTTCGAAAAACAACACCACCACCACCCACAAAAAACCCAAACAAAAAACCACACAAGTCTGCTTGGAGGCAATGCAACCAGAGGCCAGCGTGGGAAACTTTGTCTTACATATTTTGAGCATGTTGTCAGGATTGGCCAGTCTGTGGAAAAAGTCATCATGCTGGCAAAGGTGGAGATATGGATTAAGAGAGGAAGTTCCACAATAAGATAAACTTTAACAATGGCCTTGAGTGTATCAGATATCCTAAGGATGGACTAAGATAGGGCACAGGTCAGACCTATTCATAAGGTCACATGGGATTTAGCTGACTTGGTGCCTAACAACAATGGAGTTCACAAATAATTGAGGGGTTATTTCTTAAAAGGTACATACTTTTCTATTAAAGAAGACAAAGCTCTGTTCCAAACTTTCATTAGTACTTCCTGACATGCTCATATTGGGACTTGATTTACTTTGTTTATAAAAATAAAGCAAAACAAAAAATCCCAAAATAAACAAATGACAGATCAAACCAATACTTATAGCTTTCAAGTCAATTCTACTCGTAGTGACTGTAAGATGGAGTGGAACTGTCCTGTCTATATGGGCTTCCGAGACTGAATCTTTATGGAAGCAGACTGTCATGTCTTTCTCCCATGGAGCAGTTGGTGTGTTCATACCATAGATTGTTCCATTAGGAGCTGAATGTTCAACACTGTGCCACCAGCCCAAAATCCTCTCCCATTGAGTTGGTTCTGACTTATAGCAAGCTTATAGGAAGAGTAGAATTGCCCCCCAAATTTGTAAATATTTCTTCTGCAGTGCAACTGGTAAGCTTTAACCAACTGACTCTTTGCTTAACAATTGTTCCTCAATTTACCCTAAATACTTAACTAAATATTGGACATTCCCAGAGCTTATCCTAAGCCATCTTCTCTTCTTCATTTGAACTTGCTAAATATTGTTGTTGTTGTTATGTGCCATCGAATTGCTTGTGATTCATATCTACCCTATGTATAACAGCCCTAAACCCTGCTCTGTCCTGTGCCAATCACACTGCCTCTGACACACCCATCCTGATTACCCCAGTCATTGAATCAATCTGCCTCATAGAGGGCCTTCCCCTCCTGCGCCTGCCCTCTACCCTCCCGAGCATGGTGTCTCTCTCCAAGGACTGGTCCATCCTTACAACATGTCCAAAGTATGTCAGACAAAGCCTCAGAATGCTTGCCTCTAAGGAGCAGCCTGGTTTAACCTTCTCTAAGATGAATCTGTTCGTTTTCTTAGCAGTCCATGGTGCACTCAATACTGTTCTCCAACACCACAGCACAAAGGCATTAATTCTCCTTCTGTCCTTCCTAGTCATTGTCCAACTCTCTGACACGTAACAAGTAATTGCAAAGACCATGGCCTGTATCAGATGCACCTTAGTCTCCAGAGTGACACCTTTGCTCTTCAGTACTTTGGATAGGTCCCTAACAGCAAACTTTCCCATTGCAAAATGTCTTTTAATTTCCTGGCTGCTGGTGCCCAGAGTGTTGACTGTGGAGCCAAGCAAACTAAAGCTGTGAACAATCTCAATCTCTTGTTACTCAATATAATGCCTTTAATCCACTCAGGTTCTAAAGACTCCCACTTACCTCTCTCCAGCCCTCCCCTGCCCTGGCTTGATGTATGTATGCATGAATCTAGCAATTACCTTGGCATCACTGTTTAAATATCTAACAGGTTACTTAGAGTTCATATGTTTAAATCAGAGACACCGATTCTTCTGTTAAGTTCCTTCCAGACTTATCTTTTCTCAATTTTTACCACCTAAATAAATAATACTGCTATCCATGTAGTTGCTGAAACTTAAAACTTGGGAATTATTTTTGAAAATCAACACAAATTTATTATCTTATAGTTCTAGAGGTCTGAAGTTTCAAATGGGTCATTTTGGGGTAAAATAAAGTTTTCTGCAGGGTTATGTTTTTTTCTTGAGACTCCACAGAGTCGATTTTCTTGTCATTTGTAACTTTGAGAGACTGGCTGCTTTCCTTAGTACATGGCCCCTTCTGCCATTTTCAAACCATCACTAATTAAATTATTGTCATTTTTCTGCTGCTTCTTTTCTGCCTCCTCCTTTCTTTAATAGTTAAATTTTGATAAAAATATAGTAAATAAAACATTTCCCATTTTAACAGTCTTAATTTGAATAGTTAACTGAATTTAGATATGTCCATCCTGTTCTTTAGTCTGTCGCCATGAACCAGTTCTGAAGTTTTCCATCCCCCTTAACAGAAGTTTGGGAGAACTCTGGTGGCCTAATGGTAAGGAGTTGCACTGCCATCTCAAAGGTGCATGATAGGAATCCACCAGCTGCTGTGTTGAAGAAAGATGGCCAATATCCTCAACAGGGCCAATATCATCCTATGCAGTTTACCGCCTCTGAAACCCTCTGGAGGGTCAACTATGGGTCAATTCTGAATTGACATTGTTGTTATAGTTAATTGCTGATCTCATTTGGGTCCAAGGGAAAGGGTCTGCTATTGGTTGTGTTTGGAGAGAACATTGTTCTAGGTGGTGCAGCACTTGTCTATCAGTTTGCTTTACTATGATTACTTGGGGTTGCTGTGATACTGAAATCTTGGCCACTGGTATATCAAATTCCAAAATGGTTCCCCATCCTGGACAGGTTTCGGTGGAACTCCCTGATTAAGAAAGACTTAGAAGCAGGATGGGCTATCTACTTCTTAACTAAAAGGCTTTTGGAAAACATATGAATTCTAAACAAAGAGGACTTGATGCTAAGTAACAATATGAACAGAGTTAAGTGCTCTAGGTGTCCTGTCTCTCTTTCCTCCTTGCTGGTCCCATTAAGCATTAATAAACTGTGATTTCTACACATTTACCTGTTCTAGATCATATTAAGTGTGGTCATAGAGTATTTTAGTATTTTATTCATTTGTGTCTGAATTAGTGCTCTTTTATTTCTTAATTATTGCTCTAAGAATATTGTTCTCAAGGTTCATTTTTGTTGTTGCATATCTCAAACATAATTTCTCTTTATTTTGGCTGAATAATGAGTTCTTTTCAGAATACAATATTTTAAAACATTACATCTAATATTGTCAGAATGAACTGAGTACATGAAGCAAGACTAGATCATGTGAACTTTTGGATTTCTCTTTAGACATTAGAATGTTTTTATTTTCAAAGATGTTTTGTTGATAATGTTTGTTTCTTCTTATACTTTTCCTCTTAATCTCTCTACAGATAAAATAATTGTAGGTAGCTTCATGGGATACCTAAGAATCTTTAACCCTCATCCTGTAAAAACAGGTGATGGAACCCAGGCTGAAGATTTGCTTCTAGAAGTGCATTTACGAGATCCAATACTTCAAGTAGAAGTAGGAAAATTTGTTTCGTAAGTACACCCTTCTAATTCTAACACTGTGTTTAACCTGGAATATTTTACCCTTACTGTGTAACATTTGTGGATTCTTCAAATAAGAATATCCATGAATCAAATAGAGTTTTAAATCTAGATGTACCTTATATGGTTAAAATATTTTATATGGAAACTTGTACACTTAAGGTAAAATAAAGTCTTTGTATCATGATAGATGATAACTAAGATGTCTGATGTATCAGAAACTTAAACGAAATGAGATGAGTTTTTTAACATAATGAAATAAAGGAATTTATCTGAAGAACTAAAGGCCCAATTTAGAGAAATATCTGTTTAAATAATTAGGGAAAGTAGCAAATAAACTTTACTTTTTTGGCTCATAACCTTGAAATTGTAAATAAATTATTTATTACTATTTTAGTTTGTTGAAAGGAGTTAGCTTAGCTTAAAAAAATGCTTTTCAGGAGCTCTGGTGGCCTAGTGGCAAGAAGCTGAACTGCACTCCTAGAGGTACATGGTTCAAGTCCACCAGATGCTCTATGCACACTAATAATAATAATAACAGTAATAATAATAATTAATAATAATAATAAATAAAAATAAAAAATCTTTTCCTGTAAGAGCTTTGTTTCAGAGAATTTTTAGATCTGAATTACTTTAGAAAACATTGTTAGTTTGCATTTTATTTAGATAATCTGTTTATTTACTGTTAATATTTCTGATTTTATCTTATTCATACTTGAATTTACTAAAAATAAAACTCATTCTATATAAAATCAAAGTAACAAAACCAAAAACCATATAGGGAGCTGTGGTGGCACAGTCCTTAGGCAATTGCTTCAGACCCAAAGATGGCCACTTTTTTTGTTGTTGTTGTTGCTTTCACTGCATCAGTTCATCTTGTTGAAGATTGTCCTTTTACTTACCCTTTGCTTTTCCAAACATGAAGTCTTTGTAAAAACAGGCCCAATCCAACAACAACATGCCAAAGTATGTGGGATGAAATGTCACCGTTGCCTTTAAGGAGCACCTTTGTTGCATTTCCTTTAAGACATATTTCCTTTTGCTTTTGGCAGTCCACAGTATATATTCAATATTCTGCCAGCACTGCGATTCAAAGGTATAAACTCTTCAATCTTTTTTATTAATTGTTTAGCTTTCAGATGCATACAAAGCAACTGAAAATACTTTAACATGAGTCAGGCATACTTATTCTTTAACCTGACATCCTACCTCTTTAGCACTTTATAGAAATCTTTGACAGTAGATTTCCCAAATGCAGAACATCTTCTGATTTCTTGACTGCTACTACCATGGATGTTAATTATGGATTCAAGTAAAAGAAATCATTGACAACCTCAGTCTTTTCTCATCAATCATGATGCTGCTTATTTATCCAGTGGTGAGGATTTTTTTTTCTTGATATTGAGATGTAATCCATAACTTCTTTAGTAGATTTTTCATATTTTCTTTACTTTCTGTAAGCAAGATTGTGTTATCTGTATTATGAAGGTTGTTGATGAGTCTTCCTCTAATCCTGATTCAACATTCTTCTTCATAGAGTCCAACTTCTTAGATTTACTCAGCATACAGACTGATGGGTATGGAGAAAGTCTACAATACTGATACATACATATCTTCACTTTTAGCTATGTAGTATCCCTTTGTTCTGTTGGAGTGATTTCACATGAGCACTATTAAGTCTTTTGGAATTCCCATTCTCAAATTCAATCCTCAGAGGTCAAGTGTGAACAAAGGGTGTAGGAGGCTGTGATCAACTGAAGACTAGAAAAGACTAAAAGAGGTTTCCACTATTCTTTTCTGATTTTTCTGGGAAATTGCCTGTTTCTTAAATGTTGGCACATCTTTTAAATTTGAAACCTCTTATTTCAAAGGAAAAGCAGGTTAGGAAAGAATAAGTGTCTTTGCCAGGGTCACATATTATATCATAGAGCCAGGACCAGCATCTCTTCATTGTGGGAAAATACTTCCAAAGTCAGTCTCCACTCTGATTCCTTCAGGCTCTGTTGACTTCAGTCTGACTAGGTAGAGTGTTGAACCTTTAAGATTATCAAACTGGCTGTTGATGTTAGATATATTTTTAAGTTCAAAATGCTATGTGATGAATTATTTAGTTTACCCATAGTATACTGAAGTTATGATCTCTTTTAACAATTATTTTATAATTAAAATAAATCCGAAATTAATCTTGAACCACTTTTCATGTTTTTCAGAGGTACTGAAATGCTTCACTTGGCTATTCTGCATTCTAGAAAACTTTGCGTCTATTCTGTCTCAGGTAGGAAATATCCCTCCTCCCCACCCTTTCTATATGTCTTATTAAAACTGGACTTCAGAATATTGTATAAGACTAGATAATCTTTAGTGTTGACTTGAAAAGACTCAGTACTTGTGCTTGACTATTTTCTTGTAATTGGTTAGTATTTTCACATTGCTTGTTTATTTTTTCCAGATACTTTGGCTATTATATTTTCTGGGTCTTCAACTTTAGTGCATACTTGCATTTCTGGTAGAGAGAGAGTTCCTTCTGATCTCTTTCATCTCAGGAATTTTGTCCATCATTACCATTAACTAAAAGATGACAATTCTGAGTTTGAACACTTGAGTCTTTAGAAATGTTCAGCAACAAAAATGAAATCATTAGATACTGAGACATAGGGTTTTGAGGTGTATTGTCTTTGGTGATCCTCAAGCGTTTTCTCCTTACAGTTGCAATCTGTTGATTTATGGTTTTCTTTATTGAATCAAACTTCAAAGATCTTAGTTTGAAGCTGAATCAAGTTTCATTTGCTAACACAGTTTTTTCGTTACAAGTATAGTAATTAATTGTGGTTTGATTTCAGCCTTTGGGCCTTTATTAAATGGAAAAGGTAAACTTTCCTCCCCCCATTCAAATCTGTAATGTGATAAATTACGTTTTAGTAACATATTACATAACAAGATTTAGAGTGGAACTAATACTTAGTATAAATAATTTCAAAGTCACTGTTGTCCAGTCTGAATGGATGCTTAGCTGATTCTTCCACAGATTTTCAAAGGCTGTAAATCACATGGAAGGAGATTGCCCATCTTTCTCTTACAAAGAAGCTGGTGAATTCTAACCATCAGAGAGGCATGGACTTGTGCTAGCAATGCAGCTCTCTACTAACTGCTCCACCAGATCTTCCTTCATTTCAAATAATAATTGTTGTTAGGTGCTATCGAGTAGACAATGACTCTGAACTTTCTCCTATCCTGTTTCCTCATCATCATCTCTGATACACTTGAGCCCATTATTAGAGTCATTGTGTCAATCCATCTTTTTTGATGGTCTTCCTCTCTTTTTCTCTACCTTTCCAATCATGATATTTTTTCTAAGGACTGGCCCCACCCAACAAGATGCCAAAAACATGTGAGATGAAGCTTCACCACCCTTGCCTCCAAGGAACAAGGCTGAGCTTTCTCTAAGACATAGTTGTTTGTTATTTTGACAGTCAGTGGAATTGTATGGTAAAACAATTGTATGGGGGAGCTCTGGTGGCTTGGTGGCAAGAAGCTGCACTACAATCTCAGAGGTACATGGTTTGAATCCACCAGATGCTCTGCCAGAGAAGGAGAAGCAATATCCTCCTGTACCAGTCAGATCTGATTTGATGGTACATGCACACAAAATAATAAAAAAAAACCCCCAAATTAAAAAACCCCAAATGTATGGTAAAAATAGGTGTGTAAATCAAAAGTAAGCAAAGAAGCTTTTTTTGGGGCTCTTAGGCTCTCAGGTGAGGTTCTTTGCCCCACGCCTCGGTAGGGGAGGAGAGAAAGAGAAGCAAGCAGGATTGATCAGAGAGGTTCACATGTGGCACGAAGAGGAACTGGCTTTTTAAGAGACTCAGGAAGGTACGGGCTGTCTCCTGGCAGAGAAAGTAGTCATATAGCTTGCTGATTGGCTGCAACTACTGGTGCTGTTGGTGACATCTGATGACACTGTTAAGTGGGCAGTCTCTTGGCAGAGAGAGCCTGTTTTGAAGAGATACCTGGCCCAAAGAGTTAATTTGGCATTGGAGGGAGGCTAAAGATTTAGCAGAGGCATCAATGGCTACTTGGAGTTTGTGCTCCAGATTGGCTAAGGTTGTAATGGAGTAACCTAGACCACCATCAGATAAGCCTGCTGCAACTATAGAGGATGCAAGAAAGATGCCAGCTTTAACTGGGAGGAACACAGCTCTTTGAGTTCTTTGGTTGGCAAGTGTGAGGAGGGCAAATAATTTTTCTTGCCCATACATCATAAGCTGAGGAACTAAGGCAGCAGGAATGCATGGAAAGGGGGAAGACGTTTTGATAGTTTTATACAGTGTATTATTACACCAAAAGAGTCCACCAGGGGGACCGTATAGAGTTAAAGATACTAATAAGGTAATATTGCAAGGGGGAGGTGGTGTGGCACTTGTGACATAGCAGAAGGAATAGGTGGAGTCACGGTCTTGCTGAAAGAGGAAAATTTTATTTAGAGGGAGTTTGGAGGTGGAGGAGGAGGAGGACGATGTATTGCAGGCAGAGGCAAGTGGAATTGCAAGCAGAGGTGAACAATCCAGGAAAGCACAAAAAAAGCAATGAGTGATATTGCCAATACTTGTATGATTAACAAGATTAACGCCCTGATGGATTAGTGGAAGCCAGGAAAAAGGGTGAGGAGTATGAGGGGTTACGACTGAGTCTAAAAAAGATTTCTGCTGGAGGATATTTTCTGATATATCAGCTAGCTGTTGGATAACTTCTGGTACTACCTGGTAAAGACCTGGAAGATCTTGAGGGTAGCTGAGGGGTAAGAATTTTGGAGCCAGTTATACAGTTTAGCTTCTAACCCTGTATCTGCCAGGGGTCATAGATGCTAAACAACATGGCTGATCTTGACCTTTTGAGCACAGGATTTGGGCAGATTTTACACAATGTGTAAGGGCATCCACCACACGTTTCTGGCCATTGTTTGCAACAATCACATACTTGGTCATAAAGGAAGCAAATAGCTGGAATTGAGAACCCAACAGTTAAGGATTTTAAGGACTGGTAGGGTTTAAGGGTAAAGTGAATGGGAGTTCAGCATCCCTCTGGCTGATAATCTGCTGTGGCTGTATAATGGCAGTAGGTGGTGGTATCTTTAGTCCAGGTTTCCTGGACATAGAACTTCTACACATAGGCAGCGATTTTACTTGAACTCATCTTGGGAAGTAAGAGGAGAAGGATGAGAGTGAGAAGTCTGTGGGAGTTTTAGTGAGCCATAACTGGGTGAGGCCCAGTTGGGTCTATGTCCATCCATTGGCAATTTTAGGTTCTTCAGGTGACCGTTTGAGGCAGGAAACATGACACCATCATGAGTGACCTAGGAGCTTGGCTGCAGTTGTATTTGTTAGGATGACTATATGAGGGCCACACCAGTGAGGGTGAAGGGAGCTAACGTGGAAGTCTTTAAGAAAGACAGTAACCTGTAGAGGAGGAGTGAGTGTTGAATCAGAGGATGAGATGATAGAGGGAAGGGACTTGTTGGCATGCTCATGTATGATATGCTGCAGTAAGCTAAGGTAGGGTAGATTAGATGTTAGCAGAGGGGTTCCTGTGGAAAGTTATAGGTTAAAAGGAAGGAGCTGCCATAAACAATCTCAAAGGGGCTTAGCCCTGAAGGTGAACATGGAGCAGCATGTACGTGAACTAGAGCCAGGGGAAGTAGTGTAGACCAGGAGAGCTTTACCTCAAGGCTGAATTTGGTCAGCTGGTCCTTGAAAAGGCTCTTTGCCCATTCTGCTTTTCCAGAGGATTGGGGATGGTATGATATGTGTAGTTTCCAGATGATGCTGAGCTTTGTTGACACTTGCTGGACAACCTGTGAGACAAAAGCTGGGCTATTGTTCAATTGAATATGAGTGAGTTAGCCAACGCGAGGAAGGATCTGTTCAATTAAAGTTGATGTGGGAAATGCTTCGATCCATCCTGAGAAGGTATCTACTATGGTTAGGAGGTAAAGCCTCTGTTTGTGTCTATGGATGTGAATGAAGTCAGCTTGCCAATTGAGACCAGGTAGATGGCCTCTCATTTGGTGGGTAGGGAACTGGGGTTGGAGGGCACCCTGAGGTGAAACTTAAGAGCAGATGGAGCAGTGAAGCGGACTAGTTGTATTTTTGTGGCAAGAGAAGGGTAGAAAATAGAGGTTGGAGGAAGGAAAGGAGGGCTTTAGGTCCAATATGGAGTGAATTATGGATATCGGTGAGGATAGAGGTATACTGGGATTCAGGTAGAGCAATTTTATCACCAAGAAAGAACCATCCTTGAGGTGTGGTGCATCTTCTTTTTGCCTGTAAGATGTCAGTTTCTGCTAGGGAGCAAGTGGGACTGATATCTGTAGTAAGGAATAAGACTGGAGCAGTGGACGAGGAGGGGCAAGTGAGGCCTCAAGTTGTAGCATGTACTTTGGCATTGCTCATAGTGACAGGATCAAAGGAAGACTGGTAGCCTTTGCAGTGTGGTGCACTGGTGGCCTTTGTACCTCAGCTGGAAGAAGGAGAGCTTTCAGTAATTTAGAGATTAAGGTAGCATTGACAACAGGGAATTCCTTGGTAAGAGACTCTTCCTCTTTCCAAAGAGCAGAGTGGCAAAATGCTATTAAGAAAATAGATTTTGAATCAGAATATATTGTGGTATGTTTCCCTTTGGCTAGGATGAGGGCTTTAGTGAGGGCTATTAGTTCAGCTTTTTGAGATGTTGTCCTTTTTGAGAGGCTGCAAGCCTTTAGCATATAGGTGTGAGTCACAATGGCATAAGCTGCACAGTGGCATCCATCAGGGCCTACTACTGAGCTGCCATCTACAAACAATGTCATAACAGAGTTAGATAAAGGAGTATTAGGAAGGCCTTCGCTGGGGGAAGACAGTACACCATTTACTTCAGGACAAGAGTGGATGCAACAGAAAGATTAGAGGGGAGAAGGGAAGCTGGGCTAAAGAGAGGTGAGTTCTGTATAGAGACTAAAGGGTTTTTGATGAAAAGCAAATGAAAGTCCTAGAGTTGGGATGAGCCTAAAAAGAAAAGAGATTGGTGGTTAAAAAGCACAGCCAGTTTATGAGATGAGAAGATGGTGATAGGTTGAAGGAGGGTGAGCTTGAGGGTTTTTTTGACGAGTTCTGTGGCTGCCCCTAAAGCTTGGAGACAGGGTTGCCAACCTTGGATTGTTTTGTCTAGTTGTTTGGATAAATATGCCAGTGGGCAGTAGATTGGGTTTACTGGCAGCACTAGAATTCCTACTGCATTCCCACGATTTTCATTAGTGAAAAGGTTGGTTCTGGTTAGGATGAGATGGTTGAGGAATGGTGGTAAGTATATCATAGAGAGTACAGGAGACTTTATGGACTAATGATGGAGAGGTGAGGGGGCCAACAGGTATTTTTTTTTGGCTGCTACATATAATGGTTGGGCTAAGCTTGCAAAATTTGGGATCCAGTGGCAGAAAAAGCCAACTAGGCCTAAGAAGGAAAGTATCTGAGCTGCTGACTCTGGTGGCTGTAATGACTGAATGGCTGATTTGCCAGTCAGTGGTCACAGCTTTAGAAGAAGGAGTAAGATTCCTAAATAGGTAACTTCAGAGAAAAAGATTTACACCTTAGAAGGAGAGACAGGGTAGTTCTTTTCTCCAAGGAAATTCAGAAATTTAGCTGCATGTTTTTGTGATAGGGCTAAGAATGGACTACGGAGAAGCAGGTCATTGACATATTGCAATACAGTACTACGAGACAAGGAGATAGAGAGGAGGTCAAGGCTTAGAGCATGTCCAAAAAAGTGAGGGCTGTTGTGGAACCCCTGGGGAAGCACTCTCCAGGTCAGTTGTGCTGTGTGGCAGTTGGGGTCCGTTCAGGTGAAGGCAAACAAGAAGTAGGAGTCAGGGTGTAAAGGAAAGAGGAAAGGTAAAGAAGGCATCCTTAAGATCAAGGATGGTAAAATGTGTAGTTTCAGTAGGTATATGAGAAAGCAAGCTGTAGGAATAAGGGACTGTTGGGTCTATGGGGAGGACAGCCTCATTAATGAGGTGTAGGTCCTGTACAAGCCTGTAAGCACCTGAGGGTTTGTGTACTGCAAGAGGGGAGTGTTACATGGGGATTTTGTAGGTATTAGAAGGCCTTGGCTGAGGAACCTGGTAATAATAGGGCAGATTCCATGAAGATGAGATTCTGAGATAAGAAACTGGGGGTGTGATGGAACTTTAGTAGGATCTTTAAGAGAGATATGAACAGGTGGGTGGTGGGAGGCTACTACTGGCTTTGAGGTATGCCAGACTATGGGATTAACAATAGTAGGAGTTAAAGGGTGGTCAGAAGTAGCGAATGTTGATTGGTGAGAAATTAATAGGAGAAGGAGGAGGAGAGAATATCCTTACCTAGTAGGAGGACCAAGTTCATGTCTTCCAACTACTGATTCTTCTTCCCTGTTCCCAACTTTTGCATTCCAGTCGCCCATTATTGTCAATGTATCTTGATTGCATGTTCAATCTATCTCTGCCTGTAAGAGTTGGTAGAAATCATCTATTTCTTCTTCTTTGGCTCTGGTTGTTGGTGCATATATATGGATGATAGTAGTGTTCACTGGACTTCCTTGTAAGCGTATGGATATAATCCTATCACTCACAATGTTGTACTTCAAGATGG
>NW_006399809.1:15392168-15413471 GCF_000299155.1 Elephantulus edwardii | reverse complement strand
TAAACCGGGTGGCTCCTTCGAGGCAAGGATTCTGAGGCTCCGTCTAACATACTTTGGACATGTTGTGAGGAGAGACCGGTCCTTAGAGAGGAACATCATGCTTGGGAGGGTGGAAGGACAGCGCAGGAGAGGAAGGCCCTCTATGAGGCAGATTGATTCAGTGACTGGGATAATCAGGATGGGTGTGTCAAGGCAGTGCGATTGGCACAGGACAGAACAGAGTTTAGGGGTGTTGTACATAGGGTCGCTTTGAGTTGCAAGAAACTCAACGGCACATAACAACAACAACAACAACAACAACAACAACAACAACAACAATAACAACAGTGTGATTTACAGGGAGCACTAATGGCTCTAGTGCAAGAAGCTGCACTGTAATTTCGAAGGCACATGGTTCAAATCCACCAGCTTCTCCACAAGAGAAAGATGGGCAGTCTCTTCCTTTGTGATTAACCAACCCCCTTCTGAAAACCTGTTGGAGGGTCACTATGGGTCAATTTCCTCTTGATAGTACATAACAACAGTGTGACTTAAAATCTCAGAAACTCAATGGATCAGCTATGAGTTGTTTATGACTTAAAGGCAGTAAATTTTAGGTTTTTTTCGTGATGCAAGAAGTATTTAGTGCTCCAGAAGAAACAGAGAAAGTATAATATAGGCTGTTTTATTGTATTGCGCTATTTGGTTGTTTGTTTTTGAATACAAGCCTGTTAATTTTAAGCAGTTTTTTTATTAATTTAGTTTGTTTATTTTTAATTTCAATGAATTTTAAGCAGTTTTATACTATTTAGGTTACACAGGCCACAGAGTGAGCAATCACAGATACTACATTCACTTCTTGGAGAACTGACCCCTTCTGGACGTTCTATGGGAGTGTTAAGCAGGACATGAGAGAGTTATCCTAGAAACTAGAAATTTAGACTCTTGGCCTCTCTTAGGCCCCTTGAACTATGGCCCAGAAAACAGAAGCCTCCTGTGTTCCATTGAGACTTAAGGAGAAATATGTTTTTTTAAGAAGCATACTAAAAGAAACTGGCATGTTTGGTTACAATTTGCTTGTAGAACCTTTGTGTTCTCTTTCAAGTTAATGCTGAGCGGAAAGTTATTTGCCATGGGAATGGTAATTTTATTACTCTTATTGTTATTCATTGAAAAGATTTGTGTTCTCTGGGGACAAGGAGTTGGCCAAACTAGATTCCCTTCTGCTCTGTCTCACTTTCCTTCTGTTTCTTATTTCTTCAGTCTCTTATTATATTTGTTGGCTGACAATTTGCACAATTTTCCCCCTCTGGCCTGGCTTAAATTGAGAGGCATGGGCAAATAATGTTTTTGTTTTCTTGAATATGTTTCTTGAGATTCCAGGTTAACTTTTACCTTCTACTGGAACCTGAAAGATCTAGTTGAAATAAAACTACTGCTGGTGTCACCAAGTCAGAGTGCTATGTGAACTTGACATCTTCCCCCATCCCCTGTCTTCAGGCATTTTTTTTTTTGGTTATCTCTTGTGTTCTGTTTCTTAAAAAGATTTGAGACAAGCTAGAAGAGATATCTGAACGTCATCCTCCTGGACATACTAAACAACCCATCAGGAGCTACTATCTATGCTAACTTTTTTGGTGGGTGATATGCCGTTACACATGTGTTACCTAGAGAAACAGAGTTTTCGTGAGCCATCCTAGCAGACTCGGGTAAATGGAAAGCATCACATGGCATCCTGCGTTCCTTTCTAATGGATTTTACTTTCTGGTAAATGGTTACAGATGCATGGTGTAAGCCATACTGATTATGTTGTCTTAGTTTTTACCCCTAAAACTGTACTTCTCCACCAGCAACTCCTCAGCATTTGACATATTTATAGAATTTGTAATGGTTGCCATGAGAGACATAAAAAAGATGTTGTCCTAGATTTTGTTAAGATTATAGTGTAGTTAAAAATGTGCTAATCCTTTTACTTTCTCTGTAATGGCTTTGGTTTCATTTAACATCATTAGATTACTCAGCAGTTGTCTAAAATTGCCCTGGAAATTATTGTAATGATCACCTTTGATTTTCTGGAGGGATTTTAAAAAAAATTATTGGTTTGCATACTATCTCAGAGCATGTTTTTATTTCAGTTAGTTCTTATTTAAATAAAGTTAACAGTATAAATGATTTAGTATCTGCTGTCTTTCTAATTGTTGGACCTTTATATTTTACTATAGTTATATGTTTGTTATATGTTATACTCTATGAACTTGGTGAAATGACAATACAGAAAGGCTTCAGGTCGTTTGTTCATAGGGTCTTTATGAGTCATACTCCACTTGACCACAATCAACAACAACAATAACATACGTTACACACTTACACTTACTAATTCAGTCTGTATATTTTTTTAAAAGCCCTAAAAACAATGAAAAAAGTACAAATTCACTCTTTGAATTGGTTCTTACTCATAGTGACCATCCGTCAGGTTTCTGAGGCTGTAAATTGTATGAGGCCGTTAAATCATAAAAGGGCTAGAAATCTTAAAAGCCACTTCATGACAAAAAGACTGCCCTCCTTTGTCTCATGGTGAGTTTGAACTTCCAACCTTATTATTAGTAACCCACAATACCACCTGCCTCCTTCTTAGTCTTTATCCAAGGACATAAACTTTGGTGAAGAAATGATATTTTTATGTCAAGTGAAATTTCTTGAAAAATGGCACAAACTTTTTAGAGATCACCTTTATTTCCTGATAGTTTTTAAGGAAGATAATTTGTTTTTATTCACAAAATAGTATGATTGTTGTAGATTGCCATAACCTGAAAATTAAAAATTTGCCAGTGCATCTGTAGTTATTAAAGAGCTCAAATCATAGTATCATTTCATGTTCCGTTTGTTTACATATTGACTTCTCACTCTTGTGCTCATAGCCATGAGTCCCTGTTGCTCCTGTCTCTCATTTGGTAGGCAGATGTGCTATGCTACATGCACTCCTTATTCAAATGGTCTAGTTTCACTGCCAACCTAAAGACAGGCAGTTTAAATCTACCACTTACTCCACGGGAGAATGATGGGCAGTCTCCTACCATGAGATTTATAGTCCCTGAAACATTGTTGGAGGGTATGTGAGGAGTTGGTCTGACTGCACAGCAACTAGTTGATGCTGACTTTAGGACTTCTGGGTAACACAAATGGTTAAGTATTTGGTTACTAAGTGCAGTGTTGTCTGCAGAATTTATCTACAGGTTCCTCTGAGGAAAGGCCTGGTGGTCTCCCCTAAGATCACAGCCTTTGAAATCTCTATGGAGACCAATTCCATTCTGAAACAGATGAGCTGAAAATAGACTTGATGGCAACTATGTATTTTTTTCTCTCTGATTATAGAGTGAAGTTTATAAGATAAAGAAGCTGCCTCTTGTAACTTCTTTGTAATTAATTCTGTGACTTACTTGGCTAGTTGAGTGTTTTGTTTGTTCTGTTCACCCCTTCCTCCCTAGTGGTTGATTTGGGATTTTTTGACATTAGTGATTTTAAATACCATTTAGATTCAACCAAACTGGTCTGTCATCAGGTTTAGCTGGCAAATTTGAGTCTTTCTCTTTGTTTTTTTATTCTTGGTGTGTAGAATCTATTACAGTCATTCTCAGGGGCATGGAAAGGAATAGAAATTGTTTTCCTCCAAGACATCCTCCCCTGTCAATTTTTCTCTGTCTGTCAAAAGAGCAAGGGCTACATGGGGAGCACCATGTCTGACTTTTATCACTTCACACGGAGGAACTGCCCCTGTCCAGAACATCAATAACACAAAACCAATTCCTATGAGGCCAGACATGTTCCCCTTGCTCCCATGCCTTTTCTACGCATATCAATACCAGTCTTACTGCTTTGCTGGGTCCAAAATCTGATGTGATAGCTCACAAACAACATAGAACCATATTGAGGGAGTTAAAAGGTTATAATCCAGATTTATTGAGAATACAGTCAAAACAGCTCCTGAAATGTGCACACAGGCACCTCAGCCATGAATCTTGTGGCTCTAAGTGTTTCCAGGTTCAGTCCTGCCAATATTGGTTCCCTTTCCCCAACTGCTCAGCAAAGTTCTCAGTCCTGCCAATATTGTCTTCCTCCACTTCCCCAAAAGTCCTATCTCATGTGAATTTTCCAGTTCTGCCATGACAGCTGTTGCCATCCTGGAGCATATCCTATGTTTTCCTTCCTTTTCTTCACTGGCATAGAGAAGATCTCTCTTCCCTAGCTGGGGAGGATTCTTTCTGTTTCTGGTGGGTGAAGATTTTATCTCTGCAGCTAGAGCCGTTCAATTTATTGGCAAGATTAGCCAATCCTCATAAATTGTTGAGACTGGCCAATCCTCTTGTGAAATGGTAGATAGCCAGTTCCTCTGTGGATAACCCAACATGCCCTATTTGCATGGTCCTACCATCTACATAGTAACACATCTATGCTAGAAAAGCCATGCTGTTGTTAAGTGTCATTGATTCATAGATGACTCATAGCGACCCTATGAATGAAAGACCTGAACACTTGTATAATTTTCATTGTTTCTCCAAGTTTATAGAATTTCTGGAGGCAAGCTATTTTGGAAGTGAATGCCACTCTTGCTTCCAAGCTTGTTTTAATTGGGGAGCTCCACCAAACACTGTCTACTGTGGGTAATCATTATCACATCAGACACATCAGTGTCACTGTGTTTAGCATCACAGTAACCATGAGTTACCTCTGTACAGCAAATGGACTAACCAGTGCTGTATCCCACTTAGACGAATGTTTGACCAAAAACAATGAAAACCAGGCCTGAGGGCTGCAGATGAAAATCAACCACTTTTGACTTGGTAGCTTAACTTTCTATCCATCAGGCCCACAGAGCTCCGTGTTGGTGATGTTGTTGTTAAGTGCCGTCAAGTCTTAGACGACTCATAGCAAAGCCATAATGAAAGAAAAACTCCACATTGCCAATCTTAACTTTCCATATAAAGAAAGGAAGACCAAGCTGAGAAATGTGGAAATGGAATATTATTAATGCTTATTTCTTTTGGGAACCTTGTCATTGACATGCCTTGGACAGTACGATCTTTATGGAGTCAGGACCATATTTTCTTGAAAGCTGTTAGAACAGTGTACTAAATGAACTCCAGACACAAAAGAATTTAGTGTCTAACTCTCAAGACCTAGTTTGAGCACTGTGTCCTTTAATACCTCTGTGATTTTGGGGAAATGCCTTTTTTTTTTAAATTAAGTTAAATTGCTTTGATTCTAAAATGGAGGAAAAAAGGATTCCAGATTTAAAACCTCAGAACATATTGACAGATCCTTCTGAATACTACCACAGGAAAAAACAACAAAAAACACCAAAAACATCAAACAATTCAATGTTTCCAGATGATTATAAACCCACATACCCACATGTTTAATATATTTGTATTTGTATGTGGGCATGTTTTCTATATATTTCAACCTACTGCCATCAAGTCTATTCTGACTTACAGTAACAACCTCCTATTGAGTTTTTCAGGCTGTACATCTTTATTGGAGGAAAATTCCCATCTTTCTGAGTGTTTGGTGGATTTGAACCACTGACCTTAGAGTTTTTATTTATATATTTAAATTCATTGCTGCACATTTACTTTAGCCCACCCTGCAATGCACCCCCTGTTCCAGATTGTTGTCATACATATACATATAATGCATAATCCTATATTCCTTTTGGCCAGTTCTTCCCCTTATCTATTCTATTACAGGGTTTATTATCTCTCTGCTCTGTTCTCATTTTCTCCCCAGTTCCCTCATGTCTGTCATTTTTATAACAGCTGTATTTGCCCTTTTGCAACTGAGATACTTAACATAATGTCCCCCAGGCTCCCCTATGCTGTATGTTTTAAGAGTTTATTATTTTTCAATGCTGTGTGATATTCCACTGTGTAGACACACCACCATTTTTCTATCCATTTTTTTGGTTGATGGGCACTTAGGTTGCTTCCATCTCTGCTTTGGTGAATAACACAGCAATAAATGTGGGTGTGTATATATCTATTTGAGTTGTGGCTCTGGTTTCTTCAGGGTATATTTCCAGTAGTGGAATTTCTGGGTCAAATAGAATTTCTATTTCCAACTTTTTGGGAAAGTACCAGACTGCCTTGTATAGTGGCTGTTACATTTTACATTCTCACCAGCAGTGAATAAGAGTTTTAGTCTCTCCAGAACCTCACCAGCACCTGCTGTTTGCTGCGCTGTTGAACTTTGCTTTTGTTTTGGGGGCAACCAGGGTTTTAAATCTGTATACTTAGATTGTGTTAATGCTCTAATACTATCTGCAGTTTGATATTTAAAGTTTCTTTTAGCTTTTGACTTTTTGAATGAATGAATGAATGAAAGATGCTTCTTTATAGAAAGTGTTACTTTATGAATCTTTTTTAAAAATCATTTTTGTCGTAATGTTCTGGCATCGCCACTGGAATATAACCTCAAGTTTAACCATTATTAATTCTATTACTTGAGAATAAAGTACAGATTCAGAATCTTTTCACATTATGAAAGAACTAGAAAGGGGTTGTAGGAAATATGACCCTTGAAATGCAGAGTTAGATTTGACTTAGAATTTTCAAATTAAAAAAAAAAGGCCTTTTAACTTGCTGGAGAAAGCTTAGAAGATCTCTCCATTAGATGAAAATGAATATACCAGGGTTTGAGTACTTTCACAGTTGGGGCCGGAAATGGAATTGCATGAAAAGTGTGAGAACTTTTCTCCAAAAGGCACACTGAGTCATTTCTTGGATCTGTTAAAGTTTGTGAGTGCAAGGAATTTAACCTCTTTTAGTTTAGCAATGAAATTGGAAGGGTTTTTGTTATTTAAATAATTAAGCTTTCCTCAGACATAATCTGTCCTAGGAAAATAGATAATAAGATGTCACCAGAGATAATATTTAAACTAATGGTGTAATTTAGCTGAGATTGAAATTGTATTAATTTAGCTAACATTCTATCATTACTATGCTAATTATTTGTACTATGTGATGTTTTATTACTTTGACATTTTAAATTTCAGTAAAACTGAATTGTTTAGAATTAATATAGAAGATGAGAAGATATTTGTTTTATAATATGAGCAAAACCAAACATTTTTTTTTTAAATTCCCTTAGGAACATTAGGTAATGTGGAACATGGAAACCAATATCAGATCAAATTGATGTATGAACATAATCTTCAGAGGACAGCCTGCAATATGACTTACGGACCATTTGGGGGTGTAAAAGGTAATTTGCATTTAATCCCTAATGTGCTTTTCCAGATTTAGAGTAGTTCATCCTGTGTAAGTGGATTATTATGTGATACTGAATCCCACAGAGTCAAAACAAAAATTTTATTGCAATCTTTGTATCAAATACCTAAGGAAAATAATAAAAATAGAAAACCTTAGGGAGTGAACAATTCGTTGCTTTCTTGTGTATACTCTTGTTGTTATTGTGGGAATGCTTTTCCTCTCAGTCCAGCTTCTCTCACTGCACCATGATGATGCACTGGTAAAGACGCTGGTGGTCTGGATTGAAGGCAGGCAACTAGGTAGTGATTCTAAGCTCTGTGATTTTGCCTATGTGTGTGTGCATGTGGGTGTGATCTGCCAAAAGTGTAGTTAGGAATGTTATATTTTAGCTCTTCTTGGGCCTACATTTTTGTGAGTTTGTCATTTGCTTTAAGAAGTTTACCTATAGGAGATTTTTCTTTAGTGAGAAAGGGAGAGACTTCATTTGCAGATGTATTCCATTCATGTGAACTCAGGGTGTTTTATACATAGAGTAAAGGTGAGGAGTAGAAGAATTTGGGGATAGATCGATCCATTTGCTAAAAGGAAACGGTTTTGGTGGTACTTGACAAACAGATGTTTTTTAATATTTTATTATTATTTTTGTGTGTACCGTCAAATTGTATCTGACTGGTACAGGAGGAGATTGTCCCTCCTTCTGCAGCAGAGCATCTGGTGCATTTGAACCTTGCACTTCTGGGAGTGCAGTACAGCCACTAGGCCACCAGAGCCCCCTAAACAGATTGATTTTTTTTAAAAAAAATAAAGCTAAATAAACCAAACCTACAGATGTCCAGTCAATTTTGACTTATAGTGACCCTAACAGGCAAGAGAAATTTGTCCCATTGAGTTTTGCAGCCATAAATTTTAACAGGCTCAGACTGTAGAGCAGTTAGTGGGTTTGAACCACCAACATTTTAGATAGGTTCCAATGCCTGTGTGTATTGTTGTTGTTTTTAAGTCCTGTCGAGTCGATTATGACTCATAGTGACCATATGAACAACGTATCATAACCTTGTTCTGTCCTGCACCATCCTCAAAATCTCTCTCATGCTTAAGGCCACTGTTTTTTGTTTCAATCTGTTTTATTAAGTGTCATCCTCTCTTTCTCTGACCCTCTTCTTTTCCCAGCTTGATGCCTTTTTCCAAGGTTTGGCCCCTCCCTAAAACATACCCAAAGTATTTGAGGTGAAGTTTCTTCGTCCCTGTCTCCAAGGGACACTCTGGTCACACGTCCTTCAAGACCCATTTATTTGTTCTTTTGGCAGTCCATGGGTTATTTAGAACTCTCTTGTAATTCAGCAATTCACAATTCAAAGGTATCAATTCTTCTTTGGTCTTCCTTATTAATTGTCCAACTTTCAGTTACATAGGAAGCAATTGAAACACTATACCTTGCATCAGGTATACCTTAGTCTTTAAACTTAAATCCTTGTACTTTAGCACTTTAAAAAAGATTCTTGACAGCAGATTTAACCAAATGCAATATGTCTTTCTCTACCAGGCTGTTGCCTATTGGTCCAGTTGGATTGTAAAATTGCTTAGTTAGAGTAACAGTAATATTGGGATAATTTGAAGAATATGGGAAATATCTATAATTAGATGAAGGAGAAGATTCTGAGATATAAATAAGAAGCTAAATTTTGTAAGTGAAGTGTCTACTTCCTCTCTCATCACCTGCTTTCACATCTGATTTTCTCTATTAAAAATACAAATATCTGATGTGATTGGAGGAGCTAGATCTCCTTTATTGAAATATTTTTGTTTCAGTTTTCTTTCAACTCTTCTGTCTCCAAAATATGACTTACTAAATTCTGCATATGTAGAACCCTAAGAAATTGTGAGCACAGAGTTCTTTGGCTTAGTGAAGGCAAGCTTTGCTTTGTTTGGCTGGCATCAAGACAATTCTTCATATCACATGTAAATTTTAACCTTATATAAATTGAGCTATTCACAACAACAAGAACAACAACATAAATTGAGCTAAATTTCTTACTCTTGTGTAACATATTTTGCTGGAGCTTATAACGGACTTCCATAGTAATAGTAGTTGCGAATAACTTTGAAAACAACAAATAGTTCTTTCTGAAGAGATGTGATCTTTCTTTTCTCAGTTCTTAAATGAAGACTGTAGATTTGAAAAAGTAACTTTTGGAAAAGCATAAGGTTCTTCTGACATATTTTACTTTCTTGTGTCTAAGAAGCAGAAATTTTCACAATTTGTAACAGAAATTTCCAAGTAGCAGAAGTAATTTAATTTCATGGATTTGAAAAAGAACCTATAATATCACTGAAACCATGAGAAAACCACAGGGTGGTCTGTCATCAGGAGTTTGCCAATTGTGAGGTGTGACCATTGAGTACTGCCAGTAGGGACAACACTCACCTTTTTTTTAAAAAATGTGATCCACAGATGGGTTTTTCTTTTAATATTTGTTTGCTTACAAAGTTTATATACATTGTGTTTTACTCTATTCTTCATTCACATGGTATTTCATACACTCATTCCCATGCATTATGTTTTATAAAATTAATCACCGTTGGACCTTGCCCATCATTACCCTGTCTTTTCAGGTCCCCGCTGCATCCTTCTCATTTCCTTCACCCCCTCCTTCTACCTACCAAATTGTACAATCCAGTGGTTTCACCCCTACCCATCCTCACCCACAGACTGTTTAATCACAAGGGTCTAGTAAAAGAATTTAGGGAGAAAATTTATTAAGGAATGTTGCAAAAAGTGGAAACAAATTGATGTCCATCAATATGAGAATGGGCAAATTAGATAATTTTACAATACACTGTTTCTGTTGTTGTTGTGTACTAATGAGTCGGAACCAACCCATACCTGACCCTCCTGCAGGTTTTCAGAAGCAGTTACTTGCACAAGAGGAGATTACCCATTCTTTTCCCACAGAGCAACTGATGCCCTTGAACCATGTTACAGCTTCTTGCTACTAGGCCATCAGAGCTCCCACCATACATTAAAAGGAATGCACTAGACCTATGTATCAATATGAATCAACCTCACAAACAACATTGGGTGTAAAAAATAAGTTGCAAAAGAGTAGGAACAGTTGGACACTGAGTAAATAACTCTATTTTTATAATAATGGTCTTTAAGCACTGTTTTCCTTATGAGACTGAGTTAGTTCACTCAGCATAAAGCCTCTAGACTCTCTCATGCTATAAAGTATTTTATGAAATTGTTGCGCCTTAAAACACTCACTTTTGAATGGCAAAGCAGCTGGTGGATTAAAACTGTGCCTTTGGGATTGCAGTGTAGCTTCTTACCTCTAGGCTGCTAGAGCTCCGTATTTACAAGATATATGTGTGTGTGCCTATGTGTGTGTGTGTGTATACATACATACATATATATAAAATCTCAATAAAACTGCTAAAAATTAGTCATTTCATCCTGAAAATATAACAACCTATGCTATCATACATTGCTTATGTTGTTATTGTTAGATGCCATTGCTATGTTTTCACCAAATGTTGGAGCTACTGTCATATCAATATATCTTGCTGACAATTGCTCATTACTTGGTAAAATGCTACAATTCTCTAAGAGGAATTTGCTACTAAAAGATCATATAAATGTTCTTGGACATGGGGTCGCTGTGACTCTCAGGTGATTCGACGGCACATAACAACACGACAACAACATATATTGTCACCAGTTGTGGGGTCACAGACAGCCAAAAAACCTAACAATTATGTCTTGGAGAAAGTTCTCCTTAGAGGCAAGGATGGTAAAACTTTTCTTCCATCCTTTGGGCATGTTGTTGGGGCATGTTGCCAGTCCTTGGACAAAGAGATCATAGTTGGAAAGGTGGAAGGTCAGCGAAAGAGAAGATTCTTAATGAGATGGAGTGACACAGTGCCTGCAGCAGTGGGCTGATGTGTGTCAGAGATGATGAAGATGTCACAAGATAGGGTGAGGTTCAGATCTCTTGTCCATGGAGTTGCTATGAATTGTTCTTCACTTGATGACACTCAACGACTACATGAGTTGGACTAGACTTGATGGTAGGATGCAAGTAGTGTATTAAGAGATGTAAAATATATAAAAGTCATATTGTGCTGCTCTGTGTTTATTTATTGCCTTTCTGTCTTACCTTCCTTCCATGTGCACATACATGTATTTATTTGTAAAACTGATGTAAGTAATAGAGTAAAAGAAGTATTTTTTGAGAGATTGATTCAAACTGATCATGTTAAGTGCCATTGAGTTGAGTCTGACTCAGAGTGAGCCTATTAACAATAGATCTGAACCTTGATACTAAAATAACGTGTTTTCTGAAATAAGCATCTTTGTATATAAATGTCTATTTTTTAAAATAATTTTTAAATTGTGATTTTGACAAAAGTTTACAGAAAAGTTAGATTTCATTCATTCATTATTGCACATTTTCCTCCCTACCTCTCCAAGTACACTTTTTAAACATATTCATTAATTGTTGCACAATTACCTTTCCCCAGCCCTCTTTGCAATGTATCTCTTATTCTGGACTCTTGTCTTACATATAATGTGAATCATATATTCCTTTTAAACAGTTCTTTCCCTCATCTGTTCCAGTACAATTTCACTATCTAGCCACTCTTTTCCTATTCTCCTCCCAACACTGTGTCAGTCCTGCTTCATAACCGCGGTATTATGCAGTATTTATCCTCTGCCTATTTTTAAAGGCTAGAAATCGAAGAGTGAGGTTTTTGAGTTAGAAAGCTTTACTGTATTTTTTTTCCTATCTGAAAGTAGTACTACCCTCAATTATAGTATACATAAAATTGTAAAAAAGTACAGAGTTGAGGAAGAAAAAAAAAGTCATTTCAAGATATTCGCATTTCAAACAAAGCCCATTTTATAAGGACTCAGTCCAGTATGTATTTAATGGACCATTCTTTTAGTGTGAAAACTGTATGGTTGCTTTTAGTTTTAAAAAGAAAACTTAAAAATCCTTGTCTTCTACCTTCCGCTGTATTTTAGAATGCCTCGTTGTGGAATGATTAATTCAAGTGGTGATATAAATAATTTTCAAGCAAAAAAGTGGGCAAAAAGAAAATCTGCGACAATTTTTAACAGATTGTTGAAGAGCAGCAGGCACAGTTGGTTTGTATGTGCATCAGAAGAAACTGCCGCTAGATGGCAGTCCTGTACAATCTTGGGCCTAGGTTCTGCCTTTAACTAAGGTACCTCAAGAAATCATAGTAGAAAATGTATGACTGCGTTATAATGCTTTATCTTTTTCTTTTCTTTTTTTTTTAAATTTTTATGTATGTATGTATTTTATGTGCATACCGTCAAATTGGATCTGACTGGTACAGGAGGCAATTGTTCCTCCTTCTTCAGCAGAGCATCTGATGGATTTGAACTGCGCATCTCTGGGATTGCAATGCAGTTTCCTGTCACTAGGCCACCAGAGCTCGCCTATCTTTTCCTTAAAAAAAAACACAGAAAACCCCCCAAAAAAACAAAAAAACAAAAACACCAACAAAAAACCAACATCAAAAAACCAAAACCAAAACTCCAAAACAACAAACATGACTTTTTATTTATGTTGAACTTAAAACTTTGCCTGGGACAGAAGAAATGCTAAATAAATTTGCAAAATTACAGTGAATTTTGTTTTGTAGGTTAAATTTTTTTTTTAAAAGAATTTTCTAATTGTAATAGTGAACCTCAAGGAGCTCTGGTGGTGCAGTACATACTGTGCACCCTTCTAACCAAAGGACTTCCTTCCAATCCACCAGTGGCTCCGCGGGAGAAAGGTGGACACGGTCTTCCGGTTCGGTTTTATAGCCTCAGAAACCTCTAGGAGGGTTGGAATTGACTCAATAGCTTTGACTTTCTTTGAAAACGGCTTGTAGAATGTAATGTCAAATCCTTAAAATTGCATTTGAATTACCAAGGATCATGCTAAAATGATACAGTGAGTCTGGAGTTTGGCTTCAGTTTCTCAATTTCTAAGCCTTACAGGGCAGGCATTGTAGGAAAGATCTAGAAGTGTGCTACCGCCCTGTGTCTGCTGTGCTTGTTCTGCCCAGGCAGCGTTCTGAAAATCACTTTATAGGATGAGTAACCTGCTAGGAGATTTTAGTGAATGGTGGAGGAGGGATTTGAAGGTACATTCTTTGCTTTCAGAAGCTCGTGTTGTTGACAACACTAAACTGCTTCCCAATCTCGTATGTGATTAAGTTTGCTTCTTCCCATCCAGAAAAATGTTTTCTATTAGGAAAGGATGTAGCTTAGTTTGGCCAAAGTTAATTCCTACCTTTGACTCTTCAAAAATTGTGGAAAACATGTTGAGTAACTTCTGGGTCAGATATTTGCCTCTTCATTTTCATTGTTTTCATTAAGTGCTTTGGCTTTTAAGAATCTCCTTCACCCTGCCTTCCCCAAAAAAACAATGTAGTAGGGTGGTTTTTATTTGAACTCACAAAAGTGCACTGTTTCAATTTTTTTTTTTTTTTGGGTTAAGAAACATTTCAAAAACATTAGACACAATCATTTAACTCAGTACAATTTTTTTTTTAATTTTTTTGTGTGTGTGTACCGTCAAATCAGATCTGACTGGTACAGGAGGAGATTGTCCCTCCTTTTCCCGGCAGAGCATCTGGTGGATTCGAACCGCGTGCCTCTGGGATTGTAGTTGCAGCTCCTTGCCACTAGGCCACCAGAGCTCCCCAATTTGGTTTTATTTTAAGTTATGGACAGAAAACCTGTTCGGTAAAGAAAGTAGTGGTAAAGAAATAGGATAACTGATTTTATAAAGTAGTTGAAGAATATTTATCCAGTCGTCTGATAATCTAAAATTCTAGAATTAAAATTAAAATGATTCAATACTTTTTAAGAGGAAATGACAGTTTGCATATGTGCAATATTAATGACTATATATTGTTCTTTTCTGCTTTTGTAACTGACCCATAGCTGACCCTCCAGTGGGTTTTCAGAGGCAATAAATTGCAGGAGAGTCGATTGTCCCTCCTTCTCCTGCACAGCAGCTTGCTAATTGGAACCTCGTGTCTTTGGACTGACAGTGCAATTCCTTACCACCATGCCACCAGAGCTCCCTGAATAATGTCTGTATTGGATTTTTATTTTGTCAAATAAAGTGTAAGGGTGATGTTTAGAAAGATACTATTCTTGACTTTAATTTGCTTTTTCTAAGGAACATTCATAACTTTGGATGTTTATAAATACGTCACTTTTTTCCTTTCTGTTGTTGTTAAATGTAGTCCCCAACATGGCCCTGACACCTCATGCACAATGACATGGAAATTTCCAGATCATGTCCCCTATCCATGATTGGTTGTGAAATGTATCTTTTTTTCTTTATGAGGGATATTATAGCTAATGTTAGATGGACCTTGGCTGAAAGCAGAGAGTACCAGAGGAATGTCTATATGTGTTTCATTGACTATGCAAAGGCATATGGCAATGTGGATCACAACAAACTGTGGCTAACTCTGAGAAGAATTGGAATCCCAGAGAACACTTGATAGTGTTTATGCAAAACCTACACTTAGACCAGGAGGCAGTTGTCAGAACAGAGCAAGGAAACACTGTATGTTTCAGAATTGGGAAGGGTGCATGCCAGGCATGTATATGTATCTCCATACCTTTTCAATCTATACTCTGAACAGATTATACAGGAGGCTGGGTAATATGAAGAGAAATGTGCATCAGGATTGGAGGAAGATTCATCAATAATCCACATTATTCAGATGATACAACCCTGCTTGCTAAAACTGAGGAGGACCTGAAGCACTTGCTGCAGAAGGTCAAGGATTGCAGCCTTCAATAAGTATTGAGGCTCAACATCAAGAAGACAAAGGTGCTTACCACTGGGTCAATTGGCAGCATCATGATAGACAGTGAAGAGATTGAGATTGTTATCAGCTTCAGTTTGCTTGGCTCCACAATTAACACTTTTGGCACTAGCATCCAGGGAGTTAAAAGATGAATTGCATTGGGGAAGTCCACTGTCAGAAACCTCTCTAGAGTAATGAAGAGTAATGATGTCAGTCTGGAGACTAAGGTGCACCTGATCCAGCAATAGTCTTTGCAATTATTTGCTCTGTGTCAGAAAGCTGGGCAATGACTAGGGATGATAGAAAGAGAATTAATGCCTTTTAGCTGTGGTGCTTGAGAAGAGTATTGCATATACCATGGACTGCCAGAAGAACAAACAGTTTCATCCTAGAGAGGGTGAGACCAGATTGCAAGGATTCTGAAGCTTCATCTCACATACTTTGGACATATTGCAAGGCGGGACCAGTCTATGGAGAGTGACGTCATGTTTGGGAGTATGGAGGGACAGAGAAAGAGAGGAAGACCCTTGATGACATGAATTTATTCAGTGACTGGGATAAGGGGATTAAGTGTGCCAGAGACAATAAGATTGTCACAGGATAGAGCAGGGTGTAGGACTATTGTACATAGAGTCACTATGAGTCACACAGTGACTCAACAATACATAACAACTATTTGACAAATTGATTAGTGTACAGTTTATTGTTGTTGCTATATTGTTATGTGCTGTCAAGTTGGAAGCCACTCATAGTTGACCCTCCAGCAGGTTTTCAAAGGCGATAAACCCCTCAGGAGGAGATTACCCATCTTTCTTCTGAGGAGCAGCTGGTGGATTCGATCTGTGTGCGCTTGTATTGGCAACACAGCTCCTAAATATGAACACTCAAGTTGCAGTTTGGAAATCGCCTGTCAGTTTAAAAAAGGTAGATCTGAGTTGATTTGAAAATATGTTGTATTTTCAAGTACAGTTGATGGAATTTATTTGGTTTGGTAATTTGAACTTGTTTTCAAAAAAAGAGAACAAGTGAAATTTATTCCAGATTGTTCTCTGCTTTTATTTCATTGTGTTGCTACAATTTCCAGTGGTTATTGACATGATATTTTGCCTAGTTGAGATAAGCTTGCCATTTCAAAATAGTATTTAGAAAGGAGAGCATTAATATTTACTGATGAACAGATAGGGATAGATGAATAATGAATGCTAACTTTTTAAGGGCAATAACTGTTAACCGTAGCTTTGTAAACGCTTCCTCCCACACGGTAAAAGGTTATTGTTATGACTGCCTCTTAGAAGCGCTGTGTACAGCAGATGGAAGGCTTGCTCAATCCTGTCCTAGCTGCACCATCTTAATTGCGTTTAAACCACTGCTGCTGTCACTGTGTCAGCCCATGTCATTGAAGGCCTTCCTCTCCTTTCCTGATCCTCCACTTTTCCAAGTATGGTGTCCTTTTGCAAGGACCGGTGCCTGCTGACAACATAGCCAAAGTATGTGAAACAAAATCTCACAGTCGTCATTTTTAAAGAGTATGCTGGCTGCACTTAGTCCAAGACAGATTTGTTTATTCTTTTGTCAACCCATGGTATGTTCAAAAGGTTAGCTTTGGAAAACTTCATGAAACCATTAGCTCTGTAAAATCAGATACTTGATGCAGACTAGATAATATATCTGGCTACTGTACGAAATATAAGTTGGTATTTTCTCTGCTCATAATTTGCTTTAGAGAGCATGGTTCGAAGTCAGGAAAGGAGTGTGTCAGAGATGCATCCTGTCTCCGTACCTTTTCAGTCTGTATGCAGAACAGTTTATTCAGGAGGCTGGACTTTATGAGGAGGAATGTGGTATCAGGATTGGAGGTAGACTCATCAACAATCTGTATTATGTAGATGACACAACCATGCTTGCCAAAACTGAGGAGGGATCTGCATTTGCTGCAGAAGCTCAAGAACTGCAATCTTCACTGTGTACACTAAGCTCAACATCGAGAAGACAAAGGTTCTCACCACAGGGCCAATTAGCAGCACCATGATGGAGAAGAGATTGCGGTCGTTAACAATTTCAGCCTGCTCTGTTCCACAGCCGACACTCTTGGCACCAGCAGTCAGGAAATCGAAAAATTGCGTTGGGAAAGTCTGCTGCAAAGGACCTCTCCAGAGTACTAAAGAGTAACAGTGTCAGTCTAGAGACTAAGGTGTGCCTGATCCAGGCTATGGTCTTCTCAATTACTTGTTAGGCATCAGAGAACTGTACAGTGACTTAGGATGACAGAAGAAGAAATTGATGCCTTTGAGTTATGGTCCTAGAGAAGAGTAGTGAACATACAGTGAACTGCCATGAAAATAAAAATGTTTGACCCAGAAAGGGTGAAACCAGGTTGCTCTGTGGAGACAAGGATTGCGAAGCTCTACATAGTTTAACATGATACCTGGAAGTGTCACTCCTTGGAGAAGGACATCATGCTTGGAAGGTTGGTGGGGCAGGGCAGGAGAGGAAGTCCTCAGGTGAGAAGAATTGATACAGTGACAAGGGTAATGGAAGTAGATGTGTCAGAAACAGTGAAATTGACTCAATAGGACAGGGTTCAGAGCTGTTGTGCATGCAGTCACCATGGTTAGCAGTTGACTCGATGGCACATAACAACATCAACAAAAGTTATAATATAAAGTTAACAATTTTAGCTTGCTTGGCTATGCAATCAACACTCTTAACATCAGCAGTCAGAAAATCAAAAGGTGAATTGCATTGGGAAAGTCTGCTGTCAGATACCTCTCTAAAGTGCTAAAGAGCACCGATGCCAGTCTAGAGATTAAAGTGCACCTAATCCAAGCTATAGTCTTTCCAAGTACTTGCTATGTATCAGCGAGCTGGACAATGACTAAGGATAATCGAAGAATTGATACCTTTGAGTCATGGTGCTGGAGAAGAGTATTGAACATACTGTGGACTGCCAAGAGAATAAATAGGTCTATCTTGGAAAGGGTAAAACCAAGTTTCTCCTTGGAGGCAATGATTTTAAAGCTCTATCTCAGTTACTTTGGGCACATGGCCACAAAGGACCATTTCTTGGAAAAGGGCATTTTGCTTATCAGGGTGAGATGGGTTGACACAGTTACCAGGGTAATGTGGGTAAGGTGTCCTGGAGTCAGAGAGCATGGCTCAGGATAGGGCAAGGTTTTAGAGACAATGTACACAGGGTCCTTATGAGTGATAGGTGACTCTGGCTATTGTACAGAGGGTTGCTGTGAGTCACAGGTGACTTGATGGCACGTAACAACAATAGCAACAACAATAACATTACACCTGTAGTCACCTAAAACTTGCACTAGAGGACTGTGACAGGTTGATGACCTTATGTAGGAATCTTTCAAATGTGGAACAGGGACATTGGGAAAGAATTGTTGGTTTGTTGGTGATTCATGGAAAATTTCAGAATCTGAACCGTCTCATGTCTGATTTCCATCCGTCTGCCCAACTGTCCTTTCATCATACGTTTACTATTTTCTGAATGCTAGATACTGTGTTAGTGTCTTGGAGTAGGGAGTTAAGTAAAAATAGTTTATTTTTCAATTTACAGTCTTGGGGATGGTAAAGACCAAGACGTAGCTATAATCTACCAAGGTGAATCACAATGGAGATAGATGTGTGCAGAGGTCCTGGAGACCTGAGGATAGAGGAGCTTCCTATGGTGTATGAATGTGTGTGTGTTCAATCTGTGTGTGAATGTACATGTCAGACAAGAGTAGTTTGTGGAATTTGGAGAGTATGCTGTCTTCCCCCCCTTGCTGTTGTTGTCGTCACGTGCTATCAAGTCTCCTGTGGCCCGTAGTGACCCTATGTACAACAGCTCTGAACCCTGCCCTGTCCTGAGCTAGTCTTATTAATTCCGACACACCTACCCCCCTTGTCCCAGTTACTGTATTAATCCATCTCATCCAGGGTTTCCCTCTCCTGTGCTGTCCCTTCACCCCTTCAAGTGTGATGTCCTTCTTCAAGTACTAGTCTGTCCTGGACCCATGCCCAAAGTAAGTGAGGCAGAGCTTCAAAATCATAGCCTCCAAGGAGATACTTGGTTTCACCCTCTCCAAGACAGACCTATTTTTTTTTCTTGGAGGCCCATGGTATGTTCAAGACTCTTCTACAGTACCACAATTCAAAGGAATCAATTCTTCTGTCATCCTTAGTCATTGTTCATCTCTGATCCACAACAAGTAATTGCAAAGACTGTGGCCTGGATTAGGTGCACCTTATTCTCTAGACTGATGTTTTTCACCATTCTGGAGAGATTCCTAATAGCCTCTAAAGTAACGTAACCGTGTTGAGAACCACAAATTTAAGGGTAGGTATAGAAAATAGGAATAGGAAAAGGAGTTGACACAAGAGATTAAGAGAAACAGATGGAGAAGCTGAATAGCATGTGTCATGGAAGGAGGAGCGAGGGTTTCACTAGTTAGAGGAGTGGTCCAGAGTGCTGCTCCGGAGTGCAGCTCAAGTGCTGAGAAGAAAATACTGGATGAACCAAAGGAAGCCTTTGGTAATCATAGAGAGAGTGGGCTTAGCAGAAAGGTAGGGACATTGATCTCTGGATTGAAAAATCCAGAGAGGAACTGAAAATCACAAGGGAAGTTAAAGAATCCTTTGGTGCATCCACTTCTCACATGCTGATGTCGTTAGCTTCTAAACCCAGGAGTGAAATGAGTGTTACATGTGTGTCAGGGCCACCGTTCCCGCCTTCCTGGTCCCCCATTGCTCACTGGCCATCCTGCCTGGTGTTCTTAGAATGCCCAAACCTGTGGTGGCACTCCACTTCCCGGCACTCATTCCCTGCACTTCAGAGCCCCCGGTGGTTTGATGTTACATGCCGCCTGCTGCCACGCACCATGGTTGGGGACCCTTCTTATCTTCCATCCCCTTCAGCTCTACCTGGCCTCATTCCCTTTCTTTGCTCTTCCTGTCTCCCTCCACTGGCTTCCCTGGCACCTTTGGACCCTTGTCTGGCTTCTCCCTGTTTGTGACCTCATGTGGCCCTTCTCTGGTTGCTGCTGGACCTGTGTTATATCGTTCATGGTGAGGCCTGGACCATTGGAGGTGCTGCCTGGAAATGTTTTCAAAGGTGTTAATGCAGCATATTGGATGACAAGATAGTTGATAAATGAAGAGTAGGCATATTTAAACAATATGCTGCTTTGCCTATGATTTTCTTTCCCATCATGTAAGTTGTACTTCATAGTCATGCTGACTAATTACTTTCTTTTCATAATGAATTTGTGGTTTATGGGAAAAAATAGGTTCTTAGTATAGTTCATTCGAGATTGTGAACCACCATCTGACTCCTTTTTCAGTATTTCTTTTTCTACTTGTTTGCTATAATTTTTAAATTTGTTTTTAGATAATAAATCTTGATTTTACATGAAAGTATTTATACTTTGAACTTTCCAAGTAATAGACAATTTAAGGCTTAAAGAAATGTGGCCATCAAAACCCTAAACCTACCAATTCCTGTGGAGGCTGCAGCCCTCTTTGTCCACAGGAATGTGTGCTTCTGTTCTCTCTATCCCTGCCTTTGATATGGCCAGGCGTTCCTTTGGTTATGATTACAATAAGAACAGGCTTTAGTCAGAACAGGAACTTTGTTGGCCAAAGACATCAAGATCGTCGGTGTGATCAGGTCTTGTTATGTCTTGATTTGCCTTCCTCTGTTTATTTTTCTCCTGGTTTCAGGATCTTTATGGCCACTCCAAATCTTACTTCTCAGAATCTAGTTCACATGAAAGAATGCCCGTTTTTCTCTTAGAAAACCCAGCAACAGTCTCTTTCCAATTCTCTGGCTCTCGCTGGTTCAGCTCTGAACCAGTCACTGTCTTGAAAGGAATTCTGTTGAGCTTGAGCCTGAATTACACATGTGGGAGGGTTGAGCTGAGGGAGGGATGGGGCAATTTGATTCTGAAGGGGAATATCAAAGAGTAATAATCAGAGAATGAATAGGTGCTGGGTAGCACATTAAAGAGTAATAATCAGAGAAATTCTAATAGTGGCATAAATCAAGTTACAGAGGGAAGGTGGTTTTTACAATAAAAGGCCTATTGACTAGCACTTTGTCTATTATAGTGTAGAGGTTAGGAACCTCAAGATGTAGAGGCTCAGCTATGTCATTTACTGTTCTTAAGTCCTGGAGCAAATTCCATCTACCACTGGGTTGTTTTACAACTCA
>NW_006399809.1:15379231-15391340 GCF_000299155.1 Elephantulus edwardii | reverse complement strand
TGGACAATTAAAACAGACATTCGGGGGGTGGGGAAGAAGAACAAACTGGGGAGGAGGGTAGAGAAAACAGTGCAACAATGAATGAATGAAAACCCAAAATCTCTGTAAATGTTCATTAAAACTAATAAAGTAAAAAAATAATCAGAGAATGGCAAGTATTAATCTTCCCTCTGATTTCATGTTCTTTCCTAGAACTTCCATGGATGCTCCTTTAGTCCTGAGGGGCAGGGCAAAGAATGGTGATTTGAGTGCACTGATGAGAGTCAGGGCTGAGGATGTGCTCGTCTCTGAGCTGCATGTGATCTCATTATGGCTGTGTTGTGGGAAAAGAATTGCTTCAAATGTTTATTCAAATTTACTTATTTGTTGTAACTAATTTAAAAATTATTTTTCTTATTGAATATACACAGCAAAGCATACACCAGGTCAATAGTTTCTACATGTGCAGTTCACACTTGAGGTGGACAACCATTCTCACGCTTTCCCGAGTTATTTTTTCTCTCCCAGTAACATCAACTTTAACAAGAAGACAAAGATCTTTACCACTGGACTGATAAGCAACATCAAGACAGATCGAGAGAGAAGATTGAAGTTGTCAACAATTTCATCTTACTTGGACCCTCAATCAATGTTGTTTGTATGAGGAGTTAGGAGATCAGGAGATGAATTGCACTGGGGGAGTCTGCTGTAAGGATTCTCTCTAAATTACTGAGGAACAATGATGTCAGTTTTAAGACAAAGTTGTGCCTGATTCAGGCCATACTCTTTTCAGTCACTTACTATACATCTGAGAGCTAGACTGTGAATAAGGATGACAGAAGAAGAATTGATGCCTTTGAGCTTTGCTGTTGGAGGAGCGTACTGAATATCTCTTGGATCATCAAATGAACAAACAGACATATCTTAGAGAAGGTGCAGCCAGGAGTTCTTGGAAGCAAAGATGAGAAAGCTTTGTCTCATATACTTTAGGAAAGGCTAGTCCTTAGAGAGTGACTTTGTACTTGGAAGGGTGGAGGGTCTTTTTATAGAAAAGATCATACAATATTGACTTTTTGTGACCGACTTACATTATTCTGCATAATGCCGTCATGTTCTATCCACACTATAGCATGTGTGTGGTGGTGGTGGGTGGGTGGTGGAGAGGTTACCTAGGGGCTGTGGAACCTCGCCTGGAAGTCCTGGCTCAATCCTCTCTTCTATGGTTTTGCTACATGTCTGCATTGTATTACACAAGCAAGGGATGTGCTAATACTGGAGCTTCTCTGGAAGGGCTCCTTCACCAGGCTTTCTTCAGAGTCAGTCCCAGTTACTCCTTTTGCCTTTTCTCTGGGCCCATTGGAGATGTGTGAAGCCTCATATGGAAGCTCCCTATCTAGTACATCACTTATAGTTGCTAACTCATTATCCCTGTGTGCTGTTTTCTTGTTGGTGTTGACGTTCTCGCTAGCTTCCTTTCTGCAGGACACCTGAATGAGAACATTCTTCTTTGGTGGGAAAGGAATGTGCTGTTGCTTTGATATCATGATGTTGTTATGTCTCTAGTTGCTTACATCTCCCCTGGATCTGTCGTCTCTAAAATGAAGGAGTTTTAGGGGGATTTTTAGAATTTTTTATTCTTTTCCAGAAATTTCTTATCCAAAGTTCACTGCTTTCTCTACTTCAATGGATGTTTGCGTTAGCACCATCACAAAATTCCAGTGCAAACTCTAACCTTCCAGTTCTTGAAAACATCTACCTTTCTTGATGGTCACCATTTTTTTTTAAACAATTATGGCGTGAAGTTATAAACTTTCATTGCTGTTGAGATATTTAAGCGTTTTGTTAGGATTTTCATTTGAGACTTGAACATACCATGGACTTCCAAGAAAACAAATAGGTCTAGTCTAGAGAGGGTGAAACCAAGTTTCTCCTTAGAGGCTAGGTTTTAAAGCTCCATCTCACATATTTTGGGCACATGACCAGGAGAGACCAGGCCTTAGAGAAGGATATCATGCTTGGAAGGGGAGGGGCAGCGCAGGGGAGGAAGACTCAGGATGAGATGGATTGATAACAGTGACTGCGGAAATGGGAGTTGGTGTGTCAGAATTAGTGAGACTGGCTCAGGAAAGGGAAGAGTTCGGAGTTGCGATACATACAGTCACTATGGGTCACAGGTGACTCGATGGCACATAACAACAACTTTTTTTTAAATTTAGTTCCTGATATTACATTTTTGAAAGGATCTTTCGAAAGCAGGCCCAATGCTAGGTTTGAAAAACGAATGTCCATCATAAAAAAAAAAAATCTGTTCAGCTTGAAGTGTTTGGCAAACTTTATGATATAAGCAGTCTTTAATTTTCCTTTGATCAAATAAACCATTTATTTAGTACTTATTAATTTTATATTTGGTATAAACATTTATTTTCTAGACTCTGTTTGACTTTTAAAATGTGTATGTTTCTTAATGTGTCAAGTCTTTCCTGTATAGTTTATTCTATTTCTTGTCACCCTAGAAAATTTTCTCCTATGCAGAATGTTGAGCTCATGGTTTCTGTTTCCTGAGCTTTGATTTTTTTCAGCAGACTTTTTCTATATGTATGAAGAAGACTATGCAGATAGAGGACTAGTATTTTATCTTTTATATCATGCTATTGCATTTACACCTGTGAAATGGTTACTTAATCACCATTTCATAGATGAGAAAACCAAAGCTCAGAGAAGATAGAAGTCTTGCTCTGAATTATTTCTAGATATGGTAAGGAATTCAGAGCTATCTGAGTCCAAAGCCCACATCCTTTCTAATGAATTTCCTCATTTGTTTGCCTTGCAGTTAGAGAGTGGATCCATGGGAACTTAGAGAGAGGAAGAGAAGTTTTTCTATAAAATTAATAAGGGCAGAGACCCTGCGTGTCACAGTCCTTGGCAGATACAAAGTGAACCCCACCAACAATTCAGAACCCATTCAGCTGATTCCAACTCCCAGCCACCCTGTAGAACAGAGCAGATCTGATTGTCCACAGGCTGTAATCTCCCCAGGAGCAGACCGCTGCATCTAGCTCCAGTGCAGCACCTTGTGTATTCAAACCACTGACTTTTCAGTTAGCAATTGAGGACTTAGACACTGCACCAACAAGCCTTCTTCCCTTGGTACCTGTTTGATATAGTTTATTACTGTTGAATGCTGTTGAGTTAGAACTGACCCATAACTGGCCCTCCAGTAGATTTTCAGAGGCTGTAAATCACATGGGAGGAGATTGTCCATCTTTCTCCTGCACAGCAGCAGGTGGATTTGAACCTCCTGCCTTCAGGTGGGAAGTGTAACTCCTTACCCACCAGAGTTCTGAGCACCTAGTGGGTGCCAAGTTAACCTGTATTAAATGAATGAATGTTAAGCCAGAATAACTGTGTGATTAAGCAGGGCTAGTATTACAGAAGTTTTAAAAAAATATATTCAATTTTACTTTTCAGTAGCGAATGGTAGCCTGTGCCCTATTCCTAACCATTCTCTAAGGATTTCCTCTTTACTATACGTATGTTAAATATCTACTAGAGATCCCTGGGGGCTGAATGGGTAAGTGAGAGAATACCAACATTATTCTGGAAAGGGTCTCTGTATTTGGGTGGGATAAACTTAGGGTTGTATGTTGGCTGTCATGGAATTTTAAAAGATTGCCTTGTTGCCTTACATTTATATTTGAACAGTGGATGGCATGCTCTTTTGTTGGCCCCTGGCCTTCTCTGATGATTTTGGGTTTCTTCACTGTCTCCTTTTTCTTTTCTTTAGTTTTTTTAAAAAGGTATAGATGTAAATTTGATTGCTAATGATTACATCCTGAGAGACCAGCATGTATAGGCACTGTGGAGTTTTCTACAAAAGTTAATTCTAATCAATAAGTTCTTGGTTAAACCCCCACCCCCACCGCAAATACAGCCTATGAAACTCTATATGGGGCAGATCCCCTTTCCTATGGGGTCACTGTGTGAATCGGAATCAATCCACAACAACAATAACAAACATCTATCTACTACAGTGAGTAGATTATGGTAGTCATTATCTCTCAGAGAGGTAAAAATGGGTGTGATCACTTACTCACTTCATTTCTCAGTATACAAGTGATGCAGCCTTTATACATGTCAGGCTTAGTATGAATGACTTGAGTATTCCCATCTGTTTGCAGCTGTGTTTCATACAGTTTTTGACTTTTTGATATTCATAGGTTCTCCAGCATAACATTTAGTATCCAAATGTGTTGAATGTCTGTGACACTGTGAATAATTTCTTGAATTTTTATTAAAAAAATGAATTAATTTTAAAATAGTAAAAAACACTTGTTCTCTTCTTTAGTCTTTTTGTTTATCTCTTAATTGTGGAAGCTCAGTTTGTCTTTAGCTCTTCCAATTGCTTTCTTTTACTTAGATTTTTTAAATTTAGTAAAATGGCACTTCAGAAAATTCTAATTTTTATCAAGAAGAGTTTAAGGTCAAACTTTAAATATAATGTGTGCATAATATAGATTATCAAGTATAGTTGTTGACAGTATAGTAGTTCTATATCTGACTGGGGTGGAAAGAACAGTATTATATAATATATAAAAAGTTAGATATGTTTGGGATATAATTATTAGTAATAGAGTAAACAGAATTTTACCAATAATATGTAAGAGAATGGCAGAATATTTTTGAACTAGTAAGTGATTTCTATAAGCTCATATGGGATTATATTGTCACATAAATAGAAATTCATTATTTGGAATAAACATCTCACCAAAGAAAATTGTAAACTGAAGAATATCCTAGCTACCTTCTGCTCATTTTAAGGCAATCGTAGATAATCAGATTCTCTTCCCGTAGCTTCTAATTGTTTATGCTTGGGCCCTTTTCTTGTCTGCTGAGGAAATGTATTAGTGGCCACATGCAGTTGCTGGGAGGCCATGCTTCCAAACCAGTCTGATTCTTTGATTACCACTAAGAGAGTGAACTGATGTGCTCTGTGGGCATGCAGGAACAGCCAGAACACAACCTTGCTTTTTTGTTTTAGGACTAATAAAAGAATAACCCCATTTTCCTCCTGAGCAATTATGTTTTGATAGTCCTTGTCTCACCAGTGAATCATCTGGCCTTGATTTTCAAATAGATATGGTTGAAACATTAGAGAAGAATGTAAGGGAAGAATCTGGATGGTGTACTGGCCCATGTTTCTTGCCTTCATATTAAAGTGTAGGTTGTTTTATAATATTGGAGGGCTTCCCTCATTTGTCTTTAAGTTCTTTTATGGATCCACAGTGAGAAGTTGGGAGATCAAGGGGATAATGGGATTGATTCTCATTCTGTACTGAATTTTCTCATATATGTATATATATGGCATTCATTTACAAAATCTCTGAGCCAAGACCCATAAAACAATGTTACTTTTAAATAGCTTCTTCCTGTATCTGAGGTTCTATAAAACCTTTAGTTCCTTGGGGAAGGTTATAAAGAAGGGTGCTTGTAGTCTGAACATTTGTTTTTTATGTGAACATTTGAAACTACTGAAAGGTGAATTCTGACTCCTGCTGTATGCTGCAGAAATTTAGTAGTGAAATGCCTCTTTGATTGCTATTGCTGAAAGGTGGGGGGAAGGCTAAAAACAATGTTTGAAGTTTCTTGGTATTGTTTTTTAAAAAATAATAATTTCTTTCATGGTGGCTGGATGCCAAGGCTAGAAAACTGTTAGTAGTGTCTGTGGTCAGGACTGCTTTTGACAAGAGGATGGTAAAATATGGTAATCCTGATAGGATTTGACAGCCATTTTTGATCTATGTATATCTTTAATCGTGGTTCCCTTTGTAACAAAAATATTCAAACTAATGAAGATTTTATTCAATTGAGAAGGAAAATGATTACTATAAAACTACTGCTTAAAATTTAAATGACACTGTGATACAAAGGTTTAGGGCTGTTGTACATAGGGTCGCTATGAGTCGCAAGCGACTCGACGGCACATAACAACAACAACAAACAATGATATAAAGAATTCCAAAAGGTTTAGAATTTATATAGCAAGCACAGTGCCAAGAAAAATGAGCATTTGCTCCCTCCCCCAGTCTCTCTTGAATTAAGTTGGTTCAGTGATATTTTTCCATTCTGTGTGGGAATTCTTGTTTTTGCATTTAACTTCTAAAGCACAAAGTAGAGATACATGTTAATGTCTTTTTAAAAATTGGTTTTCATTCAATCATTCACGTATGTTTTATTCTATAACATGTTAGAGTTGATCAATTCCCTTCCCCCCACTAGTTTATTTACAAAATACAAATACAAATTTGAACAAATGCTTACTATTTCCCTCACCTCCTTGCCCATCACATTGTACAATCCAGTGATTAATTCCCACTTCCACCTGCACAGCCACATCCCTCTGCTTCCAGCCTCTCCCATTCCTCCTGGATCCTTATACTCATTCTACAATATCGGTTTTTATACAATATTTATCCTTATGTGACTGAGTTAGTTCACTCAGCATAATGCTCTCCAGTCCTTCCCAAGTTAGGTAATAATTTACAAAATTTTGCTCCTGTATGCTGCATAGTATTCCATTGTGTGAATGTACCATAATGTCTCAATCCATTCATTTGTGGTTGGACATTTGGTCAATGCCATTTTTCATGTCTCATAAAATGCTCACTGTACCTGCCTTTCCCTTCACCCTGCCCGTCCATCCACTAATCTTTGCTAACCTAGCATTTTTTGTTCTCCCTCTTGTACTCCTGTTTTTTCTCCTCTCCATTCCGTCAGTTACACATGTCCTGTTCCAAGTAGTTGTTAATTACAATATACATATTATCCATTCTTCAAGTCATTCCCAGTAAATTGGTCATTTCTCTATTCCATTACAGTGTTTTTTCCCTTTCCATTCCATTCCTGTATTTCCAGTCCCTCTCCGCTAATAACCCTCCCTATTTTTATAACTAAGGTCTTATAAAAAGGACAAAAGAATTGTTCGAACAGAGTAAGGGAACACTGTATGATTTAAAATTAGGAAAGGTATGCTTCAGGCATGTGACTTTTCTCCATATCTAGTCAGTCTGTTACATTCGAGAAGCTGGACTCTATGATGAAAAGTGTGGGATCAGGATTGGAGGAAGACTCATCAACAACCTGCTTTATGCATATGACACAACCTTGCTTGTTGAAAGTGAGGAGGACTTGAAATCCTTGCTTCAGAAAAACCAAAGAATACAGCCTTCAATATGGATTGCATCTCAACATCAAGAAGAAAAAAATCCTCACTGCTGGACCAATAAGCAACATCATAGTTAATATAAGGAAAAAAAGATTGAAATTGTCAATGATTTAATCTTACTTGGACCCACAGTTAATACCCTTCGTACCAGCATTCAGGAAATCAGGAGAAATATTGCATTGGACAAGTCTGATGTCAGAGGCATCTCCAAATTACTGAAGAGCAATGGTATCATTTTGAAGACTAACACATGCCTGATTTAGGCCATCATCTTTTCAGTCACTTGCTACGTATTTAAAGGCTTGACAAGTAAAAAGAATGACAGAAGAAGAGTTGATGCTTTGGAGATTTCATATTGGAGAAAAGCACTGAATATCCCACGGACTGACAAAAGAACAGATATATCTTGGAGAGGGTACAGCCAGAATGCTTCTTGGAAGCAAGGATGACACAGCTTCATCTTACATACTTTGGGCTTGTTGCTAGGAGAGGCTATTCTTTGTTGAGAGATATCATGCTTGAAAAGGTCAATGAAAGAGAGGAAGACCACCTTCAGACAGGTGGATTGATGTAGTAACTGCAGCAATGAGCTCAAGTGCATTAGATGGTATATTCTTCTATTTATCTAAGTCTCATTTTGGTTCTTGTACTGTTTTGTAGTTTTCTTTAAATAGATCTTTTGTATCTCTCTTGTTTTTATGTACTGTTGATTTGGAATCAACTCACAGCTGATCCTCCAGCAGGGTTTTAGAGGCAGTTTTTTCAAATGGGAGGCTATTGCCCATCTTTCTCCCACAGGGCAGCTGGTGGATTCAAACTTCATGCATTCAACTTGACAATGCAATTCCTTACCACTTGGCCACCAGAGCTCCTAGTTAGGATTATTCCTAAGTATTTAATCTTGTAGTTGACTCTTTTAATTAGTATTGCTTTTCTTATTTTCTTTCCAGTGTTTTCTTTTTTTACTGTAGAAAAGTCCAACTGATTTTTATGGGTTAATCTTGTATCCTGCCACTGTGCTAAACTTTTAGGTTTTAGAGTCTTTAGTCTATGTACACTATCATATCGTCTGCATATAGATATAGATTTACTTGCTCTTTGCCAACCTGGATACTTTTGTATACCTTGGATGCCTTATTTTACCCTATTTTCCTAGCTAACACTTCCAGCACATTATTGAATAGGAGGGTATAGTGGACATCCTTGCTTAGTCCCTGTTCACAAGTGGAATGCCTTTAGTCTCTCTCCATTGAGAATTCTTTTGACTCTTGGTTTTGTGTATATGCCTTTAATCATGTTGAAGAAATGATCCTCTATTCCTATTTTCTTGAATGTTTTAATCAAAGTGTTAGATTTTGTTAAAATCCTCTTTTACATCAATTGAGATGTTTATATGGTTCTTGTTCTTCATTTTATTGATGTGGTGGATTACATTGATAGTTGTTCTTATGTTAGGCCATCCTTTGTCCAACCAGCTTGTTATAAATTCTACTTCATTGTAATGAATTACTTTTTTTTATATACTGTTGGTTCTACTGGCTAGGATTTTGTTAAGGGTTTTTATGTCTATTTTTTATGAGAAATATTAGATAGTAAGTTTTTCCTTTGGTGATGTCTTAGCTGTTTCGGTATCAGAGTTATGCTTGCATCACAGAATGACTTTTGGAGCATTACTTCTTTCTCTATATTTTGAAGTAATTAAAACAGAATTAGGAACAGTTCCCAGAATGTTTGGTAATATTGACTGATGAAGCTTTGTGGGCCAGGGCTTTTTGTTGTTGAGAGGTGTGGGTTTTTTTTTTTAATGACCTGCTAAATGTCTTCTTTGATGATGTGTTCTACTTCTGTCTTTGTCAATTTGAGTTGAGTATGAGTTTCCAAGAATTTGTTCCCTTCTAGATTTTCAAATTTGTCGAGTGTAACTTTTCACAACTTTCCATTATTATTTTTTAAATTTTAGTTGGCTCTGTCCTAACATCTCCCATTTCATTTCTTATTTGAGTCATTTGTGTCTTCTTTATTTCTCCCTTTGTTGAATTTGCCAACGGTTTGTGTCAATGGTAGTGTCAGTTTTTTTGCCATTTTGGAAGAACTGTCTCTTTGTCTTATGGATAGTTTCAAATCTTTTCCTGCTTTATATTCAGTTCTATTTCTGCTCTTTATAATTTCCATTCTTCTATAGGTGATGGGGTTTGCTTGCTGTTCTTTTTATATTTATTGGAGATATTGGATTAAGCATTTGATTTTACTTCTTGTTTAAAATGTGTTGTTGGTGTGAACTGACCTCTTGGTACTGACTTAGCTCTATCCAATAGGTTTTGGTATGCTGTGTTTTCATTCTCATTTCTTTCAAGAAACTTTCAAATTTTTGTTTCTTCTATTACCCAGTAGGAAGCTCTGGTGCCTTAGTGGTAAGGTTTGTAGTTTGAATCCAACGGGAGGTGGGCAATCTCCTCCCATGCCTATTTCCTGCCTTTCAAAATGGAGCTCCAGGTCAACTAGGAGCTGATTCTGACTCTACATAATAATATCAACAGCAACAACAAATTACCCAATAGTTATCAACTTACATGTGGATGAATTCCCCTCCTTTATCCTTTTGTTGTTAACTTCTAATTTTACAGCACTGTGGTCTGAGAAGATATTTTGTAGTGTTTCAATGCCTTTGAATTTATCCAGGCTTGCTTTGTGTCCTAACATATGATTCTGGAGAATGTACTGTATGTGGTGGAGAAGAATATAAATTATGTTTTTGTTGGGTGCAGTACTCTGTATATATCTATGAAGTCAAGTTAGCTAACTGTATAGCTTAGTTATGCATCTTTGTTGAATTTCTTTCTAGTTGTCCTGTCTTTCAGTGAGAAGCGGTATGTTGAGATCTCCTCCTACTATTGTGGCATTCCCTATTTCTTTCTTCTGTATGTTAAAAGTCCTTAAGTCTTTTAATATTTGTTTTGTATTTTGTAGCTCTATAATTTGGTGTTCTGTTGTTAATTAAAGTTATGTTCTCTTGCTCTATTATGTCTCTTTATGCATTATTTAATGTTCTTCCTTGTTTCTTATGTTTTTTACCTTAAAGTCTATTGTATCAGGGATTAGTACTGCCACACCTGCTTTATTTTGCTTGATAAGATTTTTTACCCTTTAATTTTTAACCTTTTTCCTCATTTCTCAGCTAAGTCTCATATGGACAGCATATTGAGGGTTTTAAAAAGTAATATCTGCTACTCTTTTTATCTTAATGGATGTGTTTAAGCCATTCACATTCAGTTTGATTATTGGCAGGCGAGCTTTTATTAATGCCATTTTGTCTTGATCCTTGTTGCCTTGTTCTATTAAATTTTTTGTGCCATCTCTCAATCAGGAATTTCCTTCACTATTTTTTTAAATTTTACTAGTTTATTTACAAAATTTGAATACACTGTTTTCTAGAGCAGATTCTTCCAATTTCCCTCACCCCCCTCATCAAATTGTACAACTCCATGATTAATCCCCCTGTGCCATCCTCGTCCTTTACTATTTCTTTTAAAGTTGATCTTCTGTTCATGAATTCCTTTGCTGTTGTTGTTATTGTGTACTGTCGAGTCCAAACTGACACATAGCTGACCCTCCAGCAGGTCTTCAGAGACAGTAAATTGCACAGGAGGGGATTTTTTTAATCTTTCTTCCATGGAGCAATTTGTGGATTTGAACTATTGCCTTTGGGATTGCAGCATAATTTCTTACCACAAGGCCACCAGAGCTCCCTTGATTTCCTATAAGTGCCTCCTTTTCTGAGAATGACCTTTTTATTTGTTGGACATTTTTTTTATATAAAAAATTTTTAATAGGAAAAAACTACACAGGGACTTTATTATTCCCAGTAGGGTGCAGGTCTTCCAGGATGGCAGGGGGCAGGAGGTGGCTGTGGGGGAGGGCTGTAGAAGTGGGAGCAGCCCTACTTGCCTGTGATAAGAGGGTTCCTCAGGATCACGATGACTGAGTCCCCACACAAGAACATCTTCATGATGACTGAGTCCCCACGCAGGAACATCTTAGAGATGGAGCTGTTCTTGTTGACAGGCTTGGATTTCTTTTGCCCTTGCCACTCTTGGGGACCATGGTACACATATCTTTCTCGTTCTCCAGCACCATGATGCAGTGCCTATCAAAGGCCTTCATGTTGCCCAGGAGCTTCATGTTGTTATGAGAGGTGTTGAGCACTTGTGTGTTGTTCTGTGTGGGTACGGCTAGTGGACCTGTGTTAAACTCCTCTTCTCGCGTCTGCAGCTCCTCCAGGGCCATCTCACTTTTGGGCTTGTTGACGAGGCTCATGGTGCTAGCTGCATTCTCGGATTACTCCCATTTCCTCATTTCCTCCTTGTTGCTTCTTCCTCTCAGAAGAGAGGTGGGACTTATTTGGAGAGTTTTGGCTAAGTAGAGGATTTCTGTTGGCAGGTGTTTTCTTTAAGCCTATTGTATATGCTGTAACATTGACTTTTTGCTTGTTTGGTTTCTGCTCAGAAATTAGAGCTTAATCTAATTGCTTCTCCTTTGTACATAACCTATTTTCCTCACATTGATTTTAGTATTCCATCCTTGTCTTTGATTTTGGAAAATTTGATTATGATATCTTTATGTTTTTCCTGTGAGAGAGAGTTCATGCAGTTTCTTGAATATATGTCTTCTTGAATTTCATGATACTTTGTTACATTTTCTTCTAGTATTTCTTCCAAAATTCTCTCAATGCTTCCCCCTCCCCTGTTTCCATCCCCATCCCCTTTCCTTTCCTGGACTACTGATCGCACGTATACTATTTATCTTGATGTCATCCCACATAATTCTTATCGTTTCTTCATTTTCCTTTCATCTTGTTTCTGCTTCACTGCACACACATATATACATATATACATATACATACATATATAA
>NW_006399809.1:15344830-15378871 GCF_000299155.1 Elephantulus edwardii | reverse complement strand
CACACAATATTATTTAGAAATCTTTTTTTTCTATTCATGGACATTTGAATAATTTCCAGTTTTTTACTGAAATGGATAAAACTGCTTTGGTACCTTTATGTGGACAGTAGAGAAATGAAAATGCCATACATGTGTAGCCCTCACTGATTGTATGGTACTTTTAAACTTTTCCAGTCCTTTTCACATAAGAAAATAGTACTATTACTTGGTAAAATATTAACGTACCTAATAATATTGAGAATAGACTAGTGTTCTGATGTTAGAAAGCATGGAAAAATGGATTTTGGTTTATTTACCACTTAAACTTTAACATACTGAATTTTTAACTCCAGCATTTCATTTGGCAGATATTTTAAGTCATTTCTGACTAAATTAAAATATCAGAAATGGTAAAGCTTATGAAAATAAATCCTCCAGAGTATATTAGTATTTGAACTAGCCTTTTGTCTAAGTAAAAAATGAACTGGATTTGAAAACAAAATTTTCTTACATTGAAATTTATGCAACTTTTTCAAGTTGCATATCTAGATCTTTGCTAAAATAAGACAGTACTATTTAATATGGAAACAATAACTGAAAAGTATTCTTAAACATAATTTAGAAAGTTATGTTCATGGTTTTAGGGCACTGTGAACAGAAAATGTGTGAGTGGAAAATGAAGATTTCCTATGACTTTTTGCAGCTGGTTGATTAAGTCCTGTACAGTTCATTGTCCTAAAGATGAAATTTGTACAAAGCTTTGTAAGACAAGTGTTGTTTATTAAAAGTGCTTGTTTCTGAGGTAGTACAAATAAGTTTTAACAATCTATCATCTTTCATTTACAAAACGAAATATGTATAAAGAAAAGGAAAAAATCTTCATAGAAAACAAAATGTTGAGATGATGAAAAGCTACAAGGAAAGAAAAAAAAGACTTTAGAAAGACTGCTAAAAAGAAACTAGCTTTCCCCCTCAACAATCTGTCTGAATTCATTTTGCTTTCATTATGTATCTAGCCTGGAGGCAAAGTATGTTGAGTATTACAACAAAGAAGGTGTTATAAGAAGGACTTCCTCCCACCCCCAATAATAAAGTATAACATATGTGTAAACTATGCAACCTTGTAACAGGAAACTTTATAATAAGGGAAGACTGTGCTTAGCTTTCCACAATTTTGAAAGAATGAGTTTTATTAGGTGTTAGACAAAGAAATTATCAACTGACTTTTGTGCTGTAAGGTTGAAAGATTTGTTATGACCATTTTTAGACTTTAACAGTAGTTTTAATGTAGGTTCTGATATATTAGGAACAGTGCCTAATGCTATTAATATGTCTACTGTTTCTAGTTATCTTAAGGAATATGATGTTTAACTTTTGTGTTTCAATGAAAGATTATTCAAAAATATGGTATTCTGTGGTTTTCTCAGCAGTATTAGGCTGTTCTTGAATTGATCAACACGTAATATAATTTGGGAACCCAATCAATAGCTCTTTTCTTTTTGAAAGATGGTGACAAATTCTTATGAAACCTGGGAAATTGATTCCATCATTCATCTTGTAGTCCTCTTTGTTTCCCTTGCTCAACTTCTTGAAAACCATATTGTTTTGATGTTAATATGTAGAATGGATTGTCTGTTGAAGAATCAGTGGATTAATTATAAGGGAATAAATATAAGCTTTACAAATGAGATAGGCTAGTAGGCAATGACTTAATTATTACTCACTTAATGAGGATATAAAAATTAGGAACCTCTATATCCCTAACAATATTTCCTGTACATTTTCTCCAGTTTCAAGACTAGCTGGCAGCACTTACATTTTTTGGCTTTTAAAGACTAATATATAATGGTAGAATTTTAGTATTTATATAGTGCTTATTATAGAACAGTTACTGATGGGAATGAAAAGTGTAGAAGTCAGATTCCACCTTTTGGTATTTCAACAAACTGTTTTATATGTTTTGTATTAAATTTGCTTTTCCTCTTTTCCATCTCCAATTTAAAAATGATTTTATGCTATGCAGGTTTATATTCTGCTTTAAACGAAGGTGAGATCATTTAAAGACACCTTTCCATACAGTTGAATACATTGCAGGATTAAAAAAAAAATATATATTTAAATTCCAAGGCTTAGGAGAGAGATGTTACAAACACATTGGCAAGATGATTCCTAATCTTAAAGAAGAAATAATTTAAAATGTATACCCTCCATGATTGTGTTAATATGCATAAGACAGGCTCTTGATGAATTTTCCTCCATTTCTGATATCACTGCCTGTTAGTGCAGCTTCTCAAATGATTTGCTCAGCATACAGATTGAATAAGTATGGGGAATTGATATGACCTTGATGCAATAATTTCCTGATTTTAAACCATGCAGTTTTCTGTTGATCCTGTCTGTTCAGACAACTTTATCTTGGTCTATGAATAAGTTTCTTTTGATCACAATTGTTATGGCACTCCTATTCTCTATGCTATCTATATTTTTTCTGATCTACACAATCAAATGCTGCATAGTCAATAAGACACAAATAAACGTCTTTCTGATATTCTCTGCTTTTTGTTAAGATGCATATGACATTATCAATGGTATTATTTGTGCTACAACCTTTTCTGAAGTCACTTTGAATTTCTGGCAAGTCCCTGTCAATGTACTGTTCTATCTTTTAAAATTATTATTATTATTATTTTGTGTGTGTACCGTCAAATCAGATCTGATTGGTACAGAAGTAGATTGTTCCTGCCTGCTTCTCCAGCAGAGCATCTGGTGATTTCGAACGACACACCTGTGGGATTGCAGTGCAGTTTATTGCCACTAGGCCACCAGAACTCGCTGGTTCTATCTTTTTAAAAATAATCTTCAGAAAGATTTTACTTGCATGTGATATTTGTGGTATCTACTTATCAGTTCTATAGAATTTTAATTAGGGGCAATCTCAACTTCTAATTTATCATTATTTAGAAATGTCGTGGAACAATAAAAAAGTTTAAAAAGTGGATTAATATTTCTTACAATGTAGGTATCAGGCAAAGAATAGAAGCATTATGAAGTGGACACATTAAAACTATTAAATATATGAAGAATGGTAGATAAAAATACCATCAAACTACAAAATCAGTTTTCTGTTCTTTGATCAGTTTGATAAAAACCACTTTTCTCTTGCAGTATGAAACAGATAATTAGAAAGACAGATTTTTTTTCTTTTTGGGGGAGATTTGCATTAATGGCAGAAAATTAAGCACAGTGATTTTCAGTTGCATGCTAAATGTTTTCTCCTTATTTTTTTTATCCTTGTTATTATGGGTTAAATTATGTCCTTCAAAAGATGTCTTGAAGTCTTAATCTTTGGCCTGCAAATTTGACCTAGTTTGGAAAAAAGGACTTTGAAGATCTTATCAGTTAGTTCAACATAAAATCATACTGCAGTAGAAAAGATTCTAGTCCTGTATAACTGGTGTCCTTATAGAAGAGACTTTAATACAAGAGGGGAGCTGCATGCCATAGAATGCTTGGTGTTGGAGAGGAATATTGAGTATGTGATGGACTCTTCAAAGGACAAAAAAATCTGTCTTAATAAGGAGCTCACATTAACAACTTGTGATGTGTACTTGATGTAACCTGAAAACAGAGCTTAATTTACTGATAAAGATCAAAGGCAACAGCAGTCAGTATGGATTCCTCCTCGACCTAGAGAGCAAAAGTCTTCACAACGGTATCAGTAAGCAACGTCATGATGAATAGAGAAAATATTTCAGTTGTCAAGGATTTAATTTTATTTGGAGTCACAGTCAATGCTCATAGAACAGCAATCAAGAAATCAAATGGTGTATCACATTGGGGCATGTCTATTGCAAAAGCCTTACCACCCTTTTAGGTCAATTATGCATGTCCTGCTCTAGATTGTTAAAGCCATACAGGTAATAGCTGAATTTCCTCTGATTTCAGGTTAACCTTCCCATTCCCCTTTTCCATTACGATGTTTCTTATCTAGGCAGTCTTTCCCTATTTTTGTAATGGTGACCTTATACAGTGTTCATTCTCTTGTGACTAAATTATTTTATTCACATAATGTCCTTAGACTAATTCATGTTGCAGACTGCTTCATGAGTTCTTCATTGTTTTTCAGTTCTGCATAATATGCCATTGCGTGAACATACCATAATTTCTCTATCCATTTTTGTTTTGTTTGTTAATGGACTCTTGGGCTGCTTCTATATTTTTGCTATTGTGAATAATGCTACAGTACTTTAATGGCAAGAAGCTGCACTACAATTCTGAAGGCATGTGGTTCAAATCCACCAGCTGTTTCATGGGATAAGCATGGGCACGTTCCTGCCATGCGATTAACTGTCTCTGAAAACCCACCAGAGGGTTAGCTGTGGTCGGTTCCAACTCGATGATACACTAAAACAGCTATCATGAATATGTATACTTATGTTCATGTCACAGCTCTGATTTCTTTTACATATTTTCCCAGAAGTGGAATGGTTGAATCAAATGGTTTCTCTATTTTCAACAAAAAGACTTAAAAAAAGTGTTTAAATGCACACCCATGTTTATTGCTGCTTTGTTCACAATAGCAAAGAGTTGGAAACAACCCAAGATCCCATCAACAAATGAATGGATAGAGAAACTGTGATATTTTACAATGGGATATTATGCAGCACTGAAAAAAAAACACTCATGAAATATACAAAATGGGTGACCATGGAGGACGTTATGCTGAGTGAAATATCTAAGTCACAAAAGGACAAATACTGCATAATGCCACTGTTATAAAGCAGGACTGACATGAGGGTTGGGGGAAACTAAGAAAAGAGGGGACAAATACTGTACACAGCATTGAAACAGATGAGGAAGATAATTGTATAAAAGGAATATATGATTAGGTATTATTGACATGACAAGAGTCCAGAAGAAGATCTTCATAGTAAAGTGATTGGAAGGGGAAACTGTATAACAACGAAACAACGAAATAACTATTTTTTTTTTTAACACACACAAACTTTGGAGGTGGGAGGGGGCAGGGAGGAAAATGTGCAACAATGAATGAATGGAAATATAAGTTCTTTATAAATTTTCATTAAAATCGCAATAAAAAATTAAAAGCAAAGATGTTATCTTAAGGACTGTGGTGTACCTGATCCAAACTTTAGTATTTTTCATTGCTTTATGAATGTGAAACTGGACAATGAATAAGGATACCAAAGAAGAATTTACATCTTTGAATTTTGGTGTTAGTTTAGAATATTGAATATACCATGAATAACCAGAAAAATAAAACTATTTTGGAAGACATGTAACTGAAGTGCTTCTTAGTGGATAGTGAGCTCACCTACTTTGAATGTGTTTTCAGGAGGGACAAGTCCCTGGAAAAGGCCATTATGATGTGTTAAGTAGAGGGTCAATGGAAAAGAAGTGGCTCCAACATTGGACTCGATCAAAGCAATTATTGTGAGGATGGTGCAGAACTGGGCAGTATTTGTTCTTCTACTTAAGGCCACTAGGAGTTGGAACTGACTTAACTGTTAACAGTACTTAGCAGCAGCAACAACAGTAATGATGACTACACTTTTGCTTTAATAAAAATACAGTAAAATGTAGTTTATTTAATAAAAATAAAAATAACCCTTTGTAAAAATTACCATTAATAATAAATTTGCCTGTCTCTTGGTGGTAAAACTCTTTTACTGATGCTTGAACACACTTGTTTGGTTCTCAAATCTTGGCCTCTGTCTTGGCTTTGGGAAAAGCCTGCTATTCTTAGTGTTTTCTGTTAGCCAAGGGAAGAGATTAGTATCTCTCTATATAAAGGAAAAGAATTCTTTTTCATACAAGAAAAGTAGGAGTCTCTGATCTGTTCAACCTAACAAAACAGCGGGTGGAATTTAATAGTGAGAACAATCAAGGATCTTTTAAAAAACTAATCTTCAAAAAAGGGACACTTAAAAAGATGGGATTTATAAAAATAATCAAATCAAATGAAAATAACAAGATCAACAAGTTTACTGTGTATAGCCTTTTCACGTGGTTTATGGGAGAATTTTGACCTTATTTTTTGTAGTAAATCCATGTGATTCCTAAATGCAAGGGTCTTTTCACTGGATGAAGTTACATTTTTTTGTTATTGTTTTCAAGTTCATTGTGTTATAAAATTGAGATTGCATTTCTTTTAAAAATAGTCAACCAACTAAAAAGAGAACTATTGGAAAAACAGGGAAGATATCAAGTGAAAAAATAATAATAGAAAATTTCTCATATATTAGTGTCTCTGTGATTGCTTTTACAAAAAAAGACTGTAGGTGTTTGTAATGTGACAAGAAAAAGAGCATAATTCTGGTTGTTGATAGCAGATAATTTTTTGACATATTAGCATTTCTATTTATCAGAGTAGCTATTTAATCTGTGAAATATTTTGGACTTAAATAATTTTTGAAAAGACGAAATAATGAATATGAAAAACTTTAGTTTCCCAATATTACCTGCTGCTTGTTTAAATTTCATATTGGGCCCATATAATCAATGTTCACAAGGTGACTGTATTCCAATTTTATTTTTACTTAAACTTATTCTTCAAATGCACATCTATTTCAACCATACCTAGATTGAAAAAACAGTAGCTACTCTTACATTTAAAAGAAACACTTGCTACTCGAAGGCCGTTCCTCTTGAGACATGGCCTGGAAACCGTGTTGAGTACCTTAAGTGATTCCAATCTGATCTGCAGAAAATCACTGTGGGTTACATTTTTCTTCCTTTGCACATATGTCACTGACAAAGCCAACTGGCTGGAGTCAACTTTTTGAAATGGACATTTCTGGCTAAGGTTTTGGAAGACTGTATTTTTTAAAGTAAAACATAAAAATCCAGTATTCACTGGTTTTACATTAAAAGCAAGTGGCTAAAAGAATCAAGATGAACTATCATAAACATGTAAGATGAAAACATTACATTTTGAGTACAATTTTAGTTTATGCCTTTGTTAGTAGATTTAAAAAAATAATTATACTTAATATAGTAAGCCAACTTCCCTAGGAAAGCAAAAAAATTAAATCAACTCAGATATTACAGATAAAAATATATTGGTATATATCTTAATAAACAAAAGATTTGGCACAGTTCCTTTTGTAAATATTTCATCATAATTATGTATAGACTGCATATTTACTGAATGAAAAATTGGAAAATTTACATGAATCAATGTACTTTTGTCCTTTAAGGAAGTGCAGTCTGGCTTAGAAAATACACTCGAGGCAAAAATTTTTGAGGCCTTGCTTTGCTTTTCACTTTGTTAGTATAAAATATGTATCTCTTCCCTAGAATTTCCCTCAAGATATAGTTGCATATTTCTTCCTCCTGTCGTTGTCAGTAATGAACTGATATTTAGAAGTGGCTTAAACTCCTGGTAGAAAAGCCATTTTTGTAAAGCAGGGTATTATTTTTACAGTGTGTAATAACTGAAGTAGCCAAGCCAGAGCTTAGGCACCCACATGGGTCACTGAGAGACTTGCGATTCTTCAGAAATGGTTACACAACATTTTTTAGCTAGTTGGGATTTACCATGTGCTTTAAGTCTGCAGCTCGTTGCTAGGGTGTGTTGGAATTGCAAGAGAAATACTTGCTAGTGTCCTTGGCCTATAGAAAGAAAGAAACTTGAGTTAAATGCTGATGTGTGCCAAGTACTATGTTGATGCGTCTATGCATATTATCTTATACAATTATCAACAGCAGTTAAAGGCCTTTCAATAGCATTTTGTTTATTGAGTGCTTACAAGCTATCTAGCATTGTGCTTAAGAGTCATATCTTGTTGCTTACTGTTGAGTTAGCTCCCTCTCGTGGTGAATTTATAACAGAACAAAATGTTACCTGGTCCTCGGCAATCTTAGTGATCAATAGTATGTTTGGGTCCATTGTTGTGGCTGTAGTTCAGTCCACTTGGATTTTTTTCCCAGTGAGTAGTTTTTCTCATTTTAGCTGTTAGTACCACACATGATACCATTCCCTGACTATTGGTCTTCCCCGATGACACATCCAAAGTAGCTAAGCTGAAGTCTTACCATCCTCATTTCTAAGGAGCATTCTGATTGTGTTTCTTTTAAGGTAGATGTGTTCATTCTTCTGGCAGTTGTTGTTGTGTTCTTAGGTGCCTTCGAGTGAAGTCAGTCTCGTAGTGGCCCTGTGAGCAGCCAACCTGAACTCTGCCCTGTCCTCTACCATCCTCATCCTCTTTGACACACTAGAGCCCATTACTGCAGCCACTGTGTCAATCCATCTCATTTGGGGTCTTCTTCTACTTTATTGATCCTCCATATTTTCAAGCAGGATGTTCCTTTCCAAGGAATAGGCTCACCTAGCTATATAACCAAAGTATGAAGGATGAAGCTTCACCATTTTTTCCTCCAAGGTGCACTCTGGCTGCTTCCCCCCTCCCCCCCAAGACATATCTGTTTGTTCTTTTGGCAGTCTATGGAATATGATAATCAGTACTCTTCTCTAATACCGCAACTCAAAGGCATCAGTTCTTCTCTCATCCTTATTTGTTTTCCAGCTTTCTGATGCTTAGCAGATGATTGAGAAGACCATGGCCAGAATGATATGAAGATTAGTGATATTAATCTTCAAACTGATATCAGTGCTCTTCAGCATTTTGGAGAGGTCCCTGGCAACAATGAAATCATCGACAGCTTCAGTTTTTTCATCTATCATTATGTTGGCTGTTGGTCCAGTATTGAGGACCCTTTTTTCTTGACATTGAGATGTGATCCATACTGAAGCTATAGTCCTTGAATTTCTGCAACAAACATTTTATATCCTCTTTACTTTCAGCAAGCAAAGTTGTGTCATCTGCATAATACAGGTTGTTGATGTGTCTTCCTCCAATCTTGATACCACATTCTTCTTCATAGAGTCCAGCTTTGTAAATTATTTGTTCGGCCTACAAATTGAATAAGTATGGAGAAAGGATAAAAACCTGATCCACACCTTACTGATTTTAAATTATGCTTAAACCTTTGCTTCTTGGTCTAAGTATAGACTCTGTATGAGACAATCAAGTATTTTGAGATTTGCTAGTATCACAATTTGCATAGGTCAGTTCTTCTGACTTCCTTTTTTTATTGCTCAATTTTCATATACCTATAAGACTATTGGTAAGAACATGGCATACCTTAGATATCAAATTAATATCTTTGCTTTTTAAAACTTTAATGAAACATTTTTTTTAAAAACCGTATTTTCATACAATCATTCATATACATTATGTTTCATTCATGTGCTATTTTTTACAATCAATCATACACTTTAGGTTTTCTTTCATAGTTTACTGTTGATGAATGTCTTTTATTTGTCACCCCATCTCATCAAGTTCCTATTACATCTTACTTATTCCGTCACCCCAACCCCATCTGTCCACTAATCTAATGAAGTCTTTCATAGTGGATTTCTTCAATGTAATACATTATTTCCACTTGGCCAACAGACTGGAAGAGATCTGTATTTGTTCCCATCCCAAAGAAGGGTGACCCAACAGAGTGTGGAAACTATAGAACAATATAATTGATTTCACATGCAAGCAAGATTCTACTGAAGATTATCCAAAAACGACTGGAACAGCACATCAGCAGAGAACTGCCAGAAGTTCAGGCTGAGTTTAGAAGGGGTCATGGTACTAGGGATAGTGTAGCTAATGTTAGATGGATCTTAGCTGAAAGCAGGGAATACCAGAGGAATGTCTATCTGTGTTTCATTGACTATGCAAAGGCGTTTGACTGTGTGGACCATAACAAACTGTGGCTGACTCTGAGATGAATGGGCATCCCAGAACACTTGATCATGCTTATGAGAAACCTATACTTGGACCATGAGGCAGTGATCAGAAAAGAGCTAGGAAACACTGCATGGTTTAAAACTGGGAAGGGTGTACGCCAGGGATGTGTCCTATCTCCATACCTTTTCAACCTGTATGCAGAACAGATTATCTGGGAGGTTGGGCTCTATGAGGTGAAATGCGGCATCAGAATTGGTGGAAGATCTATCAACAATCTCTGTTATGCAGATGATACAACCCTGCTTGCTGAAACTGAGAAGGACCTGAAGTGTTTGCTGCAGAGTGTCAAGGACTGCAGCCTCCAATATGGATTGAGGCTCAATGTCAAGAAGACAAAGATTCTCACCACTGGGCAAATTGGCAGCATCAGGATGGATGGTGAAGCCCTTGAGATTGTTTCCAGTTTTAGTTTGCTTGGCTCCACAATCAACATTCTTGGCACCAGTAGCCAGGAAATTAAAAGACGTATTGGGGAAGTCTGCTGTTAGGGACCTCTCCAAAGTACTGAAGAGCAATGGTGTCTCTCTGGAGACTAAGGTGCATCTGGTATAGGCCATGGTCTTTGCTATTAAGTAAGACTAAGGAGTATAAAAGAATTGATGCCTTTGAGCTGTGGTGCTGGAGAAGAGTATTGAGGGTACCATGGACTGCTAGGAAAACAAACAGATTCATCCTGGAAAGGGTTAAACTGGGTGGCTCCTTGGAGGCAAGAATTCTGAGGCTCCGTCTAACATACTTTGGACATGTTGTAAGGAGGGACCAGTCCTTGGAGAGGGACATCATGCTTGGTAGGGTGGAGGGACAGCAGAGGAGGGGAAGGCCCTCTATGAGGTGGATTGATTCAGTGACTGGGGTAATCGGGATGGGTGTATTGGAGACAGTGCGATTGGAACAGGAGAGAGCAGAGTTTAGGACTGTTGTCTATATGGTCGCTATGAGTCACAAGCGATTCGACGGCACATAGCAACAACAACAAACAACAACAACATTATTTGATTTCTTGTCTGCTGTTTCCATGAATTGTTTGGTTTCATTGATTGTTGGTTCACATAGAATGAAATTATTGCCATTTTCATTCTTCCTTCTTCATATGTTGTTGTTGTTAAGTGCCGTCAAGTTGTAGATGACTCACAGTGACCCTATGAACAAATGATCTGAACACTTGTATAACTTTGATCGTTTATCCAAGTTCATAGAGTTTCCAGAGGCAAGCTGTTTCCCTTCATTTATCATGATATTTTTCAGGCCAATTGTTAGGAACTTTTTGTAAGTGAGGTTGTTTTGTAAATGAGAAAATGAAGATTTAAAGAAATTACTTAAAGATGTGAATTACATATAGGTGCTGAGCCCACATTTCATACCTGTATCAACTTATAGTTTGGAGTAACATTTCTTTATGGGAAATCATGGGAACATTGAGTGATTTAGGTATTATGGTACAGGTAAAAAAAATCAAACCAATCCAAAATTTCCATTGTTAAGAGTGAAGTGCCTTGAATTATTATTTTTTATTCATTTGTTGTTCAACATTTTCCTCCTCCTACCCAAGCCACTTTGCAATCCACCACTTTTCCCCAGATTGTTGTCATACATACAACGCCTAGTCATAAATTCTTTTCAAACAGTTCTTCCTCTCAACTGTTTCAATGCAGTGTTCCTAATCTATTCATTCTTTTTGACTGACCCAGTTTTGCCAAGCTTTCTGACTTTATGATGTTGAGGGAAATTGACCTGCCCTGAGAATTTATTTTGATGTTTGCTGGAGTCTTATTGCTGTTAGGTTGAATCTCAACATTGTAGTGATTTCTGTTATATATAAAAAATAATTTGTTCATAATTATGTCTATTAGGATAGATTAAAGATGTTTTGAGCACTGTTGTGTTTATGAAATGTAAAAGTATAAGTTGTCTAGCAAGGAAACACTACATGGTTTAAAATTGGGAAGGGTGTATGCTAGGGATGTGTCCTATTTCCATACCGTTTCAATCTATATGCAGAACAGATTATCCAGGAGGCTGGACTCTATGAGGAGAAATGTGGTGTCAAGATTGGAGGAAGACTCATCAACAATCTGCATTATTCAGATGACACACCCTTGTTTGCTGAAACTGAAGAGGACCTGAAGCCTTTGCTGCAGAAAGTCAAGAACTGCAGCCTTCAATATGGATTGAAGCTCAATATAAGGAAAACAAAGATTCTCACCACTGGGTCGATTGGCAGCATCATGATTGATGGAGAAGAGATCAAGATTATTCACAGCTTTAGTTTGCTTGGTCCACAATCAACAGTCTTGACACCAGCAGCTAGGAAATTAAAAGACAAATTACATTGGGAAAGTCTGCTGTTAGAGACCTCTCCAAAGTACTGAAGAACAGTGATATCAGTCTGGAGACTAAGGTGTGCCTGATACAGGCCATGATCTTTGCAGTCACTTGCTATACATCAAAGAGCTGGACAATGACTAGGGACTATTTAAGGAGAATTGATGACTAAGCTGTGGTGTTGGAGAAGAGCATTGAATATACCATGGACTGCTAAGAGAACAAACAGATCCAGAGAGGGTGAAACCAGGCTGCTCCTTGGAGGCAAGGATTCTAAAGCTTCGTCTGATATATTTTGGATGTGTTGCAAGGAGAGACCATTCCTTGGAGAGGCACATCATGCTTAGGAGTGTGAAGAGACAGCACAAGAGAGGAAGACCCTCGATAAGATGGATTGATTCAGTGACTGGGGTAGTGAGGGAAGGTGTGTCGGAGACAATAAGATTGGTGCAGGATAGAGCAAGGTTTAGGAGTGACATAGGGTCACTGTAAGTCACAAGTGGCTCGACGGCACATAATAACAATAACAACAACAACAATAACATACTTTTATTGGTGTGGTATAATCATACTATACATTGTGTTTCCTTCATATATATAGTATAGTTTTTTGGTGTGTGTGTTTCACATTGTCCTTCATTGACATTATGTTTCATATAATCATTCCCATATATTGTAGTTTGGGTTTCCCTTCCTACATTGCGTTTATAAATGTAATCACCATTTGATGATGCCCACCATTACCCTATTTTTTTCAAGTCCCCACCAAATCTTTCCCATTTTTTTACCCCCTCCCTCCACCCAAAAAATTGTGCAACCTTGTGATTTCCCCCCCTACCCATCCTTAACCCTCTGCTCCTACCCCTTCTTCCCTTGAGCCTATATATATATATACTTTACTCATTTTTCTTCTGTTTTTCTAATACTGGTCTTAACCGTATTTATCCTTATGAGACTGAGTTACTTATCTCAGCATAATACTCTTCAGTCTCTCCGAAGTTATGTAGTATTTTTTTGAAATTGTTGTTCCTGAGTGCTGCATAGTATTCCATTGTACACACACTTTAAACTGTAATTGGTGGGTGAAATGAGTTCTGAGTGAAACATGCCTTCATACATGTATTATTTGCTACTAATTTGGCTCATCTGTTTATTAATTTGCACTTTGTCTTATGTTAACTAGTCTTAAAAAATGAACATCCATCTTAGTTCTGAAACTAACTTGGAGAAATACTAACAATAAAATGAAAAATTCCAAGCATACCTTTTAAAAAGAAGTCATAAAATTTCACTTGGAGAAAGAAATAATATTTTATGGTTTCGATTCATACTAAGAAATTTGCTTTACAACTACTAAATTAAAGCCATGTACCTTTCTAAAATGTAAGAGAAAAATCTAAAACATCTCTTAGAAGCTGTGATTTTTGCACATGCAAATTTTCAATCCCAGTTGTCTTTGCTAAATGATGTTCCTTCAACAGTAGCCAGCGCCTACTCTCAAGTTCAATTCTAATGACATATGTTTCTCTGTCAAGCCTCGCTGGTTTACCTCGATAAGTTGCTTCTTTAGTCCTACAAAATTTGTTGGTAGTTAGATTTTTTAAAAAATATACTTATTGCAATATTTAATTATTATTTGTATTAAGTTATAATATAATGATTTGTTTTGCATTTCCCTCCATAACTAGCATTTTAATTTAAATTTGTTTTGCATTTTTTTCACCATTTCTGTGTATCTTTCTGGAGATCAGACCACATCTTGTATCTGCAGTACACATAATTCTGGAAAGGTAGCAAATATTCAGTATCTGTAATGCAGAATTTACTAATTATAGTTTGAGCCTTAAAAATTACATTGAAGATTGAAAACACCCAACCCTGTATACTCCATACAAAAGTATTTATTTTAAAAACAATTTGGGATGATAATGATTTTTCTTTTGATTATTTCATTTTAAACGGAGAGGAAAAATTAGGGAAAACTACTTTCTACTCTGGGAAGTTATAACATTGATTGGAATAATTCCTTTGCTTTTAAATTATCCACTTTGTCATGGGGCCAACATTTCAGAGCTTTCTATTTTTTTGAATGAATCTGGATTGCATTGAGGCAGTTCATGTAACTAAAGATAGAGGTTATGTTCTGTCCATGTACCAGAGTGAATTTCCAATTGCTTACAACCACTTTAAATTTTAACAAAGCTTCGACAGGGTTACTGTTCTTCATTGAGATATGTTGCCAATTTGAATTTAGAAGCACATTTTTGTGCTTTTAGATAAAGTTTACAACGCATATCAGATTGTCAATCCATCATTTATTTGCATTTGTTTGATAACATTAATTTTAATATCTATAATGTCAGATCATCGACTTATGCTGTATTGTCTTTCCTTCATCTATCTTAATAAGTGTTTATTATAAATTTTTGCTTCCTTCTCTTTTCCTTTGCTTTCATTGTAAACTCTAATAATTCTATCACTGTATAAACTTTCTTTAATTTTTTATAACATCAGTGTTATACAATATTTGTTCTTTTGCGAGTGACTTATTTAACACAGCATAATTTCCCATAGATTTATTCAGGTCATTCAGTGTTTCAAGAATTTTCAAGAATTCCTCCTTATTTTTCAGTGTTGGATAACATTTCATTGTGCCAATGTATCATAGTTTATTTATCCATTCATCTGTTGTTGGACACATAGATTGTTTCCAACTCTTTGCTATTATGAATAATTCTGCAATAAATATGAATGTGCACTTTTCTGTTCATGTTGACGTTCTTATTTCTTTAGAATATATAACTAGTGGTGGGATTACTAGAACAAATGCATTTCTATTTTAAACTTTTTAGAAAAGTACCACACTGCTTTCTTAGAGGTAGCACCATTTTACATTAACACCAGCAATGTGTGTGTGAGAGTTCCAATCTCTTCATATCCTCACCAGCCTGTTATTTATTGGCTTATCAAATTTTGCCATTGTATCAGGGTTGAGGTGATACCGCATTGTTGTTTTGACTCTCATCCCTCTAATAGCTAATGAGGGAGCTCTGGTTGTGCAGAGGAATTTCAGTGTCAACCTAAAGGCTTGTTGTTTTTATGTGCCATCAAGTCATAGTGACTCATAGCGACCCTATGTACGAGAGCCCTAAATACTCTTCTATCCTGTGCCAACCTTGCCGTCTCAAACACACTCATTCCCACCACTCCAGTCACAGAATAGATCCATCTCATCGAGGGTCTTCCTCTCCTACGCTGTCCCTCCATGCTCCCAAACATGATGTCCCTCTCCAAGGACTAGTCCCTCCTTGCAACATGCCCAAAGTATAGCAGACAAAGCCTCAGAATCCTTGACTTCCAGGAGCATTCTGGCTTCACCTCTCCTGGACAAACCTGTTTGTTCTCCTAGCAATCCATGGTATATTCAATCCTCTTCTCCAGCACCACAGCTCAAAGGCATCAAAGCATCAATTCTCTTTCTCTCATCCCTATACACTATACAACTCTCTGATGCATAGCACATAATTGCGAAAACTATATTCTGGATCAGGCACACCTTAGTCTCCAGCCTGACGTCATTGCTCTTCAGTACTCTTGAGAGGTCCCTCACAGCAGACTTTCCCAGTGCAGGTCATCTCTTGATATCCTGGCTGCTGTTACCAAGAGTGTTGACTGTGGAACCATGCAAACCAAAACTGTTAACTATCTCAATCTCTTCACCATCCATACTGATATTGCCAATTGGCCCAGTGGTGAGAATCTTTGTTTTTCTGATGTTGAGCCTCAATCCATATTGGAGGCTGCAGTCCTTGACCCTTTGCAGTAAGCACTTCAGGTCCTCCTCAGTTTCAGCAAGCAGGGTTGTGTGATCCACATAATGTATATTGTTGATGACTCTTCCACCAATCCTGATGCCACATTCCTCCTCGTACAGCCCAGCGTCTCGGATGATCTGTTCTGCATACAGATTGAAAAGGTGTGAAGACGAAATACATCCCTGATGGACCCCCTTCCTGATTTTAAACCATGTAGTGTATCCTTCCTCTGTTCTGACTACTGCCTCTTGGTCCAAGTATAGGTTTCGCATTAGCACAATCAAATGTTCTGGGATTCCTATTCTTCTCAGAGTCAGCCATAGCTTGTTGTGATCCACACAGTCAAAAGCCTTTGCATAGTCAATGAAGCCCAGATACCCATTCTTCTATAGGTTTAAATCTACCAGCTGCTCTGTGGGAGGAAAGAAAGCTGGACAATCTCCTCCTGTGTGATTTACAGCCTCTGAAAACTTATTGGAGGATCAGCTATGAATTGGTTCTAACTCAATGGCAAATTGAATGTCTTGAACATTTCTTCATGTGCTTATTGGCCATCTGAATGCCTTTGGTCAAGCGTCTTTTGGTTTTCCCTGCCCATTTTGTAATTGGTTCATTTGTCTTTTTTTCTTGAGATGCTAAAATTTTCTATAAATTTTAGAGATGAGCTCCTGGTCACATGTGCCAAATATTTTTCCAAGTTTGTAGGTTCTCTTTTCATGCGTTTGGGGATATTTTTTTAAAATGTAATTTTTTTTAAGTTTCTTGATGCATATGTTGTTTAGTTGTTGATTGCCTTCGAGTCAGGCATGACCCATAGTGACCCTATGAACAAAAGGCCTGAAGCCCCTCTACAATCCATCAACATTTTTCAAAGTTCATAGAGTTTCTGGAGGCAAGTTGTTTAGGAAGTGGATGCCACTCCTGCTTCCAAACCTATCATAGAATGTTATTGGTTGAGTCACCTGCGATGCAGAGTGACCCTATGTACAGTAGCTCTGAATCATTTCTGTCCTGAGCCAATCTCACTAATTTTGACACACTAACCCCCATCACCACAGTTACTCTATCAATCCATCTCATCCAGGGTTTCCCCCTCCTGCGCCCTTTCGAGCATGATGTCCTTCTCCAAGGACTGATCTCTTCTGGCCACGTGCCCAAAGTGAGGCAGAGATTCAAAATTCTAGCATTCAAGGAGAGACTTGATTTCACCCTCTCTAAGACAAACCTATTTGTTTTCTTGACAGTCCATGGTATGTTCAAGACTCTTCTCCAGCACCACAACTCGAAGACATCTATTCTTTTCCTGTCATCCTTAGTCATTGTCCAGCTTTCTGAAGCATAACAATTATTTGAGAAGACCGTGGCCTGGATTAGGGGTACCTTTGTGTCTAGACTGACATAGTTGCTCTTCAACTCTCTGGAGAGGGCCATGGCAGCTGACTTTCCCAATGAAATTAATCTTTTGATTTTCTGAATGCTGGTGTTAAGAGTGTTGATTGTAGATCTGAGCAAGCTGTAATTGCTAACAACCTCAATCTCTTCTCCATTCATCATGGTGCCACCAATTGGCCCAGTGGTGAGAATCTTTGTCTTCTTGATGTTGAACTTCAATCCATTTTGAAGACTAGAGTCCTTGACCTTTTACAGAAAGTACTTCAGGTCCTTCTCAGTTTCATATAAGGATTTAATTTTTAGAGCGTCCAAATAATCTGGTTTATTCCCTGTTGATTGTGTGTTTTAGTTGTATTTAGTAGTCTGTTTATGCCATAAACTAGGGCTTCTGACCTTGCCCGTCTTTACTCTCTTACCGTCTTTATGGTTTTTGGTTTTACTCCTAATTGTTGTTGTGTGCCAATGAGTCAGAACCGACCCATAGCTGGCCCTCCAGTAGGTTGTCAGAGGCAGTTAGTAGCAGGGGGGGAGATTTCCCACCCTTCTCCTATGGAGACGCTCGTGGATTTGAACCATGTGCCTTCAAGATTGTAGTACATCTTTTTGCCGATAGGCCATCAGAGAGCCCCGTGGGGCAGTGGGTTAAGCATTGGGCTGCCAACCCAAAGGTTGTTAGTTCAAACCCAATAGCTGCTTTCGGGAAGAAAGATGTAGCACATTGCTTCTGTTAAGCTTTATAGTCTTTTGGGGCAGTTCTATTCTATCCTATATGGTCACTCATAGTCGTGGACTCACCATGAGTCTAAAAAACTTGGCAGCAATGGTTCCAGCGTGGTTTGGGTAATTACCAGAGGTGTTCCTTAGAACAGTAATTCTTTTTCTCCACCATAATTCAAAGCACCACTAGATTATGATTCTACCTAAGGCTGGGAACGTGCATCAGTATAGCTGAGTTTTACTCCCAGATCCTTGATATATCTTAAGGGTTTGGGTTTGTTTTTTTTTTTTGTTTTGTTTTTTTTAAAGATTTGGTGTCAGGTATGGATCTTGTTAAATTTCTGCAAATAGATACCCAGTTTTGGAACACCATTTGTTAAAGAGGCTGTCTTTCCTCATTTGATGGATGTCATCTCTTTGTCAAAGATCAGCTAGTGGATGGGTTTATTTCTGAGTTCTCAATTCTTTCCATTGGTCTTTGTATTTGTGGGGAAGTCTAGTGGCCTGGTGGGTCTGAAAACCCAGGGAAGGGTCAGATATGAATCAGTTCTGACTTGAGGATGCCATAGCACACATACCATATAATGTACAATAACGGTGTATCAATGCTATCTTGATTAGAATGACTGCCAGGAGGTTTTGAAATCAGGAAGTGTGAGCCCTCCTACTTTGTTTTTATTCTTCATTAGTGCTTTGCTTATGTATCCTTCCTTTTCATATAAAAGTTACAGATTGCTTTTTCTATCTCTTTGAAGAATGGAAATGGGATTTGAATTGGGATAATTTTATATATATGCCTTTTAAGTACTCTTGTTTACAAAGAAAATACAGTATGGGAATTTTATCCTCAAAGGAAAATATTATGATATGATATAGATATATACACACACAGTAAAATCAGGAGATCTTTGTAAATTAATGAAGCCCATGTGTGATTGGCAATAGGAGACACTATAATGATTTTGAATATATACATATTTAAAATTAATTTTAATGAAAGTTTACAGAGACTTGGGATTTCTAGTCATTCATTGTTGCACTTTTCTCCCTGCCCACCCTCTCCCCCTCAATTTACTCTTCTTGAAAAGAAAAAAAATCTCTTTCATTGTTAAGCAATCGCTCTCCTCAAGTCCACTCCACTATGCAGCCTTCACTCTGGACTTCTGTAACGACAAGAATACCCATTCATATATCCCTTTTAAACAGTTATCTCCCTCATCTGTTTCAATGCAATAGATATCAATCCTCCCCTCCTTTTCTGTCTTCCCTCAACCCTGATGTCAGTCCTATTTTACAACAGTGGCCCTATGCAGTATTTGTCCTTTTGTGACTGAGATATTTCACTCAGCATAATGTCCTCCAGGGTCATTAATTTTGCATAATATTTCATGAGTTTCTTGTTTTTCAGTGCTGCATAGTAATTCCATTGTGTGAGTATACCACAGCTTCTCTATCCATTTGTTTGTTGATGGGCACCTGGGTTGTTTCCAACTCCTTGCTATTGTGAACAAAGCCGCAATAACATGAGTATGCATATATCTACTTGGGTGGCAGTTATGGTTTCTTTAGGGCATATTCCCAGTAGTGGAATTGCTGGGTCAAATGGTATCTCTATCTGCAGCTTTTTGAGAAAGCATCATACAGCCTTACATAATGGTTGCACCATTTTACACTCCCACCAACAGTGAATAAGGGTTTCTTCACAACCTCGCCAGCATTTGATGTTTGCTGTTCTGCTAAATTTTGCTATTCTTACTGGGGTGAGATTATATCTCATAGTTGTTTTGGATTTTGAATATATTTTTTGCCTCTCATCTGTGTAGCATAGTGTTTATGCTATACAGATTTCCCCCTTTATTTAATTTTGCATTTATATGTGCATTTAAGATGCTATTGACTCTTTTGCACATGATTATTGATGAGAATGACATAGATGATATGGAATTTTGCCTTTTAATTGGCTCCATTTCTCTTATAACCAGGACACCAAATTGTTTTTGTACTGGAATTTAAGGGAAACGTTTGAGGCACAGTTTCTCGGTTAGCATAATGGACAGAACTGGATGACAGATTTTTATCCTGTGAAAGTCAGTCTCACTGGCTGTTTTACTGTCACTGCTGTTTATTGGTCCCCTGTGATGCATGAGTTCCTTTATGTGTTTGGAAAAACATTTTAAGATTTTTTTCCCTTAAGCCCTGAGAAGTTACCTTTGTCTTAGTTTCCTACTCAACTGATTTGTTACTTTTGTCCTTGTAGGGTGACATTTGCTACATAAACTGTGAATAACTTGTGGTTTGATGTATTGTTTCAGGTTCTGAGCTGCCATGTGACTAATGTGTAGTTCTTGCTTTTGTTAGGTGCTGCTAATTCTAGTATGACTCATAACATCTCTATGAACAACCAATCTGAACCTTGTCCTTTCCTGTGCCGTCCTCACAATCTCTGTCATGCTCAAGCCCATTGCGGAAGTCATTGTGTCGATCTACCTAGTTGCGGGTCTTCTTTTTCTTTGCCATCCTTTCACCTTTCCAAGCATGATGTCCCTCTTCAATAGCCTCTCTTAGCATCATGCCCTAAGAATATGAGTTGAAGCCCTGTCATTTTGCCTCCAAGCAGCTTTCTGGTTGCACCTTGTCCAGGATATATTTGTTTATTCTTTTGGCAGTCCATTGAGCAGGTAGTAGAAGCATTTTAATGCCAATTCAAAAGGTTTAGAGCTTTGAGCGAAGTGTTATGCACTTTCTCCAAGACATACCTGTTTGTTCTTTTGGCAGTCTGTGGGATATTCAGTACTTTTTTCCAGTACCATGACTCAAAGGCATTGCTTTTTCTTCTGTCATGCTTTTCATTATCCAGCTCTCAGATTCGTAACAAGTGACTGAAAAGACCATGGCCTGAGTTAGCCTTACCTTAGTCTTTAAAAGCAACCAAGATACATTAATAATAACGGGTGACTGGAATGCAAAAGTTGGGAACAGGGAAGAAGGATCAATAGTTGGAAAACGTGGACTTGGTGACAGAAATGTGGCTGGAGATAGAATGAAAGAATTCTATACAATGAATAATTTATTTGTTGCAAAAACCTTTTATTAGAAGACAAACAGTGACTATATACATGGACTTCACCCAATGATCTACACAGGAATGAGATTGATTATATCTGTGGAGAAAAATAATTGGAGAAGCTCAATTATCAGCTGTGAAAAGTAGGTCAGATGCTGATTGTGGAACAGATCAACTGCTCCTCTGTAAGTTCAAACTGAAGCTAAAGAAAATGGAATCAAATCCACAAGAACCAACGTTTGACCTTGAGTCTATCCCACCTGAATTTGAAAATCATCTTAGGAACAGGTTTGGGACTTTGATCACTAATGACTGAAGACCAGATGGCTAGTGGGAAGATACCAAGAATATCATCCTGGATGAATGTAAAAGATCATTCATTGTAAAGACAGAAGAGGAATAAAAGACCAAGGTGGATGTCAGAAAAGACTGAATATTGTGTTAGAATGTCGAGAAGCCAAAGCAAAGGGAAGAAATAAAAATGTTACGGAGCTGAATAGAAGATTTCAAAGGATAGTTTGGGAAGATGAAGCAAATTATTGTAATGAAATGTGCAAAGAACTGGAGTCAGAGAATCAAAAGGACCAAACTCGACATTTCTTAAGTAAGCTGAAGGAACTGAAGAAAGAATTTAAGCCTTGAGTTGCAATACTTAAGGATACTAACATATATAACCTCAGTACTCTAGTTACTGTGTTAATCCATCTTATCTGGGATCTTCCTTCCCTGTGCTGTCCCTCCACCCTTCCAACCATAATGTCCTTTGACTGGTCTCTCCTGACCACATGCCCAAAGCATATGAGACAGAGTTTTGAGATCCTTGCCTCCAAGGAGCAACTTGGTTTCACCCACCCCAGCACAAAATTGTTTGTTCTTTTGACAATGCATTGTGCATTCAGTATTCCTCTATAGTACTGTACCACAGCTAACAGGCATTGATGGGCACTTGAGCTGCTTCCATTTCTTGGCTATTGTGAATATTGCTGCGGTTAACACAAGTGTACATGCATCTGTTTGTGTCACAGATTGGAATTCTTTGAGGTATATTCTTAGTGGCATACACTTTTTTCCCCCTACTATACAATATTCCTTATTTTGTTCTGACAACTGCTTCTTGGTAGTATGTATAGGTTTCACATGAACACAGTAAGTATTGTGGGATACCCATTCTTCTCAATGTTAACCATGATTTTTAATGATATACTCAGCCAAATGCCTCTGTCTAGTCAATAAAGTAAGGAACTTTTCTGGTTCTCTGCTTTCTAGGATTCAGGTAACCTTTTGTTTCATAGTCTTTTTTGAATTCAGTTTGAATTCTGGCAGTTACCTGTTTGTGCACTGCTTTAGCTAGTTTTTAATAATCTTCAATAAGATTTTACTTGTGTGTGATCCTATTTTTAAAGATATTGTTCAATCATTTCCTCATTCTGTTGGGACACCTTTTTTGCTGTTAATATCTCAAAATAGGTGTCTCTTTTAGTCAGTTGGTCAGGTAGCTCTCTTCCAAGTTTCCTGGGACAGAGGAGTGAATAGGTTGAGGGCTGCATCTGTTTGCTCTAAACCTCAACTGGGATTCCACCAATTTTTGGAGTCTTATTTTTTTGGCAATGTCATCAATGTAATTTGGGCTGCTTCTTTTAGTACCATTAGTTCTTTTGTATATTTGTGCTTTTAGAGGAAGAAATATAATTATTTAAAATTGTAAAAAGTTTTATTCCATTTAAAAAATTATTAAGTCATTCATACACAATTTCCACCCTTCCCCTCTCCCAGTTCCCCTTGTAAGGCCATTAATTGTCATACACATGGTTTCTAATCTTTCAATCCTTTCAGGATGTCCTTCCTTCACCCATTTCAGTGAAATGTTCATTATCTATCCATTCTTTTCTCATTTCCCCCCCATGTTCCTTTCTTCATTCATTATTACATTAGTGAGCTTATGTAGTATTTAACCCTTTTTGACAGAGATAGTTCACTGAGCATAATGTCTTCCAGATTAATCCATGTTGTGTAGTGTTTTAGGAGTTCATTATTTTTTAGTGCTGTGTAGTATTCCATTGCACGAATGTACCATGGTTTACCTATCCATTCAATTGATGGGCACCTGGGCTGTTTCCATCTCATTGCTATTCTGAATAATGCTGCAGTAAACATGAATGTGCATGTATCTGTGTGTGTTGCCATTTTTGAGATGCAACTTTCTGAAATGGTTTCATACCAACCAGTTCTTTTTAGCAATGTGATTTTGTGTATTCCTCTCATTTTCTTTTGGTGCTTCCGGAGTCATTCAGCCTTTCTATTTGTTGGACATATTAAAATTAGTGACGTGAGATAATGTTTTTGTATACAATATTTGGTGCAGTTGTCAAATCAATCTTTTAAGTTTTATTAGTGTTACTTTGTAGATGTAGAAACTGATGACTGTAAAATGATGACTGTGTTTATACAGCCTCTAAGTACAAAGCTGAGATTTTAAAGTAGGTTGGCTTGAGTATTTTTAACAGTTTTCCTGTTGCATTTCTAGTAATAATTGGAAATAGTGATTTGAAAGCAACAAATTGATGTCAAGCTGAAAATATTCCAACAGCAAACATTTCCATTAGGCTTCACTTGAAAGTTCAGCCATAAAATAAGTTGTATGTGCTATTTGTTCCTATAAAGTATGATAATAGGGTAAAGTAAGTTCTCTCTTCATTGTTCTCTTTCTGCTTGTAATTGATTTATTAAATAATTGTATCATTTGTCCAGAGTTTCCCCAATCTGTATTTTGCTGACTACATCCTTGAAGATGTCTCCTTCTGGATATGTTTCACTGTCCATCATATTTATTGTAAATCTGTGTTAGATCTAGAGGCTTGATAAGATTCAGATTTGAATTTCTGACAAGACAGCTTCCTAGATGGTGTTGTATACATCCAGCAGGAGGTACCCAGTGCCCGGCTAGCTTTATTTCTGTGATGCCAACAGCCATTGGTGATTGTAGCCTTCAAACAAACGAACAGACATAAAACCCCACCTAAACTGGATTTCAACTCCTGGTCACCCTATAGAAGCTTACAGAACCACGTGTAGGGTTTTATTGTTGTTGGGTGCTGTGGAGTTGACTCTCAAGGCCATGTGACAACAGAACAAAGCCTTCCTGGTCCCACGCCATCCTCACCATTTCTGACTGTTCAGTCACTGTGTAGTCTGTCTCATTGAAGGTCTTCCTCTTTTTTACTGATAGAGTTTACAGGGCTTCACAGCTTTATAGCATTAAACTGTCCACCTTTCCCTTGGGGAGTGGGTGATGGATTAGAATTGACAGCTCTTTGGTTAACGTCTGTGTGCTTAACAGTTTACCAGAGCTCCTTTTTTTTATCATAGCCTATTTCGTTTGGGATAGCAAAGTGGTTATATTCTATTTTTATCATTCCTCTTTAATATATTAGCATATTAGCTGAAATGTATCTAAACAGAGAAATTTTCCTTCATTAACTATTTGTTTACATGGGCATATGTTTTTAATAGAAAAGTTATGATTATATGCTTACTTCTCTCCATTTGTTTCCAAAATAATAGTTTTCCTTAGCATTCTCCCAAAGGTGACAAATTAGTTGTTGCTGGTTTTAGTGTTGTATATTATTATGAAATAATGGATTTACATATTCAATTCATTGGAATTTTTTTAAAAGTTACTGCTAAAAAGTAGTTCTATCTGTGGTCAAGGAGACTTGCTAAACATTCTCATGATCTTTTAGGTAGATATGTAGTTTTGTTATATATGTATATATATATGTGTATAATTGATAGATATTAGATTAGTACTTGTAGATTCGACAATCTCTTTCCTTAATTCCACTATCAACAGTCTATAAAACAAAGAGGACATGAGATCTATGTAAGGCATGTATTTATGTTACATAAAATAAAACAATCTCTTATTGTTGTTGAGTCAGAATCAACCCATGGCTGACACTTCAGAGAGCTTTCAAAGGCTGTAAATCATATGAGAGGAGATTGCCTGTCTTTCTCCTCTGGGGCAACTAGTGAATTCGAACTACTTGCCTGTGAGTTGTCAGTGTGACTCCTTACCCACTAGTTCACCAGAGCTCTCCTTATGTTGTCAAGAGTGGATGGATAAATACTAAAAAGCTGTAAAAGCAGTAGTAATACCCTGAAATCTCAGAGGTGAGCAGTTCGAATCCACCAAATGCTTTGCAGGAGAATGAGGGGTGGTCTCCTCCAGTACCAGTCAGATCCAATTTGACAGTACATACACAAAAAATAATAAACAATAAAATAAAAAAAGTATAAATAAAATAATGATAACAGTATAGCATTTGTTTAGAGTCCTTAAGGCCACCAATTTTTTAATATGGTCAAATTAATGCTACAGTATTTAGAATAAATTTTCAAGATATCATTTTTTTGTTTATCTCTTTTTTATTAAATTTTATTAATGTTAATGAACATTTACAGAGATTTTGGGTTTCTATTTATTCATTGTTGCACTATTTTCTCTACCCTCCCCCCTCAAGATGTAATTTTTATTCAAGTGAAGCAACTAAAAAAGAAATAAATACTGTTATTGTTGTTGTTAAGTGCCATCGAGTCGCAGGCGACTCATAATGACCCTATGAAGGAGAGTCCTTGACACTTGGGTGCCTTTCATCCTCTCTCCAGGTTCATAGGGTTTCCGGAGGCAAGCTATTATGGAAGTGGATGCCACTCCTCCTTCCAAATAAATACTACTTTGAAATAAAAATATTATAGGTTGAATCCAATGATATTAAAATTCAGAAACTTTTCATTTCCCATTCTTCAAAAGCTATAGTCACAAAAGGAAGAGGGAAGAATGCTGTTTCTGGGTATATCAGTTTCTCGATATAAAGCTAGAATTGCTTTGGGGTCAGGAGTGTCTTAAGAGAGATGAGAGCAGAGAATTAAAATCGAGAATGAAAGAAGAATTAAACTCTAGTTATTTTTTAAAAGTGGTTTGTTTATGTGCCAGGAAAATACGAGCTATTGCATCTTTTAGAAGATTTAGGAATGACTTGGAAAAACCTTGAAAACATTGTAATAAAGATCTACATAATGTAAAAAATTGCTATTTTAGTCATTTTTAGGTGTAACATTTGATGGTATTAATTATACAGTGAAATTTCTGAATTAATTTCTGAAGCATCGTCATCATTCCAAACGAGAACTCTGTACCCTTTAAGCAGTGACTACTCTCTGCTGGAAAGACTTTGCAGTGAATTACCACAGTCTTTATTTTGGGGCTCGTAACTTAAGTGCAAGGGATATTTTTTCTTTACATTAATGTTTAGTAATTTTTTAACAGTTACATTTTGGGCCAGATAATTCTTTGTTATGGGGGCTTTCCTATACCTTGTAGTACATAGATTTTTTAAAATCTGTTATGCTTTTTGTTTTGTTTGATGAAAAGAGACAACTATCAATAGAAAGCTTTCTGATTTGTATTTTATACTAGTTTTAATTTTTGCCTTAAAATTATTTACTCTCTTTTAGTTGTAAGAACCACATCTAGTTTGTTAAAAATATTGGAAAAAATACAAGAAATTGTTAAGAAAACAGAAAATACCTTTAATTCTAGAAAAGAGACCTGGTGCTGTGTCCCACAGGGCTTTTTGTTTCTAACTCAATGCCAGTTGAAATCTACTGAAGAGTTTGGAGGAAAAAGAGTTTCCTTCTGTGCTATTTCCAGCTTCAGTAAACCCAGTGGAGGGCCAGCCAGGAGTTGTGTCGTTCTGACATAATGGCAATAAGTTTGAGTTTTTAATTCCAAAATTTAGATAAAAGAAGAAAGGCATAATTTTGTATTGATGAATAATGCAGCATGATTTTGATAAACATCCAGAGACATTTTAAGATTAAAATAGAATCCTCTTTCTTGGTTAAAAGTGACAAAAATGTTTTAAAGAATCTTAATTTAGGCTTCACCTCACATACTTTGGACATATTGCTAGAATGTGTCTTTTGAGAAGGACATGATCTTGTGAAGGGTGGATGGTCAATGAAGGAGAAGAAAACCCTCAAATAGGTGGATCTGATACTGTGACTGTTGCAATGGGCTCTTGTGTATCAAGAAGTGTGAGAATGCTGCAGGATAGAACAGGGTTCAGATCTTTTGTTCATATGGTCAATATGAATTGGGCTCGACTTAACGGCACCTAACAACAACTATATATATATATAACAGCAGTGCTAGCGTTCATCAATATTTTTACTTAATTATGACTGAATTACAGAAATAATTATGATAGCAATCACTAAGATATCTTCAGAATTTAAAGTCTTATTTATGAAGGAACTGTCTATTTGAGAGATTAGCATTAATTTCCTCATGTGTGTTAGTAACTTTTTATATAACACGTTAGATCTTTCAACTATACAAAATATGCTTTAGGTGTATATGTTTATGTATGTGTATGTATATATCTATATATGTGTATCTGTTTCTAATTTTATAAACAATAAAATTTAAGTTTGAACAGAAGCCATAGTCTTTGCTGTATAATTGAGAAAACATGTGTTTCAGTGTCGGCAAGCTGAAGGAAGGTCGTAACTCTCAAACAATCCGTCTGTTTAGAAAATACTCTCAGGACTTTACATGTTAAACCCATAATTCTATTACAATTATTGAATTTGGTAATGAGAAGCATTTGTTCATTGACTAAAACTTTTAACAGAATTTAACAATTAGAATTTCCCCTGAATGATGCATGCCACTTCTACTGGAGAGATAGAAGGCTTTGAGAAATAAACCTTTGTCTAGAAAGTGGAAATAAACTTGTAGGGTTAAGTATGAATCCTGGAAGCTATTGAGGATGCTGAAATGCTATTTTATTTTGTTTTATTATTTCCTCTTAGAATGTATGATAGCAACTTTAAGAGTAGCCAACTAAATGTTATTAGATTGCAAATGCATTTTTATAAATGATGCATAACTTGTTCAGAATGTTCCTTACTTTAACTAGGAGAAGGTGGTTTTCTATTGTTAACGTTTTTGTAGAAGTAGTTTGGGAGTTTTTGAAAGTTTTGGATGAATGGCTTCTTTTACTTTATATGATGTTTGTTCAAGAATATGGGCCTTCTAGAAGGAAGAAGATTGTGCTTCCACATTACTTTATGTTGTTGTTAAGCCTCTTTCTCCCTTCCTTTTTAAAACTATTGGTGTTACATAAATGGTATCCCAAAATGTGAAGCAAGAATTGTTAAACTATCTTAGGTGCACATGTATTTAGTTTAAGAAGTAGAAGGGAGGGAGTAGCAGGGAAGGGGAAACTGGGGATATTATTTATTTTTCTTGTGTTAATGAAGATTATTGCACTTTAAAAATTTCTTCTGTCCTTCCAAAGCCTGAGAAAAAGTAACATTTTTATTGACTCCAGGTTGTGTGTCAGGCATTGGGCCCATACCTTCACATCTTTCTATTTAATTCTTACAATGACCTCAAAGTAGATAGAATTTGCACCTTAGATAGAGGCAAAGCCAGAAGTCAAACAAGGCCATAACACCAAAGATCACACTTGTTTTATTTCACAGGTTGTTTTAGAACAATACTTATATTTAGTGTATACACACACACACATACACACACACACACACACACTATCACTTCTTACTTACTGACATTTGATTATGTTCCAAAGTCCAGATTGTTATGTGAAAATGGAGGATGATTACATCAGTTCACCTGAACATCCAATTGACCCCTGCTGAAGTTACTACTACTGTGCCCGCTTTATCTGATACTGCATCTCTTCCCCTTTAACCACTCCTGTTACCTCAGTTGCATGTGGCCTACACAGAAGGGCCATCCAGTCTTCCAGAACCATAGCTGGCCCCTCCCCATCCTTGGCATATCATTCCTCTCCTGCCCTCATCGTGTGTTCAGGATGGATTGCTCTGGCTCATCCTCTCAACCACTCCAAAACATCCTGGCTCCCTGTCCACAGGTGGGAGGCCCTGGTGCTGGAGCAAGGGTTTATCCTGACTGGTGGGTCCCCATACTTTCCCCCTACCTGAGTGCTACATTCCCCTATCAGGGGAGACCTTCCCACCTCTGCCTCTGCTTTACATGAGACTCAGCAATTCAAAGCTTCCTTCAAGGCTGAGACAGCCAAAAGGGGTCTGTCTCTACCCCCTACCATAGATTGCAGATGCCTCTGACCATTCACCCTGCAGTCCCACCCTCACCAGGGCTAGCAATGAAGAGATCATCCAGGAATGTAAGAGGATGCTTAGATGCTAGCCAGCTGATGTGTGGTCCTGCAGGTCCACGAAACTGAGCGTCACACCTCAGATGTCCTCTGATTACAATCTGCCTATTCTTACTCCTTGTTGGGGCTGAGCACTGAGGCCAGACTCTAGGGTCCTATTTCGTCCATGGCCCTGAGGGCAGCCCATCTTTATGAACCTGGCTACTGTTGCCTCAGTCTCAGTCCTCTGAGGGTTCAGGGCTATCTTCCCCTTCTGCCAGCCCCACTCTAGCCCCTGCAGTCTTCACTGGACCAGCACTCTGGCTGCTCTGGCATATCAAACTCCTCTTCTTTCCTGGGCAGTGAGATACTAAGTAATGCAAGCTTTCTTTCTGCATGTGCATGGGGCCTGGCGGTCAGCATTCCTTACTGCTGGAGGTACACCAATGTGCAAAATACTAGAGTTTGTTGTCAGAAATGTGAACTGTCAGATAACAAGAGAGTTGATAGGTGAAGAGTGGGTATATATAATATATGCATCTCCATAGATACATACATATATACATACATATGTGTATACCTGAAAATATTTGAAAATGTGAATATTTAAATGTCACAATGAAAATCTCAAAGGAAAACAACAAATAAAAGGGAAATACTGTTTTTATTTTCTAAAATTTGCTTTATGTTATTGTGGTTTTAACAAAAATTTAAAGAAAGGTTGGATTTTTAATCATTGGTTGTTGCACATCTTCCTTCTTCCCGCTCTCAGTCCACTTTATAATGCACTTCCTGTTCCAGATTGTCACCATATCATGCCTAATCACACATTCCTTTCAGACAATCCTTCCCCTCATCTGTTCCAATGCAGTGTTAATTATCTATCAACTCTTCCTGTTCTCTCCCCAACCTCCATGTCAGTCCTATTTTATAATAGCAGTGTTATACAGTGTTTATTCTTTTGTGACTGAGATATTTTACTCAGCATAACTAGTTTTCCAGGCTCACCTATATTGTGTACTGTTTTACAAGTTCATTGTTTTTCAGTGCTGTATAATATTTCATTGTGTGAATGTACTATAGTTTTTCTATCCACTTGTTTGTTGATTAGCATTTGGGCTGCTTCCATCTCTTTGTTATTTGTGAATAATGCAACAGTAAACATGAGTGTGCATGCATCTGTATGAGCCATAGCTCTGGTTTCTTTAGTATATACCCAGTAGAGGGAAACCTGGGTCAAATGGCATTTTTATTCCAACTTTTTGACAAAGCACCAGACTGCATTCTGTAGTGATTGTGCCACTTTACATTTCCACCAGCGATCAATAAGTGTTCTGATCTCTCCACAACCTCACCGGCTTGTTGTTTGCTGCCCTCTTTAACTTCACTATTGTTGCTTGGGTGAGATGATATCTCATAGTTGTTTTGGTTTGCATCTATCTGGTAGCTAAGGCTTTGAACATATCTGCATGTGTTTGTTGGCCATTTTAATACCTTCCTTGGTGAAGAGTCTTTTTGTGCTTTCTGCCCATTTTGTAATTAGATATTCCTGTTTTTCTGTGTGTGTGTGTTGTTGGTTTTTTTTTTTTTTTCCTTCTGGAGGCATTGTAGTTTTGTAACATTGAGTTGGAACTATCCTATATCTGATCCTGTGGTGGCTTTTCAAAGGCACTTAATCACATGAGCAGAGATTGCCAGTCTTCCTCCCATGGAACAACTGGTGGATTTAACCTCTCACCTTCAAGTGGTTCCTTGCCACTACTATAAACTTTAGTTAAGAATCTTTTATCAGAAAGGTCATTGCCAACTTTTTTCTCCTAGTTTGTGGGCTTGCTTTTCATTCTCTTGGAGAAGTTTTTTTGATGCACATAAGGGATTTGATTTTCGAAGGTCCCATTTGTCGATTTTATCATCTTTGGCTGTCTTTTTTTTTTTGCAAGTCTATTCATGTCATAGACTAGAATTTCTAAATGTGTTCCTATTTTTTTCACTCTGCCATAAGAATTTGGGTGGAAGGTAATAAAAATTATGTTATCTAAGTTTTTTCCCTTTGTTAGTTCAGCACTGGATAAATTCTGTTCTTGAGTTTGATATGTGATAAATACATCTTTTGTTGCTGTTATGCATCATCGAGTTAGAACCAAACCGTAGTGACTCTTCAGTGGGTTTTCAGAAGAGGAGGTCACATGGCAGGAGGTTGCCCATCTTTTGTCCACATAGCCGCTGGTGAATTGGAACCACGTGCTTTTGCCTTGGCAACCACTTGGCCACCAGAGCTCCCTATGATAAATACGTAGTGTCATTTTATTGGAAAAATGCCAACTGATTGTTAGGTGTGAAAGTTAAGGGATTTTACTAGTTGTCTTAGAACAGGAGCTCAAAAAAGAATACATCTCACTTGTTTAAGAATCAGAATTTGCATTTGGTGGCACTGAATGAGTTAAGTGACCTTGGCGACTATGCATTTTCCCCCATTCCCCTCTTATCTTTCTTAGGCGCTCTGGTGGTGTAGTGGTTAAGCATTTGACTTGCAACCAAGGATTTGAACTTATCAGCCAGAAAAAGACATGGCAGCCTGCTTCTGCAAAGGTTTTGTTGTTGTTAGGTGCCAGTGGAGTCAGCTCTGAAACAATAACCTTGTTTATAACAAAACAAAGTACTCAGCCTTATAAACACTGTGGAGCAATTCTATGACACACTGCAGGGACACTGAATGGGAATTGATTCCACGGAAATGGGTTATTCTCTTTCTCCAAGATTTAACCCGAGGTCTAACTGAAAGCCCACCTGAGGTTGCTCGTAAAGTACTTGACTTCTCTTCAGCAGGAGGTGGCAATCTTAGCACGTTTACTTCTAATTAAAACCAGAAGCCAGTGTTTCACTAGGGAATTTATTACTGCTTTTAGGTAATGGGCGTATTGAATTTGGGAGTGGAGTTTTATATTATAAACCTTATAGTGCGTTAGGGCCTGAGCATTTTAAAAAAGCTGTTGACTACCCATTGTGGACTAAAAAGGTTAAAAGTCATCAATTTAATAGTTAGTTTTGTGGCATGCTCTTTCATTATAATGCCTGTTTTATGGGACTTATAAAGGTGCATTAAAATACAACAGCTTCTGTTGAGGTGATATTAAATTAAGTTCTTGGCATTATTGACAATTTTTTTGTCCTTGATAAAATTGACTGGACTTCTAAAGTTAAACATGTGACTGGAAATGGAAGTATTTATGTATTGACATAGAAAAGTAACTGAGGCTGTGTGTACACATACAGAAAAGTAAAGTAAAAAGGCAGAAATGAAATTCACAATCAACACTCGATTATTTTATCTGAATTTTTTGTTTTAATTATGTAAATAATTTCTCTTATTCTTCAGTTCATATGAATATGAAGTAATTTGTCTTTGAAATTTATCTGTGAACTTTAACTAAGTAGCTATTTTTTATGTAATGAAATTACATGGAGTGGTATTTTTACATTGCTAACATACCTCTGGAAGCAGGAGTGGCATCCACTTCTTAAACAACATGCTTCCAGAAACTCTATGAGCTTTGATAAATGTCGATGATTTGAAGAGGGGCTTCAGGCCTTTGGTTTATAGGGTTGCTATGAGTCATGCTCAACTCGACAATCAACAACAACAACAACAACATGCCTGTCTAGTTAAGAAACTAGGGAATATAGTTAAATGAATAGAGAAAACAATCAAAACAGTGGTTACTGTGAAATTTTATACTCATTTTGATCATTCAGAATTTTGTATATTCACTTATACATGTATGTGTGCTTTAATGAAAATGGAAGTCTAATAAACATGTTACTGAGTTTTTTGGCATTAAATATATTTGGAATATATTTCCACATCACTAAATATAATCTCCCTCATTATTTCTTTAAATTAAATTTATTTTTTGTTGTTGTTGTATCTGCACAACAAAACCTGCATTCATTTAATAGCTTCCATATGTACCATTAATGACATTGATTACATTCTTTAAGTTTTTCAACTATTGTCACTCTCTTTTCAGAGTTGTTCCTCCTTCACCAACATAAACATGTTATTAAGCAAATTAACTGGGATGTCTCATGAAACAAGATTCTAAACTGAGAACCAAGGAACAAAGCCAATGAAGTCAGCAGATCGTTTCCCCTCTACAGCTATGTCAGTGTGAATATATCTATTTTACACTTTTGCCAATTCAACTTTTTTACATCAATTAAAACTTAGATTGTGCAGCTCTACGTGAGGTTATACAATACTTACCCTTTTGTGATTGACTTATTTGTTGTTGTTGTTGTTGTTATGTGCCGTCAAGTCACTTGTGACTCAGAGCGACTCTGTGTACAGCACCCCTAAACTCTGCTCTGTCCTGTGCCAACCGCACCGTCTCCCGATTACCCCAACCACTGAATCAATCCGCCTCATAGGGGGCCTTCCCCTTCTGTGCTGTCCCTCCACCCTACCAAGCATGATGTCCCTCTCCAAGGACCTGTCTCTCTTTGCAACATGTCCAAAGTATGTCAGACGGAGCCTTAGAATCCTTGCCTTCAAGGAGCAGCCCAGTTTGACCCTTTCCAGGATGAATCTGTTTGTTTTCCTAACAGTCCATGGTACCTCCAATACTCTTCTCCAGCACCACAGCTCAAAGGCATCAATTCTCCTTCTATCCTCCTTAGTCATTGTCCAACTCTCTGATGCATAACAAGTGATAGCAAAG
>NW_006399809.1:15331152-15342805 GCF_000299155.1 Elephantulus edwardii | reverse complement strand
TTCTCTTTTATGTACCACATTTTGTTTAATCCATTAATCTGTTGATTGATGTTATGGTTTTTCCTATCTTTTGACTATTGTGAATAAGTAATGGTGTTATCTACCTCACTATATTGTTAATAACATAGAATTTGTTTTGTATGCAACATAATTTCACCAGACCTCAGTTTTAATAATTTTTAGAGATAAATAATTGAACTAATATTTACAGTTTTGTTAAAAAACATAAAACAGGTTTATTCTTATTTGAAAAGACAAATAGTTGAAAGCTTCCTTCATTTCCAGTCTGCTCTGGTGGCTTAGTGGTAAGGAGTTGCGCTGCTAACCAAAGTCACTCAGTTGGAATCAACCAAGGGGATCAGCTGTAGAAAGACGGGCAGTCTCTTCTAATGTAGTTCACTGCCTCTGAAAATCTGCTGTGGAGATTTTCAGTGGAGGCACTGTAGTATTCTTTAAATTTTAGTTATGAATTTCTTATCATAAATGTCATTGCCAACTTTCTTCTCCCAGACTCTGGTCTTTCTTTACCTCCTATTGGAGGAGAAGTTTTGATTTTTCAAGAGACTCATTTGTCAATTTTATCCTCCTGGTTGTGTGTTTTGGGCTTTTTTTTTTTTTTTTTTTAAAGCCAGCTCTGGTGGCCTAGAGGCAAGAAGCTGCTCTGCAATCCCAAAGGCAAGTGGCTCAAATCCAACAGTTCCTCCTTGGGAGAAGGATGAGCAATCTCCTCTAATGTGATTAACTGCCTCTGAAAACCAGCTGGAGGATTGGTTCTAATTCCAGGGTACACAACAACGACATTCATACCATTGACTAAGACATCTAAATTTGTTTCTGTCCCCCCTCCCCTCAGCCCTTTTGGTTATCTTTTTGTGTATTGGTTTTACCTGTGGGTCTCTATTTTGAGTTGCGTTTTATTTATGTGGTGAGATGTGTTATCTTGTTTCCATTTTCTGCTGGTAGATATCCAGTTTTGCTACCACCATTTGTTAAGGTGGCTGTCATTTCTCCATCTGACAGGTTCATTTTCTTTGCATACATCACCTGGTTGTAGGTAGATAGGTTGATTTTTGGTATGGGTGTCTGTGCCTGTCATTGTATCAATACCATGCTATTTTTTTTTTTAAGAATGTGAACATTTGTTTATTTTAATTGTCAACCTTAGACCCCTTAGTACAGTCAGTGATAGTTCTAATCTTGATTCTGCCTCTCACCACCTTAGTGACTTTAGAGGGTCACCTAATTAATTAAAGGGAAAAAGGAGAAGCCTTTTCTTTAACTTGGATGGGGCTTCGTGGGCCTGTTACTAGTCATAGAAGAGGGTAAGACCTAGTTATGATTATGGAGAAGAAGGCTGAGTCAGGAAACAAGGAAAAAACAAACCACCATGCATGATGCTTTGCGCCCAGGGACAGGATGGAGAATGCCATGACCACCAGTGCTTTTGTTACTGTGACTCCATGTATTCCTTCTGTCTTCTTTTTGCTGTTTTGCTTACTATCATTGTATAGTAGGTTTTGAGATCAGCGAATGTGAATCCTCGCACTTTGTTATAGCTTTTCAGAAGAGCTTTGCTTATTCAGGATCTCTTTCCTTTCCAAAAGAAATTGGAAATTGCCTTTTATATCTCCTTGAAGATATTGTATCTCTATTAGGATCACACTGAACCTGGAGATTGCTTTTGGTAAGATTGTCATTTTCGCAATGTTGAGTCTTCCTATACGTGAATGTGGAATATGTTTTCATTCAACTCGATCTCTTATTGTTTTTTGTAATGTTTTGTCATTTTCCTTCATAGTTCTTTTGCATCTCTATTTCAGTTTGTTCCTAAGTATTTCATCTTGTAATTGGCTATTATAGTTGGCATTGTTTTTTTTATTTCTTTTTCAATATTGCTATAAAGTAGAGAAACCCCGCTGATTTTTATATGTTGATCTTGTATCTTACCCCTCTGATAAACTGGTTTATTAGGTCTAGCAATTTTTCTGTTGAGGATTTAGAGTTTGACACAATTGTATCATTTGCATATAGAGATAGTTTTACCTCCTCTTTGCCAACTTGGAAACCTTTTATTTCCTTTTTTTTACATTATTGCTCTAGCTAGCACTTATTTTTTTTCTTCTTCTTCTTTCTAGCTAGCACTTGTAATATGATATTGAATAGGGGTGTTGATAGTGGATGTCCTTTCCTGGTTCCTATTCATAAGGAAATTCCTTTCATGTCTCTCCACTGAGAATGAGATTGAATATTGGTTTTCTGCATATACTTTTTTGAAAAAAAATTCATTGGTTCACTTACAAAGTTTGTATACATTGTGTTTCACACTATTCTTCATTCACATTACTTCATACACTCATTCCCGTGCATTATGCTTTATAAAATTATTCACCACTGGACCTTGCCCATCATTACCCTGTCTTTTCAGGTCCCTCCTGGATCCTTCCTATTTTCTCCCCACCAAAATTGTGCAGTTCTGTGGTTTCACTCCTACCTGTCTTCACCTCTTTGCTCCCATGCCTTCCCTCTCCTGAATCCCCATACATGATTTACTAGTTATCCTTTTATTTTTATGATAATGATCTTTTGCAGTGTTTGTCCTTTTGAGACTGAGTTAGTTCAGTCAGAATAAGCTCTCTAGTCTCTCTAACGTTGTGTAGTATTTTTTAGAAATCATTGCTCCTGAGTGCTACATAGTATTCCATTATGTGGATGTACTACAGTTTCTCAATCCATTCAGTACTGGTTGGACATTTGGGTTGTTCTTGTGATAGTGAATAAAGCAGCTCTGAGGAAACTCCCTTCTATTCCTATTTTGTTGAGTGTTTTAATGGATTTTGTTGAAGCCTTTTCGTCATCTAGTGATCCAGTGTTTCTTGTTTGCTGTTTTATTGATGGTCAGAATTACATTGATTGTTTTGCTTATGTAGAATTATCTGTGCATGCCTATTATGAATTTCACTTTCTCATGATGAATTTTTTAATGTATATTGTTGATTCTGTTGGCTAGGATTTTGTTCATGATTTTTGCATCTTTGTTCATGAGAGATATAGGTCCATAGTTTGAGTTTGCTTATTATTGTTGTTTTTTATAGTTTTTGCTTATTTGTGGCATCGGAGTTATTATGCTTGCTTCTTAGAATAACTGTAGGAGTGCTCCTTCTTTATCTATATTTTGAAATAATTTAACTAGATCTGGTGACAGTACTTCTCAGAATGTTTGGTAGAAATCACAAGTGGAGCTGTCTGGGCCAGGGTTTTTTGAATGACCCACTCAGTTTCTTCTTTTGTGATAGGTTTGCTCAAATGCTCTACTTCTGACTGTACCAATTTGGTACAGGTTGTGAGTAGGCTGTGATTTCTAAGAATCTGTTGGTTTCCTCTAGATATTGAAATTTCCAGGAAGCTTTAGTGTTTAGAATCTGAGGGAAAGAAAATGTGCTGTAATCCCAAACACACATGATTTGAATCCACCAGCTGCTCTGTGGGAGGATAGACAATAGGCAATCTCATCTCATGTGATTTACTGACTCTGAAAACCCACTGGATGTCAACTATGGGTAGTATTTGACTTGATGGCACACAACCAACAACAACAACAACAACAACAACATAGCTTCTAATGATATTCCATGATTGTTTTTGTTATTGTTATGAGCTGTTGAGTCAACTATAACTCAGAGCAACCCTATGACCCAAAATAGCTTTGAACTCTGCTCTTTTTTGAGTCAATCTCACTGTTGCTGACACACCTCTCCTCATTATCCCAGTTACTGTGTTAACCCATCTTATTTTTGAGTCTTCCTCTCCTGCACTGACTGTCCTTCACCCTTCTAAGCATGAGGTTTTCTCCAAAGACTGGCCCCTCCTAGCAACATGCTCAAAAGTATGGAAGACAGAGCCTCAAAATCCTTGCCTCCAAGGAGCAACGTGGTTTCAGTCTCCAGAACAGACTTGTTTGTTCTTTTGGTGTTCCATGGTATGTTTAATACTCTTCTCCAGCACCACAAGTCAAAGGCATCAATTCTTTTTGTGTCATCTTTGGTCATTGCTTAGCTCCCTGATGTATAGCAAGTAGTTGCAAAGACCATGGTGTGGATCAGGTGCAGCTTAGTATCTAGACTGACATCGTTGCTCTTCAGCATTCTGGAGAGGTCGCTGACAGCAGATTTTCCTAATGCAATTCTTCTTTGATTTCCTGACTGCTGGTGCCAAGACTGTTGATTGTGGAACCAAGCAAGTTGAACTTACTAACAATCTCAATCTCTTCTCTACCTATCATGGCTCAGTGAAGAGAATCTTTGTTTTCTTTTATTCATCTTCAATCCATATTGCAAGCTACTGTCCTTGACCTTCTATAGCAAATGCTTCAGGCTCTCCTCTGTTTCAGCAAAGTTGTGTCGTCTGCATGACGCAGGTTGTTAATGACTCTTCGTGCAGTCTTGATGTCACTTTCCTGCTCATAAAGTCTATCCTTCTGAATGATCTGTTATACATGTAGATTGAAAATATACAGAGACAGGACACATCCCTGACACACTCTTCCTGATTTTGAACTAAGCAGTGTTTCCTTGCTCTGTTAGGAGGACTGCTTCCTGGTCCAAGTATAGGTTTCACATGAGTATAATCAGGTGTTTTGAGATTACCATTCTTCTCAAGGTTAGCCACAATTTGTTGTGATCTGTATAGTCTAATGCCTTTGCATAGTCAATGAAACAAAGATAAACATTGCTCTGGTACTCTCTGCTTTCGACCAAGATCTATCTGACATTGGCAATAATGTCCCTAGTGCCACAGCTTCTTCTAAACCTGGGTTATATTTCTGGTAGTTCTTTGTCAATGTACTGGTCCAGTTGTTTTTGAATGATCTTTAGCAGGACTTTGTGTATGATAATAGTGATATTGTTCTACAATTTCCACACTCTGTTGGAGCACCTTTTTTGGAATGGGTATAAATATGGATCTTTTCCAGTCAGTTGGCCTGGTCATTTCAAATTCAACTGATTTGTTCTTTATGACATTGCCCTTTCATTTCTTATTTACTTGTGCTTTTTCTTTCTTTAGATTTGCCAGTAGTTTGTCAATTTTATTGACCCTTTTAAAGAATATATTTTAAAAACCAGCTCCTGGTCTTGTTGATTGTTTCAGTTATTTTTCTGTTTTTCATTTATTTCAGCCTTTATCTTTTTTATTTCCTTTCTTCCAGGACTGTGGTGTTAGCTTGTTGTTCTTTTTTATTTGTTGGAGGTGCTTGGTTAAATAATTTGTCTTACTTATTTTCTTTTTAATGTGTTTGATTATTACTATGAACAGACCTCTAAGAACCAACTGCCTTTGCTGTATCCCAGATGTTTTAATATGTTGTATTTTTGTTTTCATTTGTTTCAGGAAACTTGTTTATTGAATTTTAAAATATGTTCTATAAGCCAGTAGTGATCAAAGAAAGTGCTTTTTAATATCTATTTATGGGTGGTTCTCTATCCTTTATCTTCTTGTTAATGTAAAGTTTTATGACATTGTAGTCTAAGAAGATGCTTTGTATTAATTATGTATTATGACGATTCTTTTAAATTTATTGAGGTTTGCTTTGTACCTTAATATGGGGTCAATTCTGGAGAATGTACCATTTTCATTTGAGAACCATCTGAATTGAGTTTTTGTTGGACGGAACACTTTGAATATGTCCTATAAATTGAGTTGGTTAATTGTATAATTTAGTTCTTCAGCATCTTTGTTGAATTTCTTTCTAGTTAACCTGCCTTTCAGTAAGAGTGGTGTGTTGAAGTCTACTACTTCTATTGTGATGTGTACTCCTATTTCTAACTCCAAGACTGTTAACATTTATTTTCAGCTTGCTTGGTTCCGTAATCAACACTCTTGGCAGTAGCAGTAAGGAAATCAAAAGATTAATTGTATTGGAAACCTGCTGTCAGGGACCTCTCCAGAGTACTGAAGAGCAATGATGTCAGTCTGGAGACTAAGGTGCCCCCGATCCTCAATCTTTGTGGTCTTTGCAGTTACTTGCTATGCATCAGAGAGTTGGACAATGAGGACGGATGACAGAAGAAGAATTGATGGTGCTGGATATGAGTCTTGACCATGCCATGGACATCTAGGAGAACAAATAGTTTAGTCCTGGAAAATGTGACACCAAGCTGCTTCCTGGAGGTAAAGGAAAGATTTTGAAGCCCTGTCTCACATTCTTCAGGCACATGGCCAGGAGGGAACAGTTCTTGGAGAAGAACTTTATGCTTGGAAGGGTGACGGAACAGAGGTGGAGAGGAAGACCTAGGATGAAATAGATTGACTCAGTGACTGGAGAAATGGGATTAGGTCTGTCAGAGACACTGTGTTTGGCTCGGGAACGGGCAGAGTTAAGGCCTGTTGTACGTAGAGTTGCTGTAAGTCGTAGGTGACTCGGCACATAACTGCAACAATATATGGGTTTTTAAAAAATAATTTTAATGAGAATTTACGGAGTTTTGGATTTCCATTCATTCATTGTTGCACTTCTCTCCCTGAATATATGTTGTTTTAAGTCATCACACATGACATTTATGTTTTCTTCATTTTCCTTACACCTTGTCTTTGATTTTCTAGATAGTTCTTACTGATTATCTTGCTTTCTGTCTCACTGATTTTGTGTTCTAGCTCTTCTATCCAGATCTTTTATCCCTCCTACATGTTGATAATGTCTATATTGAAAGTTAACTTCCATGTTGGAAGAGAAATTGTAATATCAGTCTTGTTATTCTGGATTGCATTTTAATTTTTTTTCTATTTCTAGTATTACATCAGAAACAATACAATTGTGACACACATCTTTCTTTTTTAAAATTTTTATTTTATACTGGTTTACTTGCAAAGTTCATATGCATTGTTTTCACACCAGATCTTTCCCATTTCCTTTACTCACTCGCTCCTTCCTTTACCCATCAGATTGTGTGACCCTATGATTACCACCTCCCCCCCGCCCATCTTCACCCTTCTGCTTCCTCTTCCCCTACTTAGATTCTCATATACATTTTACTAGTTATTTATTTCTACAATAATGGTCTTATACAGTATTAATCCTTATGGGACTGAGTTAGTTTACTTAGCATAATACTATCCAGTCCCTCCCAAGTTAGGTAATAATTTTCAGAATCATTGCTCCTGCATGCTACGTTGGACACACACCTTTCTTAATTTTAAAACATGTAGTGTCCCCTTGCTATGTTCACATAACAGCTTCTTTGTCTAGGTATAGGTAAGTGAAGCTGGCCTCTGATGAAGAATGTGGCACTGGGATTGGAGGAAGACTCAGTAATAACCTTGGGTATGCAGATGACACAACCTTGCTTGCTAAAAGTGAGGAGGCTTTGAAACACACTGCAGAAAATCAAACACTGCAGTCTTCAGTTTGACCTGCATCTCAACATTAAGAAAACAAAAATTCTCACTACTGGATTAGTAGGTGACATAATGATTGGTGGAGAACAGATTGAAACTTCCAATGACTTAATCTTGCTTGGAACCACAATCAATACACTTGGTACCAGCAGTCAGGACACATATTGCAATGTGGAAATCTAATGAAGTCAAGGACCTCACAAAATTACTGAGAAGCGATGGTATTAGTTTGAGGACTAAGGTGTGCTTGATTCAGTCTTTTCATTCACCAGCTGTGCATCTGAGAACTGGACAATGAATAAGGATTACAGGAAAAAAACATTGATGTCTTTGAACTCTGGTGTTAGAGGGGAGTACTGAATATCCTTTGCCAAAGAAAGAAACAAATGTGTCTTGGAGAAGGTGAAGCCAGATTATTCCTTAGAGGCAAGAATGGTGATGCTTTGTCTCACATCCTTTGGGCATGTTGTCAGGAGAGGCTAATCTTTGGAGAAGGACATCATGCTTGGAAAGGTGGAGGGACTACAGAGGGAGACCCTCAACCAGATAGATTGACACAGTGACTACAGCAATGATCTCGGATGTGTCAGAGATTTTGAGATTGGCACAGAATAACACAGGATTCAGATCTGCTGTTCGTAGGGTCCCTATGAATCATTCTTGATGACATCTTACAACAACAGCGACAAGTATTATAGTGGTTGTATCTGCTTTGCCTTGTGATGATTTTTAATTGCTTCTACTGCTCCTGCCAGAGACCCCTCCAGAGTGCTGAAAAAGCAACAATGTCAGTCTAGAGACTAAGGTGCGCCTAATCCAGGCCATGGCCTTCACAATTACTTGCTATGCATTAAGAGCTGGACAATAAGAATGACAGAAGAGGAGTCAATGCCTTAGAATTGTGGTGCTGGAAAAGAGTCTTGAACATGCCATGCACTGCAGAAAAAAGTAACTGGTCTGTCTTGGAGAGAGTGAAACCAAGTTTCTCCTTGGAAGCTAGGATTTTGAAGTTCTGTTTCACATGCTTTGGGCATGTGACAAGGAGAGACCAGTTCTTGGAGAACATCATGCTTGCAAGGGTGGAGGGACAGTTCAGGAGAGAAAGATCCCAGATGACATGGATTAATACAGAGCAGGGACAGTGGGGGCTGGTGTGTTGGAGTTAGTGAGACTGGCTCAGAATAGGCAGGCTTTAGAGCTGCTGTGCATAGGGTTGCTGTGGGTCATAGGCAACTTGATGACAAGTAACAAAAACAACAACAACAAACTGCTTGTGGCTTCAATTCTATTCCCTTATTTGTAATTTCTTGAGTACCAATTCTTGGAATTCTATGTTAGAGTATTTCTCTAGTCTTCCTGGCTCTGGGATATTCATTTGGTCTGTTATCTGGTCTACTTTTAAAGAAAGCTTTATTTTGGGTTTTTTTGGTGATGTTTGCTGCTTCCTTGGCATAGTGTGGTTTTCTTCTTCTTGTAACAGAGGTAGCTTTTTGTGTGTCTACCTCTTTGTTATCTTTATGGTGCTGTTGCTCTGGGTTTGATAGTATTTGTAAACTTTAAGGTAGTGATATGCATTTATGATGTGAGTCCCTAAGAGAGCAGGTTAGATATCCAGTGCTGGGTCAGTACAGGGTCAAGGTTGACACACTGTCAGTGTGGTATGGCTGAGTAGGGACTGTTGAACCCTGGGTTGTGCAAATGTGGACATTTTTGTATGACTGACTTTACCATGTGTCCTGTTTGAGCCAGTGAGTCAATTTCTACTGCAATTCTTACAGTCAGTGGATGTGACCCTTTTTTGCACAAAGAAGTTTCTCTACTTTACCTTGCTTTCTGTATCATTTCACCAAGCTGCCTACCTCTGACTTGCAGCATCCCCACATGGATGGAAAATTTGCTTTTTTTTTTCTTTTCTCTTTTTCCCTAGTCAAGTCTCCACAGCATATCCTGTGTGGGCACTTGGCTTTGGATGGATAGGGAGAAAGCGCTTCTTCAGGGTGTTATAATTTGCTCCAGGAGGATTTGTATCCCTTCTTATGGGGACAGGACTTTGCATATTCAGTCAGTGATGCTTATTAGGAACTTCCAATTCATGCCATTTTTATTTCTCCTGATAAATTTTGATCTCCTTGGATTTCCCCAGGCCTTCAGGTGTTCAGCTTACTTGTGGCTGTGATTTTGTTAGAATATCCCCAAGTTTGCCTTTGTCACCATCTCCACCGGAAGATCTATATATTAACTTTTGATTTGCTCCATTTACTTCAATAGATGACTTTCTCAAACATATAAGGTCATCCACCTCATTCTTGTATGGGTTACATAGTATTTAACACTTTATTTAGATTTCCTCCAGTATTTGCTGTAATGAAAATCTCTCTTTGCATTGCCATTCTCTGCTCTGATATACAGGCTCAGAATAAAATTGACAGGTGAATATTCCATTGATCTAACAGTGACAAATGTTTTTGCATTTATATTTTATTTCATTTATGTTCACTTGTGTTGATGTTATGGTGGAGTATAGAGGCAGTAGTCTGAACTTTTCTTTCCCTTTCATGATTTATATTTTATTGGTTGTTTTAAGAGCCAGTACAGAGACATTATGAACAACCTGTGCACAATTCTTAGTGCACGTACCAAAAATCTAAAAAGCCATGTAGTTATAATTCTTTTCTAAATTCCAGTGACCTTCCAGCTTTAAATTTGGAAGACAGTTTTCAAAAAGAAGAAAATAAGTACCAATATCTTCAATTGTTGATAAACTGTCACATCATTAAGTCCCACTAATTCACAATTTACTATCACAGACACTATACAATCAAATTTTCAACCATTCACAGCACAAAACAAAGTTATTAGGACTTGACTACCAAGACCAAAGATGTTATAGAATCTACATAGTTGTGACAGGGAGAAAGCCATGAAGAGGGAGTGGTTATGTTTAAGAAGAAATGTTACTAAATAATATTCTAATTTATGTATCTAAAAAACATGGAAAATAGACTTAATTTAAAATGTTCAAGTCATAAATGCATGACTTTGACTCCAAATGGTCATTAAGTGTACTATGTATTATGGGATATAAAAACTGTCCCCTTCCCCCATGGAATGTTACACTGACATCCAAGCTCCACCACAATATTAACATCTCACATTTTCTGGTTGTACCAAAAAATAAACAGTAAATGATCTCACCTCTTTAAAAAAAGCATTTACACTTAAAAAAGGGATGAAGTGGGATTTCCTTCTTCTTAAAAATGTTTCTAGAGCTACTAAAAAACTTGCATTTATAAAATAGTTGATCTGGATTGTACAAGAAAGGAGATACAGGGATCCTGATAAGACATGGTGGACAAATATTAATCAGACTTGGCTTCCTTTTCTCCTGCTTCATTAGAGGCTGGACTATCTTTGTATTTAGTTTTCCATTTTCTGCAGGTAAATCTTCTTTCGTTTCTTGGTTAGCCACTTCAGCCTGTTTTCCCTTTGCTCCCCTTTGTCCTTTTGTTTGCACTTTTCTGTCAGAAGACTTCTCCTTTCCTGCTGCCTTTCTGGGCTTTGTTTCCACTTTTGCAGGTGGCTTAGCTGAGAGCCTCACTGATCTTCTCTTGGGCTCCTCCTTCAACAGCACCTTTGGCCGAGTTGACCTTCCTCTTGGGCATGTTGGTGGCAGGGAGGGCTCGTGCCAGGGGTCTGTGGGCCGCCGCTCGCACAGAGCCTTCGCGAAGCTGGGTTGCTCTGGCCAGTTGTCTGAACTTTTAAGAACACTCTTAGAGAGCTTGATCAAGTAAGCTGACTTCAAAGGGCTCCTCACTTTTAATTTACCATATTCATTGAATAAATTGTTTTAACAATATGTTTCACCATTTTAATTAGCCTTCCCATAGAAAGCCTATTTGAAGAATGGAAAAATTCCTGAAGGCCACTGCAGAAACAACAACAACAACAACAAATATTACAAGTTAATGAGACTAGAAAACTAACAAGATTCAGTCAAATAAATTTTTTTAAAATTTATGTTATTTCTTCTCTATTAACCTCCCACATGTGTCCAAAGATTAGAGTAACATATATAACTTAATATGATATTAAGCTGAAATGGTTCTGAAATTCTGAAATGGTTCTGAAATTCTGAATTTCAATTTCAGAATTTCAGAACCATTTCAGAAGAGGCTTTGAACACTAATGAAGGAAGGCCAGATGAGTTGTGGGAGGATATCAAGGGTATCATCCAGGAAGAGTGCAAATGGTCATTGCAAAGACA
>NW_006399809.1:15323895-15329364 GCF_000299155.1 Elephantulus edwardii | reverse complement strand
GCAGGAGAGGAAGGCCCTCTATGAGGTGGATTGATTCAGTGACTGGGATAATTGGGATGGGAGTGTCAGAGACAGTGCGATTGGCACAGGAGTTTAGGGCTGTTGTACATAGGGTCGCTATGAGTCGCAGGCGACTCGACGGCACATAAGAACAACAACACAACATGATATTAAGCAGCAGAAGCAATGATATAATCTTTTTTGCTGTTTTATTTCTGCGCCAAACTTTCTCAAGAGGAGTTAGTAGAATTTAGCACATCTAAGTTCACGTAATAATTATTACTTTTAAGTTGTTTATCATCTTATGGAGTAAATGCATTACACAACTTGCTTCTGACTTTTGTTGATTTTATACTGTGAAAAGAAATTGATGGAGGTTCTAAATATATCAACTCTTTCTAGGTAGGCTTTTCAGCAATTGAAGCTTGTTTTATTTGGGTGGGAGGAAAGATTAAGGAGAGGCCTAGAAGATAGAGGTTGGTGCTATCAACTCAAAGGCTCACAGTTCAAATCCATTAGCCACTCCAAGGGAGAACAATGGACAGTCACACCCCATGTCATTTACAATCTCTGACAGCCCACCAGAGGATTAGCTATGAGTTGGTTTCGACTCGGTAGCACATAACAACTATAAAAGTCAAGGTGATTAAGTGTATAATGTTTTGAACACTCAGATGATAGTTGACAGTGGATCGAAATAGGACATCTCTAGAAGTTGTCTTAACTACTCTTTGATGAAATGTCTGTTTTATCTTTTTTCCTATTTTAATCTCTTTCTCTCCACTTCTCACCTGATAATAAAAATCTATTGCATGGACAAAGGATATTAGTTTCTTTCATGAGATTAAACTTTTCAGAGCTGGCTATAATCTAATTACTTTTGAACAAACTTGCAAACAAACAAAACTCATTGCCAACTAGTTCATTCCAATTCATAGCAGCTGTATAGAATAGAGAACTGGTTCATAGGGTTTTGAAGGTGGTAAAGAGTACCAGCTTGTCTACAGGAGAACCGTGGACTCTTCCTGTGCCATTAACAGACTCTGAAAACTTGCTGAAAGTTCAACTATGTGTCTATTCTGACTGCACAACAAACATATAACAACAAACCTTTAAGGAAGCAGTTTGCTTGAGTAGGCTAATGTGTTTGAACTGCCAGCCTTCTTGTTGGCAGTCAAATGCTTTAATCACTGTCTGGTTTCACACTATGGCCAGATGTCTAAAATTTAAGTTAACCATCATTACCAAAAGTCTTCTAACATATTTGCCATTTTCCAAGCTTTAATTTATTGATGTTGGGACATAAGGCATTTTGGTTTGCTTAAACTTTTTTGAGTGTATGTATGTATGTGTATGTGTGTGAAAGAGAAAGAATATGAATATACATAGCAACAGGAACAACAAAAAAATCCGATTGAAAAATAGGCAGAGGACATGGACATGGACAGGTAGTAAACCAAAGAAGGCATCAGACAACTAACAAACACACACAGAAATGCTTGAGATTGTAAGTCATTCCAGAACTTGAACTCATTGCTCTGAAGTTGAAACGGACTCATAGCTGACTCTAGCAGACTTTCAGAGGCAGTGAATCACACGGGGGTATTGCCCGTCTTTCACCTGTTAAGTGGATAACTCCCTACATAGGGCACCAGAGTGTTAGCCATTAGAAAGAGGCAGGTGAAAACCAACCCTGCAATAATAACAGAGTCCCAAAGAAACAAAAGAAACAAAAGAAACAGCAAATGCTGACAAGAATGCCAAGAGACTTATATCCTCATATCATAATCTCCTGGTAGGATTTAAATAATGATACAGCCACTGTGGAACCTGGTATGATGCTTCCTTAAAAAGTTGGAAATAGAAATACCATATGATAAAAGAAAAAAAATCACACTACTACGTATTGTAGAGGAATCAGAGTCACGAAACATACATATATATGAATGCCTGTCCTTGTTAATTGTAGCATTATGTTTAAAAAATGGCAGAAACAGAGTGCTCATCAGTTGGCGAATGAATCAACACACTAAGATACATTCACAGAATGGACTAGTACAAAGTGTTAAAGCATAATGATGAATTTGCAGAACACTTAGGTTTATCCGTAGGGCTAAATCTAGAAGATTGTATACTGAGTGAAATCAGTTTCATCTGAAATGGCAGATCCTGTGTCAGACCACTACTATAAAAAGTCGAGAAAGGGTTTATGCAAAGAAGGAATCATTCTTGAAAAGTTACTAGGAGTGGGAGGGGATGTAAGTTGGTAGAGAGTAGATATATTTTAGCTTGGGTGAAGGGAAAGATAATATACAGGAATGGAGAGGTCAGCATAGTGATGAAGGCAAAGGAAAATATTGGGAAGAGGACAGAGTTAAAGCCAACAAAGAGAAATTATATATTCATTTTCACAACAGTAAATTAAAAAAATATAAGGAAAAAAATTAGTCCAAAGGTCTAATATAGGAATCAGCTTACAACTGCATATCTGGCTTTTTATTCTTCTAAGAAAAACATATGACTAGATGCACCACTCAAAACGCTGCCCATTGAGAGGACTTGCCTTCATTACTGTCCGTCAGAGTGGACCCATAAAAGTGCCCCAGCCCTGCCTCTGTCTAGTTCGAAGTGGTAGCTGCCTGTTGTGTAGAACCCTCTAGAAATCAGGCACACACTTTTTCTTTCCCTGAGCCTATGAACCCCACCCTCTAATCTGAGACTTGGAAGAACTAGGTGACACCGGGCTACCTCTGCAGACCATCTGGAAAAGGATTGTAACTGGAGACCCTGGAAAGCCATACCAGCCCACTGCCATTGAGTTCATTCTGATCCTTGGCAACCTGCATGGGTTTTCAGAGCCTAGAAAACCTTATTGGGAGGAAACGACCCTCTTTTCCTGTTGGAGCTATTTATGGGCTCAGACTTACAACTTTGTGATTAGCTGTACATGTAACCCACTGCACCACCAGAGAGCCTCTCCTATTTGGAGTAAGAGGTAAAAAATGCTAATTTAATCTAGCAGAGAGGTGTGATCTTTGGGTTAGTTGCACAGCTCCCTCTGGTCGATGCTACTAGAACTCTCTAATATTTTTATTTATTCTTGGAGAGGGTGCAACCAAGTTTTTCCTTTGAAGCTCTGTCTCACATACTTTGGGTGTGTGGCCAGGAAGGACTGGTCCTTGGAGAAGGATATCATGCTCAGAATGGTGAAGGGACAGTGCGGGAGAGGAAGACCTCAGAAGAGATGGATTGATACAGTGACTGGGGCAATGGGGGTTGTTGGTGTGTTGCAATTAATGAGACTGGCCCAGTGCAGGGGAGGATTCAGAGCTGTGTAGGGCAACTAGACAGCACACAACAACAACAACAGCAACAACAACAGCAACATTTAGCAAATAGAGTTTAAACACCTTTGGCTTCTTCTATTTCCCCATTTCTTAAGTTCTAAGTTTTTGTGATCTGTCTTGTTAAGTTTTTATCTCTCCTTCCTCCTTTCTTTCATATTTTTTATGGGTTAATTTAGTCCAAAATATATATGCTGATGTGTGTGTTCTCTTTAGTCTTTCTCATAACTCAGTCTTTAATTAGGGATTTTTCTTTTGTTAGATGTAAATTTTTAACAGTTGTATTTAGAAAGGATCTTTTGCTTAGACATTCCCCAGCCTCCCATACTTGTATTTATCCTAGAGATAAATCTTTAATGTCTTTATGTTATATATACCTGGTGGTGAAGTGGTTTACATATCAGACTGCTAACCTAAAGTTTGACAGTTCAAATCTACCAAGTGCTTAGAGAGAGAGAGGGGCTGTCTCCTCATGTAAATATTTTATAGCCTCAGAAACTCAGTAGAGGAATGCTAGGCATTTACTTGATAGCTGTGACTTTTTATATTTTAGCTAACTAAATTTTTCTTGATATACAAAAGGTTGCTTCCAATTTCTTGTATTGCAGAGTGCTGCAGTTAACTTTGAACATACATCTTTTGTGTACCTGTGTATTTCTGAAAGATAGAGTCCTAGTACTGAGTCCAATAATGCCATGATATTCATGTATCAAGTAAAATTGCTTTCCAAAAACATTATACCAATCACCTTCTATTTCTGCCAAGCTTGAATAGTATCCTTTCTCCACAGCCTTGTAACAGTGTATTCTTTTAAATATTTGCTGATAAGATAGATTTTAAAAATGCTGTCATTATTACATTGCTTTCCATGTCCCTCAATAGTAGTTGAACATAATTTACTCTTTCTTTTTTGCAGAGATTTGACTCTGTTAGCCTTTGATAATTAAAAAAAGTTTTTTTCTTTTAGGTTTCAAACAGTAGAAATTCTTTATATATTCGAGTTGTTGTTATGTACTGTTGAGTCAGAATCCACCCAGTGCTGACACTTGGACAGGTTTTCACATGGAAGGAGATTGCCTGTCTTTTTCTTGTGGAGCAGTTGGCAGATTAGAACCGTATGCCTTCAGGTTGGCAGTGCAGTTCTTTACCACTTGGCCACCAAAGCAAGCTCTCTTTGTATTTGAGTAGTTTGACTTCTTCTCTCTCCCCCGAATATCCTGCAGATGATTTTTCTACAGTGTGGGCTGTTTAAAAAATTTTTGTGTGTGTATATTTTGTTAAACTATGCTCATTTGCTTACTTGCTAATGTTTTTATGATGTTAAATATTAAAATTTTTTTTGCTACACTTCTGATCTTTGTGTCTTGTTTAAAGCCCTTTTAACACTTCCTTTGTACTATCAAGTCAGAACTTATTAATAGCTGACCTTCCAGTGGGTTTTTCTAAAAAAAACCAACAACAAAACAAAACCAAAAACAAAAAATAAATAATTTTGGTTTACTTACAAAGTTGGCACACATTGTGTCTCACGCTATCCTTCATTCCCGTTGTGTTTCATACAGTCATTCTCCGGTGGGTTCTTAGAAGCAGGAAAAAGCACGGGCAAAGTGCCCGATTTTGTCCCTCAGAGCAGCTGATGAATTTGAACTGTCTGCTTTTGGGTTGACAGAGCAAACTCCTTACAACTAAGCCACCATGTCTTTTCTTAAATCTTGTTGTGGTTTTTGTATTTACCTATTTGATTCATCTAGAATTTATTTTTGATTCTAATATGCAGGAGAGCTCTAATTTCCCAAATATATTTTGAATTATTCAAGCACCATTAATTGAATATTTTTAAACATTTGAAATGCTAGAGTACTCATAGTTTTGAGGCCCAAATAGTCTAATTGACTCTTCCCCCCTCCAATTTATTCTTGGTCCCTTTCAAATGTGTGTAAAAAAAGGCAAGCACCACATTGAAAAATTGCAGGATTTTTTAAAAAGTATTTTTATTTTGTATTAATTTTCATACAAAATTCATTTATGTTATGTTTTAGGCATTCTTTTGTTCCTATTGTGTTTCTATATGACCTTTCCCATACATGAGAATGTATAAATGTTTTATAAAATTTTTGTTGTTTTT
>NW_006399809.1:15318661-15323171 GCF_000299155.1 Elephantulus edwardii | reverse complement strand
CAGGTCTCCACTGTATCTTTTTCTAATTTCTTTACCCCCTCCCTCTGCCCACCAAACTCTGTGACCTTGTGATTTCCCTCTTACCCACCCTTTGCTCCTCTCCTCCCTTCCCTTCCACCTTTGGACTTTTGTACACATCTTCCTAGTAGTCCTTGTATTTTTGCAATAATGCACAGTGTTTGTCCTTATGAGACTGAGTTAGTTGATTTCTTATTTAATGTCTTTTTCAAAAATCTTTAGGTTCTTCTTACTGTTTCCTTTCCCCCATCTTTCTTCCTCCTGAACTTTAAAAATAGTTTATTACACCCATATGGTGTATAAAGTTACAGCAATGTAAAAAATAATACTTAAATGATTTTTTACATTATTATAACCTTATAGATTATTTTGATATATAAGTCACTTATTTATATTGAATTTTTTTCTTTAAAGAATATAGTGTGTGTTCCTATATACTTAGATTAAATTTGAAATCAGAAAAGGATTTAGTTATTATATTATTAGGTACTGTATGTGTGTAACATTCAGTTAGAGGAACAATATAGAGATTGGAAGACCTAAGATTGACTTCTGATTCAGCTACTTACTAGCTCTGGGTCCTTTCAACACATTGTTGACCTTTTATTACTTATTGTTGTCCTGTAGTCAGAAGAGAACAATAAATCTTGCCATTTAAGTTATAAAATAGTTGCTAGAACTGGATGAGCTCATAATGCATGGACCAGTGCTTGCAAATGGCTGTTATTTTAATTTTGGAGTCATTAATCTCATGAGATTTCTTTGAGACATGATCATTAATGTGTTCATTGATCAGTACCCCTTCTCCATATGTTGTTATTGTAATATGTCGTCGAGTTGCCTGAGACTCATAGTGACCCTGTGTATAATAGCTCTGAAGCCTGCCTTGTCCTGAGCCAGTCTCATTGACCTCAACACTCCTACCCCATTGCTCCAATTATTGCATTAATCCACCTCATCTGAGGTCTTCTTCTCCTGCATTGTCCGTCCACCCGTCTGAGCATGATGTCCTTCTCCAAGGTTCGATTCCTTCTGGCCACATGCCCAAAGTATGTGAGACAGAGCTTCAAAATCCTAGCAGCCAAGGAGAGGTTTTACCCTCTCCAAGACAGACCCATTTGTATTCTTGGTAGTCTATGGTATGTTCAGTACCACAACTCAAAGAAATCAATTCTTCTTCTAATTCTTAATCATTATCTAGCTCTCTGATGCATAGCAAGTAATTGTGAAAATCATCGCCTGCATCAGGCATACCTTAGTCTCTAGTTGCTTTTCAGTACTTTGGAAAGTTCCCTGACAGCAAATTTACCTAATGCAATTAATCTTTTGATTTCATGACTGCTAGTGGCAAGAATGTTGATTGTGGAGCCAAGCAAGCAGTAACAACAACTTAAGTCTCTTCTCCATCCATCATGGTGCTGCTACTTGGCCCAGTGATGAGAATCTTTGACTTCTTGATGTTGAGCTTCAATCCATATTGAAGACTATGGTCTTTGACCTTCTGCAGCAAGTGCTTCAGGTCTGCCTCAGTTTCAGCAAGCAAGATTGTGTCATCTGCATAATGTAGGTTGTTGATGAGTCTTCCTCCAATCCTGATGTCTTATTCCTCCTCATATAGCCCAGCCTCTCAAATGATCTGTTCTGCATATAGACTGAAAAGATATGGACACAGGACACATTCCTGATACACTCCTTTCCTGATTTTGAACCATGCAGTGTTTCCCTGCTCTGTTCTGAAGACTGCTTCGTAACCCCTTATAATTTACCTAAAATCTTTAACTTACCTGGTCTTGTTTTTACTGTGCATGATAGTGTAAGTTAAAATTGAAAGCACAGAACACAAATTGAGAAACTTGAAAACAGATTTTTAGAAAGATTTATTAAATTATACAAAGAATATTAACAAGTTATATATGTGTTTCACACTTATATTGATAGAACTATATTCCACTATTTCAAAACCAATCTCTGATAATGAACAGATAAAGATCGTGGAATATCCCCAAGTCCTGAGGAAATGGATTTTTCTCTTGACAGGAATAGTTTATCTAGTTGTCAGCAGAGGGAGCCTTAGCCTCAATTTTTGAATCTACAACTCTGCAGTTAAAAAAACCCAACATACTTGTGTATAGATGCTTGATTTTCACCTAAGAGGGAGTTATTTTTCCCTCCTTTTTTCTTGGGAAAGACTACTTTGAGCTTGATTTCTCAATTCTTTATCATGTTGTTGTTGTTGTTAGGTGCTGTTGAGTTGTGTACGACTCATAGTGAGCTTTTGAACAACTAACTGAACTAAACCCTGTCTTGTCTTCTGCCATCGTCACCATCTCTGATACACTCAAGTCCATTGCTGCAGGCACTGTGTAAATCCATCTGGTTAAGGGTCTTCCTCTCTTTTGCCATTCTGTCACCTTTCCAAGTGTGATGTCTCTCTCCAAGGAATGACCGAGCAACAAGCCCCAAGTATGTGAGATGAAGCTTCATCATCTTTGCCACCAAGGAGCAGTCTGGCTGCGTTTTCGCCAATACCACAGTTCAAAGACATCAATTCTTCTTCTGTCGCCCTTATTCATGTACAGCTTTCAGGTGCATATCAAGTGACTGAAAAGGCTATGACCTGAATCAAGTGTGCTTTTGTCCTCAAACTGACATCATTACTCCTCAATAATTTAGACAGGTCCTTGACTACAGAATTTTCCAGTGCAGTTTGTCTCCTGATCTCCTGACTGCTGGCACCAACTATGTTGATTGTGGATCCAAGTACGATGAAGTAATTGACAGTCTCAGTCCTTTCTCCATGGTTCTCAAATGCTGGTGTAGGGGAGGTTTCTTTTTCTTTTTCTTTTTTTTTTTAACACTGAGAGTAATAGTAGTTTCAAATACCCTTGTCTGTTAAAGTTTTGAATGTCTCTTAGTAATGAGAAAAGCTTAGCTTATGCATTGGGTTTTCATACATTTTCCCTAAAATTTGTTTGATGAAAAGACTGTACTTGTTGTTATTAAGTTCTATATGTTTACTATGGCTCATAGTGACCCTATAAGCAGTGGACCTGAACCTTGGCCTGTCCTGCACCATCCCCACAACCTCCAGCATTTCCAGCTCATAATTACAGTCACTGTGTCAATGCATGCTGCTGAGGGTCTTCTTTTTCTCAGACCCTCCACCTTTTCCACCATGATGTCTTTTTCCAAGGACTGGCTATATTTCAGTGCAAACATTATCTGCTGTTATTTTTGTCATCTAACGAATGCTGACTAACAAGAGACATGAACAACAGAACAAGTTATGTCTGCGACTGGGCCATCTTCACAAGCATTACTATGCTTGGACCTCTTGGTGCAGCCTTGGTGCCCGTCCATCCCATTAGGCACTTCCTCACTTTTGCTGACCCTCTGTTTTACCAAGGAACCTCTGGCAGCCTCTTCTGTTGAAAATAGCTAGCTTAAAGGCTGTGAACCTTTGGCAGTTTCAGTTTACCAATGGTTCTGTGAGGGAGAGATGGGCAGTCTTTTTGAGTATGATTCATAGCCTCAGAAGCACAATGGAGGGTCAGCTATGAGTTGGTTCTTCAATGACAGTTGAGTTTGAGTTTTGAATCTACTTTAGTAAGCATGATGTCCTCCTCCAGGGACTGGCCCTTCTGATACCATGTATATCTCCTCATCTGTCCTCCAAGTAGCATTATGACTGCACCACTCCTGGGCAGATTGGATTTACCCTCTAATCTTCCACAGTATGTTCAGTATTCATTGCCAACACTATAATTCACCAATTCTTATTGATCTTCCTTTTTCATTTCCCAGTTTTTACAAGTGTATGTTTTTGTTAGGTGCCGTCAGAAGCACTACAGTTCATAGTGATCCTGTGAACAGTAGATTGGAACTTTGGCTTATCTGGCACCATTGCCATGATCTCCACCTTGTTTAAATCCTTTGTTAGAATCACTGTGCTAGTCCATCTTTTTGGTGAATTGTTGTTGTTCTTTTTAGGTGCTGCTGAATCTAGTACAATTCATAGTGATCCTGCGAACCATAGATCTGAACTCTGCCCTATCCTGCACCATCCTTACAATCTCTGACATACTAGAGTTTGTTGTTGCTGTCACTGGGTTAATCCCTCTGGTTGGGGTCTTCCTCTCTTTCGCTGTCCCTCTGCCTGTCCAAACATGATGCCCCTCACCAAGGAATAGCCTCTCCTAGCAACATGCCCAATGCATGTGAGATGAAATTTTATCAATTGTCTCCAAGGAGCACTCTGACCGACCTCACCTTCCCCAAGATATATCTAGTTTTTCTTTTGGCAGTCCATGGAATATTCACTACTCCAACACCACAGTTCAAAGGCATAAATTCTTCTTCTCTTATCTTTATTCATTACAAGTACCTTTTAAAAAACACCCACAAATGGCAGCTTTACATATGGACCTCACTATATGAACTTCATAAGAATCAGATTGATTACATCTGTGGAAGGAATTGTTAGATAAGCTCA
>NW_006399809.1:15287867-15318311 GCF_000299155.1 Elephantulus edwardii | reverse complement strand
CCAGTAAGAATAGCAAAATTTAACAGAACACCCAACAACAAATGCTAGTGAGCTTGCAGAGAAACTGGAACCCTAATTCACTGTTTGTGGGAGTGTAAAATGGTGCAACCACTATGGAAGGCTGTATGGCGCTTTCTCAAAAAGTTGGAAATAGAAATACCATTTGACCCAGCAATTCCACTACTGGGTATATACCCTAAAGAAATCAGAACTGGCACCCAAACAGATGTATGCACACCCATGTTTATCACAGCTTTGTTCACAATAGCAAAGAGATGGAAACAACCCAAGTGCCCATAAACAAATGAATGGATAGAGAAGCTGTGGTATATCCACACAATCAACTACTATGCTGCATTAAAAAACAAGGAACTAATATTATTCAAAATGGGTGACCTGGAGGACATTATGCTGAGTGAAATATCTCAGTCAAAAAAGGACAAAGAAAGGGAGCTCTGGTAGCCTATTTGCAAGAAACTGCGCTGCTAGATGCTCTGTTGGAGAAGGAGGGACAATCTTTTCCTGTACCAGTCAGATTCTATTTGATTGCACACACACACACACACACACACACACACTCTCTCTCTCTCTCTCTCTCTCTCTCTAAATTGAAAAAAAGGACAAAGACTGCATAGTGCCACTGTTGTAAAGCGGGACTGACATTGGAGTTGGGGGGAAGGAAAATAAGAGGGGATAAATAATGTATACTGTGTTGAAACAGATAAGGGGGAGAACTGTTTAGGTTGAATCTATAATTAGGTATTATTGTCATGACAAGAGTCCAGAATAAAAGCTGCATAGTAGAGTGGACTGGGGGCGGGGAGATTGTATAACAATGAAAGAATTTTTATTTCAGAGACTGTAAGTTTTGCAGGAGGAGATTTATCTGAATTTCTCCCATGGAGCCACTGGTGGATCTGAACTGCCCACCTTTAGGTTGCTAGCCCAATTCCTCATCCACTAGGCTACCAGAGCTCTCATCTTCTCTTCATATTTCTTACTATTTCTGGTAGCCTCATGGTAAGGAGTTTCCTCACAACTGAAGGTACATGCTTTAAATCTACCAGCTGCTCTGTAGGAGAACTCTCCTCTATGCGATTAACTACCTCTGACAACCCTCTGGAGGATCAGCTGTGAGTTGGTTTTGACTTGATGGTACCCAACAACGACAACAACATACCTTTTGTTGGTCAAGAAATGAGTACTTATTTTTTAGATTTAGGTGGTTTGTTGTTCTTTTTTTTAAAAAAGTTTACTTCTAACTGTATATTTTGAGATACCAAGTAGATTCTAAGCCCTCACATAATTTTGAATCCTAATTTAATGTATTTCACGTATTTTAGGAATTTGCCATATCTTTTTCAAACTTCGCACACATTTATATTCAGAAAAGAAACATTTCAGTAATTCATAATAAAGAACACTGTTTTTTAATGATAGTCATGACTTGACCTTTCTTTACACCTCACCATGCTTTCTGCCATCTTATATTTTGTTTCATGCTAGTTGTTCACTTGACAAATACTTTTTTTAGCTTCTAGTATGAACTAAGGAGAGAAGTTAGGATGTACTGAATAAAACTCTAAAAAGGCTTGTATGTAAGATGTGTCAACCACATGATGGCAGTTGATGTGACTGCTTAACGTGGTTTCTTGTTTTCATGAGGATTCAATTTAACTGAACACATTTTTTAATTATTAATTTTTATGAACATTTACAGAGATTTTGGATTTCCATTTATTCATTGTTGCACTTTTCTCCCCCCCCACCCCAGTTCACTCTTCTGTTTGAAAAGTAAAAGAAAAATTCCTTCATTGGTATCACCCTTAAGGGACGGCGTTCAGTATTGTTAGCCAGGTAATAAACACAAAATAGCCTTTCTTCATGCGGTTTATCTTTGACTTGTAGAAGTTGGAGAAGGTAGAGACATCAATCAAATTTAGCTCTATTACCAGAAAAAATATTAACCCTACTTCTGATTAAAATTGTATCAATAGGGGGGGAAAATGTGCTATCTGAAATGACAGCACATGGTCAGAGGTCAGTGTTTACCCTGCAGGGTTAGGATAAAGGATTCATAAAAATGAGAAGCACAGGGAGGGAGTGGGAAGTGCTGACGTGACACCAGCAGTGTTATCAATGTCGTGAAACATGCATAAATAGTGGATTGGAAAACGAATTTTCTCTGTAAACTTTTACTCAAATCACAATTTAAAAGAATTTATTATCAGCTTATTTTTGCCTTAAGGATTTACCTCTGTCAATAATGCAAGCAAAGTTCCGTGACAGGTTCCCTGACCAGGGGACGGTATGTGCCAATGGAAAGCAAGCCTGTGTTGCATAGAATATTATGACCTGAGAGAAGAGAGGGGTTGGTATTCCTGAGCGACCAGAGGGCTAGGTGGAGTGCAGGGGAATCTGGAGTGGGTCCTGAGGAGATGGAAATGCCCCAGTGGAAGAAGCAGAACCCTTGCTTCCAGTCCCAGCTTCCACCTTTGAGGAGCACTAGATATGGATCAGGTTGTGGTCAGACAGAGCATGAGGTGGGAGGCACCTAGATTCCTGGGGCCCCAGGACCCCACATCAGCTGATTGCCACCTGTGTAGACGCTTACCTTCCCTGGATGCTTCATAACCTTTGATCAGTGGTTCATTTTTTTTTTTAGATTCAATTTCCTTATCGGAAAAAGGGAATATTGTAATCTCTTCACCCCAAGTCTCTCTTACTAGATTTTTTTGTTATTAATTTATAATATTGACAATATTTTCTTTTCCTTAAGTTGTGAATGCATGTTCAAAGCTGCTAATTTTTCCCCTGCTGAAGGTTTTGATGTTTGTTATCTCCTATTCTTTATTAGCCTGGTATTGGATTATTTGGTATAATTTCTTACTCACAACACATTGGGTAATACATACATAGGTATATCCTATTACATTATCTTCCTTCTCCTCCTCCTCCCTAACTGAAGTGATGCATTTTCACAAATGGATGATATAAGCTCTAGAAATAAGTAGCTTGATAGTGGAGTGCACTTAGGGGGAGGGATTGTATAACAGTGAAAGAATTTTTCTTTTACTTTTCAAAGAGAAGAGCGAACTGGAGAGGGGTGGGCAGGGAGAAAAGTGCAACAATGAATGAATGGGAATCCAAAGTCTCTGTAAATTGTCCTTTAAATTAATAATAATAATAAAGAAATAAGCAGCTTGGTCCAAACTACTAGGTAACTTGATTTAAATATGGGCGGGCTTCGTGGAAGAAGTTTATTGCTCTATCACTAAAATTCTGTACTAAGATTTCAGATTAATGAGTATTTGGATCATCTTCATTTAGGCTCCTGTTACACAGTACAGTTTGACAATCTAGGGTGTTTATTAAATGGAAGCCAACTCACCTTCTTTATTAAATATCATGCATACATTTATTTTTAATACTTCCACTACGTGTGTCAAGGATGTGTCCTATTTCCATACCTTTTTGAATCTGATATGTAGAACAGATCATTTGAGCAACTGAACATAAGGATGAATGTGGCATCAGGACTGGAGGAAGACTCATCAACAACCTGCATTGTGCAGATGACACAATCTTGTTTGCTGAAATTGAGGAGGGCCTAAGGCATTTGCTGCAGAAGGTCAAGGACTGTTTGTAATATGGATTGAAGCTCAGCATCAAGAAAACAAAGATTCTTGTCATTAGGTCAACTGGTAGCATCATGATAGATGAAGAGATTGAGATTGTTAACAATTTCAGCTTGCTAGCCTTCACGATCAACACTATTGGAACCAGAGGTCAGGAAATCAAAAGACAAATTGTATTAGGGAAATATGCTGTCAGAGAACTCTTTAGAGTGCTGAAGAGCAAGGATGTTAGCCTGGAGACTAAGGTGTATATGATCCAAACCATGGTCTTCACAGTTACTTGCTATGAATCAGAGAACTGGACAATGACCAAGGATGATAGTAGAAGAATTGATGCCTTTGAGTTGTTATGAGAGAAGAGTATTGAACATACCATGGGCTGCCAAGACAACTAACAGGTCTGTCTTGGAGAGGATGAAACCAAGCTGCTCCTTGGAGGCAAGGATTTTGAAGCTCTGTCTCATATACTTTGGGCATGTAGCCAGGAGGGACCAGTTCTTGGAGAAGGACATCGTGCTTGGAAAGGTGGAGGGACAGTGTAGGAGAAGAAGACACAGATGAGATAGATTGATCCAAAAACTGGGGTAATGAGGATAGGTGTATCAAAGACAGTGAAATTAGCTCAGGATATTACAGGGTTCTGATCTATTGTGTGTAGGTTCACTATGAATCATAGTCAACTCAACGGCATATAGGAACAACACCTAAGACAGGATATTTTAATGGCTTCCTTCAGATGAATCCAAAGAAACGTAATTGACCAAACAGTGGCTAAATGGCACATTGAATTCTGTGGTAGAAATAGTTCAGAAAATGTCAAGTTAGCATTGATGCCATCCCTAATTGACATTGCTTTGCCTTTTGAAATGACTTAAGTTTAAATAAGATTAATAATAAAATAATAAATAATAATAAAGCTCAGCTGATAATTTCTTGGCTTTAGTTCATTTCTCACCACCTCCAGTTTAGGGATAATGACTTCAGTGCACACTAACTTTTCCTTGTTCCTTCTTTTGATACACTGTAGATTTTAGGATGAAGAAGGTTAATGATATGAAAAAGCAAATATTTAGTTTTTGGGGTCATTGATTTTATGGATGGATACATGAGGAATATTTGCATAAGTAATTGCTTTTACATCCCCCCTCCCAAATTCTCTGGTTTCATTTTCATAATTGGTTCTTGCCTTTTTGAGAAATTCATTTTCTTGATTTTAAACTAGATTCTCCCCCTCTTTTCTTAATCTACCTCCAGTACTGTACTTATTTTTATAAGGGTTTTTTAAATTAATTAACTAATTAATTTTTTATAAAGAGGTAAGGAATGCTACATACGTGGGCTATTGTTTATGGTGTCATCTATCTTTTCTTTCTTGTGTCATTCAGGGTCATCCTGCAGAAAACAGTAAAATCTAAAGAGAAAGAAAGAGGTGGGAGAGTGATGGGGTGGGGGATGGTGGGAAGGAGAGAGATGTGTGATTGTGAGTGCCTATGTGTGAAGTGCTTGTGTGTGTATGTGTGTGTTGTGAAAAAAAAGAGGGCTGAGATATTTGATTCTTAAGAGGGGGCTAGCATACTTGATTCTTAAATATAAATTGTTGGTATACTTCTGTTTCTTTAGAAATTTACATATTTAACATTTCCATGTTAGGGAAATTTTTGTCCTGAAGAGATTAAATTAAAAATGGGCAGAAAATGATCCTGAACAGCAACAGTTTGCAGAACTAAATTTTAGGAGATTTTTCTGTACTTTTAAGAATCATTAAGGCACTTTTCTCTGACAAAAATGATGAGTTGCTACTTGTGTTTGTATGTGTATGTGCTCCTTCTCACATTAAATTTTATCAATTTGTTATAAAAAATTTTTATTCTTATATTTAAACTTTAAGTTTTTAAGCAACAGTTTGGTCTTCAAGAAAAGGAGGATTATTAATTTCCACAGGCTGCTTACTGTTACATACCTCCGGTTCCCACAGAGCAGCTGGTGGCCTCAAACCATGTGCCTTCGAGATTGCAACACAGGTTCTTGCCACTACGCCACTAGAATACCCTTAGCTTACATAAACCCATTTGTTCCCTATAAATTCTAGAGATTGGAAGTCTGAGCTAGGGCCATGGTCAAGGGCCGTGCTCTCTTCCAAGGCTCTAAGAAAAGAGGATCCATTCTCCACGTAGATGCTGGGAGCCCCAGATATTCCTTGACTTGCAATTACAACATAGTTCTGTTGTTGTTGTTGTTGTTATGTGCCGTCGAGTCGTTTTCGACTCATAGCAACCCCATGCACAACAGCCCTAAACTCCTCCTGCGTCAACAGCACTGCCTCTGACACACCCATCCCGATTACCCCAGTCACCGAATCAATCCATCTCATAGAGGGTCTTCCCCTCCTGCGCCGTCCCTCCACCCTCCCAAGCATGATGTCCCTCTCCAAGGACCCGTCCCTCCTTGCAACGTGTCCAAAGTATGTCAGACGAAGCCCCAGAATCCTTGCCTCCAAGGAGTAGCTTGGTTTAATCCTCTCCAAGATGAATCTGTTTGTTTTCCTGGCAGTCCATGGTACATTCAGTACCCTTCTCTAGCACCACAGCTCAAAAGCATCCACTCTCCTTCTGTCCTCCCTAGTCATTGTCCAACTCTCTGATGCACAACAAGCGACTGCAAATACCATGGCCTGTATCAGGCACACCTTAGTCTCCAGAGAGACACCGTTGTTCCTGAGTACTTTAGAGAGGTCCCTAACAGCAGACTTTCCCATCGCGATACGCTTTTTGATTTCCTGACTGCTGGTGCCAAGAGTGTTGACTGTGGAGCCGAGCAAACTGAAGCTGTGAACAATCTCAATCTCTTCGCCATCCATCCTGACACTGCCAGTTGGTCCAGTGGTGAGAATCTTTGTCTTCTTGACATTAAGCCTCAGTCCATACTGAAGGCTGCAGTCCTTGACCCTTCGCAGCAAGTGCATGAGGTCTTCCTCAGTTTGAGCAAGCAGGGTTGTGTCATTCCTTTGTCTCTCTGTCTCTTCTCTTCTTTTGTAAGGACAACACTGAAGATTGGATCAAGGTATCCCCAAAGCCCTGTGCTGGTATGACCTCATACTAATTGATAACATTTTCAAAGGTCCTATTTCAAACAAGTTCATGCTTACATCTACTAAGGGCACATATATTTATTGGGGACACAGTGCAATCAGCAAAACCAGTAATACCAATAATTTACCATTTATTGAATGCTTGATGGAGAAGAGATTGAAACTGTCAATAACTTCATCTTACTTGAATCTACAGTCAATACACTTGGTACTAGTAGTTAGGACATCAGGAGACATATTGTACTGGGAAAGTCTCCAGTTAGGGACCTTTCCAAATTACTGAGGAAAAGTGTTGTTAGTTTGAGGACTAAGGTGTGCCTAATTTAGGCCATGATCTTTGCAATCATTTGCTATACATCTGAAAGCTGGACAATGAGTAAAGATGGATACCTTTGAGCTAAGAACAAATAGATAGCAGTCTTGGAGAAGGTATAGTCAGAGTGTTCCTTGGAGGGAGGCAAGGATGGTGGAGCTTCATCTCCCATACTTTGAGCATTTTGGTAGGAGAAACTATTTCTTGGAGAAGTACATCTTGCTTGGAAAGGTGGAGGAATGGCAAAGGAGAAGAAGACCCTTAACCAGATAGGTTAATGCAGTGACTTCAGCAATGAGCTCGAGTGTGTCAGAGATTATGGGGTTGGCACAGGATAGGAAAGGGTTCAGACTGGTTACTAATAGGTTCTTTAAGGGTCATGATTGACTTGGTGACACCGAACAAGACAACAACAATTGAATGCTTCCTAGGTACTAGGCGGTATATGCATTTTTAACATATTTTTTTTAGAAAACATCATTATTTTAGAAATTTTGCAGCTACCCAAGTACTTCCACTTGTAATCAATTGTTAGGTTAGTTATAGATGATACAAACCATCATTAGATAATCTTTTTACTCAATATGAAAGATACAAACATTCATTCAAAGGTCTCAATTGAAACTTTCAGTCCTTTCCAAAAGGCTATCAAGGTTCCTCATCACTCCTTCATCTAGTCCCTTTTGAGCCGATATAACAACAAGTAAAACACCCAGGTGATGGATAAGCTTCTCAAAAAGCTATATTAATTCTTAAAGGGGTATCATGTTGTGTTCCTTTACATAACTTTTCCGGAGGAGAGAACTGGCAAAGCTCTCAAGGCTAAATAAGGAGGTAACCTACCAGGGCTCAAGCTGCAGCTTTGCCATTGGTTCTGGCTAGTATACTGTCTTTGTCAGCATTGTCTCCCTCCAAAATTTGATTATTGTCCCACTCCTCTCAACATATCCCAACTCTTTTATATTCTATGTCTTTCTGTGTGGAGTTTGTTCTGCTTTTGATTCTCATAACCTGGCAATCTTCATCCATGGCTAACACTCAAGAGCTTGGTTTTGTGTCTTTAATTTTCTTTTGAAACTCTCCATAATTCTTCCAGACAATGTTATTCTTGTCCCTATAATTTTATTCCCCTTTTAAAAAGATTTGTAAAAATAAATCAATATATGTGTATAATCAAATGATGTCAATTATATATATGATCACTTTAATTTTACATTACAAGTGCAATACCACCTAGAAGAATGTTTTACCAAAACCAATTAAAACCAGGCCTGAGCGCCATCCACTTTTGGCTTGGTAGCATAACTTTCTATCCACTAAGACAAACAGAGCTCTTTCTATGTTGTTGTTGACTCACAGAGACACTATGAATGAAAGACCTGAATAGAACATTTAAATGCTTTTAAATTCTAACTTTGCGTTTGTATTGTATCTATTGTATACAATACTATGTAAATGAGTGGTTGTAGTTTATACTATTAAACTTATTCATAGTTTAATGGAAGAAAATGTAATAAAAAACTTAGAATACATAGTCATTCTCTTCTAAGGCTCTTAAAGCTTGCTATTAAAAGTAGACATTTTATAATATCATAAGTCAAGTTCGTAAGAAGAGTTAGTACATAGACCCACATTTGATTTTCTTGAGTCTTGACGTATTTAGTCCTAAGAAGATACTTATTAGGAAAACAATTTGATAATAGTTAAGAATTGATATAATTTTAATAGTTAAGAACTGGTAAATAAAATTTAAGTGAACTCTGGTGGCCTAGTGGTAAGGAGTTGCACGGCCAATCTGAAGGCAAGTGGTTTGAATTCACCAGCTGCTTTGTGGGAGAAGGATGAGCAGTCTCCTCCCAGGCATTTTAAACCCTCCTGGAGGGTCGACCATGAGTCAGTTTCAACTCAATGGCACACAACAGCAACATGCAAGATTTTAAATTCTAGGTATTTACCTCAACGTATTTATGCTTTTTATTTATTTTTCTCTACTTTGGGTTTTAAAAATATTTATCTAAGTTTTTAAACTAAGATTCTACTAATTACATAATAACAGGCACTAATTATTTTTAAAATTCTCAAACTACAAAAATCTGTATGATAACAAGGCTGCCAGTTATTCTTTCATTTAGCAGATTGCCAATTAATAATTTTTAAGTGGAGCCAAATTTGTAGTATTTATCTCTAAACAGTGGTCAGAGTTTAATATGTATGAAGATAAACATGAAAAAGCACAATGTTTCCACTAAAGTTTACAATCTGGAAACTTTACAATCTTACTAACTCTAGAAAGCCACCCACCATTTGCTGTTAAGAAGTTCTGTTGGCATTTGACTCTCAACATTTTTATGCCCTTGCTCATAGCAAACTTGTTGCATACTTTTTGAGTTGGGTTTGCAATAAAGATTAATTAGTTAATGTTTCAGTTTCTCTATAATGTCAACAACAGCATTTCCCCTCTCATGCAAGCTTAAAATGAGTGGAAGTTCTACAGACTTTTTTATTCTTCCTGTCTTATGTATCAGCTTTTTGCTCTTTCCTGTCTACCCTTTTGACTAGTGATCCAGCTGTTTTTCATATGTTTTCCAGAGCTGGAATAAGACCAAGCATGTTTGACAGCTGCATGCTGAATGCAATATATGCTTGGCCACAGGTCACGTTTGCATTTCTTCACTTGTATTTTTACTCAGTGTGTAAAAGAAATATGACCATAAAGAGATTCGGAAAACGTGTAGCACGCTGAGTAATGGTAGTCTTCTTTAATGTATGCCACTGCATTTACTCTGCTGCAGAGATTTCACAGGAAGAGAGAGAGGGAGGAAAGGGCATTTGGGACTGCATTCCATGGGACCCATGTTCTGTAATAATTAGTGATGGAAAAGGCCCTTGCTTAAGCAGAGTGGAAAGAACTTCAGATGAGATGTGTGCAAGTGGGCACGTGTGTGCTAACCCAAGCACATATTCTTTCTCTTTCATCTACACAAATTTTTTAGTGACTAGACTATAATTTAGTGGAGAAAACCGTTAATCTAGTAGTCAGTTGAACGTGTAAGTAATTACCAGTTAATACATCATGTAAAAGCTTTGCCTGCCTGATATTTTAACACCAGGAAATGAGACACACTATTCAGTAAGTATTCATTCATGGTCCTGCCATAAAGGAACTTTCCTTCCTTCATCTCTCAGCCCCTGTAGGCCCCCAAATTTCCCTTTGCCTCTGAAAATGAAATATACTGATGTTCAAAATGCCTTTCAATATGATCTTGGTAGGTCCTTACTCAATTTCTTCACCAACTTTGCAAACAGTATTTCAACCTAAACCAGGTCTTCCACCCCTACTCACCCCCCACTTGTCATTATGGTCAAGATTAATGAAAGAAACATTGAGATTGTAAATTTTCAGGATATCTTCATACTGCCTAATCATTTTAACTTTAAAATATTTTCTTATTGATATTTCTTTGTAGTTCAGGGGGCATCATTAAGACAGAGACGTATTTTCAACCTGTTGCTTTTGTGTTCATGGTCTCTGATGGTAAAAATTGATCCATTAATCTGTGGATTAAGTCTGATTGCCTCTGCATATTTGTGTAATGTACTTCTTTTCTCTACCTGAAATTCTCACCTTTTCCTTTTTATTCTATGTATTCATTCTACCTATTCTTCAGAGTTTAAGACATGCCCTACTTTTTACTATGAAACCTTTCCCAAGAAGTCCACTGTAGTGAAGCTTTTTTTTTTTTTTGTTCTGTGGGACTTAGTCTATTTCACAATACTTAGATTTTTTTATATTAATTTGCTGCTTTTTAAAAAAATGGACCAGGTATTGGAAAACCTTTTCTCTTAGAAAATGAATATAGTATAGGGGAGCCCGATAGATCCAGATTTGAGAGATGGCTCTGTAATTTTCTAATTTTTTGATATTTGACAAATTTTAACTTTGTGGAGCTCAATCTTCTTAAGAATGTGGTATTATTATTCACCTTTTAGTATTAGTCAATATTTTTGCTAATCGATTTTTTTCAATATAAGGATGGGAATAGAATAGGTGCTTAGTAAGTGTTATTGTAGTTATTGCTGTTGCTCTATTTTTCTTACAGCTTGTATTATAATACTGAAAATGTGGTAAGGAGCCCCTGAATATAGTTAGTTCATTGTTAGGTCATTAAAATAGATCTTGAAACCCTATTGCTTTTATGGGGTTTCCTGTTGGCTCTGTCCTATCAGAACTACAAAACTTTCATGGTTTTTCTGGATTATTCTTTTTGTTTTCATTATCTGAAAGGAGAGTCTTTGGTATGTATTCCATGCTGGCCTCCAAAACAGTGACTTGAAAGATTTATTTCTTTATTTATGAGTAATGTTTTGGATTGTTCCCTGCATTTCTCTCTAAACGTCAGCAGCCAGGATTACAGTAGATAAAGCCTTTTTGTGTGTGTTCCTCAAATGCAGTGTGAAATACTTGGAAAAAACCCCTCTCAGCCAATTTAAGCTGCAGATGAAGAAATTATTTTGCTTAGCTTATTTCAGTTTGGCAGACCTTTTTTATGTGTCTCTTATATACCAAGCAGCCCATATCTGTTACATTTACAACAATCAGTAAGGTGTTATTCCTTTGAGTTTAATTTTGGGCAAACAAGACTCACGAGCAGATCATCTCAGTAAATAATGATGAGTTCTAAGATGGAATTAAGGATGAGCCTTTATGGAACAGAATGAGGGTAATTGGAGGCAGAAGAGGAAGCTTCTAGAGAGAAGTGGGCAGCAGCTAGTGATGATACTTAGAGGAAACATATGATTGATTCACTTGATTCAACCTTATTTTGAAGAGGGGTGGAAGGATGGAGAACCTAACTCGTGTGTCTCTAGTAATACATTAGTGGCAAAACTCAGAAGTAGAATTAGCTCTATACTATAAGCAAAGGTACGGCTCAGACCATATCTTCCATAATCCCCTCTTAGCAGTGGCTCTAGACACATTATAGTGACATTTGTTACTCTTATGACATTGAAAGGAAGACAAAAAAGTTCCTTGTTCTCACATCAGTCTAGATATTCAGTTTCTCTCTTTGGCTGTAGTAAAACCTTTCCTTGTAGCATTCATTGGGGTAACTAGGATATTAAATGGTTTATTTAAGTACTGATCTGCCCCTTACCTTAGAATGGACCACTTTCACTCAAACCTTAGGTCTAAGGATGGTAGAAAAGGGGTATGAATGATAAAGAAGCAGACAGCAAAGGTACACTGTATTGTTATTGTTGTGTGCATTGAATTGCCTGCAACTCATAGTGACTCTATGTACACCAGTTCTGAACCCTGCCATGTCCTGAGCCCATCGCACTGACTCTGATGCACCTATCCCCTTTGCCTCAGTTACTGTATCAATCCATCTTATCTGGGGTCTTCCTCTCCTCTGCTATTCCTCTACCTTTCTGAGATGATGTCCTTCTCCAAGGACCAGTCCTTTCTGGCCACTTGCCCACAGTATGTGAGATGGAGATAAAAAAGGGAGGTAGTTCTTTTTTTTTAGGGAAGGAAAGTACTATAAGCAAAAGCAAGGAGGCATATTCATCATGGTGTACTTTAGAAACAATAGACTAACACGAATTCAACATGAGATATGAGGTTTAGAAAATAATTAGAAAAAGAATAATGTATTTTACTACCTGGTATATCCAATTTCTACACATCTCTTATGTAAAAAGAACAAGGGCAGCATGGAGACAACTAAATCTGGCTTCTACTAACTCCACAGAAGAGAACTGTCCCCATTAACAACATCCACAGTATGAAACTAAGTCCTATAAGGTCAGACGTGTTCCCCCATGCTCCTGTATCTACTTCTGTTAATTCCAGCATCTGTCTTACTCCTCCTCTATTGGGTGCAAAATTAATTTCAATAGCTACACAGACTTCACAGAAACATACAGTTAGGAAATTTATTAGGTAAGTTAACAGACTATAATTCAGGTTGACAGTAGGATGTAATCCCTCAGTTTAGACAGCTGTTCAGGTGTGGTCATAGGCCCTTTGACTTTCAATTTCATGACTTAGGTTACTAACACAATGTCACACAGTTCCCTTAGTTCTCAGTTATGGTGTCTTTCCTCAGTCCTCTAGCGAGCTTGGGTAAAGGCCTCTGGCTCTGTTTCAGGTTGGTCTCTGGTTCTCTGATAAGTCTGCTGTTGCTGCTCTTGTAAGCCTCAGTCTGACTAATGTAGGAATTTTTGGCCCTGAAGTATGCATATTGCTTCTTTTTTCTTTTTGGTGTTGATTGAGATTCCCAATTTCTGCTACTGAAACCACTCCAAACCTAAAGGTATAGAAAGACTAGCGAATCCTCTTGTGGATAGACTAACATTTCCTATTGTATGATCCTCTCTATTCATATGGCAGAATTTGAGTCAATGGTAAGAAAACAATTTTGAGTAATAAACACCACAGCTTGACTCTTACAAAAAATAAATAGGGAAACTCAAGCTAGTAAAGCTAATAGTTGCTAGAGCTGAACATCAAATCCAGATTATCTGGATCTGTATGCAACCTGCTTAAATATTGTAAAAGAGTTGTCAGGATTCTTCTCTATATTGTTAGTTTCAAGACATAAGACCTTGTACGCCACACTAAAGACCCAAATTTTCTTCCAGCCCTAATTCTTTGTAGTATTTTGCTAAGGCAGTGATTCTCAAACGTTAGCACACATAGAATATCCTTAGGAATTTGTTAAAACCTAGAATTTCTTTTTTATTTTATTATTTTAAAAAATTTTATTATTTTTTTTTTGTGTGTACCGTCAAATCAGATCTGACTGGTAGAGGAAGAGATTGTCCCTCCTTCACCAGCAGAGTATCTGGTGCATTTGAACTGCACACGTCTGGGATTGCAGTGCAGCTTCTTGTCACTAGGCCACTAGAGCTCCCCCAAATCTAGAATTTCTTGCTCCAAGTCACAGGCAACAAGAGAGATGAAAGTGAAAACCACAATGAGATACCATCTTACTCCAGTAGCAAAGTTTAACAGGACAGCAAGTAATAAATTTTGGAGAGGATGTGGCAAGATAGGAACTCTTACATATTGTTGGTGCGATTGTAAAATGGTGTAACCACTCTGGAAGACAGTTTGGCACTGCATCAAAAAGTTGAACATAGCCATTCCATATGATCCGGCTATTCTGCTTGGAGACTTGTACACCAATGTACTTAGCAATGTTATTCACCACCACAGGAACATGGAAACAGCCCAGATGTCCAAACACAATACAATAGCTTGAGACGTTATGGGACATTCACACAATGGAGTACCACGTAGCAGTCAGAAGCAATGATTTTGTAAATTACTACCTAACTTAGGAGGGACTGGAGAGCACTCAGCATTATGTTGAGTGAACCAACTCAGTCCCATAAGGACAAATACTCTGTAAGACCATTATTGTAGAACAAGTATGAGGATCCCAGGGGTTGGAGGCAGGAAACCCAGAACAAAACAACTGTAGAATTTCTGGACTCTACTCCTGGCATATGTCGAACTCATTGTCATCAAGTTGGAAGTGATTAATAACTGACCCTCTGTTGGGTTTCCCAGACTGTAAATCACCTGGGAGAAGTTTGCTCATCATTCTCCTGAGAAGCTGCTGAGGAATTTGAATAACCAGAGAGGCTTGACCTTTGGGTTATTCAGTGTAACACCCAATGAATAGTCCACCAACAAACAAAATCACGATAGCTGGAGGAAAGATTTAAGTTGTCAACGATTTAATTTTGCTTGGATCAACAGGCGACATGCCTGGTAGTAGCAGTCAAGAATCAAAGACATGCTGCACTGTTCAAATTTGCTGTCAAGGACCACGTTAAGGTGCTAGAAAACAAGGGTGTCAGTTTAAAAACTAAGGTGCACTTGATCGAAGCCATGGTTTTTCAGTCACTTCATTTACATGGTAGGTATTTTTGTGCCTATTTTCAAAGTTACTAATGTTTAATCTAACACTACTTATATGCTACCAAATGAATGTGTAGTATAAATGGTTAATGCTCCTGGAAGCTAACCAAAGTTGAATCTTTCAGTCCAACCAGAGATGCATTGGGAGAAAGTTCTGATAATGTACCTTTTTTTTTTTTAAATCTCAGCAGCTGAAAATCCTATTCAGTGAACACAGTTCTATCTTGACGCACATGGGTTCACCATGAGCCATCAGCTCGATATCAACTGATTGTTAGTAAAGGTTTCAAAACATATGTGTTATTATGCCTGTTATTAAGTGTGTGGGGAGTATATGTGTGTATCCATACACTTAGACAATAAGCACTTCACCTAGTCAGGCGACTCCAGTAACCTGCATACCATCAAAGATCAGAAAGTTAAGGAAAACTGTTCCTAAGTAGTCAAAATAGAAGTAACAAAGTCTTTAGAGAGACGATTGTAAAAACTTTTTTACACATAAGATTCTATAGTTCTAATAATATTTTCAGTAAAAAATTGCTGTTACATTGAAACATTAACTTCCTCATTGATAAAAGGAGTATATTTGTAAAATTACCTCCAAAATTACAGGTGGTGGTGTTGTTATTTGCCGTCGAGTCACTTGCGACTTATAGCAACCCTATGTACAACAGCACTAAACGCTGCTCTTTCCAATCGCATTGTCTCTGATACTCCCATCCTGATTGCCCCAGTCACTGAATCAATCCACCTCATAGAGGACCTTCCTGTCCTGTCCCTCCACCCTCCCAAGGTCCCTCTCCCATGATGTCCCTCTCCAAGGACTGGTTTCTCCTTACAACATGTCCAAAGTATGTTAGACAGAGCCTCAGAATCCTTGCCTCTAGGGAGCTGCCCGGTTTAACCCTTTTCAGGATGAATCTGTTTGTTTTCCCAGCAGTCCATGGTATTCTCAATACTCTTCTCCAGCACCACAGCTGAAAGACATCAATTCTCCTTCTATCCTCCTTGGTCATTGTCCAACTCTCTGATGCATAACAAGTGATAGCAAAGACCATGGCCTGTATCAGATGCACCTTAGTCTCCAGAGAGACACCATTGCTCTTCAGTACTTTGGAGAGGTCCCTAACAGCTGAGTTTCCCATGGCAATGTGCCTTTTAATTTCCTGGCTACTGGTGCCAAGAGTGTTGACTGTGGAGCCAAGCAAACTAAAGCTGTGAACAATCTCAATCTCTTCACCATCCATCTTGATGCTGCCATTTGGCCCAGTGGTGGTGTAAAAATCCCTAACATTGTATAATAAGTATAAATCACACAATAATTTAGAACATTATTATGATAGTAATTATTGCCTGTTTCTCAAGCCAAAGGAAAGAAAGCAAATTAGAAAAGTGGAGAGTATATTTAGTGAATGTATAAGACAGTATTCAAGACTCTTAAGTGATAAACCTATCATATCAGTGATGAGCTGGTATAGGTTGTAGTTATAATCTCAGTATGTTTTAATTTTTTTGGAAAACCTTATTTCAGTATGTTTTCTTTTTAAAAATTTTTCAATCATGAGTATCCTTATTCATGTATACAAATGAGAATATTAGTTCTTTTTATGGAAGCTAAGCTAAATAATTTTTTTGTGTAAACCAAAAATTGAGATATACATATATCCTGGTATATAATCATGTCATAGTTTTATCAGTTTATAATTTACAGTTTAAACTATTCATGTTCCTCTTTAGGAGAAATAACAATTATTTAAGTGGTGATAAATTAAAATTTTGATGAAATGATGTACTTTCATTTCCTCTAATTTTCCCTTAGGCCGAGACTTAATTTGTATACAGTCCATAGATGGGATGCTTATGGTGTTTGAGCAGGAAAGCTATGCTTTTGGGAGATTTCTGCCTGGATCCCTTCTGCCTGGACCACTTGCTTACAGTTCTCGCACGGATTCCTTCATTACTGTCTCCTCCTGTCGACAAGTGGAAAGTTACAAGTAAGTTTGGATGTTAAGTCTTTGGAGTCATTGTGAGATTTGGTGTGTGTTGCTAATTCAATGGCAGCCCTAGATCCTGGTGTTTGGATGCTAACCAAAAGGTTGATGGTTCAAAGTCATCAGCTGCTCCATGAAAGAGAGATGTGGTAGTGTGCTTCCATGAAGATTTACAGCTTTGGGAACCCTCTGGGGTGGTTTTGTCTCCATCTCTTGGAATCATTCTTTTCCATAAAGAACTTGAATATCATGAATTAATAAAATACTAGTTTCTTTGAGAAAATATAATTGTGGTTATATCATTAATGTATCAAAAATATTTGAAAGAGTATACTGTAATTTGAGAAGAGAAGGGTTTTTGAGAGAGGCAGTCTGTGTTAGCATTCTCTTTTTGTACTAAGAGCTGGGTAATGGTTATTTTCTGCATCTTGCCTGTACAATAAACAAACAAAACACAACAAAACTCAAATCAGTTGATATGAAGTTGATTCTTTCAAAGTGGCTCTGAATGGATTTGAACCACCAATCTTTGAAATAGTAGCCATGTACTAATAATTTCATTACCCAAGCACTCGGGATAAATTGTGATAATGATGTCTGTTTTGAATTAAATGAGATAATACATCTCATTTATATGTCTTGGATTAAATGAGATAATATATCCTAAAGGGCTAGCCTAAAGAAGATGCTAAGTAACTAGTGAATTTGCTCCCTAATATCATAAACAGTAAAACACAATACTTAGTGAGAGAACTCAGAAAGAAAAGGACAGATGAATGATTTTAAAATGAAAAGAATGTATGAGGCATAGGAAAACTACTAGCAAGAAATACAATGTGTTGCTGTGAATGCTAATTAGCTTTTAAAGAGAAAATTCCCTCATTGGTACACAATCCCCCCCCCCCCGTACCTCCCCAAACCCCACCCCCTACCCCAAAATATAATCCACTCTGCAACCCTCATTGTATACTCCCATGATAAAAATAATGCCCTAAAATATAATACTTTTCACAGCAGAGATAAAGAGTAAAATTGATCCTTTCAAAATTGTTTATTTTTTTGTTGTAAATTCTTATTGATCTTGGTGAATTGTATTTGAAAGAGCTCTCTTTTCCTGCCCATTAACTAAATTTCAATGTATATATAGGGATTTGATTTTTAAAAGGACTTTGTTTTTGTTGGTTTTCGATGAGAGAATAGGGAAAATAAAATAAAAATTGATGCCGAGTGAAGCAATAGACTTGGGAGATTTCAATATATTCAGTAATTTTATTGTTGTTTAAACTTTTAAGTAACACATAATTACAGTTTTTCAGTATTATTTCTGGCCACATGATTTCTCTGAAAGCAGGAAGAAAATAGAAATTCATCAGGCAATAGCTGTAAGTTTTTATCTTCTATTTCCGATATTGGATACAAAACAAGTTACTGCCATTTTTCCTTCTCCCCTTGGTGTTCAGATCTGATGTTCATTGGGTTGCTACGAGTCATACTTTACTCAAAGACACCTAATAACAACAACAACAACAACAAGAAGTGCCAGTGTGTCTTTTGAAAATTACTGTCAAGGCATCTAAGCAATTACCTGAAATAAGCAACTAACTATTAATGGCTGAAGAGATGTTAACTGATATTAGTAGTGGGATATCATGTCATATTCCTTTTGTGACCCTAACAGTTCTTTTTTGTTCAGAGATAAATGAGTTGTGACATTGCTACTGGTAATAGATAAAATATTGTATTTGTTTTGAAAGTTTGGAAAAGAAGATAGTGTAGGGAATATGCTTGCCTGCCAAAACTTTAACAGTATTGGGATCTGCTTTTCAGTTTTCCACACAGTGCTGTGTCTTACCTCCTGCCAAATAGTGATATTGGCAGTACTGCCCAAGGGGTCACAATACAAAGACTTGAATGCTCCATTACTTACTCTTTGAAATATGTGTGTTGGAATTAATTTGGTATTAACTCCAGCTGTGATTCGATGAAGAAGCTGTCTGAAGGTTTCCTTAATGTGTGAATTTGATCTCACAGAAGCCCACATTGTTTTAACTGTGTTAATTCTCCAACATAGCAGTCTCTTAAATTCATCTCCGTTTAGACCTAAAAAATACACCCTTTATCCATTGTGTGGTTCTTTTAAAATGGTAAAATGCGTGGAATATGTGACCATTACAAAATGATGACAGTCAAGAGGATTTAAAATATTAAAAACTATGTTGTATTTATATATGCTTTCAAGTTTAATAGATTATTAAATGATAATTACTGGTGTAGTTCAGGATGGGAGAAAGCAAGAAAAATGTAATTTTATTCTTCTGAAGTTTGGTTAAATCCATCTATAATCAGTTAATAGAATAAACCTAGAAGAAGTAATAAATTTTCATTTTGGATATTAGTATTTAATTATTTTTACATCAGATCAATTACAGTCAATCACCTTATATAAAATGTCCAGATCTCCAACAAAGTTTTATTGAATAGATTTAACAATAAGAATGACAAATTGTCATTGTAAACACACACTCCAGGCAATCCAAATGCAGGGTCACACTTTTGTTGCTTTTTAAGTAAAGGAATTGTTTTTCCCTGCATCTCTCCTAACGCCTCCACGACCCCCCCCCCCCAAGGAGACTCTTTGATACCAACATATCCTTGGCCATTGGTGTCCAAAGTTTGAATCATCTATTTTCATTTTCTTTTTGGTTAGTGTTAGTCAGTAAATCCTCCTTTCTACCTTTAATTTTCTTATTCAGCCTTTGCTCTCTCTTCCTATTGCTTCACCTCTTTTATTTTTTCAGTTGGATTTCTGGTTATCTGACCTGAAATCTAGATGTTAAAGAGCTCTTCTCCTGTACATCCTTTAAATACTTTTTGTAAGCCAGAATAAATATTGTTGCACATCAAAAGCAATCTAGAGCTTGTGTTGTTCAGTGCCTTTTATAATCATGGTCTGTGTTACCTCTGTAATGTGGAATTTCAGATTCAGAAGATACTTTTAAAGTAACTGGCTTTTATACCATGGAAGGCAATGTAATGTAAACTTTAAAATAAGTAACTAGTTCAACGATCATCCTGTCTTCATCTCCTGGATATACGCAATGAGTTGGAATTGATGCTATAGTAACCAGCAAGCTATTTGCACATACTTATATGTTGCCTTCTTTTATCGTACTGAAATGTCTGGTAATATAAAGTTCCTGAGAACCCATTGGTCTAAAATGCTGAATAATGTAGTTAATTTATCTATTCTTTTAATAATTTATTGTACAGATGTTTTTCAAGAGGCTTCTCTGTGCCACACTCTTATGCAAGGTCTTGGATAAGGACCTTCATATAAAGCCTGTCTCATGTCCTCTAGCAATCTTCAAGCAATGTGGGACCTAGAGAGGATCTAGAAATTAGGAGTTTTTTAAGGCCGCTTGAAGAAGTTGATTGGTGACCGCTTTATTGTCTCTCCTATTCTGTACCCCTTTTCTGTACCCCTGAATTAGATTTCAATACATTACTTGTTCAAATTAATTGGTAAGGATTTTTGTGGGTTTTTTTTAAAGACTGTATTTGTTACAAGTCTTATTCTTCTGGCCACATAAAAATATTTGGTGTTCTCCATATATTTTAAAGGCTTTTCTGTCTTTCTCTTACTCATACTGTACCTTGTGTTTGCAATATTATTCCCTCCTTTTCTGCACGTGAAAACGATGTTCGACTATGCCCTTCTTCCCTTCAGTTATTCTCTGGTGTGGCTGTACGTAATATCTTTTCTGTCTTCAGTTGAAGAGTGAGTTTGCTGTGCTGCTCATTGTACTATTCACATTTTCTCTTATGGTTAAGTATTTGTCCACCTTTTCCCTTGAGTTTTCTAATTGCTCCGTACGGGTAGAGATTTATTTATTTTTTTTTAAATCCACAAAAGTGCTTACTACTGTAGATAGTCCGTAATAAGAACTTGCTGAAGGACTGGGGAGTTTGTGAGGAAAAATGTCTATTTTATTGCGACATCCTTCAGTGACAATGCATCCCTTGTGGGTGCTCAAAAACATTTTAGCTGTGGTTGAAATGAACATGGTAATGCTTCGTCTCTAGATGTCCATTTTTCTAGTAAAGTTCTCCAGGTTAAATATCAATGTTTCCAAATCTCCTGGTACCCCATTGAAGTGACAACTCTGTTTCCTTTGAAAATAAACGACTTTAGAGGGTTTACTTTTGTGCTCTGTGGCACCTCAACCCATATTTTAATCATTTGGTGCTATTTTTATGATGTGATATGGAAGAGCACTAAATTATATGGTATGATTTGTCATTGGTGCGCCATAGGACCTGTGGTTTTAAACATTTGGGTCAATAGGCACCACTGTTCACTTGCTGTATGTGTGATTAGTACACTTCTGTCTGAGAAGCACCCATGACACACGTTCATACATTCTTATTACAGTAAGCCTGATTATTCTTTCAGCAATCTCAAGAGGGAATTTGATTCTTTCATTAGCTTATATTGCTGAACACCTAAATGACTTAAGGAGGGGGGAAAAGATCCTAGTGTTTTCTTTATTTCAGATTTTCCAAGTCTGCTTGAAATTGTTGGATTTTGGATATAGACTTTCATGTACATTATTAGTCATAGGTAAGCAGAGTGAAGGGAGAACCAGAAAAAAGATACTATTTTAAGTTTGTTGTACCTAAATTCACTGTCAGTTATGTCAAAGTAATAAATAACTCTTCTGAGCTGTCTTCCAGAAAAAGAAATGATCTGGATTTGGAAATCAGGAGCCAGGTTTGGCTGTGTATCTATCTGCCTGGTGTTTTGATGTTAATGAGGCCACGTTAGGGGCTCTCTTATTCCTGAGATGAAATAGTAACTTATTGGAGTTACATAAGAAGCTGAAGCAAGCCAGAAAGCCATGAACATTTGCAATGATCTCATTCATCTTTGTATCATCCTCCAGTGAGTTGGTGTCTGCAGGAAATGAACCACCTATGTCATTATCTGTTTGAAGTTAGATCCACAGAAGAACCAGCTCTGGGCTGATGTTCTAGCCACCAGTGCATGTTCACTCTGCTACTATGCACTGGAAATGGAAAAAATAACGCAATCTGAAGATTGTAATTTGAGGCCTAATTCTTTGGCACTTGGGGAGACTTTGAGACCTTGATGGCCAGCCTCAGATAGTGTTGAGACAATTGCTGCAGCTGTCTGTAGAATTTTTTTGTAGATTTACAAGGCTGTTTGACATCTTCACCTTCCTACCTTTTCATGTCATTTCCCATGCCTCATCTTCTCCCTTGCTAGTCATCTCTCCCCCCACTTCTGTCCTGGCCTTTCATGCTTCCCTTACAAGTGCTGTTTGCTTTTCCTGTACCTCTTTCTCCCTCCTTACCACCAAGATCTCATTCATTATTTAAAATCGGGAAGTCAGTCACAAAAGGACAAATACTGCATAGCTCTACTATTATAAAGCAGGTCTGACATGGGGGGGTTGGGAAGAGAATAGGATAAGAGTGGATAGATAATGACCATTGCATTGGAACAGATGAAAGATAGTCTAAAATGAATGTTTGATTAGGCGTTGTAAGTATGACAAAAGCCCAGAATATGAGATATATCATTTCAAAGAGAACTAAGGGTAGGGGAGCAGTAGATAATTGTGCAACAATGAATGAATATTAAAAAAAACACACAACAAACAACCCATAAAAGGTGAACTGGGTCAGGAGGAAGGGAGAGATAGGGGGTAAAACATGCAACAATGAATGAATGAAAATCTAATTTCTCTGTGAATATTTGTTAAAATCACCATTAAAATAAAATCTTACCTAATTTTTTTTTTTTTAAATCTGGCTTTCTTTTCTTGAGAATAGACCAAGAGCATATCTCCTCCATCCCAGTTATTTCTGCCACTCTGTTCCTTTGGTATTAGCTACTTTAAAGTAAAGCAAAAACCCTGAAATCAGATGCTGTGAAATATGTATTGGCATACTGGTGATCTCGTTTTGTCCGACTTAGAGTTACATGCCTCTGCATTTTCAATGGCTGATTTTCCAGCTTTTCTTCTGAAGTGTCTCTGAGTGGATTCTCACTGCCAGCCTTTGGCAACCAAGCCTGTTAGCAATTTGTACTACTCAAAGGCAACCTAGTAATGCCTCTCTATCCCCTCATCTGGTAAAGTGCCCTCTGAATTACACTGTTGTGTTTAAAAATTAATGTCAGAACTGGTTTGGGAGCTCCTGAGGAGTGTAGATCATGGAGGAGTTGCCGCCTCCCCCCACAACTATTGTCAGTGCTTATGTTAGACCCTCAAGGATGCCAGGTTAGTGAATGAGTGAAATTGAGATAGGTTTTCAAATTAATAGTGAGACTGGTTTCCATGAGTATTTTGGAAAGTCTATAATAATTTATGGTCATTTTATGTCAAACAAAATTGAATGTTTTTCTAAGTGTTTTAAATAGAAAAGTATGATTTTTGTAGTTGGTGTTAGACATTCAAATATAACTGCATTTCACTGCTTGTTTAGATATTTCACATTGCCATCATTTATGTGGTTCTCTGGATTTTGTGCTATCTGGCATTCTTTTCTTAGGCAATATAAAATTTTTTAATATATCTGTTCATTATTTTTTGTCATAGCTATGGGAGAGCAGTGCATAGTGTTTTGACTAAAAAAAAAAAAGAATTGAATCAATTAGGAACCTATTAGCCTGAAGTTAAATTAAGATTATTATTGTAATAGTTTACCTTTAGTTATTGGATATTAAACTTTATCAGTTATGTTAATAATTTCTAGGTTAAGCAATATAAGGAACTATTATTAAGACTTACTTGAGCTAAATTTTATTATTAAAATAGAAGCTGTAAATTCTTACAGTAAGCTAAAATTCTAATTGTTGAATTTGTTGCATATGCCAGATAAACTATTTATTAATATTAATATATGAATTTTATCTCTCTGTGTATATATATAAATATACATTTATATCAGCCAACAATTGCACTTATAATTTATTCCACATTTTTCTAACAGATACCAAGTACTTGCTTTTGCAACAGATGCAGATAAAAGGCAAGAAACTGAACAGCAAAAACTTGGTTCTGGAAAAAGACTAGTGGTAAGACCTTTCTTTATATATAAAAATTTTAGTAATGTCAAATCTAATCACAGACATTTGTTTAGTTTACGATTCCTGAGGAGAAAATAAAACAAAAAGATTTTTTCAACCATTTCTCTATTCTGCTACTATATCAGGGATTAGAGAACTAAGTAGATATTGTCAAACAATAAGGATACATGCCTGGTCATATTAAAGAGAATATAGAGTTATACCAGTAGAACTGTAGGTACTCACATAATTTATAACTTAAGTGATTGTGAGCTAACACATTTAAAATAAATGAAAGATTAAGAGCATCCCTTCCTTCAAACATTACTACTGGTGAACACTGGGAAAATCTGCTTTCAAGGACCTCAGCAAAGTGCTAAAGAGCAAGGATGCCAATTTAAAGACTAACATGCACCTGAGATCCAAGCCACTGTGTTTTCATTTGCTTCCTATGCATCTAAAAATTTGACTGTGAATAAGGGGGACCAAATAAGAATCAATACCTTTGAATTGTGACGCTGGTGAAAAATATCGAATATACCATGAAATGCTTAAAGAATCAACAAATCAACCTGGAGGACATGGAGCCACAATGCTCCTTAGAGGCAAGGATGGTGAAACTTTGTCTCACATATGTTGAGCATGTTATCAGGAGGGGCAAGCCTGTGGGGAGGAAAGATAACAAGCTGGAAAATATGATTAAGTCAGAGAAAAAGAAGAAAACCCTCAATAAAATGGATGTAGTGACTGTTAACAATGGGCTCGCTCAAGCATGATATCATGAGGATGGCACAGAACAGGGCAAGCTTGTGATGTATTGTTCATAGGGTCACCATGAGTAGTAGTTGACCCCAGAACATGTAGCAACAATAAGAAGTAGTGAGTATGTCACATATATGTAAGAGAAAAAAAAATTAATAGCCTACAAAGATGGAATTGATAAAAAGACAAAGGTAAGAGTTTTAGAACTTGGAAAAAATAGTTAAAAAATAATATGAACTTTGTAAGTAAACCAGTATAAAATGAAAATTTTATTTTAAAAATATTATTTTAAACTATATTTTCTCAGGTTAGAAACTAGGGTATTGATGATTATGAGAAACTGCTTAAATAGCAAAGAAAGAAATAGAAGAAACTGACAATTAATGATGGAAATAATGAAGTAAATTTGCCAAAGACACAAAGGAAACTTAATGAATAAACATGTAGAATTTAGAATGCAAAGGGAAAAATGTCAAAGACAGACAAGGAAGAATTTATGTTTTATTCTTTTAAATTAAAAAAAATATTTTATTGTTTTGTGTGTGTCAAATTGGATCTGACTGGTACAGGAGGAAATTGTCCCCCCTTCTCCAGAAGAGCATCTGATGGATTCAAACCATGTGCCTCTGGGATTGCAGTGCAGCTTCTTGCCACTAGGCTACCAGAGCTCTCAGAATTTCTGTTTTATTTAAAACATAACAGGTTTAAGGAGACACCATAGTAATAATGGTTACAGCATAGTCTTTAGAATCAGACTTTGAATCCAAACTTTATTAATGGCTTGTTTTGAGCAGAAATAATTACGTTGCTAAAAACCATTTTTCTCACTTGCAAAATGTGGATAATACCTACTTTACAAGATGCATTAAAGGTAAATGATGCATATCACATTGCAACATTCCTAGATAATGATGACAGTGATAATGGTGATAAACTTGACTTTGGCATGCTTCTTGATGCTGGTTTTTTGCTTGTGTCTTATATACTGCACTCTGGTCATATGTATATTCTGATTATTCTGAATATTATGGTTTTTCCTTGCTACTAGGTTTCTATATACGATTTTTCTTCTATTTGGAGTATACTTCAGCTATTCATTTGGAGTTATTTGTTGATATTACTTTGTACCTCACATTGAGAATATATTTTGAAGGCAATTACAATTGAGTATAGTATCAGTTACATTCATTTGCTCATAGTACAAGATTCTAAATGAGGAATAACTGTAAACATTCCTTAATGATTGGAATGTGGAATATATAAAGTATGTGTTAAGGAAATTGGAAGTTGTAAGAAAAATGAAACGGAATGCATAAAGATCAGCATCATAGGCATTGGTGAGCTGAGATGGACTAGTTTTGGCCATTTGGAATCACAGCATTATGTTTAACTATGCCAGAATGACAAAAATGAAAAGGAATGGCATTGCATTCACTGTAAAAAATTAAAATCATTCAAAACTATCCTGAAGTTTTGTGAGTGATAAGATACTATCCATACACATACAAAGAATATTTGTTAGCAAAACTTTTATTCAAATATACATACCAAATACCAAAGCCAAAAATGAAGAAATTGAAGATTTCTGTCAACTTTTGCAAGAAAGTGCTGGTGGCTTAATGGTAAGGAGTTGTCCTGCCAACCTAAAGACAGTTGGTTTGAATCTACCAGCTACTCCGTAGGATAAAGATGGACTCTCTCCTCCTCATGTGATTTACAGCCTCTAAAAATCCACTGGAGGGTCAATTATGAGTTGGTTCCAATTTGACAGTATAATACAAAACAATGACAGTGAGCATCTGTAATGTGAATTTGATTGAGCATACAAACAAGATGCATCAGTAATAATTGGTGCCTGGAAAGCTGGACACAAGTAAGGACTGTTAGCTAGAAAATATGTACTTGGTGACAGAAATGAGAAAGAACAATAGAATTTTAGACAACCAATTATTTATTTAGTGCAAATACATTTTTAAAGAAATATAAATGGCAACTGGACACATGGGCATCACCCACAATTGTGGAAAGAGCTGGTGGAGAAAATTCAGGATTAGTAGTCAAAATAAGGCTCAGCCTGATTGTGGAAGAGGTATTTCATTAGCCATGTGCAAGTTCAGACTGGAGCTGAAGAAGATGAAAATAAGTCCACAGAAACCAAACACAGCCCTGAGTCTATCCTACTTCAATTTAAAAACCATCTCCTGAATAGATTTGATGCATTGAACATAATAACAAGACTAGACTAGTTGTGGGATAAAGTCAAGGACATTATCGATGTGGAAAGTAAAAGATAATTACAAAGACAGGGGAGAAAGAAAATATAAAAATGGATGGCAGGAGAAACTCTGAAAATTGCCCTGGAATGTAGTAAGTCTAAAACAAAAGACATGTGGAAGTAAGAGATGAGCAGAACATTTCAAAAGGCAATTTGAGAAGACAAAGCAGAGTAGAAATATGGGAAGAACTAGAATTAGAAAACCAAAAGGGGAACACTCATTTGGCATTTCTAAAGCAGGCATTTTTGATCCATTTCATTAAGGTTCTTCCTCTCTTTTACTGAGCTTTCATCTAGCTTGAGGTCCCTTTCCAAGGACACCCCTTCTAGCAGTATACTCAAAGTATGTGAGACAAAGTGTCACTATCCTTTCTTCTAAAGAGCCCTCTGACTGCACCTTCTCCAAGACTATCTGTTTGTTCTTTTCGTAGTCCATTGGATATTCAATATTCTTCTCCAACACCACAACACAAAGGCATTCAGTTTTAGTCTGCCAACCGTATTCATTGTCCAGACACATAACAAGTGATTGAAAAGACTATGGCTTGAATCAGGTACACTTACAGTGACCTTATTACCCCTCAGTACTTTGGAGAGGTCTCTGACACTTGAAAACAGACTTTGTTTTCCACCACAATAAGTCTGTTGAATTTTTGGCTGCTGGTGCCAAGGATGTTGATTGTGGATCCAGGTAAGATTAATTCATTGACAATTTCAGTCTATCATCATGATGTTGCCTATAGGTCCAGTGTGAAGATTTTTGTTTTCTTGATGTTTAAACTTAATCCATATTGAAAGCTATCATCTGGCCATCTGTTTTCTATGTATCCTATCTTTTCTTAATTTTTCTTGCTTTATTTTAAATTAATATTTGGTATAATGTAATTTTATCCCTTTTTTGTTAATTGACTATTTTTAAAATATTCCTCTAGTTTCTTTAGTGTTTATAGCTTTTATTAATGACAGTGTGCTCTCAGGTGATATGATATAATTTCACATACTTTCATTTCTCTCCTTCCAGTTTTTCTGATATTGTGGCTATAACTTTTCATTTTATATGCACATAAACTATCCAAAACTTATCTGTCAGTTTACCATAATACAGTGGCTTGCATGTTGCTTTGATGGTGGAAGCTGTGCCAGCAGTGTTTCATATACCAGCAGGGTCACCGATGGAGGATAAGTTTCATGGAAACTTCCAGATTGAAATAGATTAGGACACAAGATTGACTGACTACCTAGTTCTGAAATAATGGGACCTCAAAATATCTATGAATAGCAATAGAACACTGTCCAATGTACTTGGCATTAGGATGAGCAGTTTCCTCCTATGTGATTGACTTACTACATTTGGAAACCTGCTGGAGGATTCCAACTTGATGGTGAACAACAACAACAATGGGGTGAAGTGAATCAAACAATCATATGATCTGCTGTGCCAGGAATGAAAATGGAGGAAAAGTTATGCTGCATTCATCATAAAAAGGACCTATCAAGAACTTCTCTGAAATGTACTTCTGTCAGAGACATGGTTATTTCCACATGAATATAATGAAAACCTGATAATATGACTATTACTCAAATGTATACACCAAGCACCAAAGCCAAAAATAAAGAAATGGAAGGTTTTCACCAGCTTCTGTAGTAAGAAATTGATCAAACATGCAATCAAGGTGCTGTAACAATAACTGGTGAGTAGAATATAAAAGTTGGAAATGAAGAAGGGTTAGCTGTTGGAAAATATGGCCTTGGTAACAGTCATGAGGCTGGAGATCACATGATAGAATCTTATGCAATCAGTGATTTATTCATGGAAAATGCTATTAATAAGCAAAAAATAACTATAATAACACATATGATATGTGTATCACCTGCCGGGACACACAGGAACCAAATTGACTGTAATTTTAGAAAGAAACAGTGATGAAGCTGCATTTCAGTAGTCAGAACAAAGCCAGGGACTGACTATGGAATGTTGTTGTTGTTGTTGTTGTGTACCAGAGAGTTGGAGCTGACCGATAGCTGACCCTCCGGTAGGTTTTCAGAGGCAATTAATCACATGTGAGGGAATTAAACATCCTTCTCCTATGGAGCTGCTGGTGGTCTCGAACTGCGTGCCTGCAGGATTACAGTGCAGCTTCTTGTCACTAAGCCACCAGAGTTCTCTGACTGTGGAACAAGCCAAAAATTTTTCCTTTGCAAGTTGAACAAAATAAAAAAAGTCCACATGAGAGTAAATAAAATCTTGAATTTATCTCACCTGAATTTTAAAACCATCTCAAGAATAGATTTAATTTATTAAACACTACAATGACCAAACCCCAGATAAGCTATTTGATAACATCAAGGATATTATACATAAAGACTGCAAAAGGCTATTCAGAAGAAAGAAAACACCAAAATAGATGTAAGGAAGACTGACATTTTCTCTTGAATGTACAGAAGCTAACTTGTAATGAAGAAATGATTAAATAAGGATATTAAAAAATATTTCAGAGGACAACATGAAAGATGAAGAAGAGTATTATAATGAAATATATGAAGCCTTGGAGTTAGAAAACTAAAAGTGAAGAATACTCTCAGTATTGCTCAAGCTGAAAGAACTGAAGAAAAAAAGTTCAAGCCTTGAGCTGCAATATTGAAGGATTCTATGGGGGAAATATTTAATGATGTGAGAAGAATAGAGTCATTGTACCATAGAATCAAATAGAATTGATTGACAGCGAACCATTTCAGAAAGTCGTATAGTCAAAGCTTCACTGAAGAATGTGGTGGGAAAAAAAGGCTCCGGAAGAAAGAAGAAAGAATAAATGAAGAGAATACTACTCTATTTTTCTGCTCTGTGGTAAAGCACTTTCTTAACTGTTTTTATGTGACTGAGATATGCTGTTTTTAAAAGTTAAATTAATCTTGGGTTTTGCTTTGCAGGTGGATTGGACTCTTAATATTGGAGAACAAGCCCTTGATATATGTATTGTCTCTTTCAATCAGTTAGCATCTTCTGTTTTTGTTCTTGGTGAGAGAAACTTTTTTTGCCTTAAGGACAATGGACAAATTCGGTTCATGAAGAAACTTGATTGTAACCCAAGTTGTTTTCTCCCTTATTGCTCAGGTGTGTATAAAGAAGTTTTTTGTTTTCCGTATGTAAAGGACATGCACATCATGCTATGCTACATCCATCAGAAAAAAAACCCCAAAGCTGCAATAAACATGGGTGTGCATATATCTGCTTGGGTGTCAGTTATGGTCTCTTCTGGGTATATTCCCAGTAGTGGTATTGTGGGGTCAAATGGTATCTCTATTTGCAACTTTTTGAGAAAGCGCCATACTGCTTTCCACAGGGGTTGC
>NW_006399809.1:15275064-15284242 GCF_000299155.1 Elephantulus edwardii | reverse complement strand
GCAAAAGTATATGTTATACATAACATATAATAGAAATTTGAATTTTGAATATTTGAAGATGAAATTAATACAAAGTACACATTTGGGTTTTTCAATCATCTTAATTTGCACAAAATGATTTATAAAAAGGGACCAATGCATACATTTATACTTTTTGTCATGCGGTTGTTCAAAATGTTTCTAAGAGAACATCAGACTCTTTCATAAGCAGAAGGAGGCATAGTAATGTCTAATTGACTGACTTCTCTCATAATGAATACTCAGTAAATCATTAAGTGAAATGTGTTAAATATTAATAAAATTCATGCTTTCTTGATGAAATGCAAAGGTGTTGGCAGCTGTATAGTTATAGTTTCCAAGTATGTAAAATGATTTTCCCTTTGTGGTTCTGGCGAACTTGATGCTGAAAACTAATATTTTATTACTTAAAAAATCGTAATGCATTAAAATGAAGTTATTAAAATTACTTTGTTACAAATTCTCTAAAAGGTGTGTAATATGTTGTTACAAATAGTTTCCTTAGCATTCTCTCTGTATCTTTAATCTACAGTGTCTGAAGGAACAATAAATACTTTGATTGGAAACCATAATAACATGTTGCGTATTTATCAGGATGTGACACTCAAGTGGTCTACTCAACTTCCTCACGTTCCTGTAGCAGTAAAAGTCGGCTCTTTGCAGTAAGTGACATAATTTAACACAGTGTGCAAAGTGGATCTGAGCTCAGGTGATCTCTCAAAGCTTTACGGAGCAGTGTCATGTGCTTCATCAGGAGTGAAAAATGGCAAGTGGTGTTTCACAGCAATGATAGAAAGAATGAAAAAGATTTTCATTGATAATGGAAGCTGTAAAAACCTTAATAAGTACAATCAATCATTTTTATTTACTATTTCTAAAAAGATTTAGATCGTTTATAGTTCTTGATATTTCAAGAAAGTGGTTTTCCTGATAGAATTATTTTTTTAAAGAATTAATTCCTTCAAAGATTTGATGGGTCCTCTTTAAAGATGATTTATTGATGGACTGTGAGAATATTGTTCTTTAGAACTTGTTTCTTGCCATATTATATCAAGTGGTGCAGAATTGCTAGTTATGTGTTTAAGACAATTTAGATTTTAAATATGGCCACTTTGCATTTAAAAGGAAAGATAAAATCCATACTCTGACATTACATTTATAAAGAAATGAAAAGAGATAAATATGAGACAGCTAAGTGTATAATCTTTCCAGGACATTTGTATCTTAATGCAGTATCTGATAAACTCTTTTAGCACCTTAGGTTATATTTAGGAACTAAAATTCTCAGAAAATATAAAAATTACAGTTTACTGTAAAACTTCACAGCCATAGTCATGCTTATTTTCTGTAATTTCACTACATCATTAAAAATCAGATGTAGAGTTCTTTAATGGTACCTAGAATTGCCAGGTCAGAATAAGTTTTATGCCCAAATTAAGAGTCCATATGTACAATATTATTGCTGAATCTCAATGAAGAACATCCCTATTTGCATTAACAGTTATATCAAGCCCAAGATTTGAGAAAAATGGCAATAATTTTCACTGACCCCACAGCACTTCACAATTTGTATCTAAAGAATAATTTTAAAAAGTTGAGATTGATTTTGTAATGCCAAACAAACATTCAAACTCATCAGATTGTTTCATATTTATTGATCAGACATTACCATTAGGCAAAACATTGACTTACTGTCTGTGCTGTGTAAACTGTTTTTCAAGAGCTATTCTCTCCTAATCCCCCCTTTCCCCCATAGTCACAACTTAAATGTGAGACTTCAGATCCACATTGGTCAGTATACAGACCACCTTAGTTTGTAATTTCTAGATTCCTCATGGACCAATATCTTTAAACACCTAAAAGCTGTAGTTCTTGTGTTGGGGGTATACAAGAGTGATGGGTAGAAATACTTTATCAAGAACCAGAAAGCCAAGTCAAACCCATCGTCATTAAACCGATTCCATCTCAAAACAATTCTATGGGGCAGCATAGAAATGCCTATGCATTTCCAAGGCTATGTCTTTATGGAAGCAGTTTGTCTGTTTCTTTTGGTAGCAGCTGGTTTTGTTGTTGTTATGTCCTATCGAGTCTGAACCGATTTATCGCTGACCGTCCAGTGGGTTTTCAGAGGCAGTTAATCCTATGGCAGGAGATTGTCCATGTTTCTCCCACGGAGTAGCTGATGAATTCTAACAACCTGTGCAACTCCACTAAGTCACCAGAGCTCCCTTGACAGTATACTTAGCAGTCAAAGTCATTAGTCCCTACACTGAAAGATCTCCTTCATTAAAAACAGTTAGTTGAACTACTTATGTTTAATATGTACTCACAAGGGCCATGCTCACTCTTAAGACTCAGAGAAGCTCATAGATAGGACTTCCTAGTAGTTTCTTACCTTGATGTAACTTACCAATATAGGATCTAGTAGTAACTCAGTATTACAAATTATTATGAAGATGTTTGTACATTGGGTGCCCATCTTCACTATCTTGTTAACATTTTTTTCTTAGATATTTGTTGCAAAAAAGTTTTCTCTTCCATATAGTTTTCTCAAGATTATAGGTGTTGACAGATAAATAAAAATAATGCTGGGAGTGGTCTCTACTATTAAGAAATAACAATTACAGTTATTCAGTTGATTATTTGTCTTATTTTGATATACTTTAAATAAACATGTAGAGAGGTAGTATATTTTAAATAATTTTATTTTTAATTACTGACATAGTTGTAACATTTATATTTAGAAGCTATTTGAAATTCAACTCATTTCAACTCATTGACATTGAATTGGAATCAACTCACAGCAGACCCTCTAGCTGGTTTTCAGGGCCTGTAAATCTCAATGGAGGGGGCTGCCCTTCTTTCTCCCACGGAGCAGCTGGTGGATTTGAACTGCTTGCTTTTGTGCTGGCAGCAGAAATTTTAACCCAGTAGATCACCAGAGCTCTCTTATTTGAAATTAAGAACACTGAAATAACTTTTCTTTCTGTTTTCCATTACCTTTAGGCTTAAACCTTTTGGCTAGATGCTTCCTTGGCTGGATTTGTTTATTTGTAAAGGAAATTGCTGCTTTTTAAATGTTTCTTTTAAATGAATAAGAAATACTGGATTTAGGTCAAGTTGATGCAATTATACTTAATAATAGCATTTTACTCAGAAACTGAGATGCTTTATTTCTTTCTGTGAACACTGCCTCCCCCAATTTGGCAGTCATAGTTGTCTCTACCTTGTTTATTATAAATCAGTTCTAAATTTTTCTGTTTCCTTCTTTATTTTTAGGGTAAATATAATTCTTGAATATAGTACTGTTTTAAAGTATTTTGATTTTTATGAGTTTGACTGTAGGAATGTGAAAAATAGTCACAGAGGTTACAGACTCAGTACATCCAGAATGTGATAATGGTCTTTAAATTTCTTAGCTATTAGTGTTTTCTTCTCATGGCACAAAGTAGCTGTGGCACCTGGCTGAGTGTCTTACCTCTGCTGTGCTCAGTTTCCCAAATGGCCAATAAAGATGATCGTATATCGGTAACATTATTCTCTCTGGAGATATCAAATTCATCTCAGAGTGGAAGTCTATTCGAATGAAACCTCACAGTGATGTGAATCTTTCCAAGTTTTAACTGGCAGCTCACAGCCATAGTGCTTGAAATCTTGTTGCAGCTCATTTTTCAGTATAAATAATTTGGTCTAATATGCTAGTGTTTTACTTCCTAAACTATGTCTAAAATAATCACTTATTATAATGTCAATATTTACATTTTATTCTTTCGTTCTCATTGCTGCAGTGTTCTTGTCGAGAATGTTTTCCCAGAGTTTCCTCTGCTTTTTAAATCTCTTCTATCTATAGATAAGCCTAATTCAAGTGACATAATTAAGTTGTCCCTCCCAACCCTGATTTTCTTTTCTTTTGATTTAATGTAAGGTTTATACTTATATTGGTGACTATTGTTTGTTTGTTGTAGAAATCTTTTTGCTTGTGCTCTGGCACAGACTAATCAACCAGAAATATGAACATGCAATATACATAAGTCACTGTGTTTTGTGTATGCATGCCAGAGAGAGAGGAGTAACTAGAAAGACCTTCTAAAATCTTTTATTTAAATTGAGAAGCATAGAAGGAAGGATTTTTTTAAAAAATCAAAACTATTATAGGAATCTTTGTAATTTCAAAGTAACTTTAACTTTGATATTGTCTTTTCTCTTTGGCATTGTAGTAAGACAAAGTAGGCCTATATTTTTTTCTGTGTTAAATTTTGAATAATTTCCTCTTTGGCTTAAGAGTCCACACAGAATTTGCTCACTTTTTTTTGCTTAATCATAGAGAATATTATACTTTATAAAGTATAAAATTATAAGTAAAATTTATACTTATTTTTATTTTCAAAGCCTCCACATTTTTTTTATATTGTCCTTCATTGATTTGTTTAACTCAAGAGTAGAGTGTTAGACTTTTCTTACTACACTTTCTCGAATTTTCCTGATGTTAATCTTAACATTTTTAGTTAATATGCTTTACTCTATGTTATATAACTTATGGATTTGATATTTTTTCTTTTTTTAGTACGTGAATTAAAACATTAATTCCATTTCATGTGTTTATATTTTCTTTGATTTTCATTTTATTGTTAATTAGACTGTTGTCTGTGCTGTTTTTTTTTTTTTTTTAAACCTATCTCTTTTGATTGGGAGTCATGCTGCTAATCTTGATGTGGTGGTGCTTTGACAGTTTCAATCCACCAGCAGCTCTGCAGGAGGAGGGTGGAGACTCTCCTCCCGTGGTTTGCAGCGTCAGAGATCCACTGGGAGGGTCAGCTGCATGCTGGGTCCGACTTGACTTTTTGGAGTGTCTCGTATACAACATTTGATTGTATTGTAACACGGGTTAAAGAGGACGATATTTTAATGAATCAATTTCCTGTTGTGGTTATAATTGTAACCTTGAACAAGTTTTAACCTTGGCCAGCACTGTCTCTACTTCTGCTCTCTTACTGTTGCCTTTGGTTTCCATCTGTTGTGCGTGAGCTGAGGCTGTTTGTACTTACATGGCTCATTGCAGTCTAGTTGGTTTGGCCTCCTAGCTGGCCCTCACATCAGGCTTTCTTGGCTGTAAATTGCAGGGACGAGATTGTCCTTTCGTCCTCGTAGCTTTTGGTGGATTCCAACTGCCAGGGACATGCAGCTGTGGATCCGTCCAACTCGATGGAACACAACAACAACAGCAACAATAAGACCAAAAGACATACTGTCTTCATGATAGGCAGTGTTTCACACACATCTTTTCTTTCTTTTTTCCATTTTCCCCATTTATTTGCTCTCAAACATGGATGAATCCATGAGTGTGTGTGTGTGTGTGTGCACATACACATGCACAGACACAGAGACACACACAAGCACATACAAATGCTCTTACTTTTGTCCTTTAAGACACAGAGACACACACAAGCACATACGAATGCTCTTACTTTTGTCCTTTATTACAGTAACATGGAATTTCAGATATATATTACTATCATTAAATTACTTTTTAAAATTTTTTATTAAATTTTGTTATTTTTGTGTGTGTGTGTACCGTCAAATTGGATCTCACTGGTACTGGAGGAGATTGTCCCTCCTTCTCCAGCAGAGCGTCTGGTGGAGATGCATGATGTCTTTTTCCAAGGACCCGTTATAAGAACATGCCCATAACATTTGGGATGAAGTTTACCATTTTAGCATCTAAAAAGTGCTGTGGTTGTATTTTCCTTAGATCATATTTGATTGTTCTTTTTACAGTTCACAGGATAGTCAGTACTCCTCTTCAGCATCACAAAGGTATAAGTTCTTCTTTTATCATCCTTAGTCATTTTCCAACTTGAAGATACATAGAAAGTAATTGAAAGGACTATAGATTGGATTGGGTGCACCTTAGCCTTTAAGCAGACATTGTTGCTCCTTAGTACTTTGAAAAGGTCCCAGAAAGCAGATTTTCCCAATGTGGTAAGTCTTTTGATTTCTTGACTGCTGGTACCAAGGATGTTGATTGTGGATTCAATTAAGATTAAATTACTGACATTATCACTTCTTTCTCCACTAAGCATGATTTACCTATTGGCCCAGTGGTGAAGATTTTTGTTTTCTTTAATGTTGAAGTGTAATCCATATTGAAGGCCATAGTCTTTGATCTTCTGCTGCCAGCATTTCAGGTTGTCTTTACTTTCAGCAAGCGAGGATGTGTCATCCGCATAACGCAGGCTGTTGATGAGTCTTCCACTATCCTGATGCCACATTTTCTTCATGAAAGTGCAACAGTGAATGTATTTTTTAAAAAGTGGATTTAATAAAAGTAAAAAAAAGAAAGCTGGTTCTTATAAATATGCTTAAGTAGGAACACTTTAGGAAGGCAAATACTTTTATCTTTATTACTGACTAACATTAAGTCAATGAAATATGCTAACCCAGTTTTAAGATGATATATTTTGTCATGAATTTATAAAACTGTTTTAATTTGAATTAAAATTTTGATCAGTAATTTTTTTAAAAGTCTAGCTTTTTGAATAATTGGCTCAGTATACAGTTTGAATAGGGAAGGAGAAAGGAAACAGCCTTTATGTTACACCTTTCCTGATTTTAAACCATGCAGTATCCCTTTGTTTTATTTGGATAACAGCTTCTTGGATTAAGAATAAATTTCTAACGAGTACAGTTAAGTGTTCAGGGATTCTCATTCTTCTAAGTCTTAGCTATACTTTGTGTTATCCACACAATCAAATGCCTTTGCGTAGTTAATAAAGCACAAATGGATATCTTGGAAATTATCTATTAACAAGAATGAATTAAAAAATTATGAAACATGACTGTAGGAAAAGGTAATATACATTAAGGAAGTGATCACTTAATGGATTTTGTAATGAATAGTGTAAGACATAGTGGATTTTATAATTAGTATTTAAAATGATATATATTTAATATTGAATATAAAACCAATATGTTTGTTGACTTTAACTCAGATTACAATAAACAAAACTAATTCGATCTACTATCTATAATTGATACTTCCTAGCATTTGTTTAGGGGGCTTTGCTGACAGAATAGTAAGGAATTGCATTGCCAACACAAAGGTACTTGGTTCTAATCTACCAACTCTTCTGTGGGAGAGAGATGGGTAATCTTCTCCTGTGGAATTAACTGCCTCTAAAAACCCACTGAAGGGTCAGCAGTGGGTTGATTTTGATTCAATGGTACACAATAAAAGCAACAACAACAACAACATTTGGTTAATGTCTAGTTTGGTATTTTTTATTTTTTCCATTTGTAAATTTGGAAGTAGAAATATTGAACAAAATAGAGCCTTCAAAATTTTAAATGCAAATTTATTATAGTGACAGCACCATGATACATAGAGAAGGTTGTAATAATTTCAGATTGCTTGATTCCACAATCAACACTCTTAGCACCAGCAGTCAGGAAATCAAAAGAATTGCATTAGGAAGGTCTGCAGCCAGGAACTTCTCCAGAGTGCTGAAGAGCAATGATGTGTCTGGAGACTAAAGTGCACCTGATCCAGACCATGGTCTTCAAAATTATTCACATCAGAGAGCTAGACAATGACTAAGGATGACAGAAGAAGAATTGATGCCTTTGAGTTGTGGTGCTGGAGAAGAGTCTTGAATATAACATGGATTGCCAAGAGAACATACAGGTCTGTCCTGGAGAGGGTGAAACCAAGTTGTACTTTGGTTGTTGTTGTTATGTGCTGTCGAGTTGCTTGCAACTCATAGCGACCCTATCTATGTACAACAGCCCTAACCTAAACTTTGTTCTATCCTGTGCCAATCTCACTGCCTCTGACTCAACCATCCAGGGCTGCACAGACGGGAGACAGAGAGATCAACAGGTAAGCAGGGGAAATAGGAATCGTTGCACCTGGGCAGAAGTGGGGACCAAACAATAGAGAAGCGACTCGCAGGAAAAGCCTCACTACGCCCACAGGTAGAAAAGGCCAGAGGTTGTGCCAAGTTTGTTCAGGCCTTCGGGCTAAGAAGAAAGAATACAAGCTATACACCAGTTCTAGAGGACACATCAACTTCCCTCAGAGACATTACCACTAAACTTAAGAGACACTGTTCACAGCATAAGAAATTGTCAGCAGCACACGTATTTGGAATCACAGAAGCCAAGAAAACTTCAGATACAAGCTGTCAGATTAAGGGTTGGACAATGGAAGATAAATGCTGAAGGGATTTGGTAGAAGTGAAGGGGTATCCTAGTGGAAAGTGGAGGTGGGAAATAAGAGGGTCAACACACTGGACCAAGGGCAGGAACAACACTGTAACTAATGGTTAACTCCACATTGAGGGATTTATCATTCACTGTTCTATAAATTGCTTGTCTGTCAGATACTCCTAAATCTGAACATTCAGATTAAGACAGACTAGGAAGAAGGATTGGCCATCCACTTCTGAAAAAGCAGTCCTCCAAAAACCCTAGGTATGTTCTTTGGAGACAAGGATTTTTAAAACTTGGTTTCACATACTTTGACCATGTTGCCAGGAGAGAGCAGACCTTGGAGAAGGACATCATGCTTGAAAGAACGTGGAAGGGCAGAACAAGAGAGGAAGACCTTAGATGAGATGAATTGACACAGTGACTGGGATAATGGGGTCAGGTGTATCAGAGACAGTGAGATTGGCTTAGGATAGGTCAGAGTTCAGAGTTTTTGTGCATAGAGTTGTTATGAGTCACAAATGACTCAACAGCACACAACACAAGAGCAATAGAAAAAAATAGAAAAACTAATTGAATTTTAAATATTTATTTTAAAATTTTAAATATTTGTTCATATTCATATATTTTAGTTTCTCAAAGATTTCTTTAAATGTTCAATGAGACATTATAATTAATTACATATATTATAATTTATGTTATGAATTGAACTGTGTTTGAATGTTTTAATGTAATTCAGTATGACTTGTAAGATTTTGCTAAAATGAAAAAAGAAAAAAAGATGTTGTTGTTGTTGTTATGTGCCGTCAAGTCGCCTGCGACTCATAGCGACCCTATGTACAACAGCCCTAAACTCCGCTCTGTCCTGTGCCCATCACACTGTCTCTGACACTCCCATCCCAATTATCCCAGTCACTGAATCAATCCACCTCATAGAGGGCCTTCCTCTCCTGCG
>NW_006399809.1:15259960-15273519 GCF_000299155.1 Elephantulus edwardii | reverse complement strand
GAAGAGATTGAGATTGTTAACAACTTTAGTAGGCTTGGCTCCATGGTCAACACTCTTGGCACCAGCATCCAGGAAATAAAAAAACATATTGCAATGGGAAAGTCTGCTGCTAGGGACCTCTCCAGGGTACTGAAGAGCAATGGTGTCACTCTGGAGACTAAGATGCATCTGATATAGGCTCTGGTCTTTGCAATCACTTGTTATGCATTGGAGAGTTGTACAATGACTAGGGAGGATAGAAGGAGAATTGATGCCTTTGAGCTGTGGTGCTGGAGAAGAGTATTGAATATACCGTGGACTGCCAAGAAAATAAACAGATTCATCCTGGAGAGGGTTAAACCAGGCTACTCTTTGGAGGCAAGGATTTTGGGGCTTCGTCTGACATTGGACATGTTTTAAGGAGGGACAAGTACTTGGAGAGGAGCATCATGCTTGGGAGGGTGAAGGAATCGCGTAGGAGGGGAAGACCTTCTATGAGGTGGATTGATTTAGTGACTGGGGTAATCGGGATGGGTGTGTCAGAGGCAGTTCGATTGGCACAGGTTAGAACAGCGTTTAGGGCGGTTGTACATAGGATCACTATGAGTCTCAAGTGACTTGACGGCACACAACAACAACAACAACTCTAAATTTGACGGTTTTGACATCAATGTGATCCTGTTTATACCTCCCTCACTCTAGTTATATTTTTATGTTATTCTAGTTATTTTCAAAATATTAGTTCTATTAATAACTGATGCTTTTGACGTTATAAGTAATTTAGCTCATTTTATTGTGTTCAGGTATACTGAATTTCAGTGATTCCTCCATTTTTTTTCCTAAGAATTATTTTGTATTTTTATTATCCTACTCAAGGAGTCAAAAAATACTGTCTCTTCTTTCATTTTAATACTGATAAATCAACTTCAAAGAAATATACTACCAATTTATGATTAAAATTTATGTTTATTATTAGAAATCTTAAGTAGATTGAGAGAGCCTCTAATTTTAATGGCCCCTTCCAGTAAAGAGCTTGGAGTCTGATGAGCTTGTTAACACATGAGCATAGTAGATTATGACATAGCAACAGGAATTGTGACAGATGAAAATGCAGAGTTAGATTTTATTTGACGTCTTCTTCCCTCTTTCCCTTATTGTTGGTGCTTTAGTAACCATGGTTTGTATATAGTTTTAATTTCAATTATATATGTGGCATTCTTATTGGTGGTTATCTTTACTCACATATATTTCCATTATGTGAAGTCTAAAGTGCTTAACGTGGTGACCTCCAGACTTTAAATTTGTAAATTCTACATTGATTTGTCTTTCATACTTTGGATATGTAAGTGTTGTTGTTATGTGCTGTTGAATCTCCTGTGATTCATATCCACCCTATGTACAACAGCCTTAAACCCTGCTGTATCCTGTACTAATATCATTGTCTCTGACACACATACCCCCATAACCCCAGTCACTGAATAAATCCATCTCATTGAGATTCTTCCTCTCTTGTACTGTCCCTCACCCTCCCAAGCATGATATCCCTCTCCAAAGACTGGTCCCACCTTGCACCATGTCCCAGGTATGTCAAATAAGGCTTCAGAATCCTTACCTCTAAGGAGCAGCCTGGTCTCACTCTCTCTAGGACAAACTTATTTGTTCTCCTAGCAGTCCGTGGTATATTCAATACTCTTCTCCAGCACCACAGCTCAAGTCATCAATTCTCCTATCACCCCTACTCATTGCCCAGCTTTCTGATGCATAGCAAGTAATTGCAAAGACCATGGCCTGTATCATGTGCACTTTTGTCTTCACACTGACATCGTTGTTTTTCAGTACTTTGGAGAGGTCTCTGACAGTAGACTTTCCCAATGTAACTTGTCTTTTTATTTCCTTGCTGCTGGTATCAAGAATGTTGACTGTGGAGCCAAGCAAATTAAAACTGTTAATAATTTTTATCTCTTCACCATCTATCTTGATACTGCCAATCAGCCTAGTGGTGAGAATCTTTGTTTTCTTGATGTTGAGCTTCAATCCATATTGAAGGCTGCAGTGTTTGGCCTTCTGCAGCAAGCGCTTTAGGTCCTTCTCCATTTCAGCAAACAAGTTGTGTCATCTGCCTCCTGGATCATCTGTTCTGCTTATAGATTAAAAAGGTATTGGAGATAGCATACCCTGGGCATACGCCCTTCCTAATTTTGAACCAAGCAGTATTTCCTTGCTCTGTTCTGATGACCCCCTCCTGGTCCACGTATAGGTTTTGCATAAGCAAAATCAAGTGTTCTGGGATTCCCATTCTTGTTAGAGTCAGCCACAGTTTGTTGTGATCCACATAGTCAAATGCCTTTGCATAGTCAATGAAACAGAGATAGACATTCCTATGGTCATATAGCTAAGTGAGGCCATTCCTGGGAAATCATGCTTGGAAAGAAGGAGGATCAGCAAAAGAGAGGAAGACCTCTAATGAGATGGATGGACACTGTGACTTCAGCAATGGGCTCTAGTGTCTCAGAGATGATGAGGATGGCACAGGATAGGGCAGGGTTCAGGATGGCTGTTCATACGGTTGCTATGAGTCCTACTTGACTTGATGACATCTACCAACAAGAACAAAACCAACATATTAATTGGAATTAACTGGTAAAGGACAGTCATGTGACTAAACTATGGTTGATGACTGGCATGCTATTTTGGCATGATTCTAAGCTGTATGTACCTTTCGCCCCCCCCCCCCCTTTAACTTTTGATTGTAATTTGAGTGACAGTTTTCAGTGTCTTGGTTTTCCATTCAAATGCATACATAATGTGTCCTATCATATTGATTACAATTCCTACATTGTGGTATCACTTTCCCCACTCTCTTTGTTGCTCTTGTTTCCACTTATTCTTGCATACTCTCCCTTCCTACCCTCTGTACTTTATCTCTGGGAAAATGCTGCCTGGTGGTATTTTGTAAATGATTATTCTAAGGCTTAGTGCAGTTATTGTTGTTGTGTACCATTGAGTCAGAGCTAACTCATAGCTGATCCTCTGGCAGGTTTTCAGAAGCAGTTAATCGCACAAGAGGCAACTGCTGGTCCTTCTCCCACAGAGCAGCTGATAGATTCGAACTGTATGTCTTTGGTATTGCAGCACAGCTTCTTGCCCCTAGGCCACCAGAGCTCCCTAGCCTGATGCTTTTGGTTATCTGTAGATCTATCTATTGTTTAGCTTTTAAATACACTGTAGGAATGAGTTTAATTCCTTCTTTAAGGATGGCTAGGGACTATAGTCTTGGAGGTTTCACCAGCCTCTGTCAGAGCATTGCTATGATTTCAAATTTTGTTCTACATTTATCTCCCACTATGTCTAGGACCCTCCACTTTGATCCCTCTAATGGTGATTAGTATTGTTGGCCAGTATACCTACTTTGATAAGTTTTATTCACATAAAAAATTTGCAGTAATATTAGAAATAAATTTAAAAGTATCTTTATTCTTGTTTGTGGTTAGAGTTGCAACCCTCAGAAAACTTTTCCTATGAAATTAAGAAATCCTCTTGGACTATTGTTTTCATTATAATTTTATTTTGTAGGTAGTAATGTAAAACACAGCATCCTCCATTCTCATGAAGTGTGCAATAGTGATTATACTTCCAGATTGTTTCCCCTTGTTGCATTCCATAGTAAATCTGCTTACTTTGCCTGCCAGAGGTTGGAGAATCACTGCATAGCCAAGGGTAAGGAATTACACTTTGAATGCTAGTTGGATTTCTAATTTTCTGCCTAATAAATTAAATGTTTTAATAGTAGAATTCTATTTATTACCATCAGTTTCCACTGAAAAACTTCTTCAGACTTACTGTCTTTGAGATGGAGAGTCTCTTAAAAATGAAGCTTTCTGTCTCAAAGGAAACAACCTACACTGGTAGGATAACTACCTTTGTTTGGGCTCCTTTATACCATTAAAGATAAAGATTTTTTCCATTGTTTTTCAGCTCTAGGCTTCTTTTTAAAAACTTGTATTACTTTTGTTGTTGCTGAGAATATATAAAGAAAGCTGCACAAATTCAATAATCTCTACAAGAACAGTTTATTAAGTTGACTAATTTTTGGAGTTGTACAACGATTCTCACCTTTATTAATCTTTTCCCCATTAACCTGAATGCACTGACCCTAAGGTTCCTATCTAATCTTTTTTAAAAAAATTATTTTAGTTGATTTTTTAAAAAATTATTTTGTAATGGTTTATTTACAAAGTTTGGACACATTATTTCTGATACTGGATCTTTCTCATTTCCTTCAACTCCCCACATCAAATTGTGCAGCCCTATGATTTCCCTTCTCCCCGCGTACTCACCCTCTACTTCTCCCTTGGAGCCTCATACTACAATAATGGTCTTATGCAGTATTTGCCTTTATTGGGCAGAGTTAGTTCACTCAGCATAATGCTCTCCAGTCCCTCCCAAGTTAGGTAGGAATTTACAAAATCGTTGCTCCTGCATGCTATGTAGTATTTTATTGTGTGAATGTACCATAATTTCTCAATCTGTTTGTTTGTGGTTGGCCATTTGGGCTGTTTCCATACTCTTATGGTGGTGAATAATGCTGTACAAGTTCCTGTGTGTGCCTCAGTTCTCATTCTCTTGTGGCATATTCCATCAGTGGAATAGCTGGATCATATGGAATTTCCATGATCAGCTTTTTGAGGAAGCTACAAACTTCCTTCCAGAGTGGTTGCACCATTTTACAATCCCACCAGCAATTTTTAAGAGTTCCTATTTTGTCACATCCTCTCCAACATTTATTACTTGCTGTCCTGTTAAACTTTGCTGCTGAGACTGCAGTGAGATGGTATCTAATTGTAGTTTTTGATCTGCATCTCTCTTATTGCCAGTGATTTTGAGCATTTCTTCATTTGTATATTGGCCATCTGAATATCTTCCTCTGTGAAAATTCTTCCCATGTCTTTTGCCCATTTTTTTATTGTGTTATCAGTCTTTTCCTTGTGGAAGCCCTGTAGGATTCTGTAAACATTTGATATGAGAACCTTGTTGAAATGGTATTGCTATATGTTTGTTCCCAATCAGTAGGCTTTCTTTCTACTCTGTTGGAAAATGTGAGCTGCTCTTGTTAATTTGCTCTGGTGACCTAGTGAATTTGAAGCCATGCTGCCAACCTGAAGGTGAAAAGTTCGAGTCCACTAGCTGCTCCATGGGAGAAAGACGGACAATCCCCTCTTGTGCATTAAACAGTTTCTGGAAAGTAGCTAGGTGGTCAGCTATGCTTTGGTTTTGGCTTGGAAGCAATGACTGTTATTTTTAAAGGAACATAGTGTTCAAGACAACTTTTTTCTTTTTCTTTTTTTTTTTTTTTACTAACTAAGCTAAACTGTTGTTCAGTTTTAAAAATTCTTTGAGCTTTTTTGGCTTTGTTTAAGATTTAACAGTTTTCTCAGGGTGATAGGTTTAGGAATTCATTCACCCAGATGGCTCAGAAATTCTTAAATCCATCAAAGTTTGACATTATGTGTGTATTTCTTTTGATCAAGATTTTCTTATAGAATCTTGAATCAAAATTCTCAGTAATAGTAGCCAGGCATCTGGTTCTTCTGATCTCATGGAAAAGGGGACAGTTTAGGGATACAAATAACCACACATTCCATATCCTTCTCTTGTCCCTGGTTTTACTTTTTTCTATGTTGTGTGTGGAAGGTTGCTTGCAAGCTTTTAAACTCTGCATAATATCCAGCAAAATATGAAGCAGAACAGAAAAATTAACATGCTATTATGCCTATTAATTGAGAAATCTTATGAAATCATGTTCACTACACCTAGGAAATGAAAAGGCATGTTGCATTAGGAAAACCTGCTGTCAATGACCTCTCCAAAGTGGTAAAGAGGAAGTATTTCAGTTTAAAGACCACGATGTTCCTGATCTGAGCCATGGTATTTTCAGTTTCTTCCTGTTCATCTGAAAGTTTGACAGTAAGTAAGGATATCAGGAGAAGAATTATCTTACCTTTGGATTGTGGTGTTGGAGAAGAGTACTGAATATTCTGTGGACAGCCTACCTTGGAGGAAGTGAAACCTCTTTGTTACAATGGTAAAACTTTGCGCTTCTCCTCAGGAAGGACCAGTCTTTGGAAAAAGACATCCAGCTGAGAGAGGTGGAGCATCATAGAAAGAGAGGAAGAGCCTCACTGACATGAATGGGCACAGTGACTACAACAATGGGCTTGAGTATATCAGAGATGGTGAGGATGGCACAGAATAGAGTCAGGTTCAATTCCGTTTTTCCCAGGGTCCCTATGAGTCAAAGTCAATTCAGACATCTAATAACAAAAACAGTGTGAACCTTAAACCCACAAACTTAATCATATGAGATCTTTACACATAAATGGCCTCAGCAGCTACTTCCTTCCTTGGTTTTTTTGTTTTTTTGTTTTTGTTGTTGTTTTTAATTTTATACTGGTTTACTTCCAAAGCTCGTATACATTGTTTTCCCACACCAAATCTTCCCCCTTGTTTTGGGCTTTTGAGCCATTGTTTTAAATAGAATGAGCATATACCTTTTGCCAATTCACCTTCTTACTGATGACAACGGTTACAATAAACAAGAGACCAGTCAGTCCTTGGAGAAGGACGTCATGCTTGGGAGGGTGGAGGGCAGGTGTAGGAAGGGAAGGCCCTCTATGAGGTGGATTGATTCAATGACTGGGGTAATTGGGATGGGTGTGTCGGAGACAGTGCGATTGGCACAGGACAGAACAGAGTTTAGGGCTGTTGTACATAGGGTCGCTATGAGTCGCAAGTGACTCGAGGGCACATAACAACAAACAGCATCCTTTATAAATGAAATTTTCTGATCACTGTTAAACTCCCTTTTTAACTTTGGCCTCTATACATTTGCCTTTATTTTGTCTTTTAATGTATGAGAATTAGTGCCCCAGGAACATTTGTGTTCAAATCTCTTTTTGAAATTTTACTTTCAAGGCTTTTGGGTAAACTAGGTGGAAGAGTGTCATTTGCCCAGTAGGGTATTAACCAGCAAGTATGTATCATTATTTTAATTAGTTATAGTAGGTTTTACTATTCACTAAGCCTACGTGTTGTATCAGATATAATGGTAATTTTGATTTCATCTTTCTTAAGAATTATAATTTTACCAATTTTCTTCTTTCTAATCCTGATATTTTCTGATGATTTTCATTCTTTGGTTTCACAGTTGAACTGTTTGTAGTGGTGGCCTCATATATGCCAGAATACACTATACTTCATAGGGTTTTCAATGGTTGGTTTTTTTGAAGTAGATCTCCTTGCTTTTTTCTCAGGCATTCCAGGCAACTTGCCCAAAGTATGTGAGATGAAGCTTTATCATCTTTGTCTCCAAGGAACATTCTAGCAGCACCTTCTCCAAGACCTTTATGTTTAAAAATACTGCCCACTTTCCAAAGTTTCAGTTATACTGTATGAGCAAATGAAAGGGATATCGTTTCTGTGGACATAAATCTCCAAAGTACTTAGAATTGAACAGAAATATATGAAAAATAAAACACAATTACATTGGGAGTAATGGCATAATGAGGTTAAAATGTTCTATCACTGCTGTCTCAGTGACTATAGATTTGCACATATTAGGAAATGCTTTGTTCTTCTCTCCAACTCATCTGTTGTTCTTTAGTGTAACTGGCATCACCACAACTAGTTAGTGTAACCTTTAAGTCATCACCACATAAAAATGGCAGAATTTAGAACTTATTACACAGTTTTATGGAAAGCAAATTGAAAGAATAAAATTATAGTTGGTTGAAAGACTTGATCTTTTAAAATTTTTATTTTTTAGTGTCTAAAGTAGAACAGCATGATAAAACAAATACCCTGAAATTATATACTCTCAGAATAGAACAGATATATTTTATAAAAACATAAAAACATAAAAATTAAACTCTTCACCTTCGAGATGGCACTAACTCGTAGAGACCCCTTGGTAGAAAGTAGAACTGCCCATGTTGTTCTTGTTGCCAGTGAATTGGAACCAGCTCATAGCAGACCCTCCGGGAGGTTTCCTGGAGGAGTTAATTGCGTGAGAGGAAATTGCCCATTTCTTCTCTCTATGGAGCAGCTGGGTTCAGGTAGCTTTTAATCGTGTCCCCTCAGGATTGCAGGGCAGCTTCTTACCACTAGGCCACCAAAGCTTCCTGCCCATAAGAGTTCCAATGTTTAGGGATACATACTCTCTGTTGTGGGGCCAATCTAGTGACCTTTAGATTAACAGCTAAATGCTTTATCCTCCACACCACTAAAGCTCCATAGATTTATAAATGAAGCTTAAAACCTATTGGGGAACTCTGGTGGTGTGGTTCATAAAGTGTTGTGCTCCTAATCCAAAGGCATTGTATCTCTGACAGTTCAAATCCCCTTTCTGCTTCTTGGCAAAAAGATGGGCAGCCTTCTCCCAAGTGATTTATGACCTCCAAACTCTTGCTGAAGGGTTCGCTACCAGCTTGTTCAGATTCAACAACAATGAGGGTTAAGAAGGAAACCTATGTATTTGTTTTATCCCTTCATTTTTACCAGGCTGTTCTGTATTTGTCAGAAATGGAATTGTGTATTACTATTTCATAGCCAAATACTGCTTTCCAAACTATAGTAATAGCTAATCATGCCAATTTTAGTTAGCATAAAAGTTTAGTTTTAGTTTTTATAAAATTTTTTTTTAATGAGCATTTACAGAGATTTTGGATTTCCATTCATTCATTGTTGCATTTTTCTCCCTGTCCACCCCTCCCCTCAGTTCACCCTTCCCTTTGAAAAGTAAAAGAAAAATTCCATCATTGGTATACAATGCCACCCCCCCAAAAGAGGATACTAATAACCAAATATTTCATTAAATAATACAAAATATCATAAGCCCATTTTTTGTTACTTGTCTAATTGCAGATAAATTTCTGGAGATGTTGTCAAACAGAACTAGTATTTATAAGAATAAAATTGAAATATTGATATCTTTTACTATTAATCAACAAAGTAAAAATCTTTTGGATTGCATAATCTTACTGCTTTCTCTTCTATTCTTTAATTACTTGGTGTCTAGAACCTAGCTTTTTAGGGAAATTAAGTAAAGTTTTATTAATGCAGGTTAACTTTTATAATAGAAAACCAGAAAATCATTGCTGTTGAGTTGCTACTGACTCACATCTGACCCTCTATTGGGTTTCTGACGCTGTAAATTGCATGCAGAGAGATTGCCCATCTTTCTACTAGGGAGCCAGTGGTCAGAGGGGCACAGCCTTTAGGTTAGCAACATAACTCCCTGCAGACAATGCCAGAGCTCCCTTAGGCCTGATGAATATTGCCAGTGCGTTTTCCCCATCATAATCTCATTTGTTAAATTAATCAATTTTTCTTTTATGCATACTTTGTTGAGTGATCTTATCATTAAATGATGTTGTATTTTGTGAAATGCTTATTTCTGCCCCACTGAGTGATGTATAAAGAGCAGAAAATGGCACATGGGGGCACAGGGTTGTGAGTATTTCTTTGAAAGGGCCAGAAGGAGTGAGACTAGCTCAGCCTTATGCTGCCCCAAAGCAAAAAACATATAAGGAGCTTGTACCCAGCTCTGTGGTGTCTCTAGAGCCGTACCAACAGCAAGAGGTTCATTTATTAGTTATTGACTCACGAACTTTACTCACAGGGGTGATACTGAGAATGGAGAATAGAGTTTATTAGGGAAATACCTTAAAGAGTCGAGAAGGCAAAGAATATCTCACAGTATAAGTTTAGGTTTTAGCCCAGTTGTTCCAAGACACAGTTCCTCAATTAGTCTTTCAATTAGTGAAAGACTCCTTGTCAGTCAACCAGGTTTTGGTTTCAGTTCAGCAATACAAATTCAAGAGGCTACTAGTTTCCCCAATCATCCAGCAAAGTTTGCCTGAGAGCAGTTATAAATCAGCTTCTCCTTTAAGCATCCAGCAAGAACAGCAAAACCTTAATTGTGGCCAGATCAAATACAAGAAACCTCAGGTCACACCTTGCTATGGTTTTTCCACAGAAATGCCACAGTCTTTCCACCACTGCCACCAGGGCCTTGCTCCAGTCTCCTTTATGTCTCACTGCTCCAGTGTGGGAAGCACTCTCTTTTTTCCTAGTCCCACAGCTGTTGATGATTTGCAAGACCATGTGTCTACAATTAAGATAGTTAGAGACCAGAGGAGGCTAACTGAAATGACTAATAAAAGCCAAGTTTAAGGCTAATACCGTAGATGATCATGTGGTTCTTTTCCTTTTTTTTTTTTTTTAAGTATTATGGTATACTACACTGATTGACTTGTTAATGTTGAACCACCTTTATATTTCATAAACAAATCCCACTTTATTATTTACTATGTTGCATTATGTTTGCTTGTGGTTGTTGATGTTGATTGCTGTTGAGTCGAGCATGACTCATAGCAACCCTATGAACAAACAACCTGAAGCCTTTCTGTATTGCCATTTCTCCAAGTTCATAGAGTTTTCAGAGGCATTTGGTTAAGGAAGTGAATGCCACTCTTGCTTCCAATCCTGTCTTAAATTGGGAGCTCCATCAAGCACTGTCCACCATAGGCAACTGATATGGTATTTGACACCGCAGTGGCACAGGGTTCAGTATTATAGCAAACCCAGATTACCTCAGTACAGATAATTGACAGAAGAGTGCTGTACAACTTGGAAGAATGTTCCTCCAAAATATAATCAAATGAGGCCCGAGAGGCGCAGACATGAGGGCCCTCCATGAGGTCTTGTTGACGCTAAACATGAGACTTAAATAAAAAACAATAATCCAACATTCCATATGATGGACAACTCAGAACAAGAGTGCACATCTTATGGTGTTCTGCTGCGTCACCCAGTTCTCCTTAAAGGACCTAGTACAGTAAAATATGGGAACATGAGGACCTGTGTAAGAAAGAAACTTGTCAGAAAAGGAAACTCAAATATTTCACACCAAAAAGAGCAATAGAAAATGCTTAAACTGCCCTCTGTCAAATGTGGGAGGACTTGGAAAGTCCAAGATGACTACTCTAGCCATACGTTTCTGACTCCCACAGGCTTCACTGTCTTTTGTTAATTTTTTTTTTTTTGGCATGTGTGTTCAGGAGATGTATCTGTTTTGTTTTCTTTTTATGTGATGCTATTGCCTGATGTTTGTATCAGAGTAATTCCAGCCTTAAACAATGAGTTAGGAAATGCTCTTCCCTTCAGTCTTATTGAAAAGTTCAAGAAGGATTTGGCTCATTTGTTTTATGACTGTTTGGTGGAATGCTTATTTTTTCAAGTTGCAAAGTTATGCTTTTGGTTTGTGAACTGCTGATTGAAGTCCTTTTGCCCAAGGAAGCAGGCGTTTTGAGTGGAGGCCCCACCTACAGTCAATTAAGTAAGGGGTGGGCTCAACAAGGCAGACCTTCCTAGGAATCTGTTTGGAGTTGTGACTGTGCCTCCTCTCACTGGTAAGTGTTGACTGGCAGTCTGAAACTAATTTCTGTTTAAATTCCCTGCGGCGAAGCCTAGAGATGGGTTGCCTGTATGGAGACAGCAACCTTAATCACCACAGGGATAAGATAGCTTTTGAAACCAAGATCTCTTCCAAATGTCCTTCTGTAGAGTGCCAGCTCCTTCTGAAGTGGAGGAAAGTCTGTTTTTTCTTCTCTTGAATTCTAGGTCAGACATAAGCTTTCCTACAAAGCAAGAAAGGAAACCTTGGATAAAACCAGAGGGCAACACCCAACCCCAAAGGGAGCTCACTGGGTGTGGGTTTTCCAACCAAAACCATGGTTGCATAAACAGGGAAGGGAAGGAACTCACAGTCAGAGACAGAGGATTGTGGCTACTGGTGGACAGATTGACTATTATACAGTTTCTTATCTGAGCAGTGGTGATTGCTGGTGGACAGATTGACCACAATATGTTGTCTTAGGTATGTGGAAGAGACTGAAAGTTGAAAAGCAAGATCTGGAGCTTTCAAATCCTAGTTAAATCAAGGTAAACAAATAAAAGGCTCTGCCTTCCTAATATTCCCGCCCCCCCCAAAAAAAAAACAAACCAAGTAGTGTGAGAAAAGCAGCCAAATACTGGGAAATTGAGAAAATGAACGATCTCTAAAATACCATTGCTGCAACAGGAAATCACAGGACAAAGAACAAAGAAACAATGAGCTGACTGAAGAAACATGATAAAGAGCATAAACACACATCTAGGAATAAAATAGGATCAAATAATGAACAAGAAAATAAAAAAGGAAGAATATAATACAATAACATTAAACACACCTAACGGATCAAGGTGTGCCCTGGGGGACAGTGAGTAAGGAATTTTCCTGCCAAGCCAAAGACAATTGGTTTGAAGCCTCCAGTGGCTCTGCAGGAGAAAGATAGACAGTCCTGTGTGATTTATACACTCTGAAAACCCACTGGAGGGCCAGCTAGGAGTCAATTCCAACTCACTGACAATAAGAGAGATAAAGAACCAAGGAGACATGTAGACCGGGAGCTAAGAGCAATAAGGAGAACAATGTTGTTGTTGTTATGTGCCATCAAGTCACTTGCGACTCATAGCGACCCTATGTACAACAGCCCTAAACCCTGCTTTATCCTGTGCTAATCGCACTGCCTCTGACACCCATACTGATTACCCCAGTCACTGAATCAATCCACCTCATAGAGGGTCTTCCCCTCTTGTCCCGTCCCTCCACCCTCCCAAGCATGATGTCCCTCTCCAAGGACCTGCCCCTCCTTACAACATGTCCAAAATATGTCAAACGAAGCCCCAGAATCCTTGCCTCCAAGGAGTAGCCTGGTTTAACCCTCTCTAGGATGAATCTGTTTGTTTTCTTGGCAGTCCATGGTACATTCTATACTCTTCTCCAGCACCACAGCTCAAAGGCATCAATTCTCCTTCTATCCTCCCTAGTCATTGTCTAACTCTCTGATGCATAACAAGTGATTATAAAGACCATAGCCTGTATCAGATGCACCTTAGTCTCCAGAGTAACAGCATTGCTCTTCAGTACCTTGGAGAGGTCCCTAACAGCAGACTTTCCCATGGCAATACTTTTTTTGATTTCCTGGCTACTGGTGCCAAGAGTGTTGACCGTGGAGCCAAGTAAACTAAAGTTGTTAACAATCTCAATCTTTTCACCATCCATCCTGATGCCGCCAGTTGGTCCAGTGGTGAGAATCTTTGTCTTCTTGACATTGAGCCTCAGTCCATATTGGAGGCTGCAGCCCTTGACCCTCTGCAGCAAACGTTTCAGGTCCTCCTCAGTTTCACCAAGCAGGGCTGTGTCCTCTGCATAACACAGATTGTTAATAGATCTTCCACCAATCCTGATGCCACACTTTTCCTCATAGAGCCCAGCCTCTCGGATAATCTGTTCTGCATACAGATTGAAAAGGTATGAAGATAGGACAGATCCCTGGCGTATGCCTTTCCCAATTTTGAACCATGCAGTGTTTTCTCACTCTGTTCTGACGACTGCCTCTTGGTCCAAGTATAGGTTTTGCATTAGAATGATCAAGCGTTCTGCGATTCCCATTCTTCTCAGAGTCAGCCACAGTTTGTTA
>NW_006399809.1:15252900-15258555 GCF_000299155.1 Elephantulus edwardii | reverse complement strand
GAACTTCTTCCTTCATCACCATAGGCTCTTGCTCATATGTTACTTCATTAAATTCTTCTGTGTCTGCAAGTTCCTTTTGATACAGTGACTCAATATAAGATCCAAATGAGAATCTGAAAAAAAGAGATATTGCAAATGAAAGGGATAACTGAAATGAGGAACACAAAGGACTTACCAGATTTGATCAGGCAGAAGAAAGAATCCATGAACTAGAGGGGTTTCCAGCTTCAAAAGATCTAGGAAGGAGCTCAAGAAGGTTTCAGAGAACCTGAATGAGACTACAGGCTAACTATATTTAACAGACATGGAACATTCCACCCCAAACAGCACAGTCTATTTTCAATTCCAGAGAATAACATTAGTTTTCTACACTAGACCACATTTTAGTTAAAGAGTAAATCCTAGTACATTTTAAAAATCTGAACTATTACAAAGATTTTTTTCCCTCTAGTCACAACAGAATGAAGCAGTAGCAGAGAAACAAATAGCCTTGAAAATACACAAACAGGCAGAAATTAAATAAAAACCATTAAGCTCCTGAGTCAAAGAAGAATACAGATGAAAAACCACAAGTTTCTTAGACTCAAATGAAAACTAAAGCCGCATACCTACACTTTATGAGATGCAGTGGAGGTAATATACAGATGGAATCTCATAGCAGTAAATGCCTACATAAAAAAGAAGGAAAAACTTAAATTAGCAGCCTAACTTGGCAACTCCAAAAGCTACAAAGAGAAAAGCAAGCTACATCTGAACCTACCAGAGGAAAAGAAATCAGGACCCTAAATAAATAAAATCGAAAAACAGAAAAATAATAGGATCACTATGAACCATAAATTGATTCCTTGATAAGATCAGTAGATTTAACAAATCTTTAGCTAGAAAAACAAAGAGAAAAGATGCAAATAACCAATATAAAAAATGAAAAAGATGACATTACAACTGGCCTTCTAGAAAGAAAGAGTATGACAACAGAATATTGTCTTCTATTTTATGCCAATGGTAATGAAGGAGGAAGTAGAAGCTGTATTGAAGGCATTGGCAAAAAATAAGGCCCAAGGAATTGATGGGATACAAATGATTTGTTTCATTAATACATGCAATCTTGAATGTACTCACCAGTCTATGCCAGCAAATTTACAGGACTGCGGTTTGGCGAACAGATTGGAACCCATTCCCAAGAAAGGTGATCCAACTTAATGAGGAAACTATTGAACAATATCATTAATATCACATGCAAGCAAAATACTACTAAAGATCATTCCAAAATGGCTAGGACATTTCAGATAGGGAACTTCCAGAAGTTCAGGCAGGATTTAAGAGAGGCCATGGAACCAAGGATATCATTGCTGATGTCAGATGGATCCTGGATGAAAGTAAAGAATACAAGAAGAATATCTACTTGTGCTTTATTAACTATGCAAAGGCATTTCACTGTGTGAATCATAACAAGTTGTGGCTGACATTGGGAAGAATGAGAATCCCAGAGCCCTCAGTTGTGCTCATATGAAACTTGTATCTGGGCAGGTTGTTGTGGGAACAGAGCAGGGGAACATTGCATGGTTTAAAATTGAGAAGGGAGTGCACCAGCATTGTATTCTCTCTCATACTTGTTTGGTATGTATGCTGAGTAAATTATCCAGGAAGCTCAACTCTATGAAGAGGAGTGTGCAGGGTTGGAGTTGGACGGAGACTTCTCAATAACCTAAAAGTAGAACTTGAAACACCTGTTACAGAAGATCAAGGAATGCAGCCTTCAATGTGATTGCATCTCAGTATCAAGAAAACAAAGATTCTTACCACTGGACTTATAGGTAGCATCATGATGGAAGGAGAGGAAATGGATATTGTCAACAGCTTCATCTTGCTTTGATCCACAGTTAACACCTTTGGTACTAGCAGTCATGAAATAAGGAGACACATTCCACTTGGAAAATCTGCAGTTAGAGACCTCTCCAAATTAGTGAGGAGTAATGTTGTCAGTTTAGGGACTAAGGTACATCTAACTCAGGCCAAACGCTTTCCAGTTGCTTGCTGTGCATCTGAGAGCCAGACAATGAATAAGGAAGACTGATAAAGAATTGATACCTTTGAGTTGTGGTGTTTGAGAAGAGCACTGAACATCCCATGGACAACCAAGAGAACAGACAGATACGACTTGGGGAGGATGCAACTGGAGTGCTCTTTGGAGGCAAGATAGATGAGGCTTTGCCTTATATACTTTGGGTATGTTGCTAGGAGGGGCTATTCCTTGGAAAGGGACATGATGTTGGAAAGGGTGGAGGGCCAGTGAAGGAGAGGAAGACCTTTGACCAGGTGGATTGACGCAGGGACTGCTGAAATGGGCTCTTGTGTGTCAGGAAGTGTGAGGATGGTACAGGATAGAACAGGGTTCAGATCTTTTGTTCATAGGATCACTATGAGTCGGACTCGACTTAATGGTGCTTAACAACAACTACAACTTTTTATGGCAACAAAGTAGATAAGCCAGAGGAAATGGACAAATTCTTAGAAGTATACTTCTTATCCACACCAACTCAAGAGAAAATAGAAAATCTCACCTCACTAGATCCATAATAAATGAAGAGATCCACTTGGTGATCATAAATCTCTCAATAACAACAATAAAATGTCTGGCACCAGTTGACTTCATTGGGCAAATTTTGCTGTACTTACTGAGAAGAATTGACACCAATAGTATTTAAAGTTGTCCAAAGGATAGAGAACAAAACCCAAAATTTTAAATTCCTATGGACTCCCAACTTTTTGAAACTGGGGTGCCTGGATGAACCACTGAAATTATACCCCTTAAGGTCTTTAAACTTTAAACCAAAAATAACTTCTGAATTCTTCTTAGAACCTAGTAATAGCTTAGCATATATCTAGTGAAAAAAGTCAGCCTTGAAGATGAAATTCTTTTAAGAACCATTTATATGGGTTCAAATTCAGGACACTAATTCAAGAGTTCAGATAGTAAACTTAAGAGAGAGTGAGTATATATTAGTGAGGACAGAACAGTGCAAAAAAGGAAGATAAGAATAGTTCACAATTGGAAAAATACTCAATATCACTACTGCCTTCAGTATGGGTTGCGTTTTAACATCAAGAAGATTAAAGTCCTTAGCATTGGACTTGGGTAACATCATGAGAGCTGGAGAAATGATTGAAATTGTTAATTATTTAATCTTTCTTGGATGAAACACCTTTGATACCAGCAGTCAGAAGATAAGAAAACATTGCTTTGAGTATGTTCACTGCCAGGGACCTTTCAAATTACTGAAAAGTTGTGGTGTCAGTTTGAAGACTAAGGTGCATTTGATTCAGGATATAGTCTTTTGAATTGCTTGCTATGCATCTGAGAGCTGGACAATGAATAAAGATGACAGAAGAGTTGAGGCCTTTGAGTTTTTGTGTTGGAAAAGAGTAATGAATATCCCATGGACTGCCAAAAGAACAACAGTCTTGGAAATGGTGCAGCCAAAATATTCTTTGTAGCTAAGGAGAGGGAAGCTTTGTCTCTCATACTTTGGATATGTTGAAGCTATTCCTTGAAAAAGAGTATCATGCTTGGAAAGGTGGAGGGTCAGGGAAAAGTCAAGATGAATTGATAAAGTGACTGCGTCAGTGAGCTCAAGTGTATCTGAAATGGTGAGAATGGCACAGGATAGGATGAGGTTCAAAGCTGTTCTTCATGCTTGGCTCGATGACCTAAAACCAACCACAAACTGTTGAATTTGTGTATGTTCTGCTATTTATATTCTCAAGAACAACAAAATAATGAAACTTAAAGAATAAAATTATATTCACGAATCCAGATTTTATTTCCTATGTAATGACCAATTTCATTTCAATTTGAAATTTCCCAAAGTTGCTATTAGTGTTCATATCTGTGTAAACTGATACAATTGAAAAAAAAATGAAGTTGGCTATGCTCTTATAACCTTGGTTTCACTGGAAGAGGCTTTGGTGAGGATTTATTGATTCTTCCACTTAAATATTCTATTTCCCCCCCTGAAGTAAAAACTGTAGTTGGAAATAACAGTGTGTTTACTGTTAGAATGAGATCAATGTGATCTTTTATTCGGTTAGCTTCTTTTTATTTAGGATCTAGAATAGGCATATTGAAGATTTGTGATATACTTTTATATTAAAAGAAACACAGAAACATTATTTAATCCTACATATTGGCTGTCCTTAATTCAAGTGGTATCATAATCTGTGCATTAATGATGATGGATCTAAAATAGGAGCCCTAAAGTAGAAATTCAGAGAGATTTGGTTCTTTTTCAGAATGTTTCTTAGTCATGAATTGCCTTTGACAAGTTAAATTCTTCATATTGGGGAATTTTAAAATATTTTTCTTGAGTGCCTTTCTCTTAGTATGTTGTTGTTACATGCCATTGAGTTGGAACTGATTCACAGCTGATCCTCCTCTGGGTTTTCAGAGGCTACACATTGCACGGGAGGAGATGGCCCATCTTGCTCCCCAGAAGCAGCTGATAGAGTCAAACTGTGTGCACAACTATTACAGCTAAGCCCTCTGAGCTCCCTTTCTCTTAATAGTTTTTAAAATTCATATTTGAAATTGGAAATGTTTGAAAAGTATTTTCAAATTTGCACCTTGAGCTCAATTTTAGTTATTTAAAAAAGGAATAAATAAAATAAAATGAATAATTATTTTAGAAAGTTTAGAATTTCATGTTCCCTAATTTTTAAATGTTTAGGTCTGCTTTATGCCTCAATTAAGTCTCTAACTTTTTTGTGTTGTTCCTCTTTTTCTTTTGTCCGAGAGTCCTCATCACCTCTCTGCACCTAGGTCACTTTTTAAATTCTATTACTAGTCTATTGGAATTTCAATTTGTTGTTGAATTTCATGTCCCCTATTTTTTTATTAACCTAGTTTATTTACAACATTTGAATACATTGTTTTTCAGACCAGATTCTTCCTATTTCCCGAATATTTAAGCATTTAGCTCTGTTTTTATGCCTTAATTTAAAATCCATCTTCTTTGTGTTCTTACTCTGCATCTAGATCACTTTTTAAAAAGTTTATTAAAGTTTTTGTCATTAAAATTTATTAAACAGTTTTTATTAAAATTTATTAAAAAATAAAAAAGTATCTTACTTGCTTGTGGAATTAGGATAAAGCAAAACTGACACTCCCAGGTTGTATTTTTTTAAATTTTTAATTTAATTTCTTTAGTTTTCATTTCCGTGAACATCTACAGAGATTTTGGATTTCCATTCATTCATTGTTGCACCCCTCTCCCTGCCCCCCCACCCCCATCCCCCGTTTGCTCCTCTCCTTCAAACGCAAAAGAAAAACTCCCTCATTGGTACGTAATCCCCCCCCACACACATCCCCCAATCCCCAAATATAATCCACTCTGCAACTCTCATTCCGTACTCTAACGATAAACATAATGCCCTAAAATATAAAATATTCTCTCCCCCAAAGACTTCAATGCCGTAAACATATTTCATCCACTTTTTCTTAGTCTTACCCACATCCCGATGCGAGCCTCATTCTACAACAGTGGCACCATTATAGCATTTGACCCTCTGTGACTGAGATACCTCACTCATCATAATATCCTCCAGGGTCACCCATTTTGAATAATATTGCATGAGTTCCTTGTTTTTCAATGCAGCATA